>NC_136070.1:469728963-470328963 GCF_964261635.1 Lissotriton helveticus
CCCCGCCAGGGAACCCCAGGAAAGTCCGGTGTTGCTGCGACGGTCCTCAAAAGTAAAAGTCGGCCAGGATGCCGAGAACGATTGGCTGGAGGTCCGCCCGCAGTTTCAGGCTGCTCTGAGGATAAATACCGGAGAATTGGTCCGGCGAAGGGAAAGCTCAGCTCGGAGCTCTACCCGGGTGCTGCTGTCTTCATTGCGTGCCTAGCCACGCCCCCAAGAATTTTAAGGTACTTGATAATGTTTTTATTATTTGCTTCTTAAATCGCCTCAATGAAATCATCAAATGTCTCTTTCCAGGCAGTCCAACAGGTGCTAAATTTCAGCTTTTTGGCAGTATCATATGGCGGTGGTGGTTTCAAGAAGGTTGCAGCATTGTAACCATTTACTAGTTTTGCTGACACTGAGGGTGGAGTTCTTTCAAACACCATCTGCTGTCCATTAGGACCTGCTTCATCCATCTCTGAGGCCGTGTACTGTGCAGGCCTCTGGATCATCTTGGCCAGTATAGGGAACTGTGACCTCCCTTTTGGTCTCCGTGGGAGCCCTTTCCTTTCGGGAGATCTAGGGAGTGTTCTGAGCCACCACCCAGCAGCTTTAATGGTGTGCCACTTTGGGTGTGAAAAGCTCTTCAAGCACAACCCCAGGTCCATCCTCTGGGGTCCCTTACCCCAGTGCCGTGGCATAATGACTCTCTTTGTTCAGTTCTGGTAAGCAGATGACAGTTTCTTGTATTTGAATTTTGTTGCTTGTAAGTGTCTCTTTGTATTGCCTGCCACCTGGTTGATCTCTGCCTTGCAGCGCTTCTGTTTGCAGTGTTATCACTCCGTATGAGTGTACAGCTTTGAGTTGCATAGTAACGCAGTGCCTCTCTGTGGCCTCCCCAGCAGGTTCTCGGCCAATGAAGTGTTAATGTCTTAGTGAAGCTTTCATTATCTTCAATTGCTTTACACAGAACTGTGGCTGCACTTTGACTCCACGTAAGCCAAACTTCGATTCTGCTCTTCGATGGAGGCATACATGGCACGCACAAGCAGTTTTTTGGACTACGGAAAACTCTCTGGGAGAGCACTGTTGATCTTTGGTTTACTTATCCCCTATCTTGTTGCCAGTTGTAGCATCCTTCCCAAATCGATACTTGCCAATGACTGCGCCACACATGGAGCTTAGTATAACACAGCTCTATTAATCTGCCTGTAACTGCAAACTCAATATTTTAAACCTGCATTCACTTCACTGCGCTCTAAATGCTTTTATCACTGTTCTACAGAGTCCAAAAGGAGCCACAAGTGTACTATCATTACAAACTCACACAACACTATAGTATGCACAATTTTAAAATCACGTTTACAGTGTAAGCAGACATTTACATTATTGAGGGGAAGTCAGGAGTAGCAGCTGATACCTCTGGCTAGTCCTTTAGTACCCCTGCTAATGCCCTTTCTTCCCCCTGCGTCCAGGGGCTTGTAGGCTACGAGACCACACTCAGGAACAGAAAGGAATCAGTGCTCTAATGGTCAGGTAGACTTTTAAATAGTTTCCACTCATTGTCCTGCAAAAAGGAGGCTGTTAAGTGACATGGGCTGAACAGGCCTTTTAGTCCACTGGCCATTTCCTCTGTGCCCTGCAGCCCTGTGAGGCCAGATACTAAAGTCCAGTGCCGCTCCTGGTGCCTCTGGCACTTTACTCAGTTACTAAAGTCCAGTGCTGCTCCTGGTGCCTCTGGCACTTTACCCAACTCCTGAGGTTAACTGCAATAGCCATGGAGAGGTTTCTTGAGAGTGAGGAGAGGCAGAGGAAGGTAGTTACCAAAGAGGGAGAAGAGAGAGAGAGGGAAAGAGGACTGAAGGAGAGAGAGAGAGAGGGAGAGAAAGGATGTATATAAAGAGAGGCATTGCAGCATATAAAGAGATACTAAGGCAGAGTGCTGGTTTGGGCATTTTTGTGGGGAATGCTATTGGTTTCCCAGTCCATCCCTGTGGGGGACGAAGGGTCTTATTTAAAGATGGCAGATGGGATACTCAAACCGTGGCACCTATGCCTCCCACCATATTACAGGAGCTATAGGCTATAATACACTGTAATATGGCAGACGGGACATCAGCTATGTTTGAGATGGAGTATCCCCTCCTCCAAACTCCAAATAAAATCCTAGGTTTGATAAATGTGGTCAACAATGTGATGGTACATGGGGAGGTGGTCATTGCACATGTGACCTTACTTCCAAGAGTCATGGCATTTTGCTGAACTTGCATCACAGTGCTAAAGTGGTGCGAGTGTTTGAGAAGTCCCCCCTAGAAGCATTTTGGAATTTTATTAAAAACATGTTAAAGACAGTAGGTCAAACCAGCATGGAATAAAGAAAATAATTATCAAGGACATTTTGGGGTACTACAAAGTATTGTGTGTAATTCTCTTTGAAATTATATATTTTATTCATATTAGTCCTACCCCACCTTTCAATTTTTATAATGCCTAATGGTAGTATGATCTTTGCATTTTCCCATATTGCTTTCGTACCAGAAATTTTCTTTTAAACACCAAAAATGCACAACTATACACTCTGAAAAAAAGCAAGTCATCTTTCCTCAGCAGGTTTCAATCTGTGCCCACTATTGCTCACAAACACTGGCTGTTCACATACAGTGGGGCCCAGGGTATCTCCTCCTTTTTCAGTTTTCTGCTAGACATTACAGCTGTACATTAAAACACATGATCTTATAGTTGTTGTTTGTTTGTATATAACAGACAATCCTATTGTCAGAGGAGGGGGCACTACTGGCATGATTAGAATTGCACATTTGTGAAGGCAATTGCACTGCAACTCCCGTCACACAGGCACAACTAAAGAATGATATGCTTTGCAGATCTCAGGCAGTGCAGCTTATCATCTAAAGGACCTCCAGTGGGGCTTGTCAGTCAGGCACTTTGTAGTTTCCTTATATGTATGTATTCTTCTCTCCTGTTGCTTCCTCCCTAGATGCTCAGCCAGTGTGAATGTGCTGCATGGAATGTTGGTGTAGTGATGATGAATGGAATGTTTGGGTGCCTGTGAGGTGAGGTGTGACAGTTGGAGTATGGGCTGAGGAGGCAGGCTGCTCCTGGTGGGGCTGCTCTATATGAACTTTTCAACCTGTAACTAAGACTAAATAAATCATTTTTAAATACACTTTGGCTAATGGACTTCATCATTACACACTCCTAAGTTGGCAGGTCCAGGATAAAAATGAAGAACCAAATCCAGCCTTACCCTGATTAGTGATCGGCCAGAAGATTGAGGATTTGACTAAGACACACAACTACTTGTTCTTTCTGGCAAGCTGCTGCCACTGAGAAAGGCATAGAGTCAGGAATCATTGAGCCAGGTGGGGTGGTCAGTATAGCTTGGAACCCACGCAGAGGAGCGTGATCAACAACAATGCTTCATACCAGCTTATGTGTGTCTGAATGCATGCCTGTATGTGTTTGTCTATTATGTATGCATGTACAAGTCTATACCTATGAGTGTGTGTATACAGAACATGTTTCTGCTTCATGAAACACACAAAAGTTGATGGGAGGATGCTGGCAATAAGTCTAACCGCTGGCAATTACTCGGGGTAGCATTCCAACCCATACGTTTTTTATTGCCCTCCATGCCACCTCCGATTAAACACATCCATATGCAAATCAGTTCTGACCCTGCTCCAATAGTCCACCTGAAACTACCAAGTGAGATCATCTCTGAACCAGAACACAAGCAACCCTAGACTGGTTTCAACTTGATTGAGGCTCTTCAGTTGGGTGTAGCTTAAGTCCAATGGCACAGTGAGCAAGGGACACGTGTCTCGGCATACTCTTGGCCACTTAGGGTGTTACATGAAACCCATAAAAGTTGTTGGGAGGTTGCTGGCAATACGTCTAACTACTGCCAATTGCTTGGCATAGCATTCCAACCAATCATTATTTTGCCCACCATGCCACATCAGATTAAACCCATCCATATTCAAATCAGTCTTGACCCTGCTCCAACAGGAACAGTCCAGCTCGAACTGCCAAGCCAGATGCTCTCTGAACCGGAACACCAGTTTTATCAGGATTGGGACTCTTCAGTCATGTATTGATTGGTTCCAGTGGCACAATGAGCAAGGGACCCATGTTGTGTTTGATGTATACCATAAGTAGCAAGACTATGGGTCCTGTGCTCACTGTGCCACTGGAACCAATCTATACCCGACTGTTGAGCCCTAATCAGGGCAGAATCAGTATTGGGTTGCAATTTAGCACACACATAAACTATGCTATAAAGTTTGAGATATGGGGATAAATGAGATAAATTAGGAATCCTAAAGAAATATAAACAAGAGAGAGAACTATGTAGGTATCTGTTAGAACAGTCAACCTTAGGGTGTTCATCCCCCAAACTTTTTGCCTTACTCTTCCCTTTTAATGCTGATCTCACTTTTATTGACCTAGGGCTCTGTGCACTTAAAAAAGTTGCATTAAATGTAATAACCTTGTACAGAAACATATTACAGCAGAGCACTAAAACATAGTCTGTAGTTGCGAAGTTAAAGAGAGGCATAGTACAGCTACTCAACATTGCACTGTACGTGTAAGTCATGGGGGCTTTGGAGAGGAGGGAGAAGTAAATTCACTTCATAAGGGACACAAGCAAACTTTGTCAGCAAAATCAGCTGGATCATACGCAGTAAAATGCTTCCCAGTGACACCCACCACCAGTCTATCCACTGAGCCTCCCCCACACAACCATGCCTCCAACCACATCAGTGTCCCAGCAGTTCATATATGGGACCACAGGTGTTGCCCTAACCCCATACACAGGATCACTGCCCTTCCCCCTCATCTGCACCACCCTCAGCCCTTCAACTGATTCTATAGCACCAGAGACCTCGTGCTTCACTTCCACATTAAGAGCAAGCAGGCAAGTTCTAAGCAGAGCCCAAATATCGCAGAGTAAAGAGGCATCCAGTAGTAAGTCTAAGTAAAGCACAAGTTGCTCATTATAGTATTACAATATTGCATATCTCTGAGCTAATGCTTGAATTTGGGCTCCTGCCTTCTGCCCCATCAGCTAACTATCTGCCTCTTCACCGTTAAGAGGGAGAGCGCTGTGAATTGTGCATTGGGGTGTTATATTCCCGAGTTAGGCCCATGTTGCAAAGCAGCTTATTTTTTATATTGTCCTAGAAAATAACATTTCAGCTGTGCACTTTTGCACACATTTGAATGTACAACAATATTGGGTTAGTTTCTCTGAAACACCTTTGTTTAAACATCCAGCTTCGCAAAACATTATCACAACGCCTTGAGCATCATGTACTAGGCCTCTCTACGCACTACATACAAAAGTCGTCCTATCTTCATCCAAGAGGCGACAATGCTATGTACATATCCATACCATCACTAATGTAATACGCACATCATGAGGCCGCCTTTTATTATAAATAATAAGCATCTCAATAGATTGATAAAGGAGGTACTTCCGCTGACACTGATGGTCCGTGCATGCTGAGAATCCACCAAGCACCAGTCTGACATTCCGTGAGGGTTGTCCATTTCGTGACCAAGACAGGGTCCTTCACTCTCTCCCATCAGGTAATGGGTTTGGACTGTCCCTTGGAGGGATTCTTGGCTCTACACCTACACTCATTCAAGGTACACTTAGAATAGGGGTGCATAGTAGGAGTACACCAGATTACGGCCTTGTTTATTTGCCTGCATATATACAATCGTTTAGCACCATGGTAGAACTATATTTACTATTTACACTCTTGGTGCTTGTAATCACTTTTATCTGCTTCTGTCTACTAATCATCGCAGCACAGGTATTTTATACAAGAATAACGCTGGTTCTATAAATATTATTGAAAAAGTCCCACTGTGTATTCTCTGTTTATTTATCCGAGAATGAGTGAGCTCAAGTGACTGAGTGAAAGGTTTTGTACTGTTTCAATGTTTCCTGAGAAATCAGGGTTGTCATGTTTAGTGGTTGCCAGAAACCATTTGCTACCTGGTAGGTTAGGGGAGGCTTACGGTGGCACTGTGAGATAGCTGGTCTTTTGGCCAACATATACTGTGGGGGTGTCTGGAATCAGTCTTGACACCAAACCCTTAATTTATGTTGTCTGAACAATGCGCAGCTCCTACAGATTGGTAGAAACTACAAGACAGGGGTTATCCAAGTCTCCCAAGTACCTCAACAGTGCAACAGTGGGAGTCATGGGCACCCTGCAGTCTAACATCTCTGACAGTGCATCTAGTACCTTAGTCTATTACTCATGCGCTGCATCACATGACCAAGCTAGGTGAAAAAACCTCTGACCACATCTACAGCAATTCACATCCTCTTGCAGACCAAACCTATGAAGCAGGGCTGGTGGATTATATGCTCTTTGCAAAAATGTATAATGAATAATGCGTTAGTGGCTACTGGATGACACCAGGGCCATCAGGCAGCAGAAATAAGTCCATAGATCATCACCCAGCGCCTTCCCTAGTTCCCGCTCCCAATCGGTGTGTGATGCTCTCAGAGGAGTCATCTGTCCTCCCTGTGAGACATTGTGCAGCAGAGTTATTAGATGTTTAGTGGATGACGTGCTTAAAAGACTCTTCAGAGACGCATGGGGAACTGGCTTGTGCAGGAACTGCCAACTACTTCATAGCCAAAAGTAGAGAAACATGTCCAACGGAGTGCATCTTGTGTCTCCTCTATATTCCGTCGGCGTGAAAAAGGGACCATTTCTATATAGGTCTCCCCAGGTGAGCAGCCCTAGAGTCTTGAAACTTCAACGAGCTCCAGCCTAATGTGTAATAGGCAGCACGGGGTGATACTCTAGGGAAACCGGAGCAGTGGAGCATTCCACAACAAATCCAGCCTGATCAGGTCTCACCAGTCCTGGGAGGGTGTCTGCCAATTAGCCACGAATTTTGGAAACATTGTTGCATCACACTTTTTAAGTGACAGTCACTGCCTCCCACATAGACGGCTGGAGGAGCATCCTCAAAAACTGCTAACATCTTAGAGGCTGATAAATCAAGATACCGTTTCTAAAATTCGTCAGGCAAACCCTAGGAGTCTGTGTACTTTACCACTGCTAACCAGTGCGAAAGTGCATGTGCTCACTCCCTAAATCATGGCAACATTGGCTTATACCCAATTAACACATTTAATTGACCACTAATTGATCACTAGTAAAATGATAATACCAGTACCTAGGCCTGTAAATTAAATGATACTTGTGGGTCGCAGCACTAATTGTGCCCTCTGAAGTAGCCTGTGAAACATGTGTTAGGCCTGCCATTGCTGTCTGAGTGAGCAGTTTTAAATGGCCAGTTCGGACTGGCAAAATAAACCTTTTGCCAGACCTAAACCTTCCTTTTTAATACATATAAGCCACACCCTAGGGTAGGCCCTAAACAACAAATATGCCAGGGTATTGCTCCCAGACAGTGGGAGAAAGGGAGACTAGGTGTTGTCAGGATGAGCCATCTCTGACTTGTTGCACATCACACGGCCCCTACCTCAACACACTCATAAAGGGTTTAACAGCCTTCTTTAGTGGCTCTAATCAAGCTAGGGCCAGGGAGGTAGGAAATTCCAAATACCTCTGGAGGCGGAAACCTCCAGAACCTTCGTCCACTTCAAAGCTGACACCAAGTAAAATTATTGGACCCTCAGACTCAACTCTTCAGTATACCTCTGGACCAGTGGAAGACTCAGAAGGACTGCTGTGCTGCTGCCCTGCTACTCTGATGCCCTGCTGTCTCACAGAAGATGACTGAACCTGCAACTTTAATGAAGGACCACCAAAATTACTCCAAGGGCTAGTTAGATGGCCTCCTGATCAGAGGCTCAGAGACAGAAAAAGATCCGACCACCTTGAACCCAACACCTGGACTCTGTCTGCTGTAATTCTTGCACCCAAAGTGGTGCCACCCCAGTCCTGGCCCCATGGAAGTGGGTGTGAAGTTGTTCAGCCAGCCAAACCAAGCAGAAACGACGCAGCATGATGCATCGCCTCGCAGCCTTGTATCGGAACTGCTGCTGCGCAATGCATCCTTGATGTAGGACTTCACACCGCAGCCCTGCATCTCCTCAGGAACTGCCGCTGTGTTACGCATCCTCGACACAGGGTTCCACTTCGCTACCCACAGCTCCTCCTACCTGCTGCTGTGCGACATCTTCAACACAGGACCTCGCAAAGCCCCACAACCAGGATTTAAGGTGCTTTGTTCAGCAGGCCTAACTTGGTGCATGTATCCAGGTCGCACTCCATCGCAGTCGGCCTGAACTTGTGACTTTGTTCTGGTCCAGTGTAACCAGCTAACTACAGTTGGTGCTTTGTGCTTTTAAGCATTATTTCTACTCAAACTGTTAATATTGCATATCTCCTCTTCTACCATTTGGATTTTTGTTGTTTTGGTCTCAAGTAATTTATCAAATTGTACTCTATTTTTCTAATTTGGTGTGTGGTTTCCCTGTGTAGTAGTTTCTGTTAATTACTGTTTGAAGTACTGCATAAATAGTTCACATGTTGCTACTAAGTTAAACCTGACTGCTTTGTGCCAGGCTCCCAGAGGGTTAAGCACAGGTTAGTTTGGGATTTCCATGTGTTTCGCCCTGACAAGCATTGTGGTTGCTTCTTGAGTAGGGTTTCCCCCTCCTGAACCAGTTACCCCCCCCCCCATTTTCTACAGTGTCTCATTAATCTAAATGAAGTAACTCTAAATTGATGTACAGAGAAAACAGATTAGCATGATATTTCTGTCTTTGTTACTTCATCACGCCTTGTGGCAAGTACCCTTCTTCTCTGTGATTTGCAGAATTTGTAGTTCTGCATTTATAACAAGATAAGCAGAACTAAGAATTTGCGAATAAAGAGAAAAATGTAAATACACCTCGATGAAAGGAGACAACCATAGCGCTCGATTTACTGTGAACAGAATGCAGATTAAGTGTGTTGTGTAGAACATGGAGATTATATACTGTATCATCTAGGAAAATGAGGGGAAGGCAGGCAGACCATTGCCCTTCAAGGTTGATAAACTAAAGGAACTTTTAGCAGTGTATTCCAGATTGGGATGAATGTGGTCCCAGCATGTAACCACCTGGCCTGCTAGTCCAGGTATGATCCACAGGTCTGTGTTCACAGCAGACGCAGCCACTCTATGTTTGTTGCCCGCTGATGATAAGATCAGGACTTAGGCTGGAAGCTGTCATCATGCATGATTGTTGCATGGTGCTTCAATCCCATGAAGGGTGGTTCACTCAGTTGGGGAATAGGTCTCTCTCCAAAATGGCAGATACCACGGGCCTTATTTACAAATGATTAACAGAGCCCAGTGTTGCAAGCCATTTGGCTGCACTGTGGCTGCACTGTGCTGCATTACTTTCAAAGCACAGGGATGCGGCATAATTACAACAATATGATGGATCACTGTGCTCTCCCCAGGGCTGGCACACAATTGTCTGCCATGTGCCAATACAGGTATCCTTGCACCATGGTGCAAGGGTGCCTGCGTTGCGGGGATGATTATTTTTGTGAAGGAAGGGACACCTTCCTGCACAAAAACAATCACAGAGGTGTTTTCCTCTTTCTATGTCTGTTGCAGAATTCAGCAGGCATCGAAACAGGGAAAAACGCCTCCCAATGCCTCCCCTGGGGAGGTATAGGATTCTGACGCATTCACAGATTTATAAAACATTATAAATCTGGGATTGTGGCAGAATCCATGCGTGTTGCGTGGGAACATCCAAAGCAACACCCATGGCATGCAGGTCTCAAATTGTAAAAAATTAAGTCCAGGTGCTCATATTGTTATAGGCGGCTACGCCCACTTCCCCAAAGCTCCACCCACTTGCTCCACGGGCTCCATGGGCTTCACCCACTTACTCTAGTGATGAGATATGAAAGGAGGGTGGGTGGTAGGAGAGGAAGCAGAATGGTAGTGGATACTGTGATTGTTTGCTAGGGGGAGTTCATAATGTAATGTTCATAATGCTTAATGGTGGAGGCATAGGTTGTTGAGAGCATTAGTGAGGTGGGGATTGTTTTTATTGTATTTATGAAAGCAAGCTGCA
This sequence comes from Lissotriton helveticus, assembly GCF_964261635.1. NCBI lineage: Eukaryota > Metazoa > Chordata > Amphibia > Caudata > Salamandridae > Lissotriton > Lissotriton helveticus. The sequence continues at coordinate 469,739,045 of NC_136070.1, forward strand.
TGCTTCTCCTAATAAATCAGCTTTTTTCTCTCTAATGGTTGTCCTGTTTCTTTCTGCACCATCTTGCCAGCAGAGTCGGCATGTGCATTATGTGGGCAGTATGGCTAAGGCGATATTTTTATTTTATTTTGACTTCACTATTTTCCACCACAACCCAGAGTTAACAGTATGACATTTTAATGAATAATGCCGAGTACGAATGCTCAGCCTGCTCTGTGAGGCGAATCTGCACTCTCTCTGCCGGGACTAGCACTAAATTATTACTTTTTTTCCTCTCAGATGATAGTGGTTTGCCACAAAGGCATCACCACCACAACATGTGACAGGCACAAAGCACAACGCATCTGTGATGATGCGTGATATGAGAGTCTGCACAGAACGGGGCCTAGGGACATCCAGCTAACACACACAGAAAAAACGTGGTGGGCAGAAGGAAATGTTAGCTAAATTCCGCCACCTGGATGGCACTCTGTGATCTCATGGATGTTCGGAGTGTTCACATTTCAGAATAACGTGTTCAAGGGGGTTAAAGCAATGTCTGTTCTGCGTGTCCAGAAAGTATGCTTCCAATACAATTTCTGATCTTTGAGAAGAATTCAGTCCTACAGGAAGCCCAAGAAAGCACAGCAAAAATTATGCTGGGACAACTGCGTACTTTAAATAAATATATCCGGGAATGTTTTTGCAGATCGTGAACACGTTAGTTAAGATAGTTCAGCCTTTCATCCATCTGAATACAACAAACCCTTACATTATTTTATGCACAATGAAATAATCATACATAGTGCGTTAATAATGACATATACCACAACAGTTGGCAATTTAGCAGACATGGCACTTAGGCAATGCGGCCTCCGTTGGGTGTTCACTTTAAACCATACCTTGCAAAACATAGGAGGCAGAAATAGGAGTAGCAGTGTTTAAGTGATCTGCATCGTAGAGTTGAAGGGTCGTATTTGATAAACTTGAGCAAGGCGGCGCCATTTTGTGATTGACCTAAAGGAATGCCTCAGTACTAAACTTCCTGCATGCACAACTACGAGGCTTGATGACAGAAATAAACTTACAACTAGTTATTATTATTATTATGCATACCAACATATTGCACACAGGGGAGAAGTTGAAAAAGTATTATAAATACATCAGAGAAAAGAGCCAATGGCGGACTCCAATAGTCGCTCCTCCTCGGTGTGTTCCCCAGGTAATCAATTGGTAGTGTGTGATGAATCAGTGTGCACAATCAGCTCCGGCACCCGCCGATGTGGAATGCCAACAGCCAGGCAGATATACAATACTTTGAACAAACTGGAGCGGTGTACAACCAGGTAAGTAAGATGTCAATAAGGAAGCTTGATCAGTTTCTTTGTTGCAAAAATATATTTCTTTATTTCAAACTGTCCGTGCAAAGCATCAGCCAACGCGTTTCGTTCAATTGTTGAACTTCGTCAGGGCATGCGTGAAGATATATGAACAGTGGAGAGCAGTGCTTCTTGACAGAGTAGTTTGTGTGGCCTAATGTGATCCTGGCGTTTGTAGTAACGGCCAAAAGGTTTGGCCTCAGGACTGGTACAGTAGCAAGGGTCTCCTTGATAAGAGCCCGGTAAGTATACCTGCAGTCAGGCGCAGCTTCTTCTCGACTCACGGAAAGGTCCGTGAGTCGAGAAGAAGCTGCCTTGGATTCACACTTCTTAATTCATACCAACCAAGTCAGTCAGATATTGAACCACGCACGAACATAACGTCACCGGCAAACTCAATATAAAAACAGTTTTGGCTTACTTGCTCGGTTACTGGTGGGCGGCAATCACTACCTTTATTAATGCACCTGCAGTGATGCCCTCTCAACATCGTGCTGAACAACTGCTGGTCATGGTGACTTGTGAGGTGCGTGTGTGCCGGGGCGTGGCATTTTCAAAAACATCTACGCCCGCTGCCACGGCACAGACACTATCCCCTCAGAACCAAATCCAGCCCAATCGGTGTCCCGTCCACCGGCATCACTGAACTAAGGGCTGCCGCTGCGCTGCCTAAGGCAAATTTGCTTGGAGATGGTAATGGTGGAATTTTATCAGCTCAGTCTCAAAACTTTTAAATTGGCACTCGAGAGAACAATACTGACTGCGCCTGCGGTGAGTGAGCCGAAGTAATTATAACTTTTGCCATAGACGTGCAGACACGTGTAAACCCGGCCCTTATAAATAAATGCTGGTGCTCATCACCGGAAACCACCGGCACAAATTAAGCACGGATGGCACGCCCCTTACACGCAAAGTGCTGTGTGAAAAGGGGCCGTATTTACAAGCCCAGGTGGCTTTCTGTGGCCTTGTAAATATGGAGCCCCAAACTGCACCACAAAAAAGTGAAGCACCAAAGACTCAAAGGGCTTTTAAATATGCCCCCACATCTCAACTGAGCTCTGTGGGCAAGTAGTACATGGGAGGCACAGGCAGCAGGTGAGTCCTACACTGTATGAGGAACTTTTGATGAGCGCTGACACTGCAAAGGCTAACAAGACTGAAATAATTCTACTGAAGTCAGTCCCTTCACTTTCCAATGTGGTCCCGCTAATGACCTTGTCTGGCACTTTACCTACTTGTGAAGAATTGTTTTTACCCAGAGCTCACATCATCCCACAATAGGGGGCAAGCATCTTCAAAGCTGAATCACGGAGTTCAGAGGCGATTATTTACTAAATTGTAATTTGGTCTCGATCGAGAGTACACGTGAAGGGTCCCTAACCAATTTGTTCACCATGTCCAAGGACCTATATTTCCCTGAGCCGGTCCTTGATGGAATTAGTCCCGTCCTTACAAGGAAACTTTTCATGCAGTGGCGTTACGGCACACTTCCTCTTGGGGCCTTCACGGATCGATGGGACAGGTCCCAGCCCCCCACACCGTGCCCAGCCTGTCGACACCCTTGTGAAAATGATCTCCACATTGTATTTTTTTGTAAAGCCTACCAAAGACCAAGAAAATACTGGCTTGTCCCACTCCTGAAAAATCTTGGGTTTAGGCTATATTTCCCAGCCTATAGAATATTAAAGACAGACTTATCCCCCTCTATAGTGTTTGCAGTGGCGAAGTTTTTAACAGATGTGTGGTATATTCGTAATCGATGTATCAAGCTAAATATGGACAAAAGCATTGCTTGATGATCTTTAAATTGTTAGACTTTTTAATTCTTCCTCTTATAATGCCACCCTGAATGTTTTAATAATTGCTTAATTTTACTGTTTTGCTTAAACTTCAAATTACAATCTGATTTCTTTGTAATTTAACTATTTAAATGTCTGTTGTAATCTTTTATGATCTATATTGATCGAAATAAAGATTGTAAATAGATAAATAAATAAATTTGGCTTGAAAGTAAAACAATGTTTTCTTTTTGCAATGTACAGTGCACACTCTGCCTGGCTGGAAAATGCTAAACCGTTTATCCTTATTCCTGAAAAACTGTCAAGCCTCTGTCCTTTGGAGAAACAGCTTGTCCTTTGGCGACCTTCATTACACTTGCCACGACACTGGATTGGAGGCAGTAATTCTCAAACATTCCGCCAATGGAATTAACTACCTCGATTCTTCATACTTCTGCCAATCCTGTAAATACAATAGGCCTCTCAAATCTCAATTATTTAAGCAATGACCTGATCTGAGAGTTTTTAACAGGAACCTAAAATATTACACAATACGTTCATATTCATAAAGAAAAATAACTTGGTTGAACATTGTTCTCTATTTCTTGAAGTCTGTACACTAACAGTGTTCAGACCTCAGGAAAGTTCAGACTTTCAGTAATGTAACCATTTAAATTGAAAAACGACATCCAACACATGTGGGTCCGATTGAAAAATCAATTTTCAACTGTAAACATACATGTATGACCACAAATGTCTGCATTCACTCCTAAGTAATATCCACAAAAGGATGTCCACAATAAGTATAGACAATTACTACTGTGTAATTGTATGCCACAACTGTGCACAATTATAGAGTACTAAACCTCAGCGAAAGGGCCAGGGAGTGGGGGAAGAACAAGGCATGGCTTGCCTTGAGAGTGTGTGAAAGCCCATACACCTGTGAGTTTAGGGACACTCTTTGATCTTTCTCATCCTGGAGACTCCCTACAGCAAAGGGTTGGGGTAAATCTCTTATGAAGGTGGGAAAAGGAATGCAACTCTCCCATGTATAAAAAGGGGCTGCTCCATAGGGACATGAGCACAATTTTGTATTAGGGAAATAGCAACTCATAAAACTGTCACATATGGACCTCATTTAGGGATGGCCAGGGGTCGCAGATGTGCCTCCTAGTTTGCCCCTCGCAACCCCTGGCCCTGCCTTTGAGACCCCTGACCTCAGAGGTGGCAAAATCAGTGCCAGGAATACAGTGGCAGATCGTCCTTATGGACGTCAGTTTGGGCTCCACTCTCTTTGTTTTCTCTCAATTTATTTATTACATTAATTGTGACTAATGTTTCATTCTTCATGATTAGTGTAATAAAAAACGTGGAGCAGATTTACAACCCCCTGCGCCACCAGTACGTCACTTTTTGTGACGTACTGGAGGCGTACTTCACTTCTCCATATTTACAAGGAGAGGAAAAGCCACCCTGTGTGACTTTTCCTCTTCTTGTAAATATGGCCCCTTCACACGAAGCACTTTGCTCGGAAGGGGCATTCCATGGGTATTGCTGTGGGTGTTCCCAACCAACACCCATGAAACGAGACACATTTCCAGATTCTCAAACAATCATGAATCTGGAAATGCGTGTCAATGCTACGCCTCCCCAGGGGAGGCGCAGCGAGGCGCAAAGAGGAGAAATGTTTTAATTTCTCCTCATTTTTTTCCTCTTTCAAAGCGTGCTTCATTCTACAACACACATTGAAAGAGGAAAATGCCTCTAGTGATTGTTTTTGTGCAGGAAGGTGCCCCTTCCTGCACAAAAACAATCTCCCCATGAAGTAGGCATCCTTGCACCATGGTGCAAGGGTGCCTCCGCTGGCGCATGGGTGCAATTTGTTCTCCAGGGCAGGGGAGAGCACAGGAATGCGACATATGATTATAAATATGTTGCATTCCTGTGCTTCGGAAGTGCTGCAGCGTGGCACAGCCAAAGGACTTGCGTTGCTGTGCTGCAGCACTTCCTTGTAGATCTGCCCCATGGAGTACAACTAGCTGGAATATGGCCTTCCCTGGCAGTTGAAATAAGCAAAAAAAATGCTTTTAAATGTACGTTGTGTGCGTGAAAGCCATTTGGTGTATGTTTTGATGAGAGAGTGTGGGTGAATGTGTGTATATTTCTAAGCATGTGTGCGTGAAGGTCAAAGGGCATTATGTCACTTACGCTAACCCTGGCTTTTGGGTGAATTGATGTTCATGTTGTCACATGACATTGCTAGTAGTACATTTAGAAACTTGTAACTCGTACAGGTAATGATAATGTTTGTCAATTACAAAAAGTAGTAAATCTGCACCAGTTCATAGCAGTACTAGTACAAGTGCACTTTCGCTACTGTTTTTGAGAACTGGGTGAAATAGGTGAAAGGTGTACCCGAGGTATAGTAATTAAGAAGGTTTATTTTATGAAGTTTAGGTCTTCATTACAGGATTACAGAAACCCCACCAGGAGCAGCTCCCTTGCTGCTCAGCCCATTCTCTCAACTGACACTCATCCACTAGGTTTCTCCAACATTCTATCATCTCATCACACGTACCAACATTCCACTGAACATCCACACTGGCTGAGCAGCAAGACAGATAAGCAGGGAAGATGTATTGCACTTAAACCAAGATACAACACTGGGTCTTAATGTAATTTTCTTTTACAACCATGATGACAAAAAAACAATACAGCCACAACATTTTCTTTTCTGTATTTTCCTGCACTGCCATAAGCCTATTTTTAGGGTCAAGCCTAAAAGCATATGTGCTTGCTTGCTACACTATTGTGTTCACTAAAGAACTTGCAGCCCGCCCATTGCTTACAAATTGTTGACTCCAGTTTCAGTCTTCTTTGCTGCATCATAACTGGCCAGCACAACCTAAAGGTCAGTTCCATTTGTGTCTGTGGAGCAAGGACAAAGCACAGATTAATCTTTTTTTTTTTTTAAGTTCATAAAGAAGTTTATTAGGCATATAAGAAGGTATCAATAAATAATACATGAAATAGGGAGGAGTAGCAAAAAGAAGGAAAGAGGAAAACTAAGGCAATCAGGAAAATAATGCAATAGAATCAATTACATAAACAAATCATGGATAATAAGGCTAAACATAGGTGCTGTACTGGTTACACGTGGTCAAAGTAGAATACATACTTAGCAAGTGATAATAAAGAGAGGAGGAATTACAAGGGTATTCAAATAGGTTTGGGGACCTCCTGTTGGGTAAGCTGTGGACGAAATGAACAAAGAGCACAATTATCCACATACAATACAATAGGAAGCCATAACTCTGCTCTCTTCGGAGCCATCTGGATGGGAAAAACAAAAGCGGTATCCAGCCTGTGATTGTGACAAACATTATACCACCATACTTTGAGGGAGATGTTGGATGAAGCCTTCCAATTAATGGTAATCTGCTGAAAAGCAACAGCCAACAGTAAATCAATAATACGTACATCAAGGCCAGAGTCTTCCCAGCAGGGGGAAAGGCTTCCCAAAAAGACATGAACATGAGAAAAGGGAATGCAAGTATGAAAAATTGCATTAATTTGAGTCCACACCTGTATCCAAAAATCATGTACAGATCGGTAAAAAAACATGTGGAACAAGGTAGCATTTGGGGAGGAACAAGACCAACACACATCTGGTGTAGTAGAAAATCGCTTATTAAGGGTAAAAGGTGTGAGGAGCAGTCTGTTGTAAATAAAGTACATAGATTGCGTTAGAGTCGCCGCTCTGGACGACTTGCGAACCTTAGTCCATATCTTGTCCCAAAGGGATATAGGCCATGTTGTGGCGAAGTCACATTCCCACTGCTCCTCCACCTTAGACTTAGATCTGATAGACTTATTGGAATGAAGGTATTTGTATATGGTAGAAGCCTTAGAGGTAGTGCGTAGAAGCAAGGAGCAAGGGATGCAGGCAGATCGAAGGACAAGCGAAGAGTTGTAAAAGGCAAAAAGGTAGAGTGTGAGAATAGTTGCGATACCCAGACCAGCCCCCTCTGCCTCCAGGATTTCCAGTAAAAGGGTTTGTTGTGGATCAGGAGGTGTGCATTGTGCCAGATACTAGAAGAAAGGAAATCAGCAATGGTAGTAGGGGGGACAGGAGAGGAAGATAGGAGGAGTTTGGTAGTAAATCTATGAATGGGCGTTGAAATTGAAGAGGGCTTACGGGAAAAAGAAATGTACTCAGCGAAAGAAAAGGGGGAGAGGAAAAGGCGTTCAACCTTAGCCCATAAAGGACAAGGAGAGGCAGAGTCTTGCAGCCAAAAGGATGCTTGCCGCAACAAGAAAGCTTTTTGATAGGCAGGAAAGTCTGGAAAGTTTACTGCGCCTTCCGATGCAGGGCGAATTAGTCTAGCGAGGGACATCCTGGGCTTCTTGTTGTTCCATAAGAAGGAGGACAAAACTGAATTGATTCTCTTAAAGAATTTGGCAGGAATGGGCACAGGGATATTGGATATTGTGTAGAGGATTATGGGGGACAACATCATCTTAATAGTATCAAGGCGGCCCCACCAGGATAGGTAGAGGGGGTGCCACCTGGTGGCTAAACCCAAAATCTTCTGGATACATTTGTTTAAGTTGAGGGAGACAGTATCTGAAATGGAGGGAGTGATATAAAGGCCTAAGTACTTGATATGCGATGAGCTCCAAGTAAAATTGAAAGCGCTAAAATCAGGCTTAAAAGTAAACTTCGTCAGGGGAAGGATTTCGCATTTATCGTTATTGAGCTTGTAACCTGAAATCAGGGAAAAATTCCGTACTTCCTCCAAGAAAGAAGGAATTGAGTCCGCCGGATTGGAGAGGAAAAGCAGAATATCATCTACGTAGACAGCCAGTTTGATATGGGAGTCAGGGGTCTGAAAACCATGGATGCTTGAGTTTTGACAGAGTTTGGACAGAAAGGGCTCTAAGGCCAAATTTAAAAGAAAGGGAGAGAGGGGACACCCTTGGCGGACGCCTCTGCCAAGGTCAAAAAAAGGAGGGACTTGACCATTCGCGCAGACTGCTGCACGTGGATGGGAGTAGAGCAGAGAGACCAAGGAAATTAAGTTAGGGCCAAAACCAAACCATTTGAGGGTGTGGAAGAAGTAAGACCATTCAACCCTGTCAAATGCCTTTTCGGCATCCAAGGCAATCGCAGCGAGAGAATGCTGTAAATGCGGGGACTTCGTCAGAATGTTAAACAATAATCTGGTGTTATCAGTAATGAATCTGCCTTTCACAAAACCAGATTGCTTTTCACCCAACAGGTCGGGAAGCAGAAGGTCTAATCATGCCGCCAATGTTTTAGCAAAAATGTTGTAGTCAATGTTGACTAAGGAAATAGGTCTGTAATTCTTGCAGTATTTGGCATCTTTCCCCTCCTTGGGTATCAGACATATATGGGCATCAGAGAAGGTCCCCGAGGAGCTTCCTAGGGCAGTGAACGTGTTCAGGAGAGAATGAAGTTTTGGAATGAGTAGCTTTGAGAAGTGGAGATAAAACTCAACGGTGAAGCCATCAGGCCCAGGTGCTTTATTCAGTTTAAGGTGCTGAAGCGCGGTGAGTAGTTCCTTTTGGGAAATATGGGATTCTAAAGCAGAGAGGTCTAGAGGGAAGTGTTCAGGCTTTTGAATGGTAAAAAAGAAGTGTGTGAACGCGTGTAAGGAGGGTTGGGTTTCAGAAGAGTATAAAGTCTTGTAGAAAAGGGAAAACTTAGTTAAAATATCAGAGTCTATATGCTCGAGAATGGAGTTAGTGTCATAAATGGCTTCAATATTTAGTTTATTATGCTTGACCTTCAAATAATTGGCAAGAATCTTCCCTGCTTTGTTTCTACCACCATAAAACTTAGCACTAGACTTCAACAAGAACAGTGAAGCATCCTCTGTGGACTTCTTGTTAAACTTCATTTTGGCCGCCACAAGAGCAGTTAGACTATCCTGTGAATGGGAGGTAAAGTAGGCGTGTTCCAATCTCTTAATGTCACAGAGAAGATCTCCCGTAAATTTACGAGCAGCTTTACGCTTCTGTGCCACAAAGCGGATAATAAAATCTCGCGCTGCAGCCTTGAATGCATCCCAAATAGTATGCACCGGGATAGAAGGGGTTTCATTAAGCAAGAAAAACTCATCAAAAAAGGCAGTAAAGGAGGCTGTAAATTTAGGGTCTAATAAAAGAGCGTTGTTGAAGCACCACCTCTTTGGTCCAACAGATCTGGGAAGTAAATCAATGTTAATCAAAACAGGGGCGTGATCTGAAAGTAAGATCGGGCCAATTTTAGCAGCATTAAGGGTTTGAGCAACGTTATGAGAGGAAAAAATGTAATCGATCCGTGACTGAGAACGGTGGGAGGGAGAATAAAAAGTAAACTCTTTTAAAGTCCGGTTGCAAAGTAGCCAAGTAGCTACCAGCTTGTGCTGGGAAATGGCCTGGGTAAAAAGCTTGTGAGGTTTGTTGGGAATATAATGGGCAACAGAGTTCCTGTCTACAAAAGGATCTAAGGGATGGTTGCAGTCACCAGCAAGGATAAAGTTGTCATCCATAAACCGAGTGATGTGGCGAGAAAAATCAGCCCAAAAAAGAGGTTCGCCTACGGTGGGAGCATAGACATTAAGGAAAGAGATTGGAACACCTCTAAGAGATACTTTAACATATGTCCATCTTCCATTGGTGTCCGATTCCTGGGCGATCACAGAGAAGGGGAGAGATTTACGGCATAGGATGGCTACCCCATTACGTTTGCCATCACCCTGTGAATAAAAAACCTCACCCACCCACCCTCTTTTAAGTTTTACAGATTCAGTGTCAGACAGGTGAGTCTCCTGCAAGAAAGCTACATCAACATTTAACCTAGCCAAATGAGACAAAATTCGTTGACGTTTGGTTGGAGAATTAATACCCTTGACATTCCATGTAATTACATTTAGTGACATATCAGAGAAGAGACTATATCAAACACATTGGCAATATCAGAGAAAAAATCCATAAGAAAAATTGAGAGAGTGAAAAAGAAATGAGCACCTAGACTAAAAAAGAAGAAAGGAAAAGAGAGAGCAGCGAGTATGAAGAGAAAAAGAAGGAGAAAAAGCAAGAAGAGGGGAAGAAGGAGAGAAAAGGACAGTAAAGTAAAAGAAGTAACAGCACAAACAAGAGCATATCCTGAGAGCAAAACGATATAATCTGAAGACAGATAAGAAGGAGGGACCACAAGAAGGGGAATGCAGAACAAAACAAAGCACAATAGGTAGATACAAAGGAGGAAACAAAAAAGGAACATACCAACAAGAGGAGAAAATGAGATGGAACTGAGGGGGGATGGGACCATGCGGGCAAGGCAACACATCCGAGGTCGGCTAGGCGGGGAACCAGGGAGACATCATCAAACAAGGAAGAGTTCCTGTAGGGATGAAAGAGGAGAACATGGGGTTAGAGTATAACGGGAAGTCGGACCGGTAACACAAACAACAATGAGTAATGTCACAATGCAGAAAAGGTAAAGTCCTGCACAATGAAACTTCTTAAAGATCAAACAAGGCAAATTGCAACAACATCATGGGAAGACCCCTTAAAGAGTAGAAAAGTAGAATACAACAGCAATCGATAAGTCAGCAAAACCACAGTTCATCCAGGAGCAGAAGATGAAGGAGTAGAAGAATCCATGGCAGAAGTCTTATGCGCATTAATGAAACTCTGTAGGCGGACTGGATCTTCATAGGTAGTAGTTTTGTTATTATAGGTGACCTTGAACAAACAGGGGTGATAGAGGCCATATCTTGCTCCCATCGCACGGAGGTCCTCTCTCAAACTTAGAAAAGCTTTTCGTCGATTAGCCGTAGCTTTTGCATAATCTTGAGCAAAGAACAGGGACGAACCAGACCATGTCAATTTTGGAGAGGATTTGGAAGCTGACAAGACCTTCGGAAGATCTGTGTACTCCAGAAAATAGAGAATGACGCCCCTGGTCCTCTGTGAGGGGGAAACAGAAGTAGACGGGCGCCCCAGCCTATGTGCACGCTGGATATTGAGATTTGTGCTCTCTGGTAAGCGTAATAGCTTGGGAAGAAACGATTTAAAGAAGGCGATTGAGTCCGAACCCTCGAGTCCCTCCGCCAGGCCATAAATGCGGAGGTTGTTCCACCTATTCCTGTTTTCCAATTCCTCCACCTGTCGTTGAAGAGCAGACACCTGAGAGTCTAAGTGAGATACAGAGGAGCATGTTTCTTGAAAAGATGCAACAGAGTGTTCGACGGAGGCCACCCTGGTTTCCATTTGTGACCAATTTTCCATGAGGTTCTGAAGCTTGACGTTAGTTTCCTCCATAAAAGGACGGAGAGATCGGATTTCCTCCAGAAACGGGCGGAAAGACCTAATTTCGTCCAGCAATAACTCCATGGAGACAGGCATAGGTTGTGGAAGAGGCAAGGGGGGGTCCTTCTTCAGTCTTTTGATCTTAGTTTTCCCCAGAGGAGGTTGAGAGGGTTCCATAGCTGTATCCGAGCCAGATGAGGCAAGGGAGTCCACTATTTTAGAAAAGGCAGAGAAGACTTTAGAATTCTTAACAATAGCAGTCTTAGTTGTACGGGGCAGGTGTGACATGGATTTGAGCCTACCCATAAAGCGTAGGGCAGAATTTGCCTCTCAAAACAATGTACTCAGAATGCATAAAAAAGTGAGCGGGTACACCAAAGTGGCTACAGCACAATTAAAGAAGGTAGCTTAAGTGCAGCTCAAGTCAAATGCAATCCTGAGGAGGTAAAAGTGTGAAAAGAAATTTCAAGAGCATGTAACAAACAAGGCAACCAGGAAGGAGCATAATAGACCTGTTAGAATGAGGAGGAGGCAACGCATATCTCCTGAGACAACAAGGTAGGATCACTGTGAGGCATTGAAGAGGAAAGCCACAATCACCATTCAGTCAGCGTTGAACACTCATGAATAAAATTTCCAGCGCCTAAATACAACTGAGGCCAATGAAGAAGGCGCACAAAATAGGCGTGTGAGGTGGTCAAAATGGCGGTTGCAAAGACAGTGAAGCTGCAAGTAATCTGCAACCTTCATAGGACAAAGCAAAAAGTCATAAAGTTATAAGGTAGTATGAGAGCCAGAGTATGAGATGCATACTATGCGCCAGGCAGGAGACAAAATTCGGCATTGAATATACTCCATAAGCTGGTGTGAGAGGAAAAGGGCGCCGCGTAACTTAAAATGGCGGCCGCGGCAGCAACAAGTTTATAAAACACTCATTCTTACAGGAAATTGCAGCTGTGGTATGTGGGGAAAGCTCCTTTACATTACAAAGTCAACTGGTGCCACTGCCGCAGTGAGAGGACTCAGAGCGCCGGTACACAAATGAAAGTGCGTACCTAGCGGTAATACCGGTTGTACGCAGAATGCCGTCGGCAAAATACTCCTCCAGGGGTTCAGTGCAGGAACCCCTGGCCGGCCGTGGCCGGCGTGGCCACCCGCGCATGCGCATTTCTCGCTAGAAATGCGCATGCGCGGGCGGCCACGCATGCGCATTAGGGTTCAAGACGCGGGCACTGAAAGAGACGAGGGAGCCCCGGGACGCGCGCGGACCAGGTAAGTGGTTTTAAACTTATTTAAACATTGAAGGGGGTATTTACTGAGGGCGGAAGGGAGGCGGGTGGTGCGTAGTGGGGCTACGCGAAGTGCGCAGGTGGGCGTAGTTTCTCGCCCACTTTGCGTAGCTTCGCGAAGCCCCACTACGCTCACTACGCCCAGGGTTAATCTTGGCAGACGAGTTACTCCTTCTCAACAGTGATGGATATCCCATCCCACAAAATATAAATCCCATTATATCCTATCGGATTTATATTTTGGCGGACGCGATATCCGTCACAAGTGACAGAGTAACCCATCCGCCAAGATCTAAATCAGGCCTTTAATTTCCTAATGACTTCATGACAATACTTTTGGGTCGAGTTTGTGTTATTTAAAACTGCACAAAAAATAGATTTTTTTTTGTGATGCAGAAACCTTGCTGGTGAAACAATGAACAGCATAAACTTACATTAATAGCTGTCCTCAGAGTCTCCCTTCAAGAAGCGAAGAGAGAAAAGCACCCAAAAAGAAGTTCCACAAATTCAACTGTAACGCAATTTTTTTAAAAGCCATGAAACAGTAGAGCGGCTAAAAAAAAATACACAGGATATTCACTATTAATATTTGTTTTGGTATTGACATGTATTAATGAGCCTGGGTTGATTAGTTTTCTCCTCACCCCCACACCAAGCTCACTGCCATTCAAGCTGTTCGCCTTTAGCTCACCCCTCCTCCGTGCCCACAGCCACGGAAAGCCCCGGCCCAGCTCCAGCTCACCTACACTTAAATGGACACTCGAGATCTGATAGATGCACAGCGAAATAAAGGCCAATAATTCAATACAGTATGACTGTACTGGGGCTGCTACTAAATCCATCAACCAGTAAATATCATCTGAAGCCAATGCAAGCTTTTATCTTTCCGATTTGATCTATGCCTGTGTGAAGCTTAAGTATTGAGTGAATCGTATAATTCAGACATCATATTCACTTTTTATTAGGTCTCGCCTGAGGCATACTATACATTGACAGGCTATACAATACCATACAATGACAGCTTCTACCATACAATACAATGACTGCCCGTACCTTACTATATAATACCAGGCCATACCATACTATACTATACAATGGCAGGCCATACCATACTAAACTCTACTATGGCAGACCATGCCATGCTACAACTGACAGGCCATACCATACTAAACTGTACAATGACAGGCCATACCATTCCATACCATACAATGGCAGGCCATAGTATAACATGCTATACTTTACAATGACAGGCCATACCATACTATACTATACAATGACAAGCCATACCCTACCATACTCAACTCTGCAATGACAAACCATACCATACTATGCCATGCCCTATCATACAATACCATACCATACCATATTATACAATACCATACCAGACTATATTATACTATACCATACCATACTATACAATGACAGGCCATCCCATTCAATGACTGCCTGTACCGTACCATACAAAGACAGGCCATACTATACCATAAATTGACAGGCCATACCATACTATAGTCTACAATGACAGGCCATACCATACAATATCATACTATACAATGACAGACTATAACATGTTATACAATGACAGGCCATTCCATACTGTACAATGATAAGCCATACCATACTGTATAATGACAGGCCATACCATAACATATCATACCATGCAACAACAGGCCAAACCTTACTGAACAATGACAGGCCGTCTCATACTAAAGTCTACAATGGCAGGCCATACCATATCATACAATGACAGTCCATACCTTATTATATAATACAATGGCAGGCCATACCATACCCTGCCATACCACTCAATACCATACTATACAATGACAGGCCACATCATACTACCATCTACAATGGCAGGCCATACCATATCATACAATGACATACCATACCATAAAATTACAGACGATACCATACAAAGACAGACCATATTATACCATACAATGACAGACCATACCATAACATTCTATACTATACAATGACAGGCCATACCATACTAAACTCTTCAAGAACATATCATAGCATACTAAACCCTACAATGACATACCACACCACACCACAATATACCATACTATACTGTACATTGACAAACTATACTATACCATACTATACAATGACAGGCCATGCCATACCCAGGGCCACTGGAATTAGGCAGCAGGAGATGGCCGAATGATGTGGCAGGGTTGAGTAAATTTTGCGGCAAAAAAGCCAGACTATGCTGTAAATGTTGTATTATGCAGCAAATCCATAATTGTGCTAAAAAAGCTGCTGCAGCACAATGCATAATTCCAGCCGCCCTGACATACCATATCATACTATACTATACTATGACATACCATACCATAATATACAATGACAGGCTATACCATACTATTTCATATAATGGCAGACGTAACATACCATAGAAAGACAAGCCTTACCATACCATACAATGGTAGGCCATATCATAACATCCTATACTATATAATGACAGGCCATACCATACCACACTAAACTGTACAATGACTGGCCATACCATACCATGATAGACTATACCATATTATACTACATAATGATAGGCCATACCATACCATTCAATTGTGTGCCATACCATAGTATACTATACAATGATAGACTGTACCATACTATACAATGACAGGCCATTCCATACCATAAGATACAATGACAGGCCATCTCATACAATGACAACCTGTACCATACCATACAAAGACAGGCCACACTATACCATAAAATGACAGGTCATACCATATCATATCATACTATACAATGACAGACTATACCATGTTATACAATGACAGACCATACTGTACAATGACAAGCCATACCATACTGTACAATGACAGGCCATACCATAACACACCATACTATGCAACGACAGGTCATACCTTACTGAACAATGACAGGCTGTACCATACTATACGACTGACCATACCATTCTATGCCATACTATACAATGACAGGCCATACCATAGCATGCCATAAAATGACAGGCCATGCCATATTATACAATGAAAAGCCATACCATATTATATCATACCAAACCATATTACAGAATGACAGGCCATGCCATACCATATCATACCATACTACCAAGTGACAGGTCCTACCATACTATACTATAGAACAACAGGCCATACCATACAACACTATATAATGACAGGCCATTACGTACCACACCACACTACACCACACCACAACAGACCAGTAAAAATACTTTGTCAATGCCAATAGATTCCTCATAAGTGAGATCTATTGGCTTTTGCCAATGCTTGTTTTTTCTGCCAGCGTGAATGTTGCTAAGAACATATATGATGGTGCTTGGTGGTTCATGCTGAAGCGCAGCAAATGGAAATTCTATAGTCTTGCTACCATGGGAGCAGCCTCACCTACAGCAGTCTAGATAAACAAACTAATATAGTACAGATTACTCTACAGAGCAACTGGAAACGCAAATTGAAAGGGCAACCGGCCTGTTAAATACAAATATCTAATTCTGAACCTGCTCTGCGCGTTTTTGAAATAGATCTTAGCTGAGGGGAGACAGCTTTTATTTATATCAGCCTCCATGCTTAAATAGGTAGGCATATTTCACACAATTCCTGAACAATTAGTAATGTGCTCTCTCCCCTTCCCATCTCATCTCATGCTGTTGTGCAAAGGCTGCATTAGCAGTACTTAGTCCCCCAAAATGTATTTAACGCATGTAATATATTAGTTCCTTTTCTCATGTTTTTGCTGGTCTTGAAAGCTAGTAGAAATGATTAACTTTGTGGTTTACATGTGTGCCATATTGGATGGCAATTAAAAAAGGCAGGACTAGGCTCTGAGGGCATATCTTTAGACGGTGTCTATCGGCTTACTAATGAACTTTCAGACATCACATATCTCTACCTGCCTTATAGTCTTACATATTTAAGGTTCCTCACTCGTCACATATCCATAGTTAATGCTATAATGCTGCACCCTTCACCTTGACACGGATGTACCACAAAATCAATTTTTCAACTGTATGGGTGAAATATAACCACACGTCGTCCACATCCACATATATGTTTTCGTTGTATTAACATGAGACATTGGAATGTGAATTGTAATAACTTGAATTGTGATGTATTTTAGGATACTTCAATGTAAAATGGAAAAAGTAGTGATGCAAGTAAACTCAACTAGCTGAAACATTAACAAAGACTTTTATTGTATTGTGCAACTGACACTTATGTCACTCTCGAGATATGTTTATTAGTCATGTCATTCGTTTTATATGTAAAAGAGAATGTTAACTGTATGTGCCTTAATTTCGATTTATTTTCATGATAGATCACATTTCATTTCACGTTTGTTAGCTGAATTATGTAGGCCTGAAATGCATTTCCCCTGGAAGCTCTCGCATTTTAATTAATAGGTGAATGTTATGTGCATGCCGGGTCTTGTTCTTTCTCACGCTTATGTTGCAGTTGGAAAAAGCATCCTTGTTAGCTAGAATAATGTCTTTGTTTTAGGAGTGAGGCAAGGAGAGAAGGGGATACATTGAATGTTGATACTGATATGGAGAGCTGTTGTACTTTCTTACTGGAGAAAGCCTGGGAATCAAGGTCATCTGGCCACCACCAGGGAGCATCGTTGTCCAGAGTAAAAGTCCCTATGGTCAGATGGTGTGATCCAAAAAGGATCTTGGGAAGTCACCTGTAATAATGAATTATGGTAACTAGGGAAAGAGCCCCATCTCTTCTCTGCCTTCGGAGAGAGAACATCTTAGAAGAACCTCTGTTTCAGTAGCTTCATGCCACTTAACCCAACTGATGCAGAGAGACTTCTAAGGAAGACTCCACTCCCTGACACCTAAACCGACCGTGCCCCACAATATGCTTAATTAGGGATAGATTAATGCTTATTTTTCTGAAATATTAAATGCAGGGAAATTTGGACTCTTGTGTTCTGCTCTTTTGCATCCTGATTCTTGAATTAATTGTCTTGTGCATGTTGTACTGCCTTAATTTCATTTGTAGGTTTGGTTTTGTATTAGTCCCAATGTATTTCTATACCCTTATCTTGAGGTAAATCAATTAACTTTATTTAGCTGTCTGTGATTCTTAATGACCCTAGCAAACGTCAACTAAATAGATTTACCTTCTAACGTTTTATCTCCTCCCCATGCTTTCATGCAGAGAAAAATTACCATCAACTCGAGGTGCTAGAGCAAATCTAGAATGTGAGATCCAGCTCCAACAACACCAATCACTGTCATGTTCTAATAGAGGTTTCAACTTTTTTAGTTGGAAGACATGGATGATAATATGTGCTTGTGTGTTTAATTGTATGGCTTTAGTACTGCATTGTTGGGAATTCCATCTGCCAATCATATGCCCACATATTATGATGCACATCTCCATTTTGACATCTACTAGGGTCTGAGGTTGCTGAACTGGCTTTAGACCCTGCCTGCTTCATTTCAAATGGCTTCAGCTATCCCTCCAGTATTTGCCCTGTTAATGCTCAGTGCGGGTTTCGTTTCAGATAGAGTGCGTGTTTTCCGCTTACCCCATGCTGCAGCATGTAGGTGGGTGGAGGCCAGACTCAGCAGTTTCCGGCGGACACCACTGCTCCCCTGAGAAGTCCAGGTCCAGCATCTCTGGGCCCAGAATGATTGAGTTTGGAGTTTGCGGACACAAAACGTCTAAACTCAGCGACACTGCAAAACTCACAATGAGTCCACTCCCTTTATATTTCTGACTTCCTCTTTCAGTCACCAAACCCATTGTACTGGAGTATTCAGGTGTTTTCTTCTGCTGTGACTTGAGCAAACTTTTGATATATGCAAGGTGGGAAATCTAACAATTATAAGGAACAGACCTCAGCTATCTTGTTTGAGGGGGAAAGCAGCTGTTTGGAGTTTCCTGATGTCAACTTACAATGAATTCCGCAAGACATCACTCATTAATGAAAAGGGCTCAAAGGCACATCAGAGATAAATAAGGGGTCAGCATAGGGGCACTTCAGAATAAATTATAGATGGGCCCTTACAAACTCTAAATGAACATGTTCACTTTCACAAGCCTTAAAATGAGAAGAGAAGATGACTCATTATCCCCCACTAAAGAAAATCAAGGACCTTATTGAGATTTTCACCTGATTCCTTGGTGGTTTACATCTTGCTGCAAAGGTTAGAGAAGCTAGCCACATAATTTATATCCCAGGCCTCATGTGGTATTGGCTGCAGTCTAATGCAAAATGCCAGCCTTTTTCCAGGTATTGCCTGCCTGTCCAGTAGACAATACCTGTGAAAAAGAAGACAGTCAGGTACATAATGTAACATGATGCTTGTGAATTTTGGAGATCCATTTACGATGAGATGCTTGGTCGATGGGGATTACCCTGGATTTGTGTTCAAGTGGCTGAGCATCTTAGATGCAATCATACAGAGTTCCTGAAAATCATGTATACGCTACTGGTACCTCTGCCTAAGTAACGCTGAACAGTTTTTTTTTAAGTTAGAGAAAACCTTTAACTTTTTAAGAGATCCATCAAAACAGATGGAACCCAGCAGCATCTATCTACAAAAGACTCACATACCCAGGCTTAGGAGATGTATTTAAGGACCTAGGCTGTACATGCTCCTTGGATGTTGTACCCTGATAAAGATCCAGCGGAGTCTGGTGGTTGTGGCCTGCCAGTCTAGGGCGTTTAAGGGTCTTGCTACGTGGTACGTCCATGTCTGAGTTCTAGCATTGATTTGGCCAACTAGGACAGATGCACCTTTATAAAGAGTATAAGAAACACTTTCAAAGCCTCTCAAGAAACCAATACCAGTATGGTGCTACAGATGGATTGCTCTGTACATAGCGCTTCCAGGACAATATTGTCTGAGGACTCAGCGTACGTAGTATCTCACATTGTTTCGTAATGGGTGGTGGCCTAGGTATCACTAATAGTTTCACAGAAGTTCCTAGCAGTTTTTCTCAGAATGTTACTTTGCCATTCCTTAGGTGATTCTATACCTCTTTTATTTGTCTTTCCAACCATACTTTCAATTATTGTAGATTTTGTGGTTTCTAATTGTTAAATGTTTACAGTTTTTATTACAGTTAGTCTTCCTTTTCCAAACTATATCGCCTGAAATGTTACCTCACATATATCTAAGGATTAATCTGTAAACCGGGCCAAGTTAGTACCTTGTGACCCACAGAATACTCGATGGGGAAAGAATGATTTAATCTTGTTGGGTCCTTCTTGACAACATTGTGCATAGGCCTTGTCCCAGAACACATAACAACTGTGATGTCTCTCCTTCAGCCTGTGTAATGTACTTCTTACATTCACACATTGAAAAACATTCCAATTACCAATACAAGTATCAAGTTTGAAGTTTTAAGAAGAAAAATATACTGCGACAGAAAGAAAAGATAATTAACAATTTTAATACGTTGAATATCTTTAGACATGTGTTACTTATTGAATTAAAAGATACAAATTAACTTCTTATGTGAGCTTTCTTCTTGAAAAACTTTGGAAGAAAATATGAACATATATTTACAGAGACAATGTTGTGATATGCAGAGTTTTAACTTTTGCACATCAATGACCGGTGCACCCCCTGTTTGTCTTTGCCTCAACTTAAATGCAAAATAATGCACAATTGATCAAAATTTCATAAATAATCTCATTATGACTCTCGAAGTAAGTCAGCGAGAAATCCACACCTGATGAAAAAACACAATACTGATGTGTAAATGCGCAAAATTATGAAGCTTTTGCACTTCTTGCACAATCAGTGTTTAATGTGTGCAGAAAACAATTGCCTGTAGTAAATATCATATATCTAGTAAAAATCTCGTGTGCAATTTTTATCAGTGTGATATTTAGTGCAAGCGATACATACTACATGCACTAACGTGCATGCTCAAAATAACAAGAAATCGCCATTTTAGCTAATGTTGTACTGTCAAAAATTAAAAAGTGAGAAAGAAGGAATATATATCTGCTCTACTACTGAAGATGTAGGGGCAAATTTGCTTAAATGTCACCCAGTGCAGCAGTCAAAAATGCTGCGTTTTGTGAGAGGTAGGGAGTGGGTGAGAGGTAGGGAGCGGGAGAGCGCCATGTATACAGAAGTAGGGTTCTCTCCTCCCTTCTCCTAGTGTTGGTGCAGAATTGTGCCACCACGCACCATGCAAAAACCTTTGCACCATAGTGCAAGAGTGTGTGCGAGAGCCTAGCACAGGTTTTGTACTGGAAGTATTCCCTTCCAGAGCAAAATGCTATGCCTAGACAACTTTCCTACTTTGTATGTGTGCTGTACAGTGCAGCACACATGCAAAGTTGGAAAAGAAAGGAGAAATAAAAACATTTCACCTTTTAATGCCTTGTTAAAAAAGGCAGTTTTTTTTTATGCGAAACCCTGTCTCATATTTTTGGTAGATAGTGTTTTGAATCAAAAAGGGTGAGTGGTTGCATGGCACTAATTCTGCCTGAAGCCACACACCCACTTCAGGTGGAGACTATGAAGGTGTGACAGGAGAGGAAAAACATGTATCTGATACAAATGGAGTCTGGAGTCCTCCTCGCCTGACAAATGAAGAAGATGCAGCTGTGAGCGCAGAAGAGGAACTTTAACCAACGCCGCCCTAGAGGCAGATCAGAGAAGAACTTAGCCTAAAGCTTAGTAACTTGGAACAAGGGCAGGTAACATTGCAGCAGGCCTGCTACTGGCCTTTGGAAAACAGGTAGAGAGTCACATTTAAGAATAGCAGAGATAAGAAACAACCTGAAAGCACTGCTACTGCACATACATAGGACTGATCTTGCACAGAGATGTCATGTTTGATTAAACACCTTTCCCATGAACTGCTGACTGCATCAAATATAACCCCAAGTTGGCAGATTGTGGAGGGTCATTGGTGAACTGATTAGTCTCTGAAAACTAATGTTCAGCTCCTAGAGAGGAAATAAATTAGCCTGCCTCAAATGTTGCATTATACCACAAAAGAAAGCATCACTCCATCTGCAACACCCAACACCTTCATCCCTTGATCCTCTCAGGCATCAACACAGAGAGGACGTACATGGTCATCCCATGCACAAATGAGTCCTCCAGAATCCCGTCCCGAAAAAATGAAGACTAGGCCTCTTTTGCTTTACTGACATTTTCTTTCTCTGCAGGTATACTGTTTGACCTAATATGTTTCTATTTTTCTACTGTGTAAATTCAAATTCTCCATACTAAAAACTGGGCCCAGATAATTTTAGATATAGATGGTAGCTTATCTGGGAAAATAGAGATTGGAAATGGGCTGCGGCAGGGATGTGTATTGGCTCCCCTGCTGTTTTCTTTGTTCTTAGCAGATTTGCCAGTGACTTTGGGGAAAGCCATTGGGGCAAGCCCGAAGCAAAATGGTAAGCATATTGCATGCTTACTTTATGCCGACCATCTGGTGATTATGGACCAGACCGAAGTTTGCCTGCAAAGGAAACTGAATATTTTTAAAGATTATTGTTCCAGGAAAAACTTATAATTAATATGGACAAGACCAAAACCTTGAGCTGTGGTCGGTGGAAAACTGGGTTCTCATGGTGGATAGGGACAGAAAGTGGAATCGGTTACTGAATATAGATACTTGGGGCTATGGTTTGAGAAAAGTATGAAATGGAACACTCACCTAGAGGCGTCAAAACTAAGAACATCTGCATCGATTAGCGGCCTGAAATTGTTTAATAAAGTCTATGGCGCAATGTCAGATAGACCAGTGCTAAAAGCTTATTTGGCCATCGTATCCCCGCAATTTCTCTATGGCGCAGAATTGTTATATTTAAGCAGCAAGGAAGACTGGGATGTCGAGGAAGGTAAAAACCTAAAAAATGTATTTACACTTCCCTTGTCAGCAATGGTCCAGGCTGTAAGACTGGAACTAGGATTAACTTCATGGGGTATTCTAGCTCGTATGGCCCTACTTCGCTTCTGGCAGCGCCTAGGAGTAGGCAAAAACACCAAAATATCTCAATGGTGTAAAAACGAAATACAGAATAGCGAACTAAAATGGGCAAGAGAGATTAGGGCGATCATGACGAAGCTATGTTGTAAGATGGAGGTTAATGTGTGCCCCACTATCTCTGTGGTTAACATTGATAAGAAGTTACTTAGGTCGTTAGGGAAGGAAATATCTCATGCACGGGACCAAAATTATCTTGCAAATAAAACCTCAGTTCATTTTATGACTGCGGAATGGAAAAATTATCAGTGCTTCCCCTACATTGATAGGTTACCGGATTGCCGACTACAAAGTGAGGTTTTGAGGGTAAGAATTGGGGTGAACCCTTGTTATATAAATAAATTGGTAAAGTGTGCAATGATTGATAAGACGGGAAGATGCACTTGTACTTTGGGCACCCAAACTGTGATTTGCTACATATTTTAATAGATTGTCAGAAGTTCCTGGATCTACGAATTATGCTCTTAACACCAATATTCAAGAAATATGAGATTAAAACAAGGGCCCAGGCTGTGACCTTGATGAATGAAATGACCCATTTAGATATTGTCGTTGCTATTGGGAAATTTATGCAGAGTGAAGGCATTTTTTTATACTTTTTAATGAGTTTTAGCAATAGTATACCCGCATTTTAGGAAAGAGTGGATTTTTACACTGAATATGTTTTTAATATGTATTTTAGAGTGTTTAATGAAATGTTCCTTTAGATGTATTTTTACTAAGATATGTATTGTTTGTGGACCAATGGTCGAATAAACGTGAAATAAATACTGAATACTGTGTAAATTGTATATGGAGATTTTTTTTGTTATACATGTAGCTACTTTATTACTATAATTTGACAGATCACTGTTGCCTTCTGAACAGATAGACACGCTTATTTGAGCAAATATCAGACAACTGTGGTATGTTACAATAGATATTACAATAACTTAATGGATATTTCTGAGTTATGTGGTTTTCTAATCACTTATTCACATCTTTTTATATTTTAATACATTCATAGGTATTTCAACATTAATGTGGTGGCTGTCACTCAAGTCACCAAGCTAAACTGTGGGTTAGTGCAGTTTCAACATAGGACTGTCATTCATTATCCCTGCATCGGTTTGTATGGAAATTGGTGATTCCTTTGTAAATTAATGCAAAGTTTAAGTCATGTAACATTTATATAATTTCGTGATTTGTGCAAACAATAGCTCTAAATTTAGCACCTGCTGATAGGTAAGGATTTCCAATCTACTAGCTCACTTCTAATTGAATTGTTTAAGGCATGTGGAAATATTGTCTGCGGTAATTTAAAGATGAATAAATATAACTAACCATAATAACCGCCAAGAATATTTCCACGTAAGTTTCCAACTAATTGTGCAAATCATAAAACGTTTCCGAATTTAGGGAAGTAAACTTGACTTCTTGTGCAAGGGGCTTTTAAGACAAACTCTGGGTAAAAATGTATTTAAAAAAGTATATGTGTTATGTATTTCAAAGTTTATACACACTGTTATGAAGATGGAATGTATTAGCATGTCAACTAGTAGGATGAGGAGAGAGGCAGAGGTGTTACCACCATGTACCCTCAGATTATGTATAAAGCCCAGCCAACATGAGGATGAGAAAAAAAAGGAGGCAGGTAAATATAGCCTCACAAAATATATAGAATAGATTCGGACATAAAATTGAGAGTTTTTCTGAAGTAAAAACAACAGGGATGGCAAATACAGCAACAGCCTCTTCTCTCTCTGGCAAGGGCAAATCATAACTTTCACCATGCAAATATTTAGCTGAAGCTGATTCTGTAGGCATTGGGAGGCTTGAAGAACATGCCCTGGGCCATACCACCCACCTGCTTAAACAGCCTATGGTCACAGTGGTTTAAGACAAATGATGGTGCAAATCTGGGCATACAGCCAAGGAAATGAATGATGCTGCAAAGATGAGAAGATGTTCAAGATATATGAGTGTTGGTACAAATATCAGGACTAACCAGAATTAACGAGCAATGATGGGAATCCGGTTTTGTACCAAGGTTTAGTGAACAATGCAGAAAATCTGGATATGCTTTAACTATTACTGGATGTAAATATCAACATGTATTTAGAATACCAGGGATTGTGTAAATCTAAATGTGCAGTTAGGATTACAGAGTGATGATGTCAATCTGAGCATGCACTATGATGGGACTTATAAGAATATTTATCAAGCATTTGAACATCTGGGCCAAACACGAACATGCACAAAGTATTATTGCGTCATAGTGCGAAATCTGAGAGGTAATGCAAATATCATCACCTACTGATGATTGCTGTGTGAAGGTGCACATCCAGGTACGTATTAAAGATGAGTAAATGGTGCGAATCTGAAAAGCACTAATGTTTACTGAGGGATGCATCAAATCGCAACATCATACCTGCCAACTTGAAGAACAATCTCACCATGTGGGGGTGGGAGGGGGTGGGCCTCGTGCCGAGAAGAAGCTACGAGGCACTTTTGAACCTCACCAAGCCCTCTAACACCCCCCCTCCCCACCATAAAAAAAAGCTTGCTGGGGCTGGTGCCGATGTCATCGGGTCTTTTCACACCCCTTAATGGACGTCGGCAGTTCAATGCCTCGGAAAACGAGCTTGAAATCCACTACTTATAGTGGTTTTCAGCTCGTTTTCCCTGCCAGCGTGTGATATCGGCTCCTCATCAGGAGACCATGTGATGGGAGCCGATATTGCGTGTCACCGTGTGAGTTGGCAGGCATGGACCATGGACGATGTTTATCTAGTGGCAATGCCAGAAGCTGATCCTCTAAGACCCTGATTACAAATGCACTAGAGGCAGTGGGTAGGATATTTAATGGACTTTGTAAATACTGGCACTATTGGGTGACATTTTTACCAGGTCTAATAAATATCACTGTTCTCTTGCAAGTTTTCATTCAGAAATGTGGCATAGCATGCAAAATTCAGTTCCTATCACACCAGATCTGCATGTCTCTATAATCACGTGACTTGGCTTTTTTCCATATAGATTTCAGTAGGATTTAATCTGCGGAAATTGAACTGGGAAAAATTACAGGGCTGCAATTTGTATTGCACCCAGTAATTACATATATAAAGAACTCACCAGGGCTCAGAATTCCTATCCCTGTACAAGCAACAGTTTGCTCAGAGATCGAAATGTTGCCCCTTATTCATACTTGGTGCTGTAGTATTGGTTGAATTATGGGCTGACACCAAAGATTTCTAAGCAGATAAATAGACATGCTTTTCAAGACTATTATTGATGGTGCAAATTTGAACATAGACTGAAGATTTCAGAGTGATGAGCCATGCTGTTAAAATTATTTGGTGAGGACTCAAACTTGAACATATGCTAAGGGTTAATGACTGATGGGACATATCTGAACAAACACAATGGTGTAAATTCTTGACATATTTTGTGTATTTATTGTCATAATGGTATCCAGTTCTATATATTACTTGCACTGGTAATTCTTTACATGTTGTAAGCATTCTTGGAATGATAGTGTTCACCCCTGGTGTAATTGCATAATGCTGATATTGATACTCTACTGTACCATTTTTACTAGTAAGCACATCACGCATACATGTACCATTTGGGGCCTATTTACAAAGGTATAGTTACACATGAGTATATCTGCACGTGTAAATGTCCTCTTATTCTTAGTACTAACTTTACTACTGTTGGCTATTCATCCTTTCTGAGTGTAAAGTTACTACAAAGTGTAGACTTGCATGCCGCCATCCCCTAAAATCCAGGGCTGGAGATTAGTTTACAAGTGTAAAGTTACTACTAATAACTTTTTACACAGTGGCGGAAGCCTCCACCACTGGGGTGGAGATCTCCCTATGCTAAAGTATAGGGAAAAGTAAAATAGATTCTGAGCCTGAAAAGAAGATAGTAAACTATGTTTATTATTAATCTTAATGTAAACTAAATGTATATATTTATTTTAAATATAGAAAAAAATGCAAAACTGCTACAGCACTATTAACTTAATTGTGAATTCAATATTTAATCAATTTAAATATAATAAATCAAATCAAAATTATTTTTAAAGGCTAAAAAATCAGACCTAAAGTAAAATGTTTGCATTATTTATTATATATTGAAAATTAATTTGAAATAATTTAATTCTTTTGTAGTTACATTTATTATTAAATGTAAAAATCTGTCAGACTAGCACCTGTCCCTCAGAGCCTTAACACCATGCCCATTGATGGTAACCCATTGCATATACTTTGCAGTATTTGATCGCACATGGATGTTGGGAACCATCTCACTGCCATCCAGGGATGCTAGAATATCCTCACTGAACCGCCCCCCCCACCCCCACCTGCTAGGACAAACCCCTCCCCCTTCATTACACTCACCACCCCTGGGACCTTTCCTCCAGTGGAAAGTTTTTCTCTTTTAGGGCACTTAGGATCCCCCTTGCAGTGCACATACTCAAAACACTCATAGCACTTGGGAGGTTTGGGCTGCTGACTCTTGTCAGGGATGTTCTTCTTGTGGTAGCAAGATTGAAAATGGGACCATTTCCCCTGTGAGTTGTTTTAGGGGCCTTGGGACAACTCCTTCATTTATACCCTCTTCTTTCTTCTAATGGTAACCCTGACCACCCTTTTAGTAGATCCCACAGATACCAGCTTGGACACTGTCATGCTCACCCAGATGTCCGCCTCCTCAGCAGGCTACCTTAGGTCACTCAGGTGTTGGCACAGCTGCAGAAAACAAATATCAAGCATGTGCTCCTTCAAAATACTTTTGTACAGCCCTGAATAATCGTCAACCTTGCTGTCCCTCACCCAGCCCTTCAATGTCTTGCTGGCATAATCTAAGAAATTATGGAGGTCTGTGATGAGATCTTGTGCCTGCCCCTGAATCTTTGCCTATACTTCTCCGGGGTCAGTCCAAACTTGCTGACTAGAATGGCCTTCATTGCAGTGTAGTGTGTCTGGTTCCCCACCTCCAGTGTTAAGAGTGTGTCCCTCCCCACTGTAGGCATGTAGCTCCACAAACTACCCCTCCATCCGGACTCCTCAGGAACCTTTTGTATCCTTGAAGCCACTTCATAGGCTGTAAACCATTTGTCCCCCACCACATCACTGGGCGCCAAGTCCTTTGGTATGAGAACCCTTTCTTCACCAATGGACAGTGTAGCTTTGGTGCCACCATTATTGCTGGACTCCACCTGTAGTGCTTTGATGTCCAGCTCGCTGAGGCTTAGCTTATGGGCCAATTCCCTCACCTTCATAGCTAGCCTCCTCTCAGCCACAGTCAGCTCCTTCTCCAACTTTGCAAGCCACAACTTTAACTTTCTCTCCTCCATCCTGTCTTTCTGCTCCACAGGGGTCAGGTTCTTCGATGAGACACTGCTCCCTGATCTACGGAAAACCACTGCTCCTGATCAGATGCTGGCCACCCTCTCCTCAGGCAATCCCAGATCCACTTCAAAATCAAGGTTTAGCTCCTCATCCTCATCAATCTCTTGCTCTTCCTCTTCTGGGGTCTCAGCCCCTGCAGTGTGAGTTTCTGCCCAGCCTCTCAGTACCTTTTGCAGCTCCACCTTCCTTGTGAAGCCTTTAGCGACAGGCCAACCACCTTATAAAAGTCTTTGGGCTGATCCACAGTGTAGTTCTCCAGTTTGGCCAGCTCAAATTCCATCTTTTCAGTTGCAGATGTTGCTTCTTCCGACATAGACTTGGTTTTTGTAAGAAATCAAAAGGGCCAATTGGGGAGAATTGAAAAAGGTTTGAATTGCTCTTAGGGGTGAAGTAGTAGAGTACACAAAGCTATTGCATGGTACTGCACAAACACAATTCTTAGCCTCACCGCTGATCACCAATGTCAGAAATTGGGTCTCTAGTTGGCAGAGGTATGTACAGTGTCCAAGTAGGGACCACAATCCTAGTCAGGGTAAGTCAGTCACACACCATAAATTATCCTGTGCTCACTCTCTGGTGGATTGGCACTGACCGGGCAGGCTTAAATTAGGAGGCAATGTGTCAAATATTTGTGCAATACCACACCAGAACAAAATGAAAACACCACAAGACTCCTCACCAGGATAGAAAAATATATATGAATTTTATTAATAAAGCAAGATCAAAATGACAAAAATACAATGAGTGGAAGTCAAGATGTGAATTTTTAAAGAATAAAAGTTAAAATAGCGCTTAGAAGCAATCAGTGCAAATGGGGGTTATAAGGTTGCGCTGGTCTGGGGCACAGTCAAGAGTTGAGGCCAACCACGATGGAGTGTGGCTGGATACAGGAGCCAAGAAGGCCTGCTGAACACAGTACCTCGATCACGGTCTCAACACTGAGATGTGGGGTGCAGCTGAATGATGCGTCTGTCTCAATCCCGCAGTCAAAGTGATGCATCGATTTTTCTTCACACAGTGAGGGCGATGCGCCGGTTCCGAAAGACGATGTACAGAGCCAAGAAGTGTTGGTTCCCACAGACAGTGCACTGGGTTTCTCCACGCAGTCGAAGGGATGCATCGATCTTCCCACACTGCAGCAGCGGCATTGCGTTGGTTCTGATGCATAAATTCTTTAAGGCAAAGCATTGGTTCCGACTGCGATGCGCCAATTCTGCTCCCATAACAGGGTTGATGTGCTGGTTCTGCTACACGCAGATACATCAATTTAACTGGATCAAATTCTTCAGATAGACGTTCTTTACAGGTCCAGATGTGTCTGATCTGGTGGGGTCAGAGACGCAGTACTTACATTCAGTTGTGCCTTTGACGTCGGGGTAACTTCAAAGAAGGCTCTTTGAAGCACACAGGGGTCCTTTCTTCCTAGCCCTGGCTCTGGACTGCCAGCCCTTTGTGTGGGGACAGGGCACTGCCTATGCAGGTGTGTCAGCTCCTCGCTCCCATCCTGCCCAGGATGAGCCATCAGAATGGAAATGGGCAATCAGACACACCTAATCTTCCTGTCTGTCTAGAAGGAATGCACAAAGTCATGCTGTCACCCTCCCCAGACATGTATTGGAGGCAGGCTGCAGGCACACAGAGCTTTAAGAGCTGAGAAATGCCAACTTTCTAAAAGTGATATTTCTAAAATAGTAATGTAAAATTCAACTTTAACACTAAAGAGGATTTGTTTTTACCATTCCAAAGATACAAATCATGGCAGAGCTCCTCTTTTCTGATCATGAATTACAGCCTAAAAGTGTAATAAAGAATTCCCAATATTAACCTATGAGAGGAGTAGGCCTCACAGTAATGAAAAATGAATGTAGGTGTTTTTCCTTACCAGGACATGCATAACTTGAATGTACATGTCCTACCTCTTCTTACACAGCACCCTGTCCTACGGGCTACCTAGGGCCTACCTTAGGTGTGACATGTGTAATAAAAGGGAGATTTAAGGCTTGGCAAAGGGTTTTAGATGCCAAGTCTAACTGGCAGTAAAACTGCACTCACAGGCCCTGCAGTGACAGGCCTCAGACATGTTTAAATGGCTAATTGTGTGGGTCACACAATCAATGCTGCAGGCTCACTAGTAGCATATAATCTACAGGCACTGGACACAGGTAGTGCACCCTACAAGGGACTTTCAGATAAATTAAATATCCCAATTATGCATATACTAAGTGAAACCATGTTTAGGGGAGAAGCACATGCACTTTAGCACTGGTCAGCAGTGGTAAAAAGCTCAGAGTCCCAAGGCCAACAAAAGGAATCAGCAAAAAGAGGAATAAGCAAGCAGAAAGTTTGGGGGAAGACCATCTTAAGGCTGACAGGTCTAACAGATGTCCATTGTAATTAATCTGGCTTGGAGTATCCCAGACCAACAGGGGGTATTGGAACCCAATTGTAATACCTGGGTTCTCTCACCAGTAGTGTCTGGTGGCTCCCATACTGCAGAGCCATGAACTGGGAACTAAGTACTCCTTTTTAGTAATTGGCTGTCAGGGCAGCGTGACAAATTAGTTTAAGGCTCACTCAAGGGAGGAGCCTTTGACTATAAATTCACCAATGCAACAAACTACACTCAATAATTCTCTGTCCAGCTACTGTTCTTTCTGGCTACATACTTCATTACATACACTATTAAATAGAAAACATAAATGAACAAATAAGCACAGAATGCCAGGTAGAAATGCTTATGCTGACATGGTAAACGGGCATTGCAGCCAGCAGTGTGAGACACTAAAGAAAGGTTTCTAGTGTCAGGTAATTGGTCACATAAATGAGCCTTGAACCCCTGTACTGGAGGCAACTCTAATAATTTGTACACCAGCAAGCAGAGAATCTTAAAAAGCACAATACCCCCTTTGTGCATTACACAACCTGAGGGTTCATTTATTAAAAGTCAGGCCTACTGACTTTGTCATAATGCCACTATCATAATTAAAGGTAAAATACAAACCCCAAACACAATGCAGGTGAATATTAAAACTGAACAGGTTGGTACTACCTTTCAGTTACATTGAATAACGTATTTAGAATGCACTTAGCCTGTATTCCACATTGAATTTGACTGCAAAGTTGCCACAAAACCTAGTAACACTTGGACTTGGGCACTGTTTCTCATCTCCCTGATAGTTCTCCTTTCTTCCTTCGCCGTCCAATGAACTCCGACTAATCTGCCGATAGTGAATCCTATTCAACACTGCCGACACCTGGCTGAGCTGCATTGGTAGCTATTGAGGAGATGGCTGGGGATCACCCCTCCAGCCCACCTGCCTTCCTAACTTGTACCACGGTTCCCTGGCATCCCGCTATGCCTTTCTGGGACGAGTCTTGTTCCCCCGACATAGCAGCCTCGAGAATTCCCTGTACCACCAAGCTTGTTTTCCCTTTTCTTGTCTAAGATAGCGTGTCCTCCTGACCTCGCAGCTGAATTCCTCTTCCGTGGCTGCTGCCTGGGCACCCGCGCTGACTTCCCCTGACTATGATGACCTGAGAGAGATCTGCGACCTTCAGCCTTCCTCCCGCCAGATCTGGTGGCTGCCTTCTCCATTCAACCGTTCTCCTGGGGTAGGTTTCCCTGTTGGCTTCTCGACCGGATTTTTGTTTACCCGCAATCCCGCCATTTTGTTACGAATTTATTGGGGTCCATGACCTGAATGCTACATCTTGCTGTTTCAAAAGATTCCCAGATTGATTCCTGCCACTGGTCAGTGCCTTGTACTGCCAGATTGACCATTACCTTAAGTCGACCCCCTCTTGAGACACCTACATCCCTCTCTTCTTGTATGGTCACTGTGAGACACCCTTTCGCCCCCTCCTTCTGACCTGTTCCATTTCTAATTGCGACCTGAGGCAGAGAGGGAGTCCGATACTGGATGCTGTTGATCACTGGAACCCTCGCTTCACCGACTCACCGACTCACCGCCTCACCTACATGCTTACTCTGACTTTTTGGTGTACCCTGAAGTACCCATAGGAATGAATGAGAATTACCGATTCTGTAAATACCGAATCGGTAATAGGGGGTAGGCTTACAAGGGTGGCAGGGTGTCACATTGACACCCTGTTGCACACCTGAATAGTGCATGGGTGCACATGTGGTACACATACATGCCCTAAGGGCATGTCTGTGTGCCCTAAGGGCATGTATGTCTGCCACTTGGTACTGTTAAAAAAGCACACAATTGCTTTTTTAACTGTTTTCGTTATTTACCACCAACTTGTAGTTGGTAGTAAATAACGAATCCTTAAAAGTGAAAAGCACTCACTTGAGTGCTTCCTACATCAAGGATTCGGTAATTTACTGAACCGGTATGTCAAGAATTCGGCAATTTACCGATTCCTTAAGTTACCGATTCGGTAAAATAACGAATCCTACAATCATCCCACCTACATTCCAAATGCCCAATACTGGTCAGTAACGGCAGAAATTCGGTAATTTCGGCCGTTACCGACCGGTATTGGGCCTCCTACATATGGCCCTTGACTCTTTGGCTTTCTCCTTACTGAAGGAAGTTAGGCCTCTCCTCCATTGATGGGTTAATTCAACGTGAACTCATGAGGAGGGAGAGCCATTAACTTTTGGTTCATTGAGTGGAGAGGGGCAAACCCCCCTCACCCCCCACCCCCCCTTAGTTGTCACTCAACATTCAGCCATTGTTGGGATCAGGTTACTATACAAGAGATGGGATCATTCAGATGGGAAAATGTTTCTGGTGGGACTTTAGCATTTAGGAATGGATAGTTGTACAGTGTTCAGGTTTGGATATGTGTCTAGGATTGACACCAAAAGTAAACATTGGGTGTTATCTGATATGCAAGGTTTGAACTCTCCATTTAGACAACTGTAGCTTCCACCTGGGGAATACTGACTGCCAGTCTCCAGGATACCTGGCAATGGTCTGGGGGGCCAGTGCATGCTCATTCCAATGTTATTACAAGCATCCTGATTTTTATTCTGCAATGTACCTTGTGTTCCTTTAATGAAAAATGGCTCCTTTTTTATGAAAAAGGGATGGCTTGTCTGCAGTGCATATGCAGGGATGAGGAGCTGCTGTCCCTCACATGCCTCTATCTCCTAGCGGCGAAGGGGATGGCAAAATGCCACCTGCCTTATACATTTTTATGAAGCAGATGATTTTACAAGTTCATGTGAATAGACATTTTATGGTGTATGTCATTAGTACATTGTCATACACTCACCTGGTCTCAACCGCGGAGACGACACTGGAGCCTATGCTGGACCTCTTATCCCTCCCGAGGACAATGAAAGTCAAGGAACCAAAACCTTAGATCTCATCATTGTCATCCTGGGGGAAAGGAGATGGATACAATTAGAAAGGAGAGGCTTGCAGTACACCTAACAGGATTTGTCACTTCTAAGACCTTCTAAGTTTGTGAGAACGGTGTGCAATGGATCAGAACCTCCGGCTTTCTGATGACGCAGTGCACCAGAAATAACAAGGTGAGGTTGTTACCATTACTACAATAACAAGTCTATACAAACAATGAACATGCATTAACTACAGTGACATAATCTTACAGGTTTCATCTGCAGCACGGCATGAAAGCAGAAAAAATAAAATCACAGATTGGAGTGTGGCATTCCTAGGAATAACCTTGAAATGCAGATTGGAGTTATTGCCACTCCAAGGGTTACTCTATGAACAGCGGTTGGAGTTACTTGGACTTTGCACTTCTAAGTATACACTTGGAGCAAAGGTTGGAATTACTTTCACTCCTAAGGATACACTCAGAGCTAAGGTCGGAATTACTTGCACTCCTAAAGATACAATCGAAACACAGGGTAAGGTCCAAGGTTGATGCATATATCAAAGACTCTGAAGTGCTTTCTCGTGGTACTACTGTTAATCAAAGAAACACAGAACTAAAGTCTTTAACCTTTGCGTGGTGACAGTTCTAGCATCATGGTTGTAGGAAGAGTTCAGAGGATAAACACACAAGAATGCTCAAGTAAATCACAGAGAGGACATGGAGGAAAAGTCTATAGTCCTTGAAGACAGGATACTCTGTCCTGTTTACTACTGTGGGAGGTTTAATGCACACTAACCTGATATCAAGTACTTAGCCTACTTCTTCCACTAGAATAAATTTCCAGGAAGATCTCGAGGCTTTGAGTCAGAAAGTCGTAGTAGGTCCAGAGTAGCTGTGCACGAGGAAGCAGGGAATAAGACATCAAGGGAGTCGGTGCCGCGGGATTCACCAGTTCAGAGGGACTTTAAGGAGACTGGAGCACTTCTTGGTTCCGGCAGGATTCTCCAGGTGAGTTGGAAGTTAAAGCTTGTTCCACAGGGAGCGAGGCCAAGCCACGATTACATTTTGGCCGTGGTTTATATACCCTCTTGAAGGCTCAATGGATGTAACTAGATCACGTGTGGCACATGGGGCACATGGCCATCTGGAAGGTTCTCAAACCTTGGGGAAAACTTGTGTTAGTACATTCACTTTGACCTTACAGAATGGGCAGGTGCAAATTGTTGATCGGAACCAAATAACAGGAAACAAATGTATTGTTTTCCCTTGAACGTGCATAATGTTAAACGACACCAAGGCCCGAAATCAATGCTTGCCATTGGCACACGGGATTCTGGGGAAAGCTTGCAAAGATTCAAAGAAAAACCACACCAAGACCCTAGTAACAGCAAGAGCAGTTTATCCATTGGTTCACTGGATTTGTGGAATGCTTGCAGGGGTTCGAGTGCTATGAAATACGTTTGCTGGGGAAGCAACAGTCATGAGGGTGCTGGGGGAGCATCAGTTATAAGGGTGCGGGGGGACCTCAGTCATGAGGATGCTGGGGAAACATCAGTCATGAGGGTGTTAGAGGAAACTTTAGTCATGAGGGTGTTGGGGGACATCAGTCATATGGAAGCTGGGGGAACATCGGTCATGGGGATGCTGCGGAAACTTCAGTCATGAGGGTGATGGGGCAATATCAGTTATGATATCATAGCGTACCATATAGTGCCATAGGAATAAAGCAACATGAGCCCTGCATGCTAGACTTCTACGTAGGGGGCACAGGAAGGGGTTGTGACAAAGAAGGCACAGGAAAAGATTGTGACATGCATCAGGGACATCGTAGATGAAGCATAGGTTGCAAACCAGTCAATCTTCAAAAACAGCAAGTGGAGACCTGATCTTTATACATGAGGCCAATGGATCTTCCGATGCACAGTGATAGGACAGTGTATGTGCTTAGTTATTGGCTCACAATAAACTAAACATCAATATTTGTGATAGGCAAGAATGAGAGAAGATTTGGCAATATTAACACATAAGGGATCCTTATTGTTACCCAACACAATAGTACTTATTTTATGTAGGCCAGAAGGTTGAGTTGGCATGTGTTACATCTGTACACATCACTGAATGTTGGTACAAGGGGTTCTGGAAGGCGGAGTAAAACAGTTTCTAGAGTGTTGGCTTGTTGTTCCCTTCAGGTGCAGAGCCACTAATAAATGCCTTACTTCATCCCATCCTCCTCGCCAGTGACGAAGGCGAATATTGGTTTCTGCACATGCATTTAGTTTTGCATTAGCAGTCTTCCAACGAGCAATACATCAATTAATCTGTGATGTGCCCAATGTGACTTATTTCCAAGACAATATTCTTGTCTTTGATAAAGACAAGGTCATTCATGATAAGGTATTGTTAGTTGGGGTCTGTAGTTGTCAGAGGTAAGGACCTTTGTCCAAATAGGGACCCTTGCTACTAGTAAGGGTAAAGGGGATTGCAATCTTTAGATAACCCCTGCTCACCCCCTGGGTAGCTTGGCACAAGCAGACAGAGGTATCCCCTAGCAACGTGTGAAGTATTTGTACTCAAAGCACACAGTAATACTTTTTTTATTTTTATTCTTTTATTGAGAGTTTGGATCATGGTACAATATAGACACTTATACATAGAAAACAAAATAAATGGCAATGTGCATACGTGTTCATCATAGGTTACATTTAGCGACCTTTCAAGAATACTTAGGTACATCCTTCTATAAACAGTAGACTTAGCATACTTAAAAAGCACTTATTATATATATATATATATATATATATTTATATATATATATATATAGATATATATATATATATATATATATATATATATATATATATATATATCTATATATATATATATATATATATATATATATATTACCTACTGGCGGTCGCCAGTAGGTATATATAGTTAGGATTTTTTCTCTATGGGTTTTTTGAAAATTCTATGTCTAATAACTTTGGCGTTTGTGGACGGAATTGGCTGAAATTTTCAGGAAAATGGCACATTTTGTTTCTGAGCAGCCCCTGAAAATTTTGGGGGGGTTCGTCAAGGGGGGGCCGAGAAAAAAGGGGGGTCCCAAAACGCGTTTTTCCCATGTTAATTTCCATAGGGCGGTTGGCCTCACTTTTAGCCCGAACGGCTGAATGGATTTGCACGAAACTTGGCAAAATTGTAGGGACTGGTAGCCCGATGTGCCTTTTGTAGGTCTCAATATATGTGCTCCAGTGGATTTTGAGAAATTAACGTTCAAAAAAAGATATATATCTAGAGCCGCGCCTGGAGCGCTCCCGGATACGCGTACGGGAGAGCGCTCCAGGCGCGCCACGCGACTTGCGCACGGCAAGCTGATTGGTTCTCGGGTGTCTATAAACATTCGAAACAGTCCGCAGCGGCCGCCATCTTGTGTCTCGGTAGGATTGAGACACAAGAGGTGACAAAAATCAAAGGGGGAAATGAGCAAGAGGGGGCAGGGTACACACCCCCTGACCCCCTAGGTTTCATGTGGGGGCCATAAAAGGCTCCCGCGGGTGAAAAAAAAAAATAAAAAAAAAATCGATTTTCGCGGGGGTGAGCGCCCGGTACGCGCACCGGGGAGCGTACCATGGAGATTAAAAATGACAGACTTTTAAAAAAATAAAGCTTCTTTTTAAAAATTGGAGGTAGTTCTGAAAAGAACTTTTTTTTTCATTTTGTTGTTTTATATATTTTTTTGTTTGTTTTTGTTGTTTTATATTTTTTTAGACTTTTTAAAACAATTTTATATTTTTTTTGGATTTTTTTCAAGGGAAAAACAAAAACAAGGATTCAAAAACTGCTCAACAGGAGCAAAAAAAATTGAAAATTTAGGGACTGGAAGAGCAGCGGTGTTGCTGTTTCTTTAGGGCAATCAGTTCAACACTCTGTTCCCCATAGCAGAGCAGTTCGTCACACTCTGCGCACAAAAATTTGATGCCCGCAAACACCGGCTGAATGTTAGGGATCATTCTTCCACGGGGTGGTCCCGAAGGTGTTGCTCCACCAGTGGAGGTGCTGCCGCCATCTGTAGGTACATTCCGTGCCAGCTCTCTGACACTCTCCCTGGCAAAGTTGTTAGGGTGTCTTCTTTTGACATGCCGGATCAAATTGGCATTGCCAAAACTATATTTTTTCAGAGGATTGCCTCTGGATAAACTACTCCCACATATTTTGCATGTTACTTTGGGAGCATTGACTTTTTTCTGTCCTTCTGGGATGTCGTAAAATTTCCAGATGAAATGGGTTTTTTTCTTTTGCTGAGGAGGGTCCTCATCTAAAAATCCCTCTGAATCACTGCTGGATGACTCTCTTGCAGCCATTGCTGGAGATCAGAAAAGTAGGAGATAGAGTAGACACAACAGCTCTTGCTCTCTCCAAGTACAAAGCAATAGTGAGAGAAATGGGTGGGTTTCACACAATTTGGAAAAAAAAAAGTTCTGAACCAATGAAAAGTGTTATTTTAAAGTCACATGGTTTGACGCGCTTACGCTACGCGCCCCGGGGCGCGCCCCGGGCGTGTATCGTAAGCGCATCGGGGCGCTTACGTTGCGCGATCGTATGCGCTTCCGGGTGCGCTTACGCGGTGCGTCATAAGACGCATCTCGCGGCTACGCGATACGTGTCTTATGACGCAAGGCGTGGCGGCTACGCGATACGTCACGATGTTGTTTTCGTTCTCGGCAATAGCGCTTCCGGGACGCGCATTAGTACGCGCCCTGGGGCGCGCCGCAAGATTGCGCTTACCCGTGCGTTCACCTGTCCGCGCCCCGGGAGCGCACTAAAAATAATATTAAAAAAAAATTAAAAAAATTATAAAATATAAAATTAGATTTAAAATGTATTATTTTTATAAAGATTTGCTATCAAAAAACCTATGAAATTCACTGAAAAAACCATAGGTTATAGACCATATATAGTTAGGAATTAGCATTTACAAAACCT
This sequence comes from Lissotriton helveticus, assembly GCF_964261635.1. Taxonomy (NCBI): domain Eukaryota; kingdom Metazoa; phylum Chordata; class Amphibia; order Caudata; family Salamandridae; genus Lissotriton; species Lissotriton helveticus. The sequence goes on from NC_136070.1 coordinate 469,777,476, forward strand.
TGAAAATTCACTGAAAAAACCATAGGTTATAGACCATATATAGTTAGGAATTAGCATTTAAAAAACCTTATTTTACTCACACAAAACCATTGAAATTCCATATATAGTTAGTTGCACTAACTATATATCGCGCACCCGCAATCCACTGCTGATCATGTCACATATTACATCATTCATGACATGGTCAGTGACATCACTGATGACATCACTGATGACATCTCAAATGACATCACTGATGACATCACTGATGACATCTCAAATGACATCACTGATGACATCATCTAGTGTCTGTGTGTTTTTGTAAAGTTTAAATATGTTTTACATATTGAAGAATGAGTGGATGTATGGAAGACTGAGTGTGTGTGTGGCTGGCTGGGAGGTGTGTGACTCTGTGCATATCAATGTGTACTTGTATCAGTGATTGTATAAGAGAGTAAGTATGTGTTAGTATATGTGTGAAAAGTATGGTGTTCTGTGTTTAACTGTATAGATGAGGAAATCGAAGTGTGATTGATTCTTCACAGGACTGACTAGGTGTATGAGTGCATATGATAGTGTTGTAATAATGAGTGACTGTATGTATGAGTGATTGTATGGGTGAATGAGTGAATGTGTGTGTAGACGTAGGAATCAGTGAGTGCGTATGTAGTAACTGGTATTGGTGTGTCATGATGTCATCAGTGATGTCATTTGAGATGTCATCAGTGATGTCATTTGAGATGTCATCAGTGATGTCACTGAAGTATGGTGTTCTGTGTTTAACTGTATAGATGAGGAAATGGAAGTGTGATTGATTCTTTACAGTACTGACTAGGTGTGTGAGTAACTCCATGGATGAGTGGCAGTGTGTGAGTGTCTGCATAGGTGTATGAGTGCATATGATAGTGTTGTAATAATGAGTGACTGTATGTATGAGTGATTGTATGGGTGAATGAGTGAATGTGTGTGTAGACGTAGGAATCAGTGAGTGCGTATGTAGTAACTGGTATTGCTGTGTCATGATGTCATCAGTGATGTCATTTGAGATGTCATCAGTGATGTCATCAGTGATGTCATTTGAGATGTCATCAGTGATGTCATCAGTGATGTCACTGACCATGTCATGAATGATGTAATATGTGACATGATCAGCAGTGGATTGCGGGTGCGCGATATATAGTTAGTGCAACTAACTATATATGGAATTTCAATGGTTTTGTGTGAGTAAAATAAGGTTTTTTAAATGCTAATTCCTAACTATATATGGTCTATAACCTATGGTTTTTTCAGTGAATTTTCAAGGTTTTGTAAATGCTAATTCCTAACTATATATGGTCTATAACCTATGGTTTTTTCAGTGAATATATATATATATATATATATATATATATATACCAGCTCCAGCGCACGCAAATGTAGCATACGAAGACACTCCGGGGCGATGATTTAAAACACCTTTATTCAGCAGACGCATTTCAGCATTCAGCTTTCCTCAGTGCTTAAAGGTAACAGCATTAGATATACACAGTGATACGTTTTTAAATGCAAAGATGTCCCTCCTGATTGGTGCTCGTGCAGTGTGGTAAATAAAACAGGACTGACGATATGCTTTCCACAAGACCGCCATACTTTAAAGGCAACGTCCAATTTTATAGAAAGATGTTCTGCGTTACCATGCCAGTGGAAATCTCAATACTGTTCTTTGGCGTGTCTTTTGGCAATTTAGTCCGTTGCGATGTTCGTTACCACTTGATGACACTGTGTTTCATTTGCCCCTCAGCATGCCTCATTCCAGTCAGAGTGCAATCGTAGGAAGCAGTATATGACAGCTAACCTCGAATTTGGATAATTTGTGACCTCGGTCAACGGGAGCACTCGGTAGAGACGGTTCGGCTTCTGTATGTAGAACGTAGCTCCTTTTGTCCCATCAAAAAACAGATTGTTGCCGAACTCCAGGTGGGTGCCTTTCAGAAGTGAGGATGGGACTCACTTTAACATACCAGCTCCAGCGCACGCAAATGTAGCATACGAAGGCACTCCGGGGCGATGATTTAAAACACCTTTATTCAGCAGACGCGCTTCAGCATTCAGTTTTCCTCAGTGCTTAAAGGTGACAGCATTAGATATACACAGAGTTACGTTTTTAAATGCAAAGATGTCTCTCCTGATTGGTGCTCGTGCAGTGTGGTAATTAAAACAGGACTGACGATATGCTTTCCACAAGACCGCCATACTTTAAAGGCAACGTCCAATTTTAAAGAAAGATGTTCTGCGTTATCATGCCAGTGGAAATCTCAATACTGTTCTTTGGCGTGTCTTTTGGCAATTTAGTCCGTTGCGATGTTCGTTACCACTCGATGACACTGTGTTTCGATTGCCCTTCACCAAGCCTCATTCCAGTCAGAGTGCAATCGTAGGAAGCAGTATATGACAGCTAACCTCGAATTTGAATAATTTGTGACCTCGGTCAACGGGAGCACTCTGTGGAGACGGTTCGGCTTCTGTATGTAGAACGTAGCTCCTTTTGTCCCATCAAAAAACAGATTGTTGCCGAACTCCAGGTGGGTGCCTTTCAGAAGTGAGGATGGGACTCACTTTAACATACCAGCTCCAGCGCACGCAAATGTAGCATACAAAGGCACTCCGGGGCGATGATTTAAAACACCTTTATTCAGCAGACGCGCTTCAGCATTCAGTTTTCCTCAGTGCTTAAAGGTGACAGCATTAGATATACACAGTGATACGTTTTTAAATGCAAAGATGTCTCTCCTGATTGGTGCTCGTGCAGTGTGGTAATTAAAACAGGACTGACGATATGCTTTCCACAAGACCGCCATACTTTAAAGGCAACGTCCAATTTTAAAGAAAGATGTTCTGCGTTATCATGCCAGTGGAAATCTCAATACTGTTCTTTGGCGTGTCTTTTGGCAATTTAGTCCGTTGCGATGTTCGTTACCACTCGATGACACTGTGTTTCATTTGCCCCTCACCATGCCTCATTCCAGTCAGAGTGCAATCGTAGGAAGCAGTATATGACAGCTAACCTCGAATTTGGATAATTTGTGACCTCGGTCAACGGGAGCACTCGGTAGAGACGGTTCGGCTTCTGTATGTAGAACGTAGCTCCTTTTGTCCCATCAAAAAACAGATTGTTGCCGAACTCCAGGTGGGTGCCTTTCAGAAGTGAGGATGGGACTCACTTTAACATACCAGCTCCAGCGCACGCAAATGTAGCATACGAAGGCACTCCGGGGCGATGATTTAAAACACCTTTATTCAGCAGACGCGCTTCAGCATTCAGTTTTCCTCAGTGCTTAAAGGTGACAGCATTAGATATATGTTGTATTCTCTGCACTTATGCTTTATGTATCCCTTTAAGTCCAACATTCCATTTTCCCTGATGTCATTTACTCCTTTGTTCTGTCCTGTCAGTTAGCTCCTGCTTTCTGATGGGAACACCAGCTTTTCTCTATGGTGCTTAATAAATAAGTGTTAAGCCTTACATCTGCCTGCTGACTTCATTTACAACACATGGCGACGAGGATGGGATTCATTTACAACACATGGCGATGATGAACAGAAGGAGCTAAACAACCATAGAGGGAGAAGAACTCCACTGGTGAAAAGAACCACGCGAATTTTTTTTTTGAAGAAACAGAGAAAAGAACTTTGAAGAACCATACTAACAGAGACAAATTGCTATCCCAGGAAACATTTGAGCCTGAAGCCTGCATCAATTTACGTTTTCATTACTGAAGTGAAGCCTGCAAGTTTCCTAACTGACCGGTGAGTTGGAGAGATTGTCGTGTGCCTGCTTGTGACTTTCCTTAACGTTAATCTAAAAGGCTACACCCAGCCAAAGAACCGCCACGTTTGTGAAAGCAGCACTCTTAAAAGAAAGAGAAACTCCTTAGATTTAATCGGGATGTAAACGCGACTTCTTGAGCAGAAACTGAACGATTTGTGCAAAAGAAAAACGGAATGACTTGTGTGCATACTATGTGATCCAATTTTTGACTTTCGTTGTACCCAACCTGTTGATCCCAACAGTGTTGCATCTTTCAAATCGACGCACGAGCACACCAGCACATCGAGTGGAGATACACGTTGCATCTTTCAAACAGGCACACGAGCACACTCCTCGAGAAACGCTCACCGTTCGATGTTCAACCATTGTCTTTCTTCCACTGAGCCGCGTCAACAAGGGAGCAGGAAGTGATGTGCCTGCAGTGACGCGACTCGAACAGCAACGTACCAGCAGTGACGCGACCACGCAGCGTCCATCTTGGATTACCGCGTATCCTAGCAACGGATATCGCAAGGTGAGATTGTTCGGTGAAACAATTTACCGAATAGTTAGATAACCCCAAGCAGTTTACCCAGTAGTTAGAACTAGTTAAAGCAAGACGGACATCAGGCAGAGGGAACGAGGCGTGCGTGCCCCATCAACGGAAAAAAATAAAGGGTGAGAGCATCATTTAAAGATCGTTTTTTTTAACGAGACTGTAAGCAGTGCACAGCAAAAAAAAAAAAAAAAAAGAATAACGAAGCACTCTTTTAGTATATGTTAGGAAGTGACATTTTCTATTTACCCAGTTTGACCACCTCTCCATTCTAAAAAAAAAAAAGAGAAAGGAAACCACTGTTTTAAAAAAAAAAAATAGAGAATCTAAATATTATTGCACCTCCTTTGTTCCTACAAGCCACAGGAGATCCACCCATTGAGTGGGATGAATGGATAGATGTTTTTGAGAACTACATCGAAGCGCTAGATGGGAAAGATTTTAGTGCAGTTAGGAAGAAAGCCCTCTTGTTAAGTGCTTTGGGCAAGGAAGGTCAACATTCTTTTAAATATCTTCCTGTGGCAGTCAACCAAGATGGTAGGGCGATAACTAATGTATACACAGAAGCTAAAGCTCGGATGAAAAAACAATATGCAAAAGAAGTAAATATTGTGATGGCGCGGCACAAATTTTACACCCAACCCCAAAGGAATGAAGAGTCTGTGGACCAGTTTGTAGCTAGGCTACGTGAGTTATCGATAAAATGTTGTTTTGGTGAAATAAGAGATGAAATGATAAGAGACCAGCTAATAGTACAGTGTCGAAACAAAAAGATGCAGGAAAAATTGTGGGCAGCAAAAAACCCAACTCTACAAATGGCCATTGATATAGCAAAAGTAGTCGAGGAATCGAATGCATGCATGAAAGAGATGGAAAAGAAAGATAACGCAAAAGGCAATGCTCAAGGTAATGATGTTTCATGTGTTGATCATGATGAAGTTGCTGTTGTGAACAAGAGGAGTGTGGACCTAGGAGGAGGTAGCCAGAAAAGATTTAACAATGCATTTTCAGGTAATGACAAGAACAGATTCCAAGGAAGAATGTGCAGTAGATGTGGGAGTACTTTTCACAACTCGGACTTTAGGAGATGCTTTGCGATAGACAAAATGTGTAGGAAATGTGGACGGAAAGGACACTTTTCAAAAATGTGTAGAAGTACAAACGTTGACACGGTTGCTGTCGTTGAAAACAAGGATGAAGTAAGAGACTCCATTAGTGTTGAGGGTGCAAACAAAATATTGTGTTTAGGTGGAGACGGTGCGAATGAGGGTGAACCTGGTAGGAGATTCAGACCAAAAGCATTGTTTCTTATTGATAAAATCGAGGTTCAACTAATGGTTGACCCTGGGTCTTTATGGACCATAATTCCCAAGGATATGTTCCTGGCAAATTGGAAGGATGCGCACTTGTCTGCTAGTGACATTAATGCCTGTGGTTTTCAGGGTGAAAGCATAGATGTGATTGGGTTCATGGTGTGTGTAATAACATTCAAGGATCGTTCAGCTGAAGGGAAGGTGTATGTAGCTAAGTCTGGTCCTGCAATTTTAGGATGGGGGCAACAGTATGACCTTGGGATAATAATAAATCCCAGAGCAGCACAACAAGTGATGGTGGTAGACAGCATAACCACTGATTCGATAGTAGAAGGGATGAATGGTTTGTTTGAGGAACATATAGGAGAGTTGAGGGGCTATGTGCATAAGATCGTGTTGAGGGACGATGCCACACCTATGCAACACAAAGTCAGAAAGGTTCCATTCATTGCACGTGAGGAAGTGAAGAAGATGTTAGAGGAAATGCTAGTCCAGGGTGTAATAGAGCAGATCGAAACATCACCTTGGATTTCCCCTGTAGTTATTACAACCAAATCTGATGGAAAATTTCGTTTTTGTGTGGACCTTCGCACCCTGAACCAAAACATTGTGGTGGACAACTTTCCCTTACCGAACATCAATGAGTTGGTTCTGACATTAAAAGGGGGGAAGTACTTTTCCAAGTTAGACCTTCGTAGCGCCTATCATCAAATAAGACTACACCAAGACTCCAAAGCACTTACGGCGTTCATAACAACCGAAGGAATATATCAATTCACACGAATGCCTTTTGGTCTCGCCTCTGCTGCTGGAGTGTTCCAAAGGATGATGGGTGTTGTACTAAAAGGTGTGCCCAATGTTGTGTATTTTCAGGACGATGTTCTGATATTTGGAGCGACCATTGAAGAGCACAATGTGATCCTGAAAACCGTTTTAGAAAGGATGGAACAGGCAGGTTTGACTCTAAAGAAAGAGAAATGCAAATTTGCAGTGGAGGAGGTTGAATACCTGGGGTATACATTGTCTGTGGATGGAGTAAAACCTAAAAGAGACTTATTAGACTCCATTAGAAATGCACCTTCTCCGTGCGATAAGGACCAGTTGAGGTCTTTTCTCGGCCTCATCGAGTACTATGCCAAGTTTGTAAGGGATTTTGCAGAGAAAACCGAGAAGATCAAAGTGCTGTTAAGGAGTGGATGTAAGTTTGTATGGGGTGTAGAACAAGATGAGTGCTTCAAAAGAATCAAGGTGGAAATTTGCGAGGCGGGCATTTTGACACCGTTTGATACCAACCGTAAGTCAGTCCTGACAGTGGATGCAAGTGCTGTGGGTGTTGGTGCGGTCCTTGCTCAAGTACACGATTCTGGTCTCAAAACTGTTGCATTTGCCTCAAGGACACTCACTACAGCTGAAAGGAACTACTCTATAATCGAGCGTGAGGCTGTGGCTGCGGCATGGGGTTGCGAGTATTATAGAATGTACCTGTGGGGGTTCAAATTCACATTATTGACAGATCACAAACCCCTGGTTAAAATACTTTCGCCTGGTGGCGCTGGCAAAGGCTCTGCCAGGTTAGCTAGACTCGCTGCCAGGATCCAGGAGTATTTGTACACTGTAGAATACATTCCCGGTTGGAAGAATGGCCAAGCGGATGGACTCTCTAGACTTCCACTACCTTGGGAGAGGGTAGACAAGTTAGGGGTTGAATCTCTCAATTCAGAGGGTTCTGTTGCCGCTGTAGAAGAAGTTGTCGATATGTGTGCTGAGGCAATCAGTAGAAGTTTGTGGAATTCTTCAATGGCCAAAGATGTGGTATTGTGTGAAGTCAAAGATTTAATAGCGAAGGGACCAAGGAGAGAGAGTTGTCTATCTCCTGCACTTCGTCCTTATTTGAAGGTTCTGGACCAATTGTCTATCTTGGACAATGAGGGATTCATGATTTTAATGGATGACAAATTCATTCCTCCACAAGATGTGCGATTTACTTTGTTTAAGCTGGGTCACGAGGGTCATTTAGGACAGTCCCTTACCAAGAGGAGAATTAGAGACAATTTTTGGTGGCCCGGGATGGACTCAGAAATCTCACAGTGGGTGGAGAGATGTACGGAGTGTTTGGAAAGTGAAAAGAGACTTAAGGTGGGTAGTCATACTGGTTGTGGCTCAATAGCTGATCCCAAGTGCCCGTGGCACACCATATGTCTCGACTTCATTGACCCTTTTCACCAGTTGAATCAGGACATGAGGTTTGGGTTGGTGGTAGTTGACGTCTCTTCCAAGTGGTTAGTAGTCAAATTCATGAGGGAGATCACCACGAGCAGCACTATAGCCATGTTGGGTGAGATCTTTAGAGAGGAAGGTTTCCCCACAAGGATCATTACTGACAATGGGACACAACTCACCTCCCTGGAGATGGCTAATTTCTTGGGAAAGTGTGGCATTATTCACTCTAGGACCTCACTTTACAATCCCCAGGGAAATGGCATAGTGGAGAGGGCCAACCGAATGGTTAAAGGTGCCATTCAAATGGCAATTTCTTCCCGCATGGATGTGAAGAGTTTAGTTAATGACCTGGTGTGGGCCTACAGGACTACAGAAAATGGGGTGACTGGTTTAGTCCCGTTTTCTGTCATGAGGATATGTTGTATTCTCTGCATTTATGCTTTATGTATCCCTTTAAGTCCAACATTCCATTTTCCCTGATGTCATTTACTCCTTTGTTCTGTCCTGTCAGTTAGCTCCTGCTTTCTGATGGGAACACCAGCTTTTCTCTATGGTGCTTAATAAATAAGTGTTAAGCCTTACATCTGCCTGCTGACTTCATTTACAACACATGGCGATGATGAACAGAAGGAGCTAAACAACCATAGAGGGAGAAGAACTCCACTGGTGAAAAGAACCACGCGAATTTTTTTTTTGAAGAAACAGAGAAAAGAACTTTGAAGAACCATACTAACAGAGACAAATTGCTATCCCAGGAAACATTTGAGCCTGAAGCCTGCATCAATTTACGTTTTCATTACTGAAGTGAAGCCTGCAAGTTTCCTAACTGACCGGTGAGTTGGAGAGATTGTCGTGTGCCTGCTTGTGACTTTCCTTAACGTTAATCTAAAAGGCTACACCCAGCCAAAGAACCGCCACGTTTGTGAAAGCAGCACTCTTAAAAGAAAGAGAAACTCCTTAGATTTAATCGGGATGTAAACGCGACTTCTTGAGCAGAAACTGAACGATTTGTGCAAAAGAAAAACGGAATGACTTGTGTGCATACTATGTGATCCAATTTTTGACTTTCGTTGTACCCAACCCGTTGATCCCAACAGTGTTGCATCTTTCAAATCGACGCACGAGCACACCAGCACATCGAGTGGAGATACACGTTGCATCTTTCAAACAGGCACACGAGCACACTCCTCGAGAAACGCTCACCGTTCGATGTTCAACCATTGTCTTTCTTCCACTGAGCCGCGTCAACAAGGGAGCAGGAAGTGATGTGCCTGCAGTGACGCGACTCGAACAGCAACGTACCAGCAGTGACGCGACCACGCAGCGTCCATCTTGGATTACCGCGTATCCTAGCAACGGATATCGCAAGGTGAGATTGTTCGGTGAAACAATTTACCGAATAGTTAGATAACCCCAAGCAGTTTACCCAGTAGTTAGAACTAGTTAAAGCAAGACGGACATCAGGCAGAGGGAACGAGGCGTGCGTGCCCCATCAACGGAAAAAAATAAAGGGTGAGAGCATCATTTAAAGATCGTTTTTTTTAACGAGACTGTAAGCAGTGCACAGCAAAAAAAAAAAAAAAAAAGAATAACGAAGCACTCTTTTAGTATATGTTAGGAGGTGACATTTTCTTTTTACCCAGTTTGACCACCTCTCCATTCTAAAAAAAAAAAGAGAAAGGAAACCACTGTTTTAAAAAAAAAATGGAGAATCTAAATATTATTGCACCTCCTTTGTTCCTACAAGCCACAGGAGATCCACCCATTGAGTGGGATGAATGGATAGATGTTTTTGAGAACTACATCGAAGCGCTAGATGGGAAAGATTTTAGTGCAGTTAGGAAGAAAGCCCTCTTGTTAAGTGCTTTGGGCAAGGAGGGTCAACATTCTTTTAAATATCTTCCTGTGGCAGTCAACCAAGATGGTAGGGCGATAACTAATGTATACACAGAAGCTAAAGCTCGGATGAAAAAACAATATGCAAAAGAAGTAAATATTGTGATGGCGCGGCACAAATTTTACACCCAACCCCAAAGGAATGAAGAGTCTGTGGACCAGTTTGTAGCTAGGCTACGTGAGTTATCGATAAAATGTTGTTTTGGTGAAATAAGAGATGAAATGATAAGAGACCAGCTAATAGTACAGTGTCGAAACAAAAAGATGCAGGAAAAATTGTGGGCAGCAAAAAACCCAACTCTACAAATGGCCATTGATATAGCAAAAGTAGTCGAGGAATCGAATGCATGCATGAAAGAGATGGAAAAGAAAGATAACGCAAAAGGCAATGCTCAAGGTAATGATGTTTCATGTGTTGATCATGATGAAGTTGCTGTTGTGAACAAGAGGAGTGTGGACCTAGGAGGAGGTAGCCAGAAAAGATTTAACAATGCATTTTCAGGTAATGACAAGAACAGATTCCAAGGAAGAATGTGCAGTAGATGTGGGAGTACTTTTCACAACTCGGACTTTAGGAGATGCTTTGCGATAGACAAAATGTGTAGGAAATGTGGACGGAAAGGACACTTTTCAAAAATGTGTAGAAGTACAAACGTTGACACGGTTGCTGTCGTTGAAAACAAGGATGAAGTAAGAGACTCCATTAGTGTTGAGGGTGCAAACAAAATATTGTGTTTAGGTGGAGACGGTGCGAATGAGGGTGAACCTGGTAGGAGATTCAGACCAAAAGCATTGTTTCTTATTGATAAAATCGAGGTTCAACTAATGGTTGACCCTGGCTGTGCACTGCTTACAGTCTCGTTTATTTTTTTCCGTTGATGGGGCACGCACGCCTCGTTCCCTCTGCCTGATGTCCGTCTTGCTTTAACTAGTTCTAACTACTGGGTAAACTGCTTGGGGTTATCTAACTATTCGGTAAATTGTTTCACCGAACAATCTCACCTTGCGATATCCGTTGCTAGGATACGCGGTAATCCAAGATGGACGCTGCGTGGTCGCGTCACTGCTGGTACGTTGCTGTTCGAGTCGCGTCACTGCAGGCACATCACTTCCTGCTCCCTTGTTGACGCGGCTCAGTGGAAGAAAGACAATGGTTGAACATCGAACGGTGAGCGTTTCTCGAGGAGTGTGCTCGTGTGCCTGTTTGAAAGATGCAACGTGTATCTCAATCTCTCCAACTCACCGGTCAGTTAGGAAACTTGCAGGCTTCACTTCAGTAATGAAAACGTAAATTGATGCAGGCTTCAGGCTCAAATGTTTCCTGGGATAGCAATTTGTCTCTGTTAGTATGGTTCTTCAAAGTTCTTTTCTCTGTTTCTTCAAAAAAAAAATTCGCGTGGTTCTTTTCACCAGTGGAGTTCTTCTCCCTCTATGGTTGTTTAGCTCCTTCTGTTCATCATCGCCATGTGTTGTAAGGAGATGCTTTGCGATAGACAAAATGTGTAGGAAATGTGGACGGAAAGGACACTTTTCAAAAATGTGTAGAAGTACAAACGTTGACACGGTTGCTGTCGTTGAAAACAAGGATGAAGTAAGAGACTCCATTAGTGTTGAGGGTGCAAACAAAATATTGTGTTTAGGTGGAGACGGTGCGAATGAGGGTGAACCTGGTAGGAGATTCAGACCAAAAGCATTGTTTCTTATTGATAAAATCGAGGTTCAACTAATGGTTGACCCTGGGTCTTTATGGACCATAATTCCCAAGGATATGTTCCTGGCAAATTGGAAGGATGCGCACTTGTCTGCTAGTGACATTAATGCCTGTGGTTTTCAGGGTGAAAGCATAGATGTGATTGGGTTCATGGTGTGTGTAATAACATTCAAGGATCGTTCAGCTGAAGGGAAGGTGTATGTAGCTAAGTCTGGTCCTGCAATTTTAGGATGGGGGCAACAGTATGACCTTGGGATAATAATAAATCCCAGAGCAGCACAACAAGTGATGGTGGTAGACAGCATAACCACTGATTCGATAGTAGAAGGGATGAATGGTTTGTTTGAGGAACATATAGGAGAGTTGAGGGGCTATGTGCATAAGATCGTGTTGAGGGACGATGCCACACCTATGCAACACAAAGTCAGAAAGGTTCCATTCATTGCACGTGAGGAAGTGAAGAAGATGTTAGAGGAAATGCTAGTCCAGGGTGTAATAGAGCAGATCGAAACATCACCTTGGATTTCCCCTGTAGTTATTACAACCAAATCTGATGGAAAATTTCGTTTTTGTGTGGACCTTCGCACCCTGAACCAAAACATTGTGGTGGACAACTTTCCCTTACCGAACATCAATGAGTTGGTTCTGACATTAAAAGGGGGGAAGTACTTTTCCAAGTTAGACCTTCGTAGCGCCTATCATCAAATAAGACTACACCAAGACTCCAAAGCACTTACGGCGTTCATAACAACCGAAGGAATATATCAATTCACACGAATGCCTTTTGGTCTCGCCTCTGCTGCTGGAGTGTTCCAAAGGATGATGGGTGTTGTACTAAAAGGTGTGCCCAATGTTGTGTATTTTCAGGACGATGTTCTGATATTTGGAGCGACCATTGAAGAGCACAATGTGATCCTGAAAACCGTTTTAGAAAGGATGGAACAGGCAGGTTTGACTCTAAAGAAAGAGAAATGCAAATTTGCAGTGGAGGAGGTTGAATACCTGGGGTATACATTGTCTGTGGATGGAGTAAAACCTAAAAGAGACTTATTAGACTCCATTAGAAATGCACCTTCTCCGTGCGATAAGGACCAGTTGAGGTCTTTTCTCAGCCTCATCGAGTACTATGCCAAGTTTGTAAGGGATTTTGCAGAGAAAACCGAGAAGATCAAAGTGCTGTTAAGGAGTGGATGTAAGTTTGTATGGGGTGTAGAACAAGATGAGTGCTTCAAAAGAATCAAGGTAGAAATTTACGAGGCGGGCATTTTGACACCGTTTGATACCAACCGTAAGTCAGTCCTGACAGTGGATGCAAGTGCTGTGGGTGTTGGTGCGGTCCTTGCTCAAGTACACGATTCTGGTCTCAAAACTGTTGCATTTGCCTCAAGGACACTCACTACAGCTGAAAGGAACTACTCTATAATCGAGCGTGAGGCTGTGGCTGCGGCATGGGGTTGCGAGTATTATAGAATGTACCTGTGGGGGTTCAAATTCACATTATTGACAGATCACAAACCCCTGGTTAAAATACTTTCGCCTGGTGGCGCTGGCAAAGGCTCTGCCAGGTTAGCTAGACTCGCTGCCAGGATCCAGGAGTATTTGTACACTGTAGAATACATTCCCGGTTGGAAGAATGGCCAAGCGGATGGACTCTCTAGACTTCCACTACCTTGGGAGAGGGTAGACAAGTTAGGGGTTGAATCTCTCAATTCAGAGGGTTCTGTTGCCGCTGTAGAAGAAGTTGTCGATATGTGTGCTGGGGCAATCAGTAGAAGTTTGTGGAATTCTTCAATGGCCAAAGATGTGGTATTGTGTGAAGTCAAAGATTTAATAGCGAAGGGACCAAGGAGAGAGAGTTGTCTATCTCCTGCACTTCGTCCTTATTTGAAGGTTCTGGACCAATTGTCTATCTTGGACAATGAGGGATTCATGATTTTAATGGATGACAAATTCATTCCTCCACAAGATGTGCGATTTACTTTGTTTAAGCTGGGTCACGAGGGTCATTTAGGACAGTCCCTTACCAAGAGGAGAATTAGAGACAATTTTTGGTGGCCCGGGATGGACTCAGAAATCTCACAGTGGGTGGAGAGATGTACGGAGTGTTTGGAAAGTGAAAAGAGACTTAAGGTGGGTAGTCATACTGGTTGTGGCTCAATAGCTGATCCCAAGTGCCCGTGGCACACCATATGTCTCGACTTCATTGGCCCTTTTCACCAGTTGAATCAGGACATGAGGTTTGGGTTGGTGGTAGTTGACGTCTCTTCCAAGTGGTTAGTAGTCAAATTCATGAGGGAGATCACCACGAGCAGCACTATAGCCATGTTGGGTGAGATCTTTAGAGAGGAAGGTTTCCCCACAAGGATCATTACTGACAATGGGACACAACTCACCTCCCTGGAGATGGCTAATTTCTTGGGAAAGTGTGGCATTATTCACTCTAGGACCTCACTTTACAATCCCCAGGGAAATGGCATAGTGGAGAGGGCCAACCGAATGGTTAAAGGTGCCATTCAAATGGCAATTTCTTCCCGCATGGATGTGAAGAGTTTAGTTAATGACCTGGTGTGGGCCTACAGGACTACAGAAAATGGGGTGACTGGTTTAGTCCCGTTTTCTGTCATGAGGGGACGTCCTGCGGGTACTAAACTAGTGGCCGCTTGGATGAAAGAACTCATGAACGCTGATCCTCCTGCTGGTCATGGTGAGCCTGACACTGTTTGCGAATCAGATGGCGCGTGTAAATTCGCTGTGAATGATTGGGTTAAGGTCAAACCAGGTCGTGTGGGTGTTGGACTGACGAAGTTCAGGGGCCCATTTAAGATCAAGTCTGTGCACAAGAGATTTGTTACCTTATTTAACGGAGAGAGTTGGAACTTGAGGCGTGTAGCTCTGTATAAGAGAGCCGAGCAAGAACCGGTGGGGATCAGAGAGCCCAGAGAACAGGCCAATGAGATTAGCGCAAGTAGAATGCAGAGAGTGAGAAGACCTCCAGTTCATCTACGTGACTTTGTTTGCAAGTAAGGTCTCTCTCTGCAACGAAGGGCATGATCTTATAATGTTTTTGTTTGACTTACTTTCGTTTTTTATTGTTTCTCCATATGAAGGGAAGAGGATATGTTGTATTCTCTGCACTTATGCTTTATGTATCCCTTTAAGTCCAACATTCCATTTTCCCTGATGTCATTTACTCCTTTGTTCTGTCCTGTCAGTTAGCTCCTGCTTTCTGATGGGAACACCAGCTTTTCTCTATGGTGCTTAATAAATAAGTGTTAAGCCTTACATCTGCCTGCTGACTTCATTTACAACAATATACACAGTGATACGTTTTTAAATGCAAAGATGTCTCTCCTGATTGGTGCTCGTGCAGTGTGGTAATTAAAACAGGACTGACGATATGCTTTCCACAAGACCGCCATACTTTAAAGGCAACGTCCAATTTTAAAGAAAGATGTTCTGCGTTATCATGCCAGTGGAAATCTCAATACTGTTCTTTGGCGTGTCTTTTGGCAATTTAGTCCGTTGCGATGTTCGTTACCACTCGATGACACTGTGT
The DNA here is from genome assembly GCF_964261635.1 of Lissotriton helveticus. Taxonomy (NCBI): domain Eukaryota; kingdom Metazoa; phylum Chordata; class Amphibia; order Caudata; family Salamandridae; genus Lissotriton; species Lissotriton helveticus. The sequence continues at coordinate 469,792,494 of NC_136070.1, forward strand.
TTCGATTGCCCTTCACCAAGCCTCATTCCAGTCAGAGTGCAATCGTAGGAAGCAGTATATGACAGCTAACCTCGAATTTGAATAATTCGTGACCTCGGTCAACGGGAGCACTCTGTGGAGACGGTTCGGCTTCTGTATGTAGAACGTAGCTCCTTTTGTCCCATCAAAAAACAGATTGTTGCCGAACTCCAGGTGGGTGCCTTTCAGAAGTGAGGATGGGACTCACTTTAACATACCAGCTCCAGCGCACGCAAATATAGCATACGAAGGCACTCCGGAGCGATGATTTAAAACACCTTTATTCAGCAGACGCGTTTCAGCATTCAGCTTTCCTCAGTGCTTAAAGGTGACAGCATTAGATATACACAGTGATGCGTTTTTAAATGCAAATATGTCTCTCCTGATTGGTGCTCGTGCAGTGTGGTAATTAAAACAGGACTGACGATATGCTTTCCACAAGACCGCCATACATTAAAGGCAACGTCCAATTTTAAAGAAAGAAGTTCTGTGTTACCATGCCAGTGGAAATCTCAATACTGTTCTTTGGCGTGTCTTTTGGCAATTTAGTCAGTTGCGATGTTCGTTACCACTCGATGACACTGTGTTTCATTTGCCCCTCACCAAGCCTCATTCCAGTCAGAGTGCAATCGTAGGAAGCAGTATATGACAGCTAACCTCGAATTTGGATAATTTGTGACCTCGGTCAATGGGAGCACTCGGTAGAGACAGTTCGGCTTCTGTATGTAGAACGCAGCTCCTTTTGTCCCATCAACAAACGGATTGTTGCCGAACTATAGGTGGGTGCCTTTCAGAAGTGAGGATGGGACTCACTTTAACATACCAGCTCCAGCGCACGCAAATGTAGCATACGAAGGCACTCCGGGGCGATGATTTAAAACACCTTTATTAGGCAGACGCATTTCAGCATTCAGTTTTCCTCAGTGCTTAAAGGTGACAGCATTAGATATACACAGTGATACATTTTTAAATGCAAAGATGTCTCTCCTGATTGGTGCTCGTGCAGTGTGGTAATTAAAACAGGACTGACGATATGCTTTCCACAAGACCGACATACTTTAAAGGCAACGTCCAATTTTAAAGAAAGATGTTCTGCGTTACCATACCAGTGGAAATCTCAATACTGTTCTTTGGCGTGTCTTTTGGCAATTTAGTCAGTTGCGATGTTCGTTACCACTCTATGACACTGTGTTTCATTTGCCTCTCACCAAGCCTCATTCCAGTCAGAGTGCAATCATAGGAAGCAGTATATGACAGCTAACCTCGAATTTGAATAATTCGTGACCTCGGTCAACGGGAGCACTCTGTAGAGACGGTTCGGCTTCTGTATGTAGAACGTAGTTCCTTTTGTCCCATCAAAAAACAGATTGTTGCCGAACTCCAGGTGGGTGCCTTTCAGAAGTGAGGATGGGACTCACTTTAACATACCAGCTCCAGCGCACGCAAATGTAGCATATGAAGGCACTCCGGGGCGATGATTTAAAACACCTTTATCCACAGATGCGTTTCAGCATTCAGCTTTCCTCAGTGCACTCGATGACACTTTGTTTTATTTGCCCCTCACCAAGCCTCATTCCAGTCAGAGTGCAATCGTAGGAAGCAGTATATATATATCCGAGTATTGAACAGATTTCTATTCCACAATAAAGGCATCACTTTCACCAATAGTGGGTTATGGCACTCCGAGTTTGAAAATATCAGTTTAAAAACGAAGAGATCAACTAATAGTATCTTTAGATTTTCATCTAAACTCGGGGTGAGGAGTATTAAAGACATGATGAATATCTATAATGTAAAATGTGTGCCCTCAATACTGTATGGAGCGGGAGTCTGGGGACATTGCGTTGGTCCTAATGTGCAGAAAGATGAAAATAAGTTTCTCAGAAAATTGTTATGTGTACCCCCCTCTGCATCTGTGGACTTGATTCATGAAGAAGTGGGCATCGATTTTATTTCGGACCTAGCGGCACTGCGCCCCTTGCTGCTTTGGCGCTCAATTTGGTCCAAGTCCGAAACTCAATTTACCCAGGAGATTATTCTTGACTGTCTTAGGCTGGATTACTCCACACGTATCACCTGGCTTAAGTATATACATTATTGGTTTTATCTCCTGTTTCAGTTTGACATTTTTCTTGACCCTAGCTCTGTGGTTTCGATCCCAAAAAAAAGACATTAAACAAAGGTTTTTGAATTACAAGAAAGAAGGCCGAGCAAAGGTGTCAGGAAAGCTGCAAACCGTGATGACTTACCGGGATTTTAATCTTTTTACTGGCTTTCAACCTTATCTCTCGGGTGTCACCCGTAATTCCCACCGGTTTGTCCTAACACGATTACGATTGGGTATCGTTCATCATCTTGTTGCATTTCCTACGATGAACCACAGATCGGATATAGCATGCCCGTGTGATAATGTTTCCCGCCAAAGCTGCTTTCATTTCCTTTTGTTTTGTAAATTTTATCATTTCTTCAGGGTAACATATTTGAAGCCCATCTTTTTAAATCATAAGGTTCGTTCAACGAGGAACGCTTTACGGCTACTTAGTTCCTTAGAAGATATGAATATCTGCTTCTTCGTCGCTACATTTATATTAAAATGTACAGCTGCCAGGAGAGCCATGGTTTTTGTTAATTGAGATAGTGTTCAGTTTTTACCGTGGCTTCCTGTCTGTACATTTTAATCATGCACAGCTGCCAGGATAACCTTAGTTATGTCACCCTGGTTTGCGTTTCGCTTCCCGTACTTTGGTTTCCTGCCTGTACATTAGTTTAGTTTAGCTAGTTTATTTACTAGCTTTTGTGCCACACATTGTATGTTTTAAGCATTTACCATGTATTATTAATGAACTTGGCCTTTCTACTTTATAGCTTTGTATTGCTGAATTCTCATATTGGTCAACCCATGCTTTTTAAGAATTCCCATCCCACTATGTATGCTATGACTTCCTTTCGATCACCATGTATGCTATGACTTCCTCTCGATCATTTTTAATTGTCGTGTCCATGTATTATAAATGAACTTGGCCTTTCTAATTTATAGCTTTGTATTGCTGAATTCTCATATTGGTCAACCCATGCTTTTCAAGAATTCCCATCCCACTATGTATGCTATGACTTCCTTCCGATCACCATGTATGCTATGACTTCCTCTTGATCATTTTTAATTGTCGTGTCCTTGATGCCTTTTTACCTTTATAAGTCAGGTGTTTTCTAGTTTTGTCAGTTTGTTGTGTAAGTTTATATGCCATTTATGTTTGTGTTCTGCTTGTATGGTTTGTTTTTCATAAATCGAATAAAGCTTTTGAACTAGAACTATTCCACAATAAACAAATATAAAGTGACATGTGCATATATTCAATATGAGATGGAATCAAACAACTAAACACATACCTCTATTCCAAACTACTTTTTTCATACCATATGTTATACGGTTGCTTAAAGAGCAATACTATTACCCAATCCCTTTTTCTTTTTCTTTTAAATTATATCAATTTCCTATAGGTCCCCAATGTTTCTCAAACTTCTTAAGCGATCCTGTTCTCAATGCATAACACATTTCTAGTACTTTGACTTTACACAGTTTTGCTCTCCATGCTTGGAATAAAGGCATATTTTTACTTTTCCAATTTTGTAAGATTAAGGATCTGGCCACTAGGGCTGATATATATAGACATTCTTCTTGCATTTTATTCTGTGTTAGATTTGGAGAGCATCCCAAAACTGCAATATATTTGTCAATATCTATAGATTGACCAATGGTAATTCTAAGATATTTTTCAATTTATTTCCATAGATTCTCAATTTTGGGGCAATCCCAAATGATATGTGACCATGTGCCTCCTCCTATTTTTGCGCATCAAAAACATCTGTCCTCTACCTAGGGATATATACTATGTAGAAATGCAGGGGTTCTGTAGAGTAACCATTTGAAATAAAATTGCATTCTTTTAAAGCTCCTCTAATTACTGTGGTATTGAGTCCGTTGATTCTCCTGCAAGTTGTTCTTGGGATCTGCATATCTTCTTTTTTAAGTCATTTATCTTACATTTTCCCATATATAGAAACTGATGTATTCTCACTAAAGATTTTTATCCAATCACTTACTGACTGCTTTTCAGGGTTTTCTAGAGCTTACGTTATTCCTGAACTTACTGTTAAAGTTCCTATATTTATATTTTCTAGAAAGCGCTTTGTATGACAATTTAAGCATGTCCTGAGAATGAAGGAGTCTGATTTATATATTTGGCCACTTTTTACAGGAGTCTGGGATAAGGAAGTCTTTTACTTGCCTATATTTGTTTTCCTCCCACTTTCTCAATACACCGGGCTTCAGTAGTTATCCTCCCCTGTATATAGATCAGACAGACTCTTTATACCATTTATTCTCGGAATCCTATAGAAAGCTAACAGTTGAGCTCTTTGTTTAAGAATCCATTGAAGTACTTTGTATCGCCCTTTCTTCGGATCTTTAACTATTCTTGTGAAGTCCTTAATTCCGTATTCTATTAAAATTGTATTCATAAAAAAATTATCAATTTCCGAGATGTCCATTTGGGTAGAAAATCTGTGTTTGTTGTGTGCCAAATTTGCAAAATAATATTCTCTTATGTTTGGGAACGACAATCCTCCCTCTTCTGTCGAACAATTTAAAGTGCCTAGTGCTAATCTTGGTGTTTTATTAGACCATAGATAAGATGAAAACAAACTATCTATATCTTAATAAAAGACATTTGTAAAGCGCTCAGAGCTGCTGCGAATAAGAAGTTAAACAGTGGTAAAATAGGCATTCGAATAAGTGCCACTCATCCTAAAATTGATAATGGTACTTGATTCCATCCTGCTAAAAGATGCTTAACATTTTGTATCAGGGGAATATAATACTGCTGAAACAGCTCCTTTACCTTTTCTGTCACATATACCCCTAAATATCTCTTCAGGCGTAAGTTGTACGTTGGCCTGAAATTTGACAGTAGAATAGCCACGGAACAGTTGCATAAAATAATTTCCTTCTTAGCCTTATTTATTTTGTATCTACCTATTGCTTGGATTTCCGAGAAGATCCCTAGGATCTCTTCTTGGGTTTGGTCCTTGGAGTTTAAGAAAAGAAAAATAGTGTCAGCATAGAGTTTTATATTAGTCATGTCTTGAAGAGGTGTGGTATGTTGTGTTTTTTGTCTAATAGCTAATGCCAAAGGTTCAATAAAAAGGGTGAATAAAATAGGGGAAAGGGGACAGCCTTGTCTTGTACCCCGATTTACTCGAAAAGAACCTACATTTATTGAATTAATTAATATCTGCACCTGTGAGCCTTTATACAATTTTCATATTAATTGTGTAAACCTTCTGGAAAACTGAATTCTTTAAGAATAATATAAAGACAGTCCCAGAATACTAAATCAAAAGGCTTTCTCAGCATCTAAAACCACACCTGAGCTTCAAAACTGTTCGTATGAAAGTAATCCAAGGCTTCTATTAAAAATGGTGTGTTAGTTGAAAGCTGTCTTCCTGCAATGAATCCACATTGGTCTGCATAAATAAGAGAACCCACAATTTTATTAAGCCTATTTGTGAGAAGTTTTGTAAAAATCTTATAGTCAACTTTAAGAAGACTAATAGGTCTATAAGAATTGAAGTTTTCACTCTCTTTAGCTTTTCTTCAAGACACTGACTAAATCTGCAGTGTAAAAAGAGGATGGAGGCTCTCCTCCTTTCAATAGATGATTTGCTAGATTTAGGATTTGTATATTAACCGCTTCCGCGCTACCGCGAATTCCCGCTGTGCGCTGGAATTTCAAAAATGGCTTGTTTATGACAAAGCCAGCTCGTCATCCGCGTAGCGCAGGTAACGCACATGACGAGTTGGATTTGTCATTTGCGCAGAAGGGGTTAAGAGTTGGGGCTAATCTTTTATATAATTCTGCCAGCAGTCCGTCCTCCCCTGTCGCTTTACAGTTGGCTAACGAACCAATTACCAATTCAATTTCCTTAATAGAAAATTCCTCGAGTAGTGATTTGCTAATATCACCATGCAGTGAAGAGATCAGCAGTTTATCAAGGAAACCTGTAATGAGTTCTGGTGACATTTGTAGATCTGACTGATAAATTCCCCTATAGTGTATAAGAAAGGCATCCCCAATATCTTTAGTGTCTGTTAATTGTGTTTTAGATACCTCATCTTGAATATTTTCAATTCTATTTGTTACCTGCTTCTCCTTTGCCTGCCATGCAAGTAGCTTCCCAGTGTACTCGCTCTCCTCATTTGCTAGGAGATAGGCACTACTTACTAGATCCATCAGTTGATAACAATACTCCTGCATCTGCAATTTTGTTTGGGATAACTCCTGTTTTGTTTTAAAACTTCTATACTTCACATGCTCATTATTTGCCTGCACATAACACGCCTCAATTTTTAGTCTTTCTTCCTTTTTAGCCTTATGTTGCTGGATTTCTTTTGATATAATTATCCCCCGTAGGGTGGCTTTGAATGCATCCCATGCTATATTTATTTGTGCTGAGTCTGTGTTGTTAAAAAAGAAAGTATTGGTCTTGTTGGCTATTTCCATACAGCAGCTATCATTTTCCAAATTCAGTTTATTAAAATACCATCTCATAGACGTTTTTGCCCTTAATCCTGCTCCCACTACTTCCATCTTAATTAGAGCATGGTCTGAGAACATATTCAGAATATCATCGTATGTATTAACCTAAGGCCATGTGAGATCAGAAAAAAAATCTATCCTGGAAGCTGTATCATACTTTGCCGAAAAGCATGAGAAGTCCTGTTTTCCCGGCTTTTGACAGCGCCACTGAGCTATCAAATCTAAAGACTTTTTACAGGTAGCCAGGGCAATGGCTACCTGGGGCTTGTTTTGCTTACGAGCCTTCTTAGAGGAATCAACTGTAGGATTCTGAAGGCAGTTAAGATCAACCCACATATGATAGGGCCTGGAATACACAAAAGTGCCTGCTTCAGCTGTAGTAAGGGTTGAGGATTGTCCAGAACTGGGGCGTAGATTGTGGCCAGAGTGAGACTTGATTGATTTAGAGTACCATGTACCAGAACCCATCTGCCCCCCAGATCTGACTGTGTATTTTTTACTTGGAAGTGCACATGTTTCCCTATATAAATCCCTACTCTTTTCTGCGCACATCCTGAGTTCGCTGAACATTGAACGCCAGCCCATTTCTGGAAGGTTTTACTCAGATGCGACCCGGAAATGGGTTTCCTGTAGAAAAATGTAATCCGGGTTTTGCCTTCTAAGCCAACCTTCAATTGCCTGAGCCTTACGTTTATTATTCAGGCCATTAACATTAAAAGCAAGAACCATGATGATTTCCTTACTTATAGTTGTTTTATCAAAAGGTAGCTAGTGACTTTGCGAGCTGCCCATACTGACACTGTCCCTCTCCTTGCGAGCCTCAAAGATGGATTGCTTTGTACTTTATAAAACTGTTCTGAAGTGTGGGTATACATTTGCATGCAAATAAAAGGCAAGAATGCATAGTTAATAGCAAATAAATAGCAGCTACACATACAGTACTCAAAAATATTTAAAGGTGACAGGTGCTGATACGAATCAATGACATCTGTAGGAGATAAAGTGCAACAGATAATAGGTAGATAGCAATAATCTTTACAGTACCTGGAATATATAAAGTGACAGGTGGTAGTATATAAATAGCAGCATGCCTACAGTACCTAGGATGTATAAAGTGACAGGCGCTGATAAGAATCATTAACATCTGTAGGAGATAGAAGTCTAAAGTGCAACAGATAGGAAATAAATAGCAATCGTTTTTACAGTACCTAAAGTACATAAAGTAATAAGTGCTAGCATGGATCCAAAACCACAGGTGTAGATCATAAATATCTAAAATACCACTAATTTCAGATCTCTTTAAAAGCACAAGGCATCCAAATAGATTTCCTAGCAGCTGAATGTCTAAAGTGCTTGTACACTGCACACATTACTTATGATACCTGAAGTAGCAGGTGCTAACATGAGTCAGATCTAGCTCATAACTGTATAAAGTGCCTTGTGCTATAACTGGTGGCCTTCAATTAAGATTCTTAAGGTACAGGAAACTGTAATGTATGCTTATAGCACCTGCATTACTTAGTATTATATTTAATTCAAAATATATCAGGACTAGATAAAGTTTTTCTTTATCAATCCAATCACATTCAATTTGAATCATAACAAAACGACATACCTTAAAGTGCCAACAAAATGTGCAAATAGCAAAAATAGTGCCTATGTATAAACTCTTACTAGAACAATCGCTAAGGTGGAGCAGACCTACGGGTATAAGCCATAGCCGTATCATGCCTGTATTCTTTACGCAGTTGGTAAACATATCACCTAGTGGTGCATTATATCCAGATACTATATATTGCAGGTAAGAATTACTAGTTGTGATTCCCAATAACTGATTGGTGTGGCTGACTCCGGAATCTGGGGATCACGGTTCGATTCCCGGGGCCGGCGGCAGATTAACCCAGTACCATGTGTCTCTGGGCAATAGCTTGCTTAATCTTCCCGACGGCCCCCAGCGCCTAGAGACCCTAACGGGTGATGGTTCGCGCTTTAAATTTGTGGATTATTATTATTACAAATGTTTATTATTATTGCTGGAATGCCTGCAAGATTTACCAAAAACTTGAATCATCCTGCGATAACCAAGAACATCAAGAAGGCATCGAGTTTTCCATTAAGAAGCGCAGGCAGCGCAGGTATATTTATCTGGTTTACCCCTTATTGCAATTTCTATTTCAGACAGGCACCTGCTGATCCTATAGTATTTAAGCTCAAAGATTATTTTTTTAAAGCATACACATAAGGACTCTCTTATTTGATGATGCTTCCCCTCTTGCCCCTCCCTCCCTCCCTCCTCCCTCGAAGGACAGAATTGCCCACTATTCCCTCCTTCCTCACCTCTTGCTGGATGCCATTTTGTTGCATCCCTATGCACCCTTTATCTCACTCCTGCCCACCCTTAAGAGAAAAAAGAAAGAAACAAAGTGCCAAGCTAATTTACTGTTTGCCTGTCCTCTACTCGGTCCTCTGTTTAAGTCCAAAGGAAAAAAAGAAAAAAAGGGGGGGGAGATCTTAAACCTGTCCCTTAGACAACTATGTAAGAAGCAATTGAGCTTAATGAATATCTGAGAAGATATAGAATTTCCCTTTAGCCAGTACTTTAAGTTTCAATTGCTCAACAATTACTGCTTGGGCTCCCCTTCCTTTGAATGTATCGATCATCTTAACAAAGTCTTTCTGCCTGCGTTACATATCGGAAAATACTCTGAACTGCTGAATCTCTGTCATGGAGAAGAATCTTTTAGCAATGGCGGTGCTTTAAATGTTTACTTTTATTCTGCAGTCCGAAAAGTTCAATAATATTGTACGTGGATATTTAGCATTAGGTTGCTTCTGTGCTGGGACCCCATGTGCCCTAGTTATTGTCAGATCTCCTTGCAAATCTGGCATTACTTTCCTAAGTAATGATCCAGCTCATCGAACATTTCTGTATTTTCTGATCCTTCCAGGATTCCCACTAGCCCCAAATTTGAGCGTTGATTGTAGTTTTCTAAGTCCTGATGTTTCTGTTCTACTAGACTTTTACTTCTACTCAGAGCTGCCATGTCTTGATTTACAGCCGAGAGTGTGTACTCCATGTCTGAAATACGAGTTTACGGCCTCTTCTAATCTTCAAGAGAAGGCCTGAGAGGAGAAGAAGCATCAACCAAAATGTTTTATTAACTATATTGAATGAGATCAGGGATTTTAAAGCATCCCAGGCAGTAGAGATTGTTCAGCTCCATGTAAGACTAGCTAAACTTGAAGAGAATACATCAGAGCACACAGTAATACAATGATACCACAACAGATGGACCCCACACCAGTTTAGGAAAAATAAATTATCTTTATCTAAACTCAACAAGACCAAAACGACAAAAATCCAACAAACATGTAATAGGAATATGACTTTTCAAAGGTTTCAAGCAACTGGGTCAATAGAAAACTACGGATGCGTGATTTCTCAACAAAGTAATGTAAGTAAGTAAGTAATTTTATTTGCATAGTTAATTAAAACCATTGCAATACAGCCATTCAAATTACGTCGACACGCAAGAACGTATGTCACTACAAACATTAAAATTACATCTGCATACATAAAATGGTATATCACTTGTCTCAATTTTTCATTCATAATTTAAAATCATAAAATGTAAATTTTTTAGACAACCATTATTAGAATGAGATATAACTTGTATTATAATGTTATCTGAGAGGCAATTAAGAGTCAAGTTTTGGCATTTTCTTTTCCACCACCTTCATAAACTTCACCAAACTACAGTTCAACTGCGGATCGTGGGGTGCAAAGCAGGCAAGAACTGCTTGTCTTCGTGAGCGTATTCCTCGTTGGTTAAATTGAAATTTTAGCAGATGTTTTCGTTCCTCCAACAATTTGTCGCAGGAACACAACAGATGCGGCATATCCTCAGCCGCCATGCCACATAACAAGTCAAAACAGCTCTGTGGGGCTTGTGCGGAATAGGAGTTTAAAGTCATCCAGCCGTGTGACCTTTTTGCAAGGGATGCCTTGTCTTCAGCCCATGAAAGATGTTTAATTGTTTTCCTTACCGTTTTTTTTAGCGTTAAATGATTGGTAGAGGTATTTCACAGCTGTTGTAAGCCGAGATTTTTCAGGCTGTTTTTCAGATACTTGGAGGATAGTGAGGAATGATTTTGCTCTAGTTCCATCCATAGGTAATCGTTTAAGGTCCCCTGTTTAGTTTTTCGCACTTTGTCCCAAGCAGTTATGTACGCCCCCTGTCTCGCCAGAAGCTGTTTCTGGCCACCAAACTCAAGCCTAATTTGAGCCGGTGAGGTGTGTTTGGGCAAGCTAAAAATAATCCTCTATGCAGCTGTAACCGTATTATCCAGAATCTTTGCATCTCTGCCTCTCTGTACTTCACTCCCATAAGTAATTGTTGGCAAAAGTTTGGCTTGTATTACTTGTGTCAGAGGCAGGAGAGATGGGCTAGTAAGTTTACTGTTTAGTGCTTTTAAAGAGATTGCTAAAGCAATGCATTTACCTCTTATACTGGCTTTCTGAATAGTAACCTGGCCGCTGTTGTCAATTTTGACTCCTAGATATTTATATACTGACCTGTCCTCAATACGGATATTGTTCCAAAACCAGATGTAAGAATGTTTCCTTTTCTTACTGATTGACATTGTCTGTGTTTTCTCCAGATTTATTGTCAGTTGATTTGCATCCGAATATCTCTGTGTAGCATCCACAAGATGTTGCAGCCCTACTTTTGTATGGCTGATTAGGACTATGTCATCCGCATAGAGAAGACATGGTATTGATAGCCCTACGAGGTCAGGTGTCCTGTCTGTAATAATTCTGATGAAACTGAACTTCATGTTTTCTTTGAGTGCCCGGGCTACAACAAAGTAAGAAAGAGATGTCTTGTTGAGATTTGTAGAAATTTAGGTAGTAGAAGATGCGTAGAAACTTTTAGGATCTTGAAAACTGACACCAGGACCCCAATTGTTTATTGTGTAGCAGGGTTCCTTTTCTCAATGTGGTGTACAAGAAGGGCCCTCTCATGCCAACAATAGATATGAATTGCCTTTTAACCTATGCACAAGTATGTGACAGAGTTTCCCCCTTGTATTTAAAATGTATGATGCACCACATTCCAAGCTGCGCAAATTTGCATATTACTTTATGGGTAGGAAAAGTAGAAAGGATTGTTGTAGGAGTGTAAAGATAGACCGGTTAATGCACTATGCACTTTATTCTTTCTCTATGAACTCTTATGGCTTACCATTGATAAGAATAATGGGGAGAATGGAATTGTTTGACAGTTCAAAAAACATGGCAGCTACTTGACGATGTATGATGGAATTTACTCAAACATGAAATTTTTTATTTTTATACAGGATTTGATTATTGTTTTATCAGTGTGGATTTTAACATGCCATTTTAATACTGTTGTAATTTATTTTCTTTGCACTTACCGGGCCATGTTGGCCGTAATAAAGAACAACTTGACTTGACTTGATAGCCCTCCTAATTTGGGCGCATGAGAGTTGCAGCTATTGAGGATCGGAATAAGGTCACCTACAAACAAATTGAAAAGTGTGGGAGCTAAAACACAACCCTGTTTGATACCCTTGTTGGTTGGTATACGTCTTGACAGGAGTGAACCGTCACCCAGCTTTACCTGGATCCATGTCTCAGTGTGCAAGTTGATCAGCAGGTCTAACAGTGGCCTTGGTATCCCCCACCTCTTCAATTTGGACCATAAAAGTTTCCGATTAATATGGTCGAAATCAGCCTTATAATCTATAAAGCAAAAGTGGATGGGCATTTTGGTTGTTTCAGCCTTGTCAATTAACATGCCCATGGTTAAATATTGGTGGTTGTCCCAACCGATTTAGCAAAGCCAGACTGGTTAACCGGAATTAGGGATTTCTCTGTGGCCCAGGCCTGCAATTCCTCCAAAAGTATACCTGCAAAATATTTTGCCTCGTTGTTCATAAGGGTAACCAATCTATAGTTTTGTGGGAGAGACTTGTCACCAGATTTAAAAATCAGAGAAATGATTGAACCCTTCCAGGAGCTGGGCAATCTATTGAAGTGTTTAATTTCCGGAGAAAGTGGCTCGAGTGCTGCAGCCCATTCATTTTCCTCCTGTTTGTAGAGAATGGGCGGAATTCCGTTTGGGCCTGGCGCCCCCTTTCTTCTTTTTTTGATTTGACGCGTAATTGCTTTTTGTAAAATTGTTACTCCTTCATTTATGGTTGATGTATAGCCTTCTTGATTGCCGGGGCTCCTGTGCAGTGACTTTGAGTTGTTGTTATCAAAACTTCTTATCACCTTGTCAGTTTGTACCTCTAAATGTCAATCTCTATCCTGATTAAAATGATTTCTAAGATGGTTTTCCCATACTTCTTCGGTAATATTAGAGGAAACTCTGTTGTGCCTAAGTTTTATGAAGTGATTTATGGTTTTCCAAAATCTTGCACCATCACTCCGTTTGGTATCCGCGTGTAGTTTTGCCCACATATCATCCTCCACACATCTGTTCGCTTCCCATTTTCTTTTTTTCAGCGATGCCTTTAGTTCCCGTAAAAGATCATGTTTCACTATATCCATAGGGTTATACCGAAGTTGTCGCATTGTATGAAAGATTGATTTTTTTATGTACCTGATCTTCTCTTTATAATCTCGTGTGAAGTGATTCATGCTGCTGCGACTCAGTCCCACCTGTAGCTTAGGACTTGTAGAGTAAGCTGCCATAGTTGTTATAAAATTCTCCCATTTCTCAACTTCACTAGATCTAATTCTACCCTCAAAGTGCTGCTTAGCCTTTTCTAGTATGCTTTCATCGGTTGCTGCTGAGTAGTTGATCCTTTTATAGTTGATAGTATAAACTGAATCTTTAGGCACCAAGGATAGCTCAAATTTAGGCTTGCTAATATTGAGAGCGATTTCTTGGGGGCAGCGGTCACTGTCAACTTTTTCCCCTATCCGAAATGACACCATTTGTTGAAATAAGGATAATCAAATAAAAGTATAGTTCAGTATATTGTTGATTCTTGTCGAATGAAATGTAGTAGCTGAGGGGTTGTCTCCAATAAATCTTCAATTTAATGCTCTAATGTTGAAGATTTCGAGGTTCTCAAATATCTGCCTGTCTAGCTTGGTTTGTTTGGATATTTGCAACTTCTCTTGGAGTGGTATATCCCAGGCTGAATTTTGGAATAGATTCTCATCATCCTTTGAGATTCCCATAAGATTAAGATTAAAGTCCCCAGTGATCATAAGATCTGTTGATGGTATTTCCCTTATGCACTCCTCCAGGAACTGACATAATTCTTTTGCAGCCTTTGATTTCTTCTTTGGATGAATATAGACATTGATCAATGTAAGATCTGTTCCCCCCATGCCTGGTTGAAAGATGGAAACATTTACTGCCATTGATCCGGGAGTATTTGATCCAACTTCTTTGACCACATGGACACTTGTGGCTGAAACATAGGTTACCCCATCACCTTGAAAGTGACCATATTTTGCCGTCCTTATTGCACTGGTAAAGAAACGCAAGAATCCATGAAGATGCGGAGGCTCTGCTTGCCATGTTTCTTACAATGCCAGAATATCAAAAGGTCTTATATATCTAATGAAATCTGAATCATACATTTTGGAGGCCAGACCATTAACGTTCCATGAGCATATACTGAAATGGTTACGCTCACTCGATCTTGAATGTGTACCTGTTTGTCAATTAGCATGATTATTTATTGTTCTGGCAATCCATCTTAGATCGGTTAGTCCTATTGGTGATGATGTGCCATCTTGAATACTTCTAATAATGCTAAGATGTCGACATTTCTTGCTCTGTCTTTCCCTACTGCTCCTCTAAGTACCGATATTCCGGGTCTGTTTACAGAATCCTGTACTCCATCTGTTGCTGCTGGAATTAAGAATTCTGGATATCTTAGTTTTATTTAAGGAGCTATTGTTATCCCCCAATTCTTGCATGTTTGAGCCTCTGCCAGTATTTTGTGTGCAGCTAGTGATGTTGTCCATGTTGCTTTTGTTTTTTCACCGCTTGTTCCGTCGTCAGCTATGAATTCGATTGAAGGCAGGTCCAAGGTTGTCACATCTGCCAGAGAGGGAATGTGAGATAGCAGCTATAAAATATTGCCTCTATTCAGTATATCGTGCCTACCTTTCGAGATATAGTCCAGACTGAGCCATATAGTGTTTGTTACATTTCTTAATTCTTCAGGGCTCCTGGTCTTTTTATTGACTTGGCTTAATTGTGTAGATTCATATCCTTGTGTTGCTTTCAGTATTGCCTGATATGTGGGAGATGCTACTTCATCACTCTCTTTTTGACAAAGTGTATATTGTCCTCTTGGGTTAAACTTTTGGCCCTCCTCTCAGTGATGGGAGACTAGCGTAGTTCCCAGATCTTTTGCGTGTGCCTGTGTTTCATCTCTCTGGTTTGCCCTCATATATATAGATGTAGTCAATTGTCTGATGGAAGCCAGTTTGCTGTCATTTATCTGTTTAAGGTTGCATCTTGTTGTATTTCCTGGCAGTTTAGGCAATGTATGCTGGTTGTTTTCACTCTCAAGCCTTCTTGCTGCAGCGTGTGCACCATTTGTTGTTTTATTGACGATAGAACGAGTCATGGTGTCTCTCTTTTGTCGTTGATTCTGAACTGGCCAAGTTGGTGTGTTTTCCTTTTTAATTGATTGGGGAAGCAAGCTGGTCCCTTCCTGAGGCGGGGTTTCTACTTCTTCATTCTTAGCGATGTCATTTTCAGGCTTAAGTTCGCTTTATTCTGATGGCGATGACGTCCCAAAAAGACTCTCAAATTCTTTGTGGTTTAAATTTGTTTTTTAATTTCTGCCTTTCCGTTTTTTTGCATGCCTTTGTTTTGCGTTCATTTGTTTGTCTACCTTTTCTTCCCCTGAGACCACAAGCATTTGTTCTTCTGCTGTTTTGGTTACTCTGGCCTTTTGTTCTTGGGTCATAAGAGTCTGTGGATCCTTTGTACCGGGGTATACCTATTTGATGGCTTTAGTTGATTCTGTATTAGTCGGATTGTCTGTTTCATTTCCAGTGAGGCCCTCAAAAGAATGCTTGTCTGGGCCCTGCGGGGACTTTTTAATTTGTGTGCACAGATCTCTCAACATTGATGGGAGTGAGGCCAGTTTGTCAATAAATGGACCACATTCACAACTTGAATTCACACCTTGTGATTAGTCATATTTGTTTTGTAGAAGTGTATTTAATGTACCCAGCTTCCCGTCGATGGCAACTACAAAAACAGCCAAGGTATCTAAAAGCGTCAGTTGGATGTCCATCTTATCGGATTGGTAATGGAGGGCCTCTACCAAGAGTTGCATTGTTTTTAACAAGCTAGGCCAAACACTTCCCTCAATTGTATTTTTTGGTGATCCTTCCTTATTTGCTGGATTTGTTGTCACATTTTGATCTTCTTTAATTTCTCGCCCCACATGTTGTTCCTGGTTACCTTCAGTTGTCATTTTCAAAGTGATTGCAGTAAGCCCGCTCCTTCACTTATCTTGGGTGTAGGCGGCCATAAGATCTTCCCACTCTTCCTTTCCCAGATATGAAGAGACTTCTGTCTCTTCTGTCTCTTCTACTGAATGAGTTGCTGGCATATCCTCTTTATCTCCCCCCCCCCACATTTGGCATTGTATTGTAATCTGGTGCTTGTTTGCTTTGTTGTAGAATTAGAGTTGGAGCTACCAGAGAGAGTTCTATTCTTCTCCGCACCTCCATTACCCTCATTTGGTTAAATTCGGTAGTCCTAGAGCACGTTTTTGCCTCTGGGCTTAGCTGATCGCAGATCGTTGGTGCATCAATTATGACGCAGTTGCCAATTATGTTTTTATTGTTCGTTGGTCCGCTGGCTCCTGCTCTATCATAGATGGTTATTTGATTTTCTCCTTGATCGTCTTTGGACGTTTCATTTGTTCGTTTGATCTGTAAACTTGGATTAATTCGGCATCAATTGTCGGATCCTTGCCTATAGTATCATAGGTCATCCAAGTTTTATTGCGTTGTGGAGTTGGTGTTACTTGTAATGGGCTGATGGCTGTCGTGCTAGTCATGCTAGTTGTGCTAGGACTTCTCTTTTTGTGAGTAGTTCTCTGTGCGCCAGTAAATTGTAACGGTTGTATTGGCTGTACTGGCTGAAGAGGTGATTGAAGGCCTGGTACTTCTCTTGCGTTTGAAAGTAGAGTGTCACCTGCATTCTTTAAAAAGCAACATTTTGTGTACATTTTTGGTTCGTACGCGATTTAGCGTTTTTTTGGTTTATTGAGTATCTCCAAATTTAAAGGATGCCTGCTTTTTTCTATCCCTGAAGTATTTACGTCTGAGGTTATTTCAATAAGTGAGCAGTCCTTCTGTGTTGCATGCCTGGTTTGGGTGGCGGTTCATCCCTAGCGCCCTCAAGCATCTTGGAGGTTCATTTCCGCTTCTTTGTCACCCCTTTCACCATTGTGCCGCCTCGGACACGACCTGACCTCATGCTACCCTTTGCTTGCTCCAACAATATCGTACCCAGCAGGTTGGCATCCAGTTCAATGCAAGTTTTGGGCCAAGTTTAGTTAGTTTAGATAATGAATGACTGCGTCGAACTCGCCAGTCTCATCAGACACTATCACCATCCCAGCTACAGTTGGTTGATGAACACTTATGTCACTCGTGCAGTGTGGTGCTGCTTCCGCTGCTACTGCTCTGCTGCTTCTGGATGTAGCTCACCTGCTTCCGAAAGCCACGCTCACCAGCTTACTGAGCCTCCAAAAGACAACCTTGCCTGAACCTAAACTACAGCATTTGTTTCTAGCAATTGATTGCACTATGCACTTCTGCGCTGATCTGCACCTTTTGTTGTTGCTGGGTGCTACGTGCTAAGGTGCTGGGTGGTGCTAGGTGGTGGGTGTACTTGGTGGTAAACAAGGGTACTGTGATGTTGTTGTTTAATTTCAGAGGAAGGAGCAAAGAGCCAACTGTGGGCTCAGGCTCCGGTTAGAACTGAAGCTCCCCCGCGCTCTCACCGCTCACCTCTGCTCTCCTCCGTGCACACCACCGCTTCCTCTGTAACTCTGTGCCGGCTGCTTGGGGACACTCAGAAAATCCTCAGGTCTAGAACTCAGAAGATCAGGAGCTCAACTCCGTATTTTGCTGTCCGTTCTCCGCCTGCCCTTGCCTGCACTTGTCTCTGCCTCCTGCCACCTGTAGACCAGCAAGCGGTAGTGCTTGCCTCTCCCCCCCACTGCTCAACAGTGCTCAATTTTGCTCAATTGCTCGGTGCTCAATACCGCTCAAGACCGGTCAATCCCGCTGCCGCCATCCGCCACCCACAGCCCCCCTGCTATCCGCTAATGAAAGCGGGGGTCAAACCGGAGTGGCGGTGGTGGGACAGCGGCCGTCAGCGGGAGGGGGAGCAGACACAGAAGATGGCACTGGAGCTGGGGGCCGGAGGTAGGGGCCGGCAGTCGTTTCCCCCGTCTGCCTCAACCACGTCAACCAGGTCAACAAGTGGCAGTTAGTGGGTACAGGGGCTGAAGGAAGGACTGGAGGAAGGCTTCAGGAAGGGCTGAAAGCAGGGAACTGACCGGCTGACGTCTTCCCATCCTCCTGGCATTCGGCGTTCGGCTTCAAAATGTGCTTCAGCTACGGCGCTGTTGCTCCTGACACTGCAAAATCACAGACTGGAGCGCTCAAGTGCTGAAGAAAATTGTCGTCACATTCGTTTTTGGAATCCTGTACTGGTAGATGCTTCAAAATTCACAAGGCCAAACAGTTGCAGAGACAGAATGCATCAGGGACCAAAGAGATGAGTCAGTTCCTGAGAGGCGAGGGGAGTGGGGAGGCGATGCAACAGTTCTGCACGAAGAAGAAGTGATGCGTCAAATCCGGTGTGTAGGGGGAAGTGATGCGTCATCTCCAAGCTGGCTCTGGTCTGCAGGTGATACTTCAGGAAAACTTTCCCCACAGGTACGAAGCATGGATATCCGGGATGCGTTGTGATCGATGCACCGTCGTCAAGCAGCGCTGTGTCTGTTTTTTCAGCCATGATCCCTCGATGCATCAGTTCTTGCAGCGGCGACAGGAGCTGCATTGGTTTCAGCAGTGGTGCAGCAGTGCGTGGAGATTCTTCACGCACAGCGGTAGTGCATCGGAAAAACAGCTGCAAGAAGAGCAATGCATCGCTTTCTTCAGTTCTTTGGGTTTCTTCCAGCTCCCAACAGCAGAAACAACCTCCAGAGGTCCACAACTGGACTAGGCATCTCCTGCGAGATCATAACTCTCAGCTGCAGAGTTCAGTGGAGCTGGGGGGAAGTCTTTGTGTCCCCGAGACTTCAGAACAGGAGGCCAGCACACACAGGCCCTTGAAGATCTTCTTCAAGGAGGTTCAAAGCAAAGTTCCAGTCTTTGTCCTCTCCTTGGCAGAAACAGCAACTGCAGGCCGACCCCACACAGCACACAGCAAAGGGGAAGTACTGCTCCTCACAGCTCTCCTCCTTGGCAAAGGTTCCTCTTGAGTCCAGAAGTGATCTAAAGTTCTGGGGTTTTAGGTCTAATACCTATACTCCAAAATGTCTTAGTTTTCTTTGTGTGAGGGCGTCTGAGCTTAGTCCAAACCAGTTCTGTCCTCACTGGTGCAGTATGACAACAGGGGGTGGAGACAGCATTGTGCATGGGAGACAGGCCCTATTCAGGTGCAAGGAAACCTCCTCCCACTACTCTAAATGCAGCCACGCTCCATTCAGCTCAGCTCTGAGTCATCTAGGAAGGGCCAGGCACACCTCAACGCCACCAGTAGCTGTCTACAGTGAATGCACATCCCCAACCCATGTCATGCCAAAACCAGACAGTTAATACACAAACAGGCAGAGGCACACAGAATGGTTAAACAAGAAAATGCCTACTTTCTAAAAGTAAAAATTACAATTTATTGACAGAATGCTGATCACTGTCAAACATTCACCCCAGTACAAAGATCTGGGCCTGAATCCATTATTGCTTTTCCCCCATGCCATTCAAGTTTAAACTCAGCCATATGCAAATCAGTATTGACCCTGTTCCCCATGGGAACAGTCCAGCCCAGAATGCCAGGTCAGGTCCTCCTTGGACCGGAAACAAGCATCCTGGGACCGGTTTCGGGGCATCACCCCTCGTCAGCCAGGCTAGCTTGCATCCAGTGGCATATAAGGGCATCATCTGTGTGTTTTTTACTTTCTAAAGGTGGCATTTTCAAACACACAATTTAAAAACCATCTTTAATAAAAGATGTGTTATTAAATTCTGAGTTCAGAGAGCCTAAACTTTATTTCTCCATCTTGTCCCAATGGGAAGTTATACTTGTAAGATGTTACAAAGTATTTCCCATTTTATCCTGTGGGACAAATAGCCTTTCAATAATGAAAAACGAAATGTGTAGTATTTCACTATCAGGACATGTCACACACATCAGTACATGTCCTACCTTTCACATACACTGAACCCTGCCCATTTGGGTACTATGGGTCTACCACAGAGCTGTCTTACATTTATGAAAAGCGGAGGTTAGGGCCTGGCAAGTGAGTGCACTTGCCAAGTCAACATGGCAGTTTAGAAACTACACAAAGACACTGCAGTGGCAGATCTGAGATACATTTTCTGGGCTACTCATGTGGGTGGCACAATTACTGCTGGAGGCCCATTAGCCGTATTCGATTCACAGGCCCTGAAACACTTAGTGCACTTTACTAGGGGTTTACTAGTAAATCAAATATGCCAACCATAGAAACACCATCCATAATAACAATTTACACAGAGCATATGCACTTTAGTACTGATTAGCAGTGGTAAAGAGCCCAGAGTACTAAAGCCAACACAAGTCAGGAAAAAATAGGAGGAAGAAGCCAAAAGTTTGGGGATAACCCTGCAAAAAGGGTCAAGTTCAACACAACTGCCTGCCAGCCTACAGCCAGTGTACACCAATTCCTACCTCGATGGGCTTCCCTGCTTGGGGTGATAGAGCATAGAACCTGGCTCGCAACAGCAGGGGTCTATTTCTGTTCTACGCTTCCCTGAATCTATCCATACACTCAGGGCCCACTTAACTAACCCGTGGGGAATCCTTCTCATCACCTGCAGATCCCATCTGTGCTGCACCTAAACTTTCTTTGCTCACAGAAGTGTCCCAGCAGGTAGACAGTACCCACATGCCAACAAAGTGGTGTGGCCCAGTCCACCCCCATGGTGGGACTCCTGTTCCCCTCCAAAGGGCAACTCTGGCCACTAGGACCGTTCACTGACAGAATATCAACACCTTAAGTATCCCCATATTACAATATCGATTTTTAAATATTGATGTCAAAAATATCGACATCCTATATTTATAATGGTAAGGACCAAAATATCGAAAAGAAAATGATGATGTCAAAAATATAGTTGTACAAAATATCATTTTTTGATATATATATATATATATATATATATATATATATATATATATATATATATATATTCACTGAAAAAAACATAGGTTATAGACCATATATAGTTAGGAATTAGCATTTACAAAACCTTATTTTACTCACACAAAACCATTGAAATTCCATATATAGTTAGTTGCACTAACTATATATCGCGCACCCGCAATCCACTGCTGATGATGTCACATATTACATCATTCATGACATGGTCAGTGACATCACTTGACATCTCAAATGACATCACTGATGACATCACTGATGACATCTCAAATGACATCACTGATGACATCACTGATGACAAAATCCAGTGACTGTATGTTTCTGTAAAGTTAAAATATGTCTTACATATTGAAGAATGAGTGGATTTATAAGTGTCTGGATGAAGGATTTAGTAGGTGCATGACTGACTGTATGAGTGAGTGATTAAATGTGTCTCACTGAGTGCATGGGTTAGTGACTAAACTGTCTTAATTTCTGCATCATTATATCTTTTGTTCTGTAAAGTGCTGCATGTGTTGATCAGTAGCTATATGAGTAACTATATTGGTTATTGATTGGTTGCCCATGTATTTGTATGGGAGACTGAGTGTGTGTGTGGGTGTCTGGGAGGTGTATGACTCTGTGCATAGATGTGTGAGCAGTTGATTCACTAGATGTATGGGTTCAAAAGTGCATGTGGAAACAGCTGTATGGGCGGTTGACTGTGTGCATGAGTGTATTGGTGAGTGAATGGATATCTCAGTGCTACATGTCAAAGTAAGTACATATGTAAAACAAAGTACATGTGAGAGTTGACATATATAAATAACTGTGCATAAGAGCCAGTGAATGTGTGAGTGGCTGTATGGATCATTGTGAACTTGTATCCGGGATTGTATAAGAGAGTAAATATGTGTTAGTATGTGTTTGAATAAGTAAGGTGTGTATAACTGTATAGTTGAGAAAATGGAGGTGTGATTGATTCTTTGCATGACTGACTAGGTGTGTGTGTAACTTCATGGATGAGTGACAGTCTGTGAGTGTCTGTTTACACTGAGTGTATCTAAGGTTATATTAGAGTCTGAAGAAGTTCATCGTATTATCACATGAATGATGTCATCACTGATGTGATCAGTAATGTCAAATGAGATGTCATCAGTGATGTGATCAGTGATGTCATCAGTGATGTCATTTGAGATGTCATCAGAGATGTCATCAGTGATGTCATTTGAGATGTCATCAGTGATGTCATCAGTGATGTCACTGACCATGTCATGAATGATGTAATATGTGACATCATCAGCAGTGGATTGCGGGTGCGCGATATATAGTTAGTGCAACTAACTATATATGGAATTTCAATGGTTTTGTGTGAGTAAAATAAGGTTTTGTAAATGCTAATTCCTAACTATATATGGTCTTTAACCTATGGTTTTTTCAGTGAATTTTCAAGGTTTTGTAAATGCTAATTCCTAACTATATATGGTCTATAACCTATGGTTTTTTCAGTGAATTTCAATGGTTTTTTAATAGCAAATATCAAAAGCTTTAAAATGTATTCTTCTTTAAATCGAAAAATATATTTTATATGTTTTTAATACAATTATTTTATGTATTTTTTTTAAATATTTTTTTTTGTTTCGCTCCCGGTCCGCGAACCGGGTAGCTTCCCGTTAGCTCAATTTCTTGCCGCGACCCGGTCCGCGAACCGGTAAACGTTCCGTTTGCGCAACTGCCGCGTTAGGAAACAACATGGTGACGCGTCGCGTAACCGCGACGTATCGCGTTGTCGCGTAATGTGTCATATGACGCGTCGCGTTAGCGCACCCGGAAGTGCTCCGGTACGTGAAGCGAGGCGCGAAGCGCAGCTTCCCGGAAGCGATCCGGGACGCGGGGCGGAGCGCGTAACGTAAGCATAACAGGTCATGTGACTTATTAATAACACTTTTCATTGGTTCATTTCACTTTTGGTTTCCTAATGATGTAAGGCTAGGTCATGTGACCTAAAAATAACACTTTTCATTGGTTCAGAACTATTTTTTTTCCCAAATGATGAAAACCCCTCCTTGTTTCCTCACTCTGACTTTCATCTTTGTGAGAGGAAGACCTTTTTTCATCACTTAGCAATGGCAAGTGTTGTAGCTTCAGCTAGTGCACCCCCACCACCACCACCACCTCCTAGGAAGAGAGGACCACCTCCTCAGGTAATCCTCAACCAAGAGGAAGAAGAAGAGGAAGAAGAGGAAGAGGAGCAAGTGGAGAGGCAGTTTTTGGAAGAAGAGCCTAGGACGTCCCGGGTCAAAGAGAGTTTCATTTGGCAATTTTTTAAATATCCCCGGGGCCAAAAAAAAGTGAATGCCCGGTATGTAACTTGCCTTATATGCAAGAAAGATCTGTCCAGAGGGACAAATAAAAAATACAGTTATGGCAATTATACGATGCATCGCCATATGGAGAGGTGCCACCCTATCAACTACAGTGCTGCGCAGCTACGTGACATGCAGGACAACCCCCCTCCTGTGGCCCGAAGATCAAATGTGGAGGAAGTGACGGGACCAGAGGCGAGGGACATGGTCCCAAATATACAGATGAGGTTCGGGACAATCAAACAAGTGTGCGTGCGTTGCGGTCAGTTGATTTGCTACAGAGAAAGTAGCATCAATTTAATCAACTTAGCAATTGATAATCATGATTGTCCGAAACGCCCCAGAGAATAAATTCTTTTTTTTTTGTTGCTCCCGTTGAGCCCTTTACAATGAATCGTTTTCGTTTCCCCCCCAAAAAAAACAAAAAAAATATAAAACCGTTCAAAAAATACAAAAAAAGTAAAAAAAATGTTCAGAAAAATAATAAAAAAATATAAAACAACAAAAATAATTTAAAAAAAGTTCTTTTCAGAACTACCTCCCCTTTATAAAAAAAATTGCTGAAATGTTTAGCACTCTGGCAACCTCTATTTCTTTTGGTTCGCTTCCCGGTTCGCTCGCCGGTACGCGAACCGGAAGCGAAATAAAAAAAAAAGAAAAAAAAAAAGAAGAGTAAGCATAAGGGAAGGAAACAGAGAGTAATGTTAAAAGAAAGACAGCTATAGGGAGTAACACAGAGATACTGTTTAATAGCTCTATTTACCGAAGAAAAGATGGAAGAGGGTATAATAGTGAAAAACAAAATAGATAAGGAAGTGAAAGAAAAAAAGGAGAGTAGAAGAATAATAAACAAGAGTTTCTTAGAGAATGTGAGTGAATGTTCAAAATAAGATTAAAACATGTGGAATAACAGAGAGAAAAAACAGAAAGCAGAAAAGAAGAAGTAACAGAAAAGGAATGATTGAAACAGCAAAGAAATGTAAATAACATAGGGGCATATTATCAACATAGGTGATAAAATTATCGCTGCTTTTATCGGCAGAAATCTGCCGCTAAAGCCGCTTTTGCGGCAGAAAACTGCCGCTAAAGCCGCTTTTGCGGCAGTTTTCTGCTGATAATGACTGCTTTTATCGGCAGAAATCTGCCGCTATAGCCGCTTTTGCGGCAGAAAACTGCCGCTAAAGCCGCTTTTGCAGCAGTTTTCTGCCAATAAAAGCAGCGATAATTTTATTGCCTGTGTTGATAATATGCCCCTTAGTGTGCTTGAACTACAGGGAGAAAGCATAATGAACTATTAGTGAAAGAGTGATCAGTCAGAGACAGTGAGAGTAATAGAGACGGAGTGAGTGAACAGGAGTGAGGAACTATGAGAACAGAGAGACTGAGAAAAGGAGTGGAAGGAGTAGAGTAAGTAAGTAATAGAGAAAGGAATGAGAGAAGTAGCAAAGGCAGGAAACTGAGGGTTAAAGAAATGAAGCAGTGGAACTAATAGAAGTTAAATGTGATAGAAATGTAATGAAAAGAGTACAAAACATTTACCTTATAATTGTCGTTAACTTAGTCACTTGTTATTTTTATACTTTCAATCTGTGAAAGAAAGAACAAAAATTTGAAAAATATTAAAACATGTATTTAAAAATTAGAAAAGACAAGGGAAAAGATTGAAGGACAAACAGTTTTTCAACAACTTTGACACTTACAGAAGCCTCTGCTTCTCCATGCCCCCTACACAGTCCTAAATATATACATTTTAAACTAACAGTATCTTGTTGAGGATGAAGTGAGGCCTATCTTGCAACATGGTGCATCTTTTGCATCACTGCTGCATCACATAAGTGATGCAACAGCGGCACAAAAGAGGCGCATGGCCATCATAAATCTGCCCCTAACATTTTAAATGATTGATTCAGGATGCCGATAAGGTGTGGCCTATCCAGGGGTTTGTTTGAGGTGAGGCCTACTCAGGGTTACAGATGAAATTTAGACTTGTTGAAGAGTACAGAGGAGATAATACATGTCCATGCCTACCAATGAAGTGAGTCATGTCCTCTGCACTCTTTAACAAAGGCCAGACCTCCTCTGTCTCCCTGGACAGGCCTAAACGTGATCTGCACAATGTGATTCGTAATGTTAGGAAACACAGGTGATGTAATTGAAAAACGTGCAATTTCTTTTGCTCATTTCACAATCACATCACTTGTGTTTCCTTTGCTTAGGTATCTCATTGTGCAGATGTAGTCCAGCATATGAAAGAGTACGCAGAAGTGCAGCACTGCATGCAACAACTTTGACACTTACTGAAGCCTCAGCTTCTGCATGCCCCCTACACAGTCCTAATTATATACATTTTAAACTGACGGTATCTTGTTGGAGATGAAGTGAGGCCTACCTTGCAACATGGTGCATCTTTTACACTGCTGCTGCGTCACAAAAGTGACGGAACAGCGGCGCAAAAGAGGCGCACGCCCATCATAAATCTGCCCTTAACATTTTAAATGATTGTTTCTAGATGCTGATAAGGTGTGGCCTATCCACAGATTTGTTTCAGGTGAGTCCTACTCAGGGTTGCAGATGAAATTTAGGCTTGTTGAAGAGTACAGAGGAGATAATACATGTGCAGGCCTACCAACGAAGTGAGTCATGTCCACTGCACTCTTGAACAAATGTCAGACCTCCTCTGTCTCCTGGAACAGGCCTAAACCTCATCTACACAATGTGATGCGTAATGTTAGGAAACACAGATAATGTAATTGAAAAACGTGCAATTTTTTTTGCTCATTCCACAATCACATCACCTGTGTTTCCTTTGCTTAGGTATCTCATTGTGCAGATGTAGTCTATCATATGAAAGACTACGCAGAATGTGAGCACTGTATGCAACAACTTTGACACTTACAGAAGCCTCAGCTTCTCCATGCCTCCTACACAGTTCTAAATGTATATCATAAATACAAAAAGTACAGAATTAATTATACATGTTAAATGGTTTATTTTTGCTGTTCTCAGAATTTATCAAATTTCACTAAAAACAGTGACTTGAAGGTATTCATCATATAACAGCGGGGTAAAAAAACACAATCAAAATGATTGTGTTTAAAAAAAAAACATATAACATAACCAATCAAAAATCAGAACTCCTTAAAATTAACTTACTTTCCATGACGTCGAAGGATATCCTATGAACAGCTTACACTCTGTTGTGCTGTTATTATTTTCAGCCCGCCACTTTCTGAAAGAAAAGCTCCATCGTTTTGACAAATATGTTACATACAATAAATGACTTCTCGCTCTCTACCACACTTTTCCACAAGGCCAAATCGTGTAAGAGCCATTTATAACTCTTGGAATTCTTCTAAGCAAATCCCGTCATTTTCTTTTTCTGCAACTTTCAGAAAGAAAATGTTCAAGATCACTTTCACAATCCTGTACTAGTAATATCTTACCCTTCTTGCTCACTCATGTTCCACATTTCCTATGACATTGATACTGCTTACTATGAAGCAGACTTACACTACCTCTATGACTACTACAATTATTTAATTCTCTACATCACTTTTAATCACAAAGCAATTTAAAACAGTACATAAAATTATATCAACTCCTAAAATCATTATAGGCCAGTTACCTACCCTAAATTCTTTCTTCTGAAAACAGAAAGTAAGAATATTTTTAAGTCAAAAGGCAACATTGTTTCATAGTGCAATGTGAATTTTTTCCGGAACATCAGCTTTTTTTACATTTTGAATAAGATGTGTAATAAGTGGATATTGTCAAAGGACCATCATGTCATATAATAGCTGCAGTTAGAAATGTTCTTCCTAAAATCAACGACTGTGTAGCCATAACATTTGTAATTAAAGTTGAAAACTTATTTTCATCAGGTTTATATAGTTGGAATTTTAAAATGACATTATAACCAAAAGTTTGTTCAAAATATGTCGACAGCATTGCAGACTTACATTACCTCTACTCCATGTTTTGATTGGCTGCTTGAATTAGCTTATTAAAAGAAACAGTTTTTCTGAACTCATTCAAAGTGCAGTTATTTTTCCATGACGTCAAGTGTTATGGTAAGAACACCGTTTGCTTTGGGAAATACTCTGTTGTCCTTTAACTAATCCGTGCCCACCACTTTCTGTAAGAAAACCTTCTTTTTTTTCAGGAACTACTTAAAACTCAAAAATAACTTTTGACTCTGTACTACACTTATCCTCAAGGCCAAATAGTGTAGGAGCCATTAGAACCTCTTGAAATTCCTCAGAGCAAATCCTGAGATTCTTTCCCTAAAATTTTGGTTGTAAAAACACCAGGTAAGAATTTTTAAGGTCAAAAGGCAAATTTTTTTTTTAAGTTAAAACAGAATCATTGCAGAATGACCAGCCGTTTCTAGACTTCAAATAAGCTGTGTAATGTCCTGATTTTTTGAAGGACCGTCATGATATATAATTGCTGCAGTTACAAAAGTCCTTCCTGATATTGACAACTGCGAAGCCACAAAATTTTTAATTAAAGTTGTCAATTTTGTTCCATCAGGCCTACATCGTAGGAACATTAAAATGACATACTGGCCATATGTTCGTATAAATAATGTGGACAACATTTCAGACTTACATTGGCTACACTCCATGTTGTGATCAGCTGCTTTTACTAGCTTATTAAAGGACACTGATTTACTGTCTGGCAAAGTTAAATATATACATTTTTCTGAGTCTACACTAGTAGTACTTGATACCCTACAGTTCTCGCAGTCATGTTGCCATTGATACGAAAGGCCAAACAGGTGATCTACATCTACACCTTCATCTTGCAATACATCAAGCATATACATTAAAAACTCCTGACAATCTTGCTGAATATTTTGAGAGAATTGCGTTTGACCTGAACATTTGTCTAACAGATTTCGAATTTCAGACACACTTTCTATTTTTGTTCTATCAGTGCTACATTTCTCTAACACAGAATTCAACAAACTACAAAATCTTTGATCCGAATTGACCACAATCTCTTCTTTTAAATTTTCTAGAGAAAACAAAACATTAACCACTACATTAGCATAGCAGTTGACACCAGAACTGTTTTCAAATTGAAAACCAACAACATCTTCAACAAAATCCTTTTTCTTTCTGCTTATAATTTCTGGTTCATCGACTTTTCGTCTTTTTGCTACAACCTCTCTACTATTGGTCACATTTCTTCGTTTCCGGCCTACCACACGTTTCTCAAACAAAGGATATTGAGGCAAATGTGGCGCATACTCTCTTCTTAACCTATTGTATTCCTTAACACAATCTAGATCCGCACAAATGTTTGTGACATCACACTCAATCAAGTACAATCCCGATAAAGTTCTGACTCGTGACAATGCCACATATGCCATACCCTCCTTGAACACAGAACTGCCAATATTCACCAATGCACTGTCTACACTTAAACCTTGCGATTTATGGATTGTCACCGCATATGCCAAGCAGACAGGAAACTGCTTATGGCGAACATATAAGTCTTTTACAAGCAAAAACCTAGCAGAGCAACGACCAATTAGCTGTACTTCCTCAATGCCATCAAATTTAATTTTTAAAAATTCAATTCCATCTCTATTTCTGTATTTCTCAAAATCAACAACGTTACCCATTGATCCATTTACCAGACCTCTTTCAACATGTAAATTCCTTCTTAAAATTATACGGCAATTTAAGCACACATTCAGAGTCTTTTCAAAACCAGCAGTTTTAGATATAGTCTTCTCTAATGAATCCAATTTTGATTTCAAATTCTCAGACAAAATAATTGTTGCTCCCATATGCTCTACTCTGTCAATAGCTTCCAGTTTCACAATCTCTTGGTTTTCTAAATGCAACTTTTTGTTGTTGAAGATGGCACATTCTGCAAGAGTTGGCATCAAACATATTCCAGATTTCTTCTCAGTAATTTTCTGAAAAATATTCTCAGGCACAACGTCTTCTTCTGGATACAAATTTGACAGTAATCGTGCATGTAAAGCTTCTTTCCCATGCTCGGTCACTTTTCCGATTCTAACATCTTGTAGAATATTCTTATAATCTTCATCCTTAGCTTGACGCATATTTTCACGCAGTTCAGCATAATTGAAGTTTAACCATATATTGACGTTGCCAATACTCCCTAGGCACTTCCTGGTATCTTCGTGCGGGAGCATTTTGAACACAGGTTGTCCTTTCACTGGTGTCAGCTGCAGAAGATCACCGAAAACAATGATGTGTTTGCCACCAAATAACACATCATACTCTGTTTTGAGAACTTCTTGCATTCTCAAATGCACAAAGGCAAGCATGACATTGGAAACCATGCTTACTTCGTCAATGATAAGAAGTTTCATTTTCCTCAAGACTCTTGAAACTTCACAACAAGCATCTCCAGATAACTTGTGGTATTGTAATTTGTTATCATGCTCCACTGGCAGCATCAGTAGACGATGCAAAGTAATACCTTTAATGTTATGTGCTGCCAGTCCAGTTGGAGCGGTGACAACACAAGACATGACTCAGTCCTTTTCTGCAAATAACATGAAATTGCTTTAATGAGGAAACTTTTTCTAGTTCCCGCTTCTCCACTCACGTACAGTCGGACAGGCTTCAACGACGTACATGAGCACTCTTTCTTCACATGACTTAATCCATGATCTATTTGGTTGGTAACTTCGTCATATATTTTCCTCTGCTCAACGTTGAGTTGTCTTTCCAAGTCTTCTAAGTTAACCGCATCCTCCTGAGCATGTGCCATGGCTCTTTCCACTTCAATCATGGCAGTGGCAGCTTCATTTTCGATAACTGGTCCTCCTAGTGGATCCTGACTCAATGAAACAGAACTCTGACTGTCCTGAGAACTGTCTCTAGCAATCTCGGCTGCAATCGTTGCTTCCTGCTCGATTTCCGCATTCAACATTTCTAGATATTTGGGAAAAACAGGACATTCTATGGTCTCCTTGGCGGCATTGAAAGAGTCTTCGTAACAGAGGAAATCTCCAAGCAGTTCCTCTTCTGCACGCCAAGGCTTGAAAAGTTGCAAAAGTGCTAAATAGAAAAACTCTTTTCTTTCAAGAGATTCGCCACTCAATTTTCGATGGTTTACCAAGTGGCATTTTCTTTGCTTGACCAGACATCCCTCACTTCCAATTACAGCATACACTCCTTTATCAATATCTTCTTTGATGTTCCTCTTGAATATGTAATTTTGTAGAACCTCATACAGACAAACATTCTCGAGGTGACTGCTTCTATTTGGATAATATGTATCCAACATGTTGGTCTTCAAAATATCTGTACTGTTTGGCTCCTTTTCCGCCAAATACTCAATTTCCCGTACAGGTTTCAGAACTCGATTACGCGTTGCAGCAAGACCAAGACTCGCCCAAATGATACTCCTGGATTTGGCATAGAGACTTGCTGAAGACAACCGGTCAGAACATTCGTAAGCTCCGATTTCTCGATGCGACAACATCTTCAGACTGAAACTGTACAACTTCTTACTGAGGCTCTTTTCATGGGAAATGTCCTCCCACATATCCTTCAATTCTGTCTTTTCTTTTTTGGTGATGTAAGATGTCACATACCGAGCCACAGCCATACAGTTATCAGCCACAAACTGTATATCCATGTTAGCATTCCACATGGACAAAATCACTGGGTTGTAGTCGTTGATGTACTTGGACTCTTCGTTCCTTTTCAAATTGTACGTATTTTTGGGTGATTTCTTCATCACATTATGTCGCAGTGAAGACATCAAACTGTTCACTCTTCCTTTAGAAATCAACGGTCGTGGAAAGGCGAAACGACATTTTGTGTAGAACTTGTCCTTGTTTCTGAATTTATGACGACAGTACTTTCCACAACGATGGCTTTGGAAGCGTAAAACTTGTTCTCTTAGGCTTTTGTCTTCCTTTGCCTTTGGAACAGCACATGTAGAATACTGTTCTATGAAACTCATCACTAAGTCATCCGGATCTGTTCCAAAATTGGGTGCATCTTTGAGCCACAGCAGCATATGTATATGAGGAGCACCTCTTGCTTGGTACTCCTTTCTCCAGAAGAAATCCAACACCTCTCCAAGAGGTGGATTTTTCTTGTTCATGATGAAAGACATCATAGCTTCAAATCTATGATTGAAGTACCTGCATACATTCACTGGATCCAAGGAGCACAGTTCTCCGGGTGTCTTGAATTCGATATTTTCAATGTTTCCATTTGCCTCTCGTAGAAATTCAAGTAAGTCTTCCCAGCCATACTCGGCACAACTGAGAGTGAGGAACCATGTGGGAGTTCCTAAGTTCCTCAGCATACATTTTAAATCACCATGACGACGGTACCAGTACTCATTAGTACCACGCTGACACGCCATGAGATTAATCAGGTGAGAATCCAAAATACTGTCTTGCACATTGACTTTATCCATAAAGTCACTTGCCGACATATTTTGCATCTGTACACCACTTTTCAAGATGTGGTTCACTGCATATGACAGTCCAGACAGATCGCTTTCAAACAGTAGATGAAACAAATAGGGAATGCATTGACGAAACCTAGGATCTTCTGCATACAATCGTAAAGTCTGGTATTCAGAAGCAGGAATTTGATCAGGTCGCTCATCATATCTTCCTCCTTGACCTGTTGGAAATAGCTGTGGGAAACACCGAGCTTCCAAACTTTCCTCCCAAACACTAATGGGACTTCCTTTGGCTTGTTTCATTTGAAACAACTCAATAGCATTCCCCATGACTTCCTTGGAATGCAAAGGATGAACACTATAATGTTCATATATTTCTTCATTTTTAGAGGCTTCTACTTTCTCAATTTGACCAGCACACAAATCGATATCCTCTTCTTCACTTACTTCCTCTTCTGCAACATATACATTCTTGTAGTACTTATTGTTTTTCTTCAAATACAATGCTGCCTTTTTGACTGTCGTAACATCCACTAAATCTTGCCAGATTTTCTTACTCTTTGTCGGAACCCCATTAACTAAGATAACCAGAGGTTCCTCTTCCACTTTCTCTACTCCAATTGTATTAATGTTTTTCTTCAAATCTAGAGGCAAATAAACAACTCTTCCCTTTAATCCTCTCTGTATATCTGATGGAGGCAATTTCCCTGTCTTTGGCTCCATTCGTACAATAGCCTGAAAGGGATGGATACTTTGAATCAAAATAGATTCATAAGTATTTAAATCCTTCAATTCACAAGGAATCTCAACCAATTCCAGATTATTATGAACCGCTCTAGCAGGCATCCGGTTTTGATTTAATTTGTTACAACAATAAGTACACACACGTTGATCCAATCCCAAATCAAAACAATTTTCTACCATCAAGTATGTTACAAAATCCTTCCATTCACTATTATTTTCACTTTCACTTTTCGCATATAAATCCACTAACTTAGTCTGATTCTTATAATAAGTGCGTCGACAACACACACAAGTAAAATTAGGCCTCTCACTTGATTTCACCTGAAACGTGGCAATTTCTTTCTGAAAATCATCTGTACTGGAAACCTGTACACTATCATCCACATTACCTTCTTCTTCTGGGTCAATTTCAACATTCTCCTCTTTACTTGCAAAGTAACAAAACTCAATTTCTTCACAAATATTATTCACATCTACTTCAGAACCATGCAAAAGAGCAGTGCATAATTGTTTAAGCATAATTGCTGGACTCTTAGCATAATACAACATTCTAACTAATTTCCTCACTTTATTATGATGCACTGCTAGCATCCTGAAATGATGAAAAACACTCTGGCATACTCTCCTGGAAAGACAAGCCAGTGAATGACCATGCAAACCTGTCACTTCTCTCACTCTGCAAGGATCTAATTCTTGCAACAACTTCATTTTCTGTTTTAAAGTTTTCTTATTAAATGTCCGTACAAAATCACAAAGCAAATTGATGGAATCCTGTCGCACACTGCAAATACTACTACACTTACAGATATACACTGGTCCCTTAGGACGTCTTCCTAAAACCTCATTACCTAACACCTCTTCTGCCTCTGTTGTCACAAGTTTTTCTTTTTCAACTGGACAACCATCTTTCACCTCATAAGCTCGACCACTGGTGTCAACTGCATGCACCAAATCATTATCCTGGAAATAACTCTCCTCATTAAAAAATGCCTCACAACTTGAACTATGCATCCATTCTCCTGAAAAAACTTCACAAAAATTACTACGATTAACTGTTCTCTTCCATCTACTATTTCTTCTGAAATCATAAATTGCCTTGTTTAGCTTCCTAATTCTATTGATTATCAAAATAAATAACTTTCGCTTAATTTCAAATGCCTGATCAATAATTTTCTCAACTTTTTTTTTCTCTTATAAAAACCCACTTTCTGTTGACCTTTCTTAATATTTTTTAACAAATTGGCAATTATCCTGTTGCGGAACATTCGTCTACGAATGTCCCTAAACTGTTTTTTCCTTCTACTACCATGCACAGAGTTATCTCCTGCTCTAGCAGTAACATTTTTGATTGGCCTTTCCTTTCCGTTTAAATTGGTTCTCTTTTTCTGGACTAAAACATTTTCTGTAGTACTACTTTTTTTTCTACAAATGTTTCTTAGGAATGATTTCGTTGTCTTACCCGGAGCTTTCTTGGTGACTTGACGAGTTTTTATTGTAGAGGACTGCTGCAAGCATTTAGTAAGCTGCTGTCTTTGACGTTTTGTAGCCTTTCGGTTTCGTTCTTTAGATGGCATTATGTACTTTTGAAATGATCTGCAGTTGAATCTGTGGTAAAATATAATTAAAAATGTTATTAACCACTATTACCAAACAGTAAATCAATAACAGTTGTCAAAAATTTAACACACTACTTGTCATTTTTACATACAATAATTTTTAGTGCATTGGCAAATTTAGTACTCACAAATAGTAGCAAAGAAATGGAATGCTTCTACATTTGACCTGTGCTGTTTTATATATGAATCTGAACTAATTTTATGAGCATATTTGACTATTTTATTAAAGACACTACACACAACCTGTTTTTGAAGTTGTGTTTAATTTTAAATCAAACGGTTTACATGTTTACTTTTCATTTCCAGTAACTTTTAAAAATAAATGTTTATAGTTCCATAGGCTCAAGCAGGTCAGCTTCCCACCCTATGTCATACAATTCTGACAAATCGGCATCCTCATCATGTTCTTCATCATCCTCAGGATTTAAATCATCCAAGGGATCTACTTCCACTGATGTTTTAATCACAATTTCAATGATAATATCGAGATCAACAGATTGCTCATTATCACTCATGCTTGATGTTGTCGTTATCTTTAAAGAAAGAGAACAACAATGAGATGTTGCAGAGTAAGAGACAAATCTCAGAGACTATAATTGTAAATTTTTTTAACAAGAGTAACATTTTGCAGATATTATTTAACCATGTCCAGCGATGCTGTTTCAAACAGGCGTAAGGATTTGATTCAGCAATGCCATAAATGTGACTCAGTGAAATCTTCTTAATTTTACTGTGTTAGTTTTACAGGGCTTTCATGCAAATGACTGGCCACCCTACAACAAAACGCTCACATGAAATCTGACGCAGGTTTCATGTGGCACAGGACTTTACAGGATGACACATCTGCCTAGATGCATCAAGTTGTAAATATGTCGCAACATCTGAACTAATTTTATGAGCATATTTGACTATTTTATTAAAGACACTACACACAACTTGTTTTTGAAGTTGTGTTTAATTTTAAATGAAACGGTTTACATGTTTACTTTTCATTTCCAGTAACTTTTAAAAATAAATGTTTATAGTTCCATAGGCTCAAGCAGGTCAGCTTCCCACCCTATGTCATACAATTCTGACAAATCGGCATCCTCATCATGTTCTTCATCATCCTCAGGATTTAAATCATCCAAGGGATCTACTTCCACTGA
The DNA here is from genome assembly GCF_964261635.1 of Lissotriton helveticus. Taxonomy (NCBI): domain Eukaryota; kingdom Metazoa; phylum Chordata; class Amphibia; order Caudata; family Salamandridae; genus Lissotriton; species Lissotriton helveticus. The sequence goes on from NC_136070.1 coordinate 469,827,839, forward strand.
TGTTTCAATCACAATTTCAATGATAATATCGAGATCAACAGATTGCTCATTATCACTCATGCTTGATGTTGTCGTTATCTTTAAAAAAAGAGAACAACAATGAGATGTTGCAGAGTAAGAGACAAATCTCAGAGACTATAATTGTACATTTTTTTAACAAGAGTAACATTTTGCAGCTATTATTTAACCATGTCCAGCGATGCTGTTTCAAACAGGCGTAAGGATTTGATTCAGCAATGCCATAAATGTGACTCAGTGAAATCTTCTTAATTTTACTGTGTTAGTTTTACAGGGCTTTCATGCAAATGACTGGCCACCCTACAACAAAACGCTCACATGAACTCTGACGCAGGTTTCATGTGGCACAGGACTTTACAGGATGACACATCTACCTAGATGCATCAAGTTGTAAATATGTCGCAACATAGCAAATCTTTTGCACCGCCGCTGCGTCACAAAAGTGACGCACAGTGGTGCAAAAGAGGCACACGGCTATCATAAATCTGTCCCTAACATTTTAAATGATTGATTCAGGATGACGATAAGGTGTGGCCTATCCAGAGGTTTGTTTGAGGTGAGGCCTACTCAGGGTTGCAGATGAAATTTAGGCTTGTTGAAGAGTACAGAGGAGATAATACATGTGCAGGCCTACCAATGAAGTGAGTCATGTCCACTTCACTCTTGAACAAAGGCCAGACCTCTTCTGTGTCCGTGGACAGGCCTAAACCTCATCTGCACAATGTGATTCGTAAAGTTAGGAAACACAGGTGATGTAATTGAAAAATGTGGAATTTCTTTTCCTCATTTCACAATCACATCACCTGTGTTTCCTTTGCTTAGGTATCTCATTGTGCAGATGGAGTCTAGCATATCGAAGAGTACACAGAAGTTGAGCACTGTATACAACAATTTTGACATTTACAGAAGATTCAGCTTCTCCATGCCCCCTACACAGTCCTAAATGTTTACAGTTTAAACTGACGGTATCTTGTTGGAGATGAAGTGAGGCCTGTCTTGCAACATGGTGCATCTTTTGCATCACTGCTGCATCGGTTTCATGTGGCACAGGACTTTACAGCATGACACATCTGCCTAGATGCATCAAGTTGTAAATATGTCGCAACATAGCAAATCTTTTGCACCGCCGCTGCGTCACAAAAGTGACGCACAGTGGCGCAAAAGAGGCACACGGCTATCATAAATCTGTCCCTAACATTTTAAATGATTGATTCAGGATGACGATAAGGTGTGGCCTATCCAGAGGTTTGTTTGAGGTGAGGCCTACTCAGGGTTGCAGATGAAATTTAGGCTTGTTGAAGAGTAGAGAGGAGATAATACATGTGCAGGCCTACCAATGAAGTGAGTCATGTCCACTTCACTCTTGAACAAAGGCCAGACCTCTTCTGTGTCCGTGGACAGGCCTAAACCTCATCTGCACAATGTGATTCGTAATGTTAGAAAACACAGGTGATGTAATTGAAAAATGTGGAATTTCTTTTGCTCATTTCACAATCACATCACCTGTGTTTCCTTTGCTTAGATATCTCATTGTGCAGATGGAGTCTAGCATATCAAAGACTACGCAGAAGGTGAGCACTGTATGGAACATGGCTATGTAACTCAAAGAATCAAAATCTAAATTTGCCAAGCACACAGGGGGGCGTATTTACAAGGACCTTGCACCACGGGGAAATGTCTTAAATTAAAATGGGAAAAATAACATCAAAGGGACTCGAAGGCCTTGTAAATATGCCCCAAGCAACCTATGAAACTCTAGCAGTACATATCAAGAAACCTAATTGATTTCAAAAAACGTTTTTAAACACATCATGTAAAGCAATTATATACCTACATTCATGGGGAAGTGACTTAAAATGCTCTAAGACACATGAAAGCGTTTTTTTAAGGCCCTTGCACCATTTTTGCGTCACTTTTAACATGGCTATGTAACTCAAAGAATCAAAATCTACATTTGCCAAGCACAGATGGGGGCGTATTTACAAGGACCTTGCACCACGGGGAAATGTCTTAAATTAAAATGGGAAAAATAACATCAGAGAGACTCAAAGGCCTTGTAAATATGCCCCAAGCAACCTATGAACCTCTAGCAGTACATATCAAGAAACCTAATTGATTTCAAAAAACGTTTTTAAACACATCATGTAAAGCAATTATATACCTACATTCATGGGGAAGTGACTTAAAATGCCCTAAGACACATGAAAGCGTTTTTTTAAGGCCCTTGCACCATTTTTGCGTCACTTTTAACATGGCTATGTAACTCAAAGAATCAAAATCTAAATTTGCCAAGCACACATGGGGGCGTATTTACAAGGACCTTGCACCACAAGGAAATGTCTTAAATTAAAATGGGAAAAATAACATCAAAGGAACTCAAAGGCCTTGTAAATATGCCCCAAGCAACCTATGAAACTCTAGCAGTACATATCAAGAAACCTAATTGATTTCAAAAAACGTTTTTAAACACATCATGTAAAGTAATTATATACCTACATTTATGGGGAAGTGACTTAAAATGCCCTAAGACACATGAAAGCATTTTTTTAAGGCCCTTGCACCATTTTTGCATCACTTTTAACATGCCTATGTAACATGGCTATGTAACTCAAAGAAAAAAAATCTATTTGTAAAACACTTGACACAAAGCAACATTTTAAATACACAACTTTCTTCATAATTTTCTCCTTAAAGCATACTATTCTCTATTTAAATTAAATGAATCTTTTCTCACCTTAGCAAATACTTTTTGAGTTTCAAAACAGTCTCAGACACACACCAATTTTTCTTTAGCAGAGCAAAAGGTATGCACTCCAGAAGCTGCAACCAACAATGGCACAGAAATGCTGTAATTCATCACACATATCTCTCATGTCACCCAATCAAAACTCTTCCCTCACTTTTTTCAAATCAACACCCTTCCCCCCTCTGCCCTTTCTGCCTTTTTTCCATAGCAACCACCTCCTGAAAGACCTCTCATGTTTGCAAGTTCACACAACAATGTTTCAATTGAACTCTGAACTCTCAGTACACCTGCGTATCCAGTGCAATCTTTCATAAAATGATTTTTTCTTGACCATTCAAATTACATCTTTCAAAGAACTCATCCATGCACCCTAACTTTCTGTTTTCAGCAATCAAAATCCACCAATCACTGCTACTGATTAATTACTACAGAAACTCCACAGTTTTTTTCATTACATACTCCTACTGTTTCAACTGCCATTTCATTACCACACTTCATCTGACTGCAGCAGAACCTCCTCTCACCATGTTTTCTGTCTGGATTGTTGGACATAGTTATATCCACTGGGCTCAAAGGTTTGCTGATAACAGAAATTTACACAACCTCAATTTACAAAATGTGGAAATCAACTGGATTGGCCACAGAGGATTAAGATGTCACCAATTGATACCATTGGTGAAAACCTTTTTGCATTTGCCAAAACCTGACCTGTTAATTGTGCACTTTGGGGGAAATGACTTGGGCACTTTGACTGGGGAGGTCTGGAAATGCTTTTAAAGGACACCTTTGAGCAATTGATGGCACTATTTCCTCAAACTGCCTTGGTATATTCAAATATATGCCAAAGACAGAAATGGAGGTGGTCAAACGAATTTTGTCCACAAATTGAGAAATCGAGGAAGCATGTAAATAAGTCTGTTTCAGCTTACATGAGAGACCATGGAATGGGCTCCATCTACAACAATAACTTGTGTTACTACATGCAAGATATCTACAGAGCAGATGGAGTTCACTTCTCAGATGAGGGGAACAGAATTTTCATCCTCAATTTAAGACTGTGCATTGGTACCTACTTGTAGGTACCTACATCAGCCACAGGACCCAAAAGCTCTTTTCAGAGCTACCCTACATCTGATTACTCACAATTATTATTTTACTCTAACTTTTTTCACTAATTTTCACCAAAGTACGCTCCCCGGAGCGCTACCCGGTACGCGCACCGGACGCTAACCGCGCGAAAATTTGAAAAAAAATTGGTTTTTTTCGCACATATGGGCCTCCTCAGCCACCCTCAGAAAACCTAGGGGGTCAGGATACGTCTACCGTGCCCCCTTCTACCCATTCTCAACATTATTTGCCCTCCATCTTGTATCTCAATTCTACCGAAACACAAAATGGAGGACTCCCGTAACGCTGCCGGTTCGCGTACCGGGGCGCGCACCGGGAAGCGCTCGCTCAAAAAAGGTGGGAAAGTAATTCACAGAAAAACCACTGGAGACACTTTCACCAAATATAGATTAGCTCATACTACATACCAATCCCTACCATTTTCACAAATTTGATTGAAATTCCATTTAGCCTCTAGACCTCTCTAAATACCCTGAGGTAAATTACTTCACAAAACACATCTGAAGTGTTGGAATTGACAACCAATTAAAATGTTACTTTCATTTTCTACTTTTTTTTACCTGACATTTGATTGGTTATGTACCTGAATATATATAAAGAAAGAGAGAGAAACACAGCCATTTTGACTACTACTTCCTGAACTACATTGCAAGATCATTTTCACTCACAACTTAAACTTGTTTTTAAAAGGTAAGATGTTATTTTATAAATTTGAAAACATTTTCAGATAGTTATATACTATCCCTCTGTAAGAGTTAGACATTGAGAAAGGCTTGTTTATTATAATTATGGATTGATTTAGGTTTCTGTGGTATAATTATGAATTTACTTAGGCTTTTTCACAGGCACTTTTTAATAGTACTACTTCACGCCTCAAAAGTACCTGTCTGAACTTAAACCCAACAGTGCCCTATCTCTACTGATATATTTATTTTTTATGCAAATTTCAGCACAAAAATGGAAGGAGAACAGAACGTTTCCTTTGAAATTGTCCTAGACATGAACAATGAGGAAATCATTGAACCCATTGACTTGGAATTCACGGATGAATCACGAGACCATGAACTTCTACAATGTGTAGAATCTGTGGATTTCTTACTTCAATATGAGGACGGTCAAATGTGGGAAGTTATGTTCAGTCAAAAAGAAGACATATCGGACAGTCAAATGTTAGACGTTCTATTAAATTTTTAAAAAGAATCAGAAAAATAAAATTATATTTAATAATAAAAAATTGTTTGAGACTTTAATCATTTTTATATGTAATTCATAAACTAGTACCAAATTGATTATAATGTAAAGTCAGACTTATAGTATACTGTGCACAATCACAAAAATAAATTTATATTTAATAATCATAAATACTGCTACTTAAATAAAAAAACAAAAAAAAAACAACAAAAAGAACAATCAATAAACATACAATATTTCAAAATATCATAGTCTATCATTCTTTTTTCCTTATAGTACGCTCCCCAGACCGCTTCCCGGTGCGCGTACCGGGCGCTCCCCAAGCAAAAAAAACAAAAAAAATGTTTATTTTTTTTGCCCCGCGGGGCCCTTTTAAAGCCTCCACATCAAACCTAGGGGGTCAGGGAGGATCTACTATGCCCCCTTATGGTCATTTCCCCCTTTGTTTTGGCCTCCTCTTGTCTCTCGATCCTACCGAGAGACAAGATGGCGGCCGCTCCGGACTGTTTAGAATGTTGACAGACACCGAAGAGCCAATCAGCTTCGCTTCGCAAAGTTCCGTTACGCGTCAGGTACGCGAACCGGGGCGCTGCCCGGAGCGCGCTTACAGATATATATATTTTTTTGAACGTTAATTTCTCAAAATCCACTGGAACACATGTATTGAGACCTAGCAAAGGCACATCGGGCTACCAGTCCCTACAATTTTGCCAAGTTTCGTGAAAATCCATTCAGCCGTTCGAGCTAAAAGTGAGGCCAACCGCCCTATGGAAAATTGCATGGGAAAAACACGTTTTGGGACCCCCCTTTTTTCTCGGCCCCCCCTTGACGAAACCCCCCCAAATTTTCAGGGGCTGCTCCGAAACAAAATGTGCCATTTTCCTGAAAATTTCAGCCAATTCCGTCCTCAAACGCCAAAGTTATTCGACATAGAATTTTCAAAAATCCCATAGAGAAAAAATCCTAACTATATATACCTACTGGCGACCGCCAGTAGGTAATATATATTACCTACTGGCGGTCGCCAGTAGGTATATATAGTTAGGATTTTTTCTCTATGGGATTTTTGAAAATTCTATGTCGAATAACTTTGGCGTTTGTGGATGGAATTGGCTGAAATTTTCAGGAAAATGGCACATTTTGTTTCTGAGCAGCCCTTGAAAATTTGGGGGGGGTTTGTCAAGGGGGGGCCGAGAAAAAAGGGGGGTCCCAAAACGTGTTTTTAACATTGAGTTTTCCATAGGGCGGTTGGCCTCACTTTTAGCCCGAAGGGCTGAATGGATTTGCACGAAACTTGGCAAAATTGTAGGGACTGGTAGCCCGATGTGCCTTTTGTAGGTCTCAATATATGTGCTTCAGTGGATTTTGAGAAATTAACGTTCAAAAAAAGATATATATCTGTAACAGCGGACCGGGCAGCGCTCCAGTTCGCGTACTTTTCGCGCAACGGAGCTCTGTGAAGCGAAGCTGATTGGTTCTCCGGCGTCTGTAAACATTCCAAACAGTCCGTAGCGGCCGCCATCTTGTCTCTCGGTAGGATCGAGAGACAAGAGGAGGCCAAAGCGAAGGGGCAAATGACCATAAGGGGGCATAGTAGATTCTCGCTGACCCCCTAGGTTTGATGTGGAGGTTTTAAAAGGGCCCCGCGGGGCAAAAAAAAAAAATAATAATAATAATCGAACGGCTGAATGGATTTGCACGAAACTTGGCAAAATTGTAGGGACTGGTAGCCCGATGTACCTTTGCTAGGTCTCAATATATGTGCTCCAGTGGATTTTGAGAAATTAACGTTCAAAAAAAGATATATATCTGTAACAGCGCTCCGCTTCGGAGCTTTGCGAAGCTGATTGGTTCTTCGGCGTCTGTAAACATTCCAAACAGTCCGTAGCGGCCGCCATCTTGTCTCTCGGTAGGATCGAGAGACAAGAGGAGGCCAAAGCGAAGGGGCAAATGACCATAAGGGGGCATAGTAGGTCATCCCTGACCCCCTAGGTTTGATGTGGAGGCTTTAAAAGGGTCTCGCAGGGCAAAACAAATATATATCGTTTTTTTAGTTTTTTTGCGTGGAGTGCGCCCGGTTCGCGAACCGGGAAGCGTTCTGGGGAGCGTACTTTCTTGAAAATTAGTGAAAAAAGTTAGTGCAAGGACGCACCTGCAGCCAGCGGGAGGACTCGGGAGGCGGCGGCCACACCCCCTTGCTACCGGGGGAGAACAAAACAGATCTTGCGTCTCCCGCTTCGCGGGAGGCGCAGCGTGAGCACACAGAAGTGCAAGGACGCACCTGCAGCCAGCGGGAGGACTCGGGAGGCGGCGGCCACACCCCCTTGCTACCGGGGGAGAACAAAACAGACCTCGCGTCTCCCGCTTCGCGGGAGGCGCAGCGTGAGCACACAGAAGTGCAAGGACGCACCTGCAGCCAGCGGGAGGACTCGGGAGGCGGCGGCCACACCCCCGTGCTACCGGGGGAGAACAAAACAGACCTCGCGTCTCCCGCTTCGCGGGAGGCGCAGCGTGAGCACACAGAAGTGCAAGGACGCACCTGCAGCCAGCGGGAGGACTCGGGAGGCGGCGGCCACACCCCCTTGCTACCGGGGGAGAACAAAACAGACCTCGCGTCTCCCGCTTCGCGGGAGGCGCAGCGTGAGCACACAGAAGTGCAAGGATGCACCTGCAGCCAGCGGGAGGACTCGGGAGGCGGCGGCCACACCCCCTTGCTACCGGGGGAGAACAAAACAGACCTCGCGTCTCCCGCTTCGCGGGAGGCACAGCGTGAGCACACAGAAGTGCAAGGACGCACCTGCAGCCAGCGGGAGGACTCGGGAGGCGGCGGCCACACCCCCTTGCTACCGGAGCCTACTTAAGTCAGCCCTTATCTCCGGCCACGCGGGACGCGCGCGCGGGCGGGCGCCGGGCTAAGCCCGGGCAAAGGGCGGGCCCTCTGTGGCCCTCAGAGGCCTAAGGAGGACGGGACGGGCCATACCACTGGCATTTTCTTTTAAGAGGTACTGGGGTTTTTCTTCATTTTTATACTATTGACTTACTGTGGCGACCCGCTTTACATCATGTCATTGTGGGAGGAGCTGAACGCCCTGTGTGGAACCAAATACGTCCCGGACATATTACCCACTATAAGTACGCTCACCAATGATGGTGTTATGGCCACCCTGCAGAACTCACCTCTTCACTGTAAATACCGATCCCCAGCAAACGTACTCCCGGGAGGGCCCAACACAAAATGGAAGTATGGGGATGACGTTGGTAAAGAGAAGCAAGCCATATTCCAAAACCCATGCCCCAGCCCCTCTCTACTCCACACCAATTTAACCACAGTATCGGGGGATATGGTGCGTGGAGAAGTAGAAAATGTTTCATCACCCCTCCAACCAACCTTATTGGCACAGCTTGAGAACCTACTAACATCTCTCATATCACCATTGGTGGCCAAAATAAACGACCTGGGAGACAGGTTATCTGGTATGGAACTGACAATCAAAACGCATATTTTAAGCACCAAACCGGTACCATCAGACCCTCCTATTCCCCTCACTATCTCGGTAAAACCAAAGCATACACAAACTTCACCGTCTACAACCGGCTTCAAACTGCCCAAAATACGTCCGTTAATAAATCGTATTGAGGCTAAACCAGAACTCGAACCTGTTAGAATGCCTCGAATCAACTTACCCCCTGAAGCCGCCCCCTACGTGACTGTTGTCTCTGGGATTCTACCACTAAACCATGGAAATCACGAAACACGTCAAGACCTGCTTAATAAGGTCATGCCCTGGTTACAGACCAATAGACCTCTGCCTCCTGACTTAGATGGGGGGATTCTAAGCGTTAGGAGGGTGGGGTGGTTGGGTGCAATGCCAAAAGCCATCCCTGGGGACTTGGTGCTAATTAAATTCAAGCATAGGGGAATAGTCCCTTATTTAAGATCATGCAAGCAGCAAGAGGGGGATGGCCCAATTCGCATTTGGGATTTATACGACTTCTATCCGAGCATCCCACCCATCCAGTCACCAAGAACGGCAGTGAAGAAGTATAATGTTTGGGGAGGGGGACTCTGTGCGCCTAATCCCCGTAGTTCTGTTTTGCAGCCCCTAACCGATCTGAACCCCTGTTGAAACTCTGTACTTTCCGAGCACTATTCAGAAATAACTGCTGACAGAGTCCTGCTTTGTGTCTTTTTTTGTTGTTTTTGTTTTCATATTGATTGATTAGCTGAACCATTTTATCAATTTAATCTTGTTTTTTTTATAAGTGACATGTAATGTAACATGGATGTATTTTATTTGTGTTTTGCTGCTGCTTTTATGATTTTTAATCAAAAATCGAATAAAGCTCATTCTGATTCTGATTCTGAAGTTAGAGTAAAATAATAATTGTGAGTGATCAGATGTAGGGTAGCTCTGAGAAGAGCTTTTGGGTTTATGGTACATTTAGGTACTTATAAGTAGGTACCAATGCACAGTCTTAAATTCAAAATGAAAACTCTGTTGCCCTCATCTGAGAAGTGAACTCCATCTCCTCTGTAGATATCTTGCATGTAGTAACGCAAGTTATTGTTGTACAGGGAGCCCATTCCATGGTCTCTCATGTAAGCTGAAACAGATTTGTTTACATGCTTCCTCGACTTCTCAATTTGTGGACAAAATTGGTTTGACCACCTCCATTTCTGTCTTTGGCATATATTTGAATATACCAAGGCAGTCTGAGGAAAAAGTGCCATCAATTGCTCAAAGGTGTCCTTTAAAAGCATTTCCAGACCTACCCCAGTCAAAGTGCCCAAATCATTACCTCCACAGTGCACAATTAACAGGTCAGGTTTTGGCAAATGCATAAAGGTTTTCACCAATGGTATCAATTGGTGACATTTTAATCCTCTGTGGCCAAACCACTTATTTTCCACATCTTGTAAATTGAGGTTAGGTAAATTCCTGTTCTCAGCATACCTCTGAGCCCAATAGATGTAACTATGTCCAACAATCCAGACAGAAAACATGGTGAGAGAAGGTTCTCCTGCAGTCAGATGAAGTGTGGCAATGAAATGGCAGTTGAAAAAATAAGAGTTTAAAATGAAAAAAACTGTGGAGTTTCTGTGTTAATGAAGCAGTAACAGTGATTGGTGGATTTTGATTGCTGAAAACAGAAAGTTAGGGTGCATGGATGAGTTGTTTGAAAGATGTATTTTGAGTGGTGAAGAAAAAATCATTAAATGAAAGAATGCACTGGATATGAGGTGCACTGAGAGTTCAGAGTTCAATTGCAACATTGTTGTGTGAACTTGCAAACACCAGAGGTCTTCCAAGACGTGGTTGCCATGCAGAAAAGGCATGAAATGGCAGAGGGGGGAAGGGTTTTCATTTGAAAAAAAGTGAGGGAAGAGTTTTGATTGGGTGACATGAGAGATATGTGTGAAGAATTACAGCATTTCTGTGCTTTTGATAGCTGCAGACTCTGGAGTGCATACCTTTTGCTCTGCTGAAGACAAATTGGTGTGTTTCTGAGACTGTTTTGAAACTCAAAGTATTTGCTAAGGTGAGAAAAGATTTCTTTAATTTAGATAGAAAATAGTGTGCTTTAAGGAGAAAATTATGAAGAAAGTTGTGTTTTTCAAATGTTGCTTTGTCTCAAGTGTTTTACAAATAGATTTTGTTTCTTTGAGAAATTGTAATTGGAGAAAATGTGAAGTATTAGTACTGACAGGGTTTTTATGTGCATAGGAGCTGTGGAGTGTTTTCAAATTATGACTTGTAAATCGTTTTTGAGAAAAAGCAATGGTTTTAATATTGATGACAAGGACATAATGGTGTCTGCTTCTTTATAAGGTAATTGAGAGTCTCTGATGTTATTTTTCCCATTTCAATGTAAGAAGTTTGTCTGTGGAGCAAATTGCTTGTAAATATGCTCCCACCTGTGCATGGCAAATTTAGATTTTGAATGTTTGCGTTACATAGGCATGTTAAAGGTGACTGAAACATGCTGCAAAGGCAATCAAAAAACGCTTTTATGTGTCTTAAGGACATTTTAAGTCATTTCCCCATGTGCAGTGTTTTCAAATTATGAGTTGAAAATCGTTTTTGAGGTAAAGGAATGTTTTCAAAATTTATGTGCGCCATATGCCCCCAAATTTCTTTTTCAGGGGTGCAGCAGGGTGTTCTTGAGACACCCCTGCACCCTCGGAAAAATTCGTAATTTGCGATGAGGTAATTGCTAATCGCAAATTGCACCTTCATTCCTATGGGCCTCCTGCTGCATGGAAATGAATGGGTAATTTGTAATTAGCAAATAGCTCATCGCAAACTAGGAATGGTAAAGAATCGCTATTTATTCCTTAAAGTTCGCTATTTAGGAAATGCAAAAAACTTTGATGATACATATGGCGGTTCATCTCTAACAAGATAAGAAGCATAGGGATAGATTTATGATGACTGGCGCATCACCAGGGATGTGTTAGTCATTCTGTGCCGCTGTTCCGTCACCTATGGTGTGCTGCATTTACAATGCGGCGCATCATGGGGCAAAAACAGCAGAGATGCGTGACGTATCTGTGCCGTAAAGGTGGCGCATTGCTGGAGTTGTATCGCAAGTGTGATGAAGCTCCAGCAAGGCTCAGGGGTGTCCCTGTCGCAGGGTTTCTGTTCTCACACAGAACTGTGGACAGAGGATTGGAACCTCGGCGAATTAGGGTGCCCCAAAACTCACCTTAGTAATCAAAAACCCCTTAGCAAGCTAGGTACAGTGTCACATTGGATATAACAAACTCTCAATGTTTAGACAATCCAGAATATGAACTTATAGTACCTCAGGATACGTGGAACTCATGAACAGTCGGTCGTTATATATTTCTTAGAAACCAGAACATGGAGTTAAGAAGAACACATGTGTATTTGAAATGTTTATTTACTAATGCCGTCTTCTCAGGCGTAGTATCTTAGATAATAGAAGTACACATATTATCAGTAGCAAAATACCAGCATAGTTACTAGTACATAAAAAGCGAATGGTGACAGTATGTTAACATGCTGTAAATGAATAAGAGTTAGCAACACTTATAAGCAGCCGCGGGCCGTGGAGGGAGTTACGGTGGGGCAGGGAGGCGGGGAGGGGGAGGGGCAGGGTGGAGAGGGCTCCACCCTGCCCCTCCCCCTCCCCGCCTCCCTGCCTCACCGTAACTCCCTCCACGGCCCGCGGCTGCTTATATCTGACCCTCCCTAATACACATATTATATTATTTGCTAAGAAGGTCTCTTTGTGTTGGTTTAGGGCGTGCCCATACTTTAGTGTCTTAGATTTGAAGGAATCACATCAGCATACACCAGCTCTCTCTTCATGTGAACCGCATCAAGTGTTGTGTATGTGTGTTCGGCAAAGCAATATAAAACCCGCCTCATGCCCAGAATTGGCAGAAGCTGCACTTATGTTATGAGTATGAAGTCGTGGAGATCAGACCTCATAACAATTCTGTATCGTGTTGTTCTTGAAACTTCAGCAGTCGCTGTACAGATATAGTTTAACAAGCAAAGCAGATAGTAGAGCAATAACATATTATTCTCATGTAAACCACGATGAACTACTAGGTTGAAAGCTAAAGCAACAACTAAGTGTCGTGTGCAGAAGTTGCAAAAAAGGAAAAATGGCGTTTAAACCGGTAATGAGCCCATGCTAACTTAACACGGTGTAAAGATATCCAGGATCTAGATGACACTTCCCCATGATCCGGAAACGAACTGAATAAGATAATAGAAGTGGCATCTCATGAGAGCAGATTGCAACTTTATATGTGGACGGTCCGCAAGGTAAAACATTAAAAACTAGGAAAATTTAATGCTAAAGAAAAATAAAACAGCCAACTACTTTATCGAGGCTTAAGCCAATAGGCAAGCTAAATAATAAAAACTTGACAAATAAGTCAATGAATTGTCAATGAAATGCTAGTACTCAGCATATCAAACATGAAAAAGGTCTATGACATAACTGTGTATGCAAAATAAGCTGCAACAGCCTCCAATAGGAAGTCACCGTCTTCATCCGAAAAGAGTTCAGCCATCCAATTTAAAAGCGGAAAAGAACATACGTGCTCTCCCAGCACCGGATCCTCTATCACCATCAGAGGACAGCTCGGTGGGTTTTCAAGAAAGCTCTGTTCCAAGAAAGACTGTGTTGCCGCCAGTAAATTCCAGGGACCAATTAGTCCATGCATCAATGCCACAGCCATAATCCTTTCGCCAGGACAAACCAACTCGTGAGTAATGATAGGAGTCATCAGCTGATTAAAGTCGACGTCAGGAGAAACCGGTCCGCAGAGACACAAATCAATGGCCCAATCGAAATCACAGGTCAGGCAGTGAAATACAGGCTGGACACAGGTGAAGTAGGAGAATCGAAAAGATAATCCATATGCCGTGCTTAATATCGCCAACGGCATTGTGCCATAATATTCAAGCATGCGATTGCGGAACAGCGTCAGCAGCTGCAGGGCGGGAGCTTGCACAGGAGGGACATCCATATTTAAAAATGTAAAAAAGCACAAGAGCGTCCGCTGGTAATGCAAGTAAGGTAGACACTTGCTTAATCAGAGATCGTTAGCTAAGTCATAGCGCCAAGACGCCCACGGGTATATGCCGCGCTTTATAAATTTTTTAAATAAATAAATAAATAAAAATGGGAATCCACCAAGCACAGTGGAAAAAATAGAATGAAAGAAAGCAGGGATGACTCCAAAGATTTTCTCAAATGAAGTCACGAGACCACTGGTAACAACTTTAAAAAAGTGCGCCAGGCCCTTTGTGGAGGACGCGTTAAAGATAGTCCGAACCATCTTGCTGAAATGGAAAGGCAAATCTGTATTTAAAAGGGTCTGCACCTCTGTACGGGTGTTCGCTATGTGAAGCACGAAAGTTTCACGGGCCGAACTCAAGGCCACCTCTCTCTGAGACAAAAGAGTTCTTATTCTTGCCATGCCGTTGAAATCTGTTCCCAAGGTTGGTATTTGTGGCCAGATTGAAAACTCCCTATGTTCATGTGTGGGAGGAAATAGAACATTTCTGCAGCAAATAACCCGTTCACTTACTGTTACGATAAAAGGAATACTTTTAATTAACCCAGAACAATCTTCATTATTGAGCATCAAATAACTACCATTTTCCAACAACTTGAACGTGGGGATGATAGCAGGAACTGGCGTGCCTTGCAACACGCAAGCCATATTTGGTCGGTGTTTGTTGCATGAACCGTGTAACTGTATGTGCCTACACATTAGTGAATGATCTGGCGTCTCAGTGCATTCCTCTCCATTCAGATAAACTTCTTGATCATCTTTGAAACATCTGTATGTGTATGGAAGCGACCAGACCTCATGAAGAAAACCACTACCTAAAGGTGCATAACGACCTATTGGTATATATTTCATACAATTTGAAAACTTATATAAAGCAAAAGGCAGCGTTATTAAACCGTGGATAAGGCACGTTGCCAAAGCAGCCAACCTTTTGGATTTATACTGGAAATGTTAAAGGAAGAATTATGGAGTAGGGCCTGTAAATCTTTAATGGACAACCGAGTAAAATTACTCCAACCATCATATTCCTCTAACTCCGGGATAGTAGGGGTGTTTAATTTTTTAGAAGTAGCCAATCCAAAGCATTTGGTCTGGGAAATTGTTTCATTCACAAATAACATATGATTTGGGATGAGATATGCACGGTGCAAAGCCTCAGTGCCTTTTACCTGCCAGGTTTGTGAACCCCAAACTGATGTAGATCCTGGATATCTTTACACTGTGTTAAGTTAGCATGGGCTCATTATTGGTTTAAACGCCATTTTTCCTTTTTTGCAACTTCTGCACACGACACTTAGTTGTTGCTTTAGCTTTCACCCTACCTGCGTCAAGATCTATGCCTGCTTCAAGCAGGCGCAGGGTTTTGATGCAGCTTTGTCCTATCTGATTGTAAATGCGGCAGACTGTGGGTGGTAGAGCAGCGGTGCACGTTAACTGGTGCATCTCTGGGGATGTGCTAGTTAATATAAATCTGCCCCTTTCCATACATCCTGAGCATGTCATGAATGATGTAATATGTGACATCATCAGCAGTGGATTACGGGTAATAGTATCTCTAGTTTACTCCCCTATAGCTGTCTTTCTTTTAACATAACTGTCTGTTTCCTTCCCTTATACTTACAGTTTTTTTGGTTCGCTTCCGGTTCGCGTACCAGCGAGCGAACTGGGAAGCGAACTAAGAGAAATAGAGGTTGGCACAGTTCCAAATATTGTACCAATTTTTTAATACCGGGGAGGTAGTTCTGAAAAGAACTTTTTTTTTATTGTTTTTGTTGTTTTATATTTTTTTAATTATTTTTCTGAACATTTTTTTACTTTTTTTGAATTTTTCTGAACAGTTTTATATTTTTTTTGGTTTTTTTTTGGAGGGGGCAACGAAAACGATTCATTGTAAAGGGCTCAACAGGAGCAACAAAAAAAAAAAAAGAATTTATTGTTTGGGGCGTTTCGGACAAACATGAGCATGATTGTCAATAGCTCTGTTGATCAGAGTGATGCTACTTTCTCCGTAGCAAATGAATCCACTGCAATGTACGCAGACTTGTTTTACTTCACGAAATCTCGTTTGTATATTTGGCACCATCTCCCTGCCCTCTGGTCCCGTTACTTCCGGTACAACAGATCTTCTGGCCATAATAGGGAGATTATCTAGGTTGTTACGAAACTGTGCAGCACTGTAGTTGTTAGGATGCCACCTAGTCATATGGCGATGCATTGTGTAGTTTCCGAAACTGTATTTTTTGTCGGTCCCTCTGGACAGTCTATCTTGACATATAAGGCAAGTTACGTATCTTGCATTTACTTTTTTCTGACCTTTGGGAATTGTAAAAAATTGCCAAATGAAGTTTTCTTTCCGGTGAGACGTCCTGGGCTCCTCAGGCAAAAAGTGCCTCTCTTCGTGCTCTTCGTCCTGTTCCTCTTCTTCCTCTTCTTGCTGAATTATAACTTGAGCAGGTGGTCCACTCTTCCTTGGATGTGGTGGAGGTGGTGGGGAAGCACCAGCTGAAGCTACTAAAGAAGCCATTGCTCACTGGTAACAAAGGGTCTTTCTCTCACAATGATGAAAGTCAGAGTGAGGAAAGAAGGAGGGATTTTCATCATTTGGGAAAAACAATAGTTCTCAACCAATGAAAAGTGTTCATTTTAGATTATATGACCTAGTCTTACATCATTAGGAAACCAAAAGTGAAATGAACCAATGAAAAGTGTTATTACCAAGTCACATGACCTGCTGTGTTTACGTTACGCGCTTTGCAGGGCCTCCCGGTTTGCTTCCAGAAACCTGCGCTTTGCGCCTCGCTTCGCGTACCAGTTCGCTAACGTAGCACGTCATATGACGTATCACGCGACAACGCGAAACGTCATGTGGACGGGAGGCGTCACGATGTTGTTTTCTAACGCGGCAGTTGCGGTAAAGAAACGTTTACCGGCTCGCGGTCTATTTCGCGGCATCAAGGTCAGCTAACGGGAAGTTTCCCGATTCGCGAAGCGGGAACGAAGAAAAAAAAAATTAACAAAAAAAATTATTAATAAACATATAAAATATATTTTGGGATTTAAAGAAGAATAAATTTTACAGCTACAGATATTAGCTGTTAAAAAACCAATGAAATTCACTGAAAAAACCATAGGTTATAGACCATATATAGTTAGGAATTAGCATTTAGAAAACCTTATTTTACTCACACAAAACCATTGAAATTCCATATATAGTTAGTTGCACTAACTATATATCGCGCACCCGCAATCCACTGCTGATGATGTCACATATTACATCATTCATGACATGGTCAGTGACATCACTGATGACATCACTGATGACATCTCAAATGACATCACTGATGACATCACTGATGACATCTCAAATGACATCACTGATGATATCTCATTTGACATCAATGGTCACATCAATGATGATATCATTAATGTGACAATACAATGCATCTCCTCACACTTTAATATAACCTCTGTTATACCCAGTGTTAAATACAGAGTATAATTTTTGAAACCATTGACACACCAATACTAGTTACTACATACGCACTCACTGATTCCTACGTCTACACACACATTCACTCATTCACCCATACAATCATTCATACATACAATCACTCATCTTTACAACACTATCATATGCACTCATACACCTATACAGACACTCACACTCTGCCACTCATCCATGGAGTTACTCACACACCTAGTCAGTCCTGAAAAGAATCAATCACACTTCCATTTTCTCATCTATACAGTTAAACACAGAACACCTTACATTTTTGAAACATATACTAACACATACTTACTCTCTTATAGAATCACTGATACAAGTACACATTGATCTGCACAGAGTCACACACCTCCCAGCCAGCCATACACACACTCAGTCTCCCATACAAATACTTGTGCAACCAATCAATAACCCATATAGCTACTTATATAGCTACTGATAAACACATGCAGCAGCTTGCACAACAACAGACATACTGATGCACACTTTCAGACAGTTTAGTCACTAACCCGTGCATTCAGTAAGACGCATTTAATCACTCACTCATACAGTCAATCACGCACCTACTAAAACCTTCATTCAGACACTTATACATCCACTCATTCTTCAATATGTAAAACATATTTAAACTTTACAGAAACACATAATCACTGGATGTTGTCATCAGTGATGTCATCAGTGATGTCACTGACCATGTCATGAATGATGTAATATGTGACATCATCAGCAGTGGATTGCGGGTGCGCGATATATAGTTAGTGCAACTAACTATATATGGAATTTCAATGGTTTTGTGTGAGTAAAATAAGGTTTTCTAAATGCTAATTCCTAACTATATATGGTCTATAACCTATGGTTTTTTCAGTGAATATATATATATATATATATATATATATTAATAAATATTAAATAATAAAATTACTTTAAAAAATAGATTTAATTTACATTTTAACAAAATTAAAAAATAAACTTAATTTAAAAAAGTTAAACACATATATAATAATTATATATATATATATTTACTTCAAAACAATAAACTATCTATTTTAATTTATTGTATCATTATAAAATTATATAAAAATGTAACAAATAAATATATATATATAAATATACACCCACCAATAAAATAAAATCAATTAAAATAACATTTTATTATAAATTAAAACATTACACTAATAAAAAAATGTTTAACTTACATTTCCCACATCAGTCAGTGCAACAATAGGGAAAGTGTTGGATAGTGGAGGGTTAAACATTACAATTCCCACTCCAGTGAGTGCAACAGTAGTAAAAGTGTTGGATTGCGGAGGGATCAAATTTACTATTCCTACTCCAGTCAGTGCAAAGTGGAAGTGTTTACTAGCGGAGGGGTAAACATTACTATTACCACTCCAATGAGTGCAACTGTAGAGAAAGTGTTGGATAGCGGAGGGGTAAAAATTACTATTCCCACTCCAATGAGTGCAACAGTAGAGAAAGTGTTGGATAGCGGAGGGGTAATAATTACTATTCCCACTCCAATGAGTGCAACAGTAGGGAAAATGTAGGATAGAGGAGGGGTAGACATTACTGTTCCCACTATGGTGAGTACAATGGTAGAGAAAGTGTTGGATAGCGAAGAGATATAATTTACTATACCCACTCCAGTCAGTGCGACAGTAGGGAAAGTGATGGATAGTGGAGGGGTAAAAATTACCATTCCCACTCCAATGAGTGTAACAGTAGGGTTAGTGTTGGATAGCCGAGGGATAAAAATTACAATTCCCACTCCAATGAGTGCAACAGTAGAGAAAGTGCTGGATAGCAGAGGTGTCAAAAATTACTATTCCCACTCCAGTGAGTGCAACAATAGGGAAAGTGTTGGATAGTGGAGGGATAAAATTAACTATTCCCACTCCAGTCAGTACAACAGTAGGGAAAGTTTTATATTGCGGAGGGGTAAAAAAATGTATTATCACTCCAGTAGTTCAAAATGAAAACACACAAAATATCAACAACAACTAAATACTAAAAAAACTAAATAAATCAAAAATGCATAAATATGTTAAAAACTAAAATACAAATATATTTAATATTAAAAATGAAAAAAATCTAAACATATTATAATGTTAAATACATATGACAAATACCTTTAAATATTATATTAAATTAAATAAAAAAATAAACAAATAAATATTTTAAGTTAGAAATTATTTAGAAACAAAAACATTATTACATATATTTGATTTACTTACTTCCTACCCTATAGCACCACACAATTCACAACCTACATCTAAATTTATCAAGAAATGTACTTCCATAATTTACATAAATTTACTTCCATACTTATCAATTAAAGAAATATTATTAAATAAAAAACAAATTAAAACATATAAAAATGAATTAACTTCTCACCCATTACCCCTATAATCCCAACTCACAGCTAAAATGAAACTTAAAAAATTAATTACACAATTAACATTTCTTTTCAATTAAAAAACGAATAGTATTTAACAACTAATTATAAAGTAAGTAAAATAAATGTACTCTCCACCCTTTACCCTATAAAACCAAAACCCACATACAAACAAATTAAACAATTACCCTAATAAATAATCAAGTAATTATTATTAATGATCAACTAACTATTAATTGATTAAACATAAATTACTTCCCACTCTCTACCCCTGTAAAACCCGCACCTAAAATAATTACACAATTTCCGTATTTAATTTTCAATTAATGAAGTAATATCAATTAACAACTAATAATTAATTATTTAAAAATTAATTTCTACCCACCCTTTATCCCTATACACCCCACAACCTGCACCTAAAATTAATTACACAATTTCCATATTTAATTTTCAATTGATTCATTAATATTAATTAGCAACTAATTATTAATTAATTAAAAAAAAATTACTTCCCACCCTTAACCCCTATAAACCGCCAACCTGCATCGAAAAGAATTACACAATTACCATAATTAATTACTATTTAATTAATTAATATTAATTAACAACCATTTAATAAATAATTAAAAATAAATTACTTCCCACAATTAACACGATAAAAGCTAAATTAACTAAATATTAATAAATAATTATTAATTTATTATAATTAAATTACTTCCCACCCAATTCCCCTATAAACCCACATCGGAACTAAAAAACCTCACATTAAAAAAAAAATGATAACTCCTAAAGATTTAACACATATACTAAAAAACATAAACAATACTTACACAAGAAAATACATTACATGCATTTAAAATATATATTAAAATACATAACACTAATGAAAAATCGATTGTTTAACAACTATGGGGCCAATTCCGATGTCGGACGGACTCAGGTCCGTCCGACATCGGTCAGGAGCCGTAACAGACCGACCTGCTGTGGTCGGTTACGGCCCTGCTAGTACGGTTCGGTCGCATTCATATGGTTCACAATGCAAGCATGCATTCTGAGCGGAATGCATGCCTGCATTGAGAAAAGCAGGGGTACAGTTCATCCCTGCACCCTGTGGGCGGCACCCCAAGGTGCCTGCCACCGGATGCAGGGATTCACAGAGGGGCACCATAGGGGCCCCCAGGCTGCCATTTGGCAGCCTTGCACCCATGGGGGCCCTGCTGAGGGCCCCCAAAGACAGTCTCCGACTGCCTTTTCGTGCTGGATAACCCAGCACGAAAAGGCAGTGAAAAACTGCCATCGCACTCCCTCAGTTGTAAAGAGGCGACCGGGGGAGTACTGGAGGATTTCTGGATGGCAGTCGGGCTTTCCGAGCCTGTCGTAGGCCATCCGGAAATCCGAGTCGGATTCCTTTCCGACCGAGCGCATCGGAATGGCTCGGTCTGAAAGGAATCCGTCCGACACGCCCGATTCGGTCGGGGTGCAATTCTGCAACTGGTACGCCAGCCCAGCATCTGTACCCTGCGGCTGGACATGGGACCGGGGTGGTCTCTCCCATGCCCGATCCTCCTCCATGGGGCTATGCACCCTCCCACTGGGATCGGTACCTGGACAGAGGTCAGGGCTTCCCTCTCCCTGTCCCCCCTCCTGGGACTCTGCACACTCCCACCTGGACTGGCACCCCAGAAGACTAACGGGCGGGGGTACTGTTAGCAGTCACCCCTTCCTGCAGGTCAGGGGGGACGCCCTGAGCCTGATTCTCCAACCCAAGGTCTGTACCCTTAGGCTGGACTTGTGCCTTCCAACCCAGGACTTCGGGGGGTACACTTAGCCCCCCAAGGGAAACACACTCCTCATGAGCTGTGTGACAGGTCTCCAGCCTCCTCTCCACCTGACAGAGCATGAAGACCCCCCAGGCCAGACGTGGCCTCCCCAGGGTCAGTCCTGGGGTGCTCTGAACTAAAATCTGGCAACGCCTGACCCACTAGTTTTTCCACTGGGCACTGCTTCCCCCCTTACCCTTTTCTCTGGACTCAGGCACCCTTCCAACAGGAGCGGTGTTGCCAGATACCAGAATTGTTACCCAACTGGTACCCAACTCATGTGGGTGGCACAATTACTGCTGCAGGCCTACTGGCAGTGTTCGATATACAGGCCCTGGCACACTCAGTGCACGTTACTAGGGGCTTACCAGTAAATCAAATATGCCAATCCATAATAACAATTTACACAGAGAGCATATGCACTTTAGCACTGATTAGCAGTGGTAGGGTGCCCAGAGTCCTAAAGCCAACAACAACAGGTCAGGAAAAAATAAGAGGAAGAAGCAAAAAGTTTGGGGATAACCCTGCAAAAAGGGCCAAGAACAACAGATGTTAAATATGGTGTTGAGAATCTTGCAGAAACGAGGGTTAACCATAAAAATGGATACATGCAATATTGGTGTGCAAGGTGTGGAATATCTGGGGCATTGGTTGGACAAGAATGGTGTGTCATCTAAAATCAATTTGTTAAAAGCCATCCAGAATGCCCGACCTGCGTAGGACGAGAAACAGCCTTGATAATGCCTTGGACTGCTTGAGTATTATTCTTATTTTATACATATGTTTGCTAATGAGAATATATGTATGAGGCAACTGATGCTACAAAAAACAGCAAGCTCGAGTTGTGTGAAAGGTGCTATGGTGAATTTGCCAAGTAAAAAAAAAAGATATTGCATCTGCCCCCACTTTGAAACCATTTGACACAGGTGACAAAAGTGTAATTAGTAGAGTTGGCCTGGCTGTGGTATTGACTCAAGAAAAAAATTGAAGAGAGGTCACCATTGCTTATACATCTAGACCATTGAGGGATGCAAAGTTATAATAATCCTCCATCAAGTGTGAAGCATTGACCTGTTGGTGGGATGTTAATCATTTTTGAAAATTTGGATGGAGAACTGAAGAACTGAGTTTATCATATGCATTTACCACCGTTCTTTGGTCAATGCATTCACCACTAAAGGTTCTAGCAAGAGATCTATGAGAATATCACTTTGGAAGATGAGCATGTTGGAGTATTCTTACAAAATGTAGTACGTTCCAGGAAAGAGGAATGTTTTAGCAGATTGTCTGTCACATTTACCAGTTAAGAATCACGAAGAGTATGAGTTGACTGAGGGCGAATGAAGGGTGGCTTCAGGTAGTGTAGTTGTAAAATCTGTATATCGCATGAAGAATAGAAACAAACGGTGAAGGATGATTAGGTGCTTCAGGAGGACAATAAATACGTAACAGGAGGATGGCCAAGAAAAGGGAGCGGCATCTGATCATGTTAAAAAGAATCGTCATATACATACTCTACTGTCAGTGGCCAATTATATTTTGATGAAAGGCGAGCTTTTACGTGTGATGAAGCATCGAGTTAGAATTTTTGAAATTGGCTCAATAGGGACACATTGATATGAGTTCAACCAAGCATAGAATAAGAGCTGAATATTGATGGTCGAGTTTGGGTCATGACGTAGAGGGAAGCATAAAAAATTGTACACCACATGCATGAAGAGACAAATCACAGAGGACAGTAGATTACCTCCCTGTTGTAACTGGTAAGATTGAGCCCCCTTGGAAAAAGATTTTGTAGGCTATTTCGAGGCCTACACTTTTCTGGGTACATGTCCGATGTATGCCATTGTGGCTATAGACCATCATTCAAGGTGGCCGGAAGTTAAATTTCCCAACCAAGTAACTATCCATGATGTAATCGGATATCTTGAGGAAATATGCGAGAGAGATGGTGTGCCTGAGGCTACAGTGACAGATAATGGAGTGCAATTTGTTTCCCAAGACATGAATGATTTTTGAAGACATGCAGGGTTGAACATATTTGCTCATCTGTTTATTACCCCCAAGGGAATGGTCTAGGAGAGAGTTGGGAGAGAACATTCTAGGAAGGACCACAGCTGGTAGTGTGCCAAGGAGGTCTGTGGAGGAAAGCACCATCTTTCTACCCTCGCAGTCACACTGGTGTTTATCATCTACATTTCATCCTCAGTCCAAAAGGATCTACACAGTAATTAGTATCCTTCTTCTCACAGAGCATTTTCTCAGCATCTGACAAAACATAATCAATGTCACTTCTTTTTTCAAATGTCCTTGCTTTGACTTCTCTTTTTATGTTGGTTTTAAATATTAGCCCCAACACAATAACAGCAATCTAGTGGAATGTGCAATATTAGAAAGGGAAGGTCTATGTTGAGAGGTATGGAGAGATCGGGTCTCATCTGCTAAGGGAAAAAATAAATGTGTTTGAGCAGGGCATGTCATTGATAGCTGTCCTGGTATATTTTTTCCAATGCCTGGGCCTGTGACTTCATTCTCTCCATCATAAACAGTACCCCTCTGTTACTGCCTTCAACTGAATCAATGGCCCTTGACTGTATCCCAAGCCTTCCTTCACCTGCAAAGCTTGTTGATATTGCCACCTTATTGCATTGTCCCTGTATGTTGCATACTGTGCCCGCAAAAGACATAGCCTCAAATTGATTCATAAAATAATGACTGAATGAATAACCAGTACTTGTAAAGTGTGAACAGTGACCTCATAGAGCCATCCATGAGTTGCCTGGTGTAGACACCAGCAGTAATTCAGGCAGATAGCTCAGAAAAAGAGCCCAATGGTAAGGATTTCCGAACGGTGAGGTATGTAATTAGGGCTTTGGTGGTAGGTAGCACTCCATGATTTAGCTGCTGAATGGAAGAAAGAACCTCCTCACAATCAAGATTACCCGATACAGGGAAGGGCCAGAAGGTTAGCAGAAGACAAGCGTAAGGCACAGGTAAGATTATAACTGATGAACTAATATTACAGTGGAGAGTAAAAGAAAGAGTGACCAAGATTACATTTAGCCCTATGGATAGAGCTTTAAGAACTTTGGGGCATATTTATGAGCCCCTTTGTGTCATTCTTGCACCAGGCAATGTGGTGTGAGAGCGATGCAAATGAAAAATGAGATTTATAAAACCACGCCAGACCACTTTGCGTGGCTTCATAAATCTCGAGTAATGTAATGCAGCACAAATCACTACATTTAATAACTCTGCGTCAGGGAGGCGCAACAATTTTGAAGCATTCCCAGATTTACAAGAACAGGTAAGCCTGGGAATGCACCAAAAAAATAAGCCTCCGCAGGAGAGGCGTAACAAGGAGAAATGTTTATTTCTCGTCTTTCCTCTTTCTATGTGTGCCACAGCACACACAGAAAAAGGAAAAAGCCTCTCAGGATTGCTTTTGTGCAGGAAGGTGCCCCTTCCTGATTCATCCATGATGCCGCTTGTTGTAAGGAGACTTTAAAGGTTTCTGAATCACATCTGTGCCTGAGTACCGATGCACATCTATTACCAGCTGAGTGTCACCTGCATAGATAAAACAAAGCGATGCTTCCTAATCAGATTTTCCAAAGGAATCACATACAGAATAAAAGGCATAGGGCTAAATGCCGATCCTACTCATAGGAGGCCTGAATGTTGACCGAAAGGAAGGAAGATGGACTGCCTGCTCTGTGTCCAGGAGAAAGAAAGATATTTGTGCATGAGCACTGCCTCTCACTTCCTACTCCCACAATCTCTGTAGAAGGATGGGGTAAGAGACACTGTCAAATGCACAGAGAGGTCTAGAATGAGCAGAAAGAAATAAGATAAATGTAAACAAAAATTCTGAAGTGAAATATTTAAGAACTACAGCTAACATATTTGGGCTAAGAGCTTGCAGGAGGACTTCAATTTCTTTAACCCCTCATTGGTATCTATTTTTAAGAGAGATTGGAGTGGTTATGCATAGAGATAAGCATATACAGCCAGATTCATCAAGCAAAATTGCGATCGCAATAGCTGCGAATTAGCTATTGCGATCGCAATTTAATGAAAAGCAATTCATTAAAGGAAAATGTAAAAAATTGCGAAATCGCAAAAAAATAATTGCGAATTCGCAAAATAATTCGCAGAATCTATGAGGAACCCCTATAGCGAATCGGATTTAGCGAGAATCCATGGATTCTGCTAAATATTATGCGAACTCGCAAAATAATCGCAAACGTAATTCATGAAAACTCGCAAATTGCGAAAAATCTGAAAATCGCATTTTGCGAGGCGCAATTTCAGGAGAACCCAAACCAGGTGGTAAACATGAAGAAAAAAAATAGTAAAAAAAAATCAACGAGCCACATGTGCAGGCCTCATCAAACACACTTAAGGAGACACAGTAGGAGCATGAGGACTCTCATAATGCCTGGACTCTACATGGTGGAGGCGAAGGCTCCAGGCTGCAGCAAGGCTGCAGCAAGGAACAGACGCAAGATCCAGGAGCGAATATTCCACCAGCGGATCACCCTTCTGGGCCAAACTGCGGAGCAAACCTACTCCAAGTACCGCCTGAATGGGGAAATGATCACTAAGCTGATCCGGGACCTGGACTCCCTGCTGCAGCACCCAACAAGGAGGACCAATGCCGTGCCCACCCATGTCCAGGTCTTGTGCAGCCTGCACCTCCTGGCCTCCGGAAGCTTCCAGGGGATAGTCGCTGTTGCAGGGGGGATCTCCCAGAGCACCATATCCCGCTGCCTAAGGAGTTTCCTGGAGGCTATGCTGACCCGGCTACACCATTACATCACATTCCCGACCACCCAACAGGACTTGAATCAAACCAAGCTTCATTTCTACAACATTGCGCAATTCCCACATGTAATAGGATGCATTGACTGTACCCACATCCACATCTGCCCACCTGCACAAACCGAATACATGCACACACGACTGGCCAGGGGAGACTTCGGCGAAGGACACCTACTTGGTAAGTACACATGCCACCAAAATCTACACTGTGACCATGTAGCTGCGCATAACAGGCACTCACCCTCTGCTCCTTACATTCAGATGACAGCACCTACGGTCTCCGTGAGTACCTCCTCACCCCATACCTCAACCCTGCAACACCACAGCAACGGCGTTACAATGCTGCACACATACGCACAAGAAATTGCATTGAGAGGACATTTGGCCTTTTGAAGAGCCGATTCCGCATACTTCACAAGACTGGTGGGGCCCTCGAATACGAGCCTGAGGTCTGCTGCCGCATCGTGGCCGTGTGTGCAATACTCCACAACATTGCTACGAAGTGCAGGATACCTGTAGAGATCTCTGGCAGTGAGTCGGAAGGGGACAACCGCCCACCTGCACATGTGCGTCATGCACGCGGGGAGAATCCTGCAGAAGGACACAGGCGCCGCAACCAAATCACTATTAACTGTTTCTAGTGCACCCACTCCCCTCACCCAACACTTCACTCATGCATGACAATTCAAATAATGACAAGTCAGATTAACTGGTACTGAATATTTGTTATTGTTTTGTTCACAATAAAGTTGGAATTTCTCACACAGTACATGAGAGCTATATTGAGTCATATGTTCCCATGTATTTGAGGAGGGCATGCTTGTCTCAGCATCATGGCCCTTCATGGTACTAAAGAAATGGTCAATGGTGCCTCCGGGCGGACGCTCCCAGTCGTCTTTCCAGCTCTTCCTCAGGATTTGCCCGTGATGCAGAAGTGGGCCTGGTGCAGCGGCGGGGTACTATCACCAGTGGCGCAGATTGGCTGCTGTGGCTTGAGTTTGCCTCACTAGTGTCATCCCCCCCACCCGCCTGGCCATGGCCAGTTGCCTGCAGATCCTGCACTGCAGTGGTAACTTGCTCCAGTGCCCTTGCGACATCCTTGCAGCACTGGACCAATTGCACTTGCATGGCCAACAAGCGTTGTGAGAGTTGGGAGGTGGCATTCCCTATTATGTAGTTTGACCGCGTGTACGCAGACAGGCGGGTCAGCAGCTGGCGGTGGCGGCGCCGGTTGGCGTCCCGCTGGGTCAACATGGCCTAGGTGTTGGCCTCCACTGCAGCGGTCATCCTCTCCATCCTGTCTGACAGCTGTCCCACATTCCTAGTGGTCTTGTGCAGCTGTAGGTGAATTGCTGCGAGATGACGGGCTTGTTTCTGGTGTATGCGGAGCATACGGCGCTCAATGGAGAGCCCAGGTGCCCACACATTCGCCCCCCTGCCAGCGCGTGGTGTTGTGGTGCGCGCCTCCCTCACCAGTCCGCTGGACTGGGTTCTCACAGCGGCAGTGCGCCGGGTTTGTTTACGTGCTGCAGCTGTTGTTGTCAGTCCCACTGGCATGTGTGTCACACGCTGCGGTTGTGGCGCGTCTGTTGGCGCTGAGGTGGCACTGTCCACAGGGGCAGGTGGTGGTACTACAGCTGGTGCTGCAGCTTGCCCTGATGGTCCTGGTTGAGGGGATGGATGGACGTCTCCCTCGGTGTCCTCAGGATCATCAACAATTTGCAGTGCCTCGCTGTCAGTGCTGGGTTCTGCAGCGCCACCTGTGATGTAAAGTGGACGGTGATTAATGACATGTATCTTGCACATAGAAGGTTGCTACATGCATGCAGGCTGACATTCCCTGACTGGCTGTAGGATTGACTCTCACTGGACAGGACTGGCTGTATGGGGCTAGATGGAAAATGTGGTCAGACTACACAATGCAATAGGGCTTTTCTGGTGTGCATGGTCTGCATGACTGGGGTTGCTGATGGGTTGCTCTGGGGTCATGGCCATTGTCGGTGGACTGGGTCGCAGTCGCATGGCACTTACCTTGTGAATCTTGGGTGGGTCGGGAGTAGTCCAGCTGGGTTACCCCCAAGCATGCCTGGGGGTTCAGGGTGTCTTCCATGAGATCATTAAGTGGGGTGTTGGGTGGGACAGTGGCCTCTCCTCCTCCTGTTGCGACACGCTCCCCCAGCCTCTCTGCGATCCTCTCCTTGGCACGCCCTCTGAGCTCGTACCACCTCTTCTTTAAATCTTCTATGGAGCGCTGGGTCACTCCCACGGAATTTACTTTGACGCGGATGCGCATCCATATCCTTCTTTTGTCCGCCTCAGGCACCTTCCTTGAGTCCTTCCCAAAGAGACGGTCGTGGTCTTTGCTCACTCCCTCTATGAGGTATTCCAATTCTTGTTCGGAAAACTTTATTTTCCTTTTCCTTTCTGAGGTACTGCCCCCTGCTGCTTCCTGGGACATTTTCTGCACTGGGGTGTCTTCTGATTTTGAGCTGGAGGTGGTCTGGAGTGGAGCTCTGAACAGTGCTGCTTCCACTTCATGCTCAGTATGCAGAATGAGGGTGGGAACTGCCTGCTTCCTGGTTGTGATGTCATCACTGTGCTCGAAATGCGACTTCCCGTTTTTACGATCTCGCAATTAGCGAGATCGCAATTTGCGATTTCGGTAATTGCGAGATCGCAATTTCAACAGGGAAAACGACCGATTCTGCGAATTTTATGCGATATTGGGAAAATCGCAATCGGCAATTGCGGCCGATTGCGATTCACTTTTTTTTATTGCAATTTTTCATGCATCCCATTCTGCGATTTCTAAATTGCAATTCGGTATTTCTCGCAATTTAGAAATCGCAGAATTCGGGTTTGATGAAT
Source organism: Lissotriton helveticus (assembly GCF_964261635.1). Classification (NCBI taxonomy): domain Eukaryota; kingdom Metazoa; phylum Chordata; class Amphibia; order Caudata; family Salamandridae; genus Lissotriton; species Lissotriton helveticus. The sequence continues at coordinate 469,856,897 of NC_136070.1, forward strand.
CTGGGGGTCAGTTTCTTTGTAATCTCATTAATGAATGGGAAAGGGGCAATACTGTTTTAGAACAGATTTCACGTCTAAATTTAAATGTTCATTTTGATGGCAACGTTTAGCCATTATGTAATAATAATCTTTATTGTGCCAAAGAGAGTTGTCCTTGGCAGAAATCGATCACCTTTGGAAAAGAGGCCACGGTTATAAATTCTCTGGATGCACCCGCCACAAGGCCTTCCTCCTATAAGCGGTTTGATGATATAAAGCAATCTTTGGATTGAAGCTCTTTTGTTGAACAGTCAAAAAGAAGCATTCATGCCAGCGGAGATGCCGCCTGACAACTCAGATTATAAGAAAAAAAAGAAGATCCAAGATTCGCAGAGATGCTCAAAACAAGGTATGTCCTAGTACAGATCGTTACCTCCGGGGAGGAAAAACACACACATCACCTTTTGACTGAATCTAAAACATTTGCTGAGAGACCTTTGTTTGGATTTAATAAAAAAAGAAGAAGAAAGTGCACAATTGGCATCGAACCGACCCAGAATTAATAACTGGAGCTTAAGGTACAATGGCAACTAGCTGTAACATGCAGGGCAGGAAAAAAGCGAGCACAAAAGCGCCATTATACAGTCTTAAAAGCTGAGTGGAACCGAACGACGTACGGACTTTTTTACAAGGTCATTTGACGTCTTTCTAGGCCCCTCACTCCTATAATGGACCATAAAGGTCTTTCCAGTTGGAACTTGGTGGTGTGTGATGTAGAACAAAAGACAAAGGGGCTTTGAAGCTTGAAGCACGCAGCAAGCAGGCCTGGCTCCATTCAGCTGCGCCTGGTTGAGTCACCGCGAGCTCGTGTCAGTGCAATGTGCACTGCAATATTTTATCTCGCAGGGATTGCTAAACACCCACCTCATTTGAGCTCAGTGGGTGCGAGGCAAACCCACCCTTTTCTCCAATTTGATTGGAATGAGGGGCATGTCCTGACTGAAATGGAAATTCTGTCGAGAGACGCCTTGTTTGTGTAAGCAGGAATTCACTGCTACGCAATGGACGTGGGCGTATGTACCTGAGCCACAAAGGTGTTGCAATTTTGCAGCAAAGCAAGCTGGGCTTATATAATTTGATTGCTGTTTTTAATTGTGTTGGTGGCCATTTGCATGAATTAAAGCATACTCTTTCACGCATAACCAAAAATCTTACAACACGAAAATGTTGCATAACAAAATGTGACAATTAGGTTTCATTTTTTTTTTATTTGGTGTTGTGTTGTGTTTCCTGTTGTAGTGAGGTCAGATGACCTGCAGTAATAGATATTTGGTAGAAAGAAATGGAAACCTCCACGTTTTCATTTCCTACTTGAATCCAAAAAAAACAGTCTTTAGGCGAGATGGCCGATTTCCACCATGCTTCCTTCATGCAGGGTGGCTAGGACCACATCAGCCTTCCCACCCAGTCGTCCTCAGTGATAAGGTTGATGGTGATCAGACACTGGGGTTCCCAACCTCATATGTAGAGCGCATATCTGCTCAGTTTTTCTCTCATTTGTGGTAATACACTCCTTCATCCCTGTTTAAGTAGATATGCAGGGAATTCTTTTTGTCAGGCACATGCTCTGGGACAGGAAAGGAGGAATGACTTCTATTTTTCCAAGCAGAAATGCACAGGTGGAGAAATAACACTTTACATTGTTCCTCCTGTATTTCCCGAGTGTCACTTCACAACCCTCAGTGTGAACTCATGAGTTGCACTTTTTCCCCCAAAAAAACAATCCTTGCATGGCGTGGGGCCCGTGCTCGCCATGCCACTGGAGTCAAGCTATCCTGGTGAGGGGTGATAGCTCAAAACGGGTCCTAGGATACTTGTTTTAGTCCGGGGAGGACCTGGCCTGGAAGTTCGGGCTGGACTGTTCCCATGGGAAGCAGGGTCAAGACTCATTTGCATACAGCTGGGTCCAAACTGGGGTGGTGTGGTGAGAAACAAACAATGGATTTACACCTAGATCAATATACTGTGGGTGAGTGTTTGACATTGTGAAGATATTTAAGAATATAGGCAGCATTTAATTAGCAAGACTTTATTAATGATTTGTATAATATCTTGCCGAACAGCACAATAGCACATACCTTTTGTGTGTTGTGTTTGGTGTAGTATGGAAGGTGGAGTGAAGTGGGATGTGATCTGAGGAAGGTGAGTGCAGCGGTGTATGGAATTAGCACCAATCTGTAACTTTGGCAAGTCTTTAGAATGGTGGACCAACTGGTCAATTTCCCCTTATTGCACGTAAAAAAATTCAGAATCATCTCTATTCTTTGCTCTTGTCAAAAGCTAACATTATGATAAAATATAATACATTAAAACCAGGTTATCAAAGGTTAACTATAGATACAACATTCTCTGTAAATGAACATAAAAGGACGACAAGCTCTGCTGCTAACACATTATTCAGTCATACAACAACTCTATGACAATTTCATTCAATTGGTGCTATAACATCTTTCACATACATCTACTCGCAGACAAATGCTCCGAAATCCTAAATTCTACAAACTATTTGAAAGATTGAGATTTTCCCAGTGTGATCCCTCCAGGCGTGTTTAGGAATCTGGGAAACAGAGGAGTAGTTAGATCTTCTACTGATCTCCTAATCAATCCTGAGCGTTCATATGTGTTCTCTATTTAAAGGGATTCAATTATTCTCCATTTTATGTTTGCATAGTAAAAACATAGAATTTGCATTTGAAATGTGTAAGTAAGCTAAAAGTTTTCTATTCCATATTGAAATTACTTTCTCTATCATTTCATTGTTTCTAAGTGTGCTCTTCGGAGATTTGTTGGTGGCCACCTGGATGGATTTCCTGGCTGTTGCTTCATTCTTTGTCTTCTTCCGTCATACCTTTTCATTCTGGAGGTCTAGGCCTCCTGGCCTTTGATACGTTACAACCTGCATCAATCCATACACATGTTGAGTGGAAATGTTGTATATAGAGCTGTGGCTATGTGTCACCTAGATTGTGAACCCTGTGACATACGATGTTTTCATTTGTAAATTATCAATACATACTGCTTAGATATTTTAAAAAAAGTATTATTTAGTTTGTGAGGTTGAGAATATAGCACAATCTATATGTAGTCATAGGCCATTTAAAACCGAGCAAATAGAGTGATTTAGGGCCACAAATTGGCAGATTGTGGTCACGCTTCAGATTTGTAGCCTCTTTGACTGGTGCACTGTATAAATGGTCTTGTAGACTTTTTATTGGCATAATAGCCAACGATGGCATGGTCAGGGGGATAATAAAAGTTTGTTAATGAACTAATAAAATTCATACACATTAAGGCACGCCTTATGGTGATGTATGTATTGCACCTTTTAGTAGATTCTATTGAAAAGAGGCAACACATGATGTTGCCAGTGAGATGAATAATTTTAGGTATTGAAATTTGATAGTCATGTAAATGATTTCTATTAGGACATTTTACATTGTGTTTTTTTCTTATGTAACTTTATGTTTCTAGTTGCAGTTTGATGTAAGATGTGCAGCTATTTAAAATGATGTATACAAGATTTTATATGAAAGTTTGATGACATGTTTTTAACAGTTTGGCTCATCTTAGGGGTCTCAGGGACAGAAACCAACTGTATATTTGATATGATTGATTCCTGCTTGAATAAAAAAATACATAAATTGCACATCCCTGAAGAACTGAAAATGGGATATTCAAACTGGATTATAAATAGGTATTGGCTTTTTCCATATGAACCCTGCATATAACACACAGATTTGGAAAAAAAACAGGTAATTGAAACCTGAATCTAAACGGTTCAGGGAGAATAAGGGCAGGAAGGGCAGGCTTCAAGCACTGGGATAACTCTAGGACAAAGTTATTAATAATAGGAGACTTAAGATGGTGGATAGAGCAAGGAACTAAATGAATGGAATGAAATTATGAGGGCAAACCTGAAGCCTCAAAGCTGGCAAGTGTATCCAAGAATAAGGAATATTCTATGTATTTGTTTAATGTTAGAAATTGGGTTACTGGTTGACTAGAGTGTGAGCCCTGGTCAAGCAGCAACCACAAACCTAGTCAAAGTAAGGCACAAGCAAACCCCAAATTAACCTGTGCTCAATTCCCTGGTAGCATGGCACAGGGCAGTCAGGCTTAACTTAGAAGCAATGTGTAGTGTATTTGTGCAACACTTTAAACAGTAAAAAAGTGAAAACGCCACACAAAAAGATCCCACTTCAGGCTAGAAACTTAGAGTAAAATGTAATAAATAAAACAAGACCAAAATGACAAAACACCGATCAGTAGAACCAGAGTTATGCATTTTTGTAGAATAAAGTGTAAAATGGAGCCTAAAAGCATAAAGTGCTAACCGGGGCTATCTGGTCACGCAGGACGAGGTCAAATTCAAAAGTTCAATCCAATCGCAATGCAGCATGGGGCAGATACAGTCCAAGACTAGTCCAGCTGAAGGTCTACCTTCGCAAGTATTGTGCCAAGAGTCCCGTTCATTTGGAAGAAGATCACTGGGAGCAAGGAGAGTATCACTGGTGATAGTCAGCATGGCGCAAGGAGCAGGCCAAGTGTTGCGGATGGGCGGCCTGGAGTTTCACATTAGCAGTCCGTGTAGGTGATTGATGCTTGCTGTGTGAAGACTCGGACTTGCGGTAGCTCAGGCCGATCTTCCCTGCGAACGGTGCAGATTCCGGTGTGAACTGGCCCGTTCGCGATGACACAATAGCTTTAATTTACTAGCTCAAGAGCCAAACAAAGGGACCAAGACCTAAGAGGTGCCTCTTGGGGGGTCATGAACATGCTGAAGACTGGCTCAAGAGCTGTGAGGGGCCTGTTATGTCCCTGAGGCTCAGATCAGGAGGCCAGCATACTAGCCCTTTGAATCACTCTGGGGTTCTCGGTTCAAGATGGATTGCAGGTAAAGTTCTTCTTCCCCAGGCAACAGTGCAGCAGGTCAGCACAGCAAGGCAGCAGCTCCTTCAGAGTAGCAGTCCAGCAGAGTGACAGTCCTTTTAGAAGCACAGCAGTTCTTCGTCCTGGCAGACTATCCAGAGGTCCAGAAGTGTACTGAAGTGGTGGTGCCAGGTCCTTCTTTTATACGCCGGTGTCTTGGTTCTGGAAGGCTCGAGAAGTTTCTAGACAGTGTTTTTGAAGTGCATGGAATTCCCTGCCTCTCCTGCCCTGGCTCTAAGCTGGGTGAAGTGACAATGCAGGGTTGTTAAGCCCTTTGTGTGGAGACAGGATACGGTCTATTCAGGTGTAAGTGAGGCTTAATACTGCTCCTCCCTCCCAAACTGCCAGTGATGGTCCATCCAGTCACACCTAAGCTCCCATTGTGTGAGGCTGTGTAAGATGAATACACAAAGCCCAACTACACCCAGTCATGCGACCAGAGACAGGCTGCAAGCACTAAATGGCTAAGGCAAGAAAGTTATAACCTTTTACAAAATTAAAATCCGACTTTACCATAAATTATGATTTGAAATTATGATTCAGAGACACCAAACATGAACCAGTTCCCCTGACTTTGGGACTGTCTAGGACCTATCTTATCCATGATTTATATAAATTAAAACGGAAGGTTTGGGATTGGCAACATGATTATTTGCCAGGTCGAAATGACAGTTTAAAACTTCACACACAGGCTCTGCAATAGCAGGCCTGAGTCATGTTTAAAGGTGTACTTCACTGGGTGGGGCAATCAGGGCTGCAGACCCACTAGTAGCATTTAATTTGCAGGCCCTAGGTACATGTAGTGCCACTTTATTAGGGATTTACAACTAAATTAAATATGCTAATTTGGTATGAGCCAACGTTACCATATTTTAAGCAGAGTGCACATGCATTATAGCACTGCTTAGCAGAGGTAAAGTGCACAGAGACATAAGGCCAAAAAACAAATCCAGCAAAAAAAAGGAGCAGGAAGGCAAAACGTTTGCAGATGACCCTGCAGAGAGGGCCTTTTTCAAAACTAAAGTATATTTTTGATCAGCTGGATGCTGCATTCATCAACAAATATCAAACGTGTATATAAAGCTGTAAAGTTATATTTTTAAGCAGTTTAGGCTAGAATGGTTAGTGGGGTAAGTTATGTTTTCACGACTCTGGACAATTTTTCATTAGAAACAATATAAATTAGTTCTGTACGGTGAGCTAAATATATGAGTTAAATAATATCATTATCCTCATAAGGAGTGGAATACCATGAGTCATAGATCAGCTAATGTAATGACAAATGAACTTAATTCCGATGTCTTAATTGATATTGCTAATTATTTAACCCCAAGTCGCTGATTTCCTTTTAGTGGTCATGTAAACTTTTCGACACTGTGCACTGCTGTGTGGGTTGTCTTTATAGGAGACAAAATTCAGTGATGCGGCATTCCACGCATGCAAGGGCTTATCTCCGGTTTAATTGCTTATTCAACCCTGTAATTAAGAGGCAAATAGAAGAAAATATGCCTTTAAAGCACGGAATTCTAGGTTACTTGGCAAGGTACCTGGCTGTGTGCTTTGTTCGCCATGTGAAATGTAATGAGCTCTACATACAGTATAATAAACTAATGCCAAAAATAATGTACCTCAGAGGCAGGTGATTGCAAAAAGTAAACATCATGAATAAAAAGAATGTTTATGCCGCCGCTTAATTTATTTATTCATTATACACTGAGGTGTGTAAATGTAAGTGCGTTTCTGACGGGCACATGGCTAAATTATAAAGGTGGGGATCATTTAACAAATCTTGAGAGGTCCTAGTTTTGTGTTCTAGGAAATAATGTTTTGTACAGCTGCAATTCATCTGCTGGCATGCTAATTTAACGCCACAATCTAGACGCACTAAATGGTTATGTCGATTTATATTGACAAAATACATTGTTCTTGAAATGCAGGGGCAGGTGTACTATGACTTTGCGCTTTGCACAAAGTCACAGAAAGTGATGCAAACGGCAACAAAAAAAATCAAGGAAAGGTATTTATTTTCTTGGCGCACAGGGTATTGCCTTTTGCTCAGCACAAGTAGGGCTTCGCGTTGCTTCGTGGCACTTTGAGTCAAGGGGGCTTTAGAAGGATGAAAGCACCCATATTTTTGACACAAAGCCGATCTACTATGATTGATGTCAAAAGAACTTAAAGCAGTTGCTAACTTGGAAAAATGGGTTTTCCCGAAAAGTGCACATATTGCATGCATGCTGCGCTGTGCAACACACAGCAAATGTGTGCAAACTATCAGAGTTTGTCTAGGGTTTTCTACTTCAAGGTAATGTTTCAAGACGTCTTATGCTAGACATCTGGAACACCTCGATAGCATGGTATAAAGGTTGCCCGTCTGTTCTTGCGTCAGCGCAGGCCATTAGAGTAGCAGTAGGCCATTTTTTTATTAATAAATACGGCCCTGCTGTGCTTCCTCCCATTGGCACTAGGCACTTCGAGCAACTTCCTGTACTCATATGAGACCGGAAGTAAGTGGACAAATGCCTTTCCCCGACAGTACGGTTGAATATGGTATGAGCCAAGCGGCCCGGCAGGGAAAAAATAGCAAAACATAGAAGGATTCCAGTCTTAGCCCCCCACCATCCTCGGGCGCCTTCATGAATGCTAAGTGAGGTTAAGTAAGCAAATAAATATATACATATTAATAGCCTGTGGATGATTTTGTCGGATGATCTACAGCTAGAACAACATTTTTGGAAATGAGAAAATGTGATTGGAATATTCAGATGGGTGGAACTTGGCAATAAAAATGTGGACTTGAACATAGAGAAAACTGGAGTTACGTCAGGAAATACGTGGATTGTTAAAAAAAACAACATTGCTGTTAGCATCAAAGTGGTGGTTTTATTAACGTTTAGGAAGGTCCTTTCTATAAAGAAAGTAAATATGCTATTGTGAAATTAAATTCATAGAAAGAGAGTTAGCAAATGGAAAAGTGGGCATGGAAGCATGAGAGCATCAGTATAGTCAGACACAAAAGCGATAGAGAAACAGAGCGAGAGAGAGAGATGAACATTATCGTGTAACTTCAAACATCAGGCGTATGTTTGGACAATGATGCATACATCTGGGGGTGGAATCCATTTGAGAATCAAACGGAGACATGCGAAGATTAGTGTCCTAGAAAACTTTGTGAAATTGATGCAAATGTGTGCTTTCCTGTTGAAATCTAAAATGTGCAAACAGAATAAATCCATTGCTCGAGGACAGAGCTTGTTCAGTAAATATGTAAAATAACACTATTAATAACGTGCAACTTACAAAGCATGGTCATGTGATAAATACTGATGCAGGTGGCTTCGCCTGTGGCAGGACCTCGAGATTGAAGGTAGACCCCGGAAATGCTTTCACAAGATGTTTACCCAGCCAAAGAAAGGAATTCTTAGTAAGAGCCAAACCTTATATTTCCTTTTAGTCAGAGCCAAAAAGAAAATTACATTGGATCACTGTGCCCTCATGCATTGAATATGTGTTTTTTAAATCCCGGAAAAAATCTACTCCCACATTAAACTAGTCTGCATTCCTTTCTGTTCTTGCTAAAATACTTCAAACAATATATCATACCGCTTGTTGCAGTAACCCTGCCAAATTGAATCAATTCTGACAATGTCACCATTATTTTCTCACCCAAAGACATGTAGGCTGCATTGTGTAAGTTCATCATTAGTAGAAGGCATTTCTCTCGTCTCACATTTCATGCCACCCTCTCATGATCTGTATGCTTCCATTTCTGTTTGCGGTTAGCTATATTTCAGATTTCTAGGAGATGCTAACTATGGACCCAATTCACAAACATTTTTCATTTACTACTTGTGTTTTGCTACTGTGGCCCTGAATTTCCAGAACTAAGACACACTGATCCAGTACATTGTGTTTGTGAGGGGCACAGTTTTAATGTGGCTAGGGTAGAAGTGGACATTTTATCTGAGGTGGGAAAGGGTGGTGCTACCCACCCTTGCAACTTGCGCCCTCTTACTTCATTTTGTAGGATCCAGACCCATAGTGCCAATATCGGCCCACTCACCAGCCCTCTCGCAGCAACATGCATGTCGCATAAATAAGCAGACAAGACAACTTTTTGTTGGAGAAAATTTGCTGCTGGTTTATTAGCATATACACATGCCAACATGGTGGGTTATCTTACAGGCGATCCAAAGGCAAGCCGCCCCTCGCGGCCTACCACCCGATGGGCCAATTTGCATCATGGCCTTAGCCAATCGTTGCTTAGCGGTTGTGGTGAGGAGATACCCCTCCCATTTCCGGTGGACCATTGGTCCACCCTCTTGCTCACCCCCCCTACAAGGGGCGGAGCGTTCAAGCGACCCCCGGTTGTACAGGTTTCCAACCACCCGTAGGATAGCGGGGGCTGTCGCACCCCAGGGTCCACCGTACAGACATCCTGTGGATATTAGGCCTCAGCATCCTTTGTGCTCCTGAAGGGGGTACTCCCGGGTACCTTTTCGCCTCTGGATCGCCCTGCAACTCCGCCTGCAACACAAATAAAAAAGATTAGAAGACATTCCCCCCCACCCTAAAAACGCCGGGTATGCGGTAGGGAGGAAAACGGCGTCAGGGTGAGGGGACAACAGACAAAGAGGCCGCCTGGTGGGTGGGGGAGGAATATATACTTCTCCCCCGCACCCAGCCGGCCGGAAATGATGAGCGGGACCCTTACAGGGATCTCAGAGCACTGGGCTGCCCCGTGTGCCATCTTGTGGCACTATGGGGGCCGCCCACTTACTAGTGTCCCCTGCGGGGACGTGTCGGTCGGCCTGCATAGTGCCAATATCGGCCTACTCACCAGCCCTCTCGCAGCAACATGCATGTCGCATAAATAAGCAGACAAGACAACTTTTTGTTGGAGAAAATTTGCTTCAGGTTTATTAGCATATACACATGCCAACATGGTGGGTTATCTTACAGGTGAGCCTCCCCTCGCGGCCTACCACCTGATGGGCCAATTTGCATAGTGGCCTTAGCCAATCGTTGCTTAGCGGTTGTGGTGAGGAGATAGCCCCTCCCATTTGCGGTGAACCACGCCCCCCCCTACGAGGGGCGGAGCGTTCAAGCGACCCCCGGTTGTACAGGTTTCCAACCACCCGTAGGATAGCGGGGCGCCGTCGCACCCCAGGGTCCACCGCACAGACTTCCTGGGGATATTAGGCCTCAGCATCCTCTGTGCTCCTGAAGAGGGTACTCCCGGGTACCTTTCTGCCTCTGGATCGCCCTGTAACTCCGCCACAGCCCTGGGTGTGGCGACCGTCGCAGCCAGGCCCCCCCACCAAGGCCGGCATCCCTCCTAACTGTTTCTAGCGTGCTGATACTAGGGCCTATCCCCTAACCAGCATGAACAGGTCCAAGATTATATTGGGCAGAAGAACACATTGCCCTCTAAAAGCCCCTTGCGTTTGGCGTGTAACCTACCAAATCTAAAGACGCCGAGTCTCCTCTGCCCCCTGGAGATACACATAGCGCTAGGGGGCTTCCTGCGCATTGGCTCCGTCACCTCCCCTGCAGAGCGCCTTGCCTACAGGTGCCCGGACCTTGTTATCCGCCTACTTATTCCAGAAAGGTGACAACCACGAATAGTGTGTAAATATAAAAGCTATAATCCTATTGGATGATTCTCTGGGACCGGACTGTGTCCCGCCAATGCTGCGCCACCCGATAAGGCCCTATAATGTCCTAACCTGTCCCTCAAAGATACCTACCGCCTAATACCCCCCGTTGACTATGTGAGGGGGTGTTGAGCACAGCGCTCCCCATCTAGGTTCGTAACCTATCTCTCCATAAAGGGCTCCAGCTCGTGTGAGCGGCTGTCCCTGTCCTGGAGGGGAGTATCAATGACCATTTCCCACATGGAACAAAGCTGCCCTGGGAAAAGTGGCATCGAAACGGGTGGCCAAGTGACTACGACATGACAAACAGAAAACTTGCCCCCATTTGGACAAACGGACGCTAAATGAACTGTCCTCCATAATTGTAGCCAAATTGTGTCGACCCCATGTACTCCTCAGGTTGTTGCACCGCAACCCACAATGTACTTGGCCGCTCCCACCACTGCATAGCTCCCTGACTCATGCGCAGGTGATAATGACCGTCTCGAAAGGACTTGAGCATCCATCGCATGGTGCGTGCATGCCCAGACTGGAATCACCTGGTTGGTGCAAGCCCCTGCCTGGCCGCAGGCTTAACTAAGCCCAAGCGTAAATCACCTTCCTGAGTGGGCCTTACAACCCAGGGTTTACCTAATGGCCATGTCAATAATTGTCTCCATCTGGTTCAAAGGCTAGTAGGGGCCTCCTGGTAATCTCCCTCCGAGTACACCGTGAGGAGAAACTATAAAGGACTGTCTCTTGACCATTCGCCCCGATAAGACACTGCACCCCAACCAACAAGAGCTGTCTGCCACTGCCCAGGCCCAGCTAAAGAACGGGACAAAGGTCCGACTGGGAAGAGCTTGGAGATCCAACTCTTGGTACATGCATGAACTTTCACAAGCCAAAGTTGGTTCGCCCACTGTCTGACACTAACTTCTCAGACATGAGTAAGAGACCCGTGTGCGAAGATCTTAAGCACATCCCTTCTACACGAAGTACAGTATCTCCTATTGAAATAACTAGTACTATTCGCCCCCCCTTTCCTGGCGCTTGTTGGACCCTATGAAGCTTCATCAAGCAACCTATATGACTGGCATAGATGTTGAGCAACTGGGGAAAACTACTTTACCACTCGTGCTACTTGGCGTGAAAGAACTGCAAGGTGAACCTTAAAACTGTCTTAGGAGAAAGCCTGCCAGTGGACAAGCCAGGTCCCCTCCACTGCGTGTCAACCCAAGAATAGTTATTGACTGTTAGAATTAGCCTGCCCACAGCCGGACCCATCAAGTGAACAAAGGAGCAATTGCCACCTGGATCCAGAAAAACAACTAAATAAGTGTGACTCGGGCCGAACTATTACTGGTGCACCTAGCCGAGGGCCCTCAACAGAAAGTGGGAACATGCGGTTTGATAAAGACAGTGGTTATTACCTGCCCACATCTGGACCCCTCAAGTGAAAACCCAGCTAGATCAATCGCAGGCCCTCTTGCTGAGACACAACCCTATCTGGCCGAACGTGCTACAAGTGTCTAACTAATCTGGGGACAAGGATTTACAACAATCACTAAACTAAGGCAATAGTCAACGAAGATCTTGACTCACCCCGTGGCTGTAATAGCGGACTTCACAGAAAGCCAGACCGTTCTGTGAGGTGACAAAAGAGGTATGGTGCCACGCACCAGAACAAACCACCCTGAAACTTAGTGCGCCGGTGAACATGCTGCTGTAATAGCAGTGGCGGGCCCTGGCCGCGCTTACGGAAGTCCAGACAGACTCTCACACCAAGTGGGGTTAAAAGTTACCAGGTGACACCAGTGTATCCCGTACCACTAAGCAGGGAAAAGGTAAGGGCCCTTCCCCCTTGTGCGACACAGGTGGAATGTTATCACAGGAAAGATGTACTACAGCATCATAGAGAGTCCAGGTGTAAAACGAACAGCACCAAAATGGGGTTCAACACTAGCTGAATAGAGAAAAGCCAAGAAGTTGACGCCAAACATCTCGCTGTACTTCAGAGCGAAATGTACTCCTAAGAGCCCTCTCAAGTGGATGCAAAGCAACGCCTGCTAGTAACATCTGCTTGGGGGAAAGGCCAACTGTCTACATGTACTAACCTCTAGAACATGTCACGCGAAAATGCCCCATAATAATATAGAGCGAGGACCTCTTCTCCTGCCCTCGAGAGAGGCTCCCAGGAGCAACTGGGCCAAAGCAATGACATAAAATGCTAACCCGGGGGCAGAAACTGACATGCATGGAACGCAAACAAGATAGTCCCATGCTGGGTCTTAAGGTAGAGGAAAGAGGTGTAAGCCTCTCCCTTGCCGTATACCAAACTTGTTGCAAACAAGGACTAAAGTGCTATTTGTAAAAGTAGACGTCCTGAATTTCACAAGGTACCAATTTTGATAAAGTCAGGGCAGTAACTGCATCCCCCCAGTTGGGTGACACATCACTTAACCAGGCACAGCATACAGGCTCCTTGCCCGGAGCCAACCAGGCAGTAAGATGCTTCCTTTCCCCCCTGTACTTCTCAGAGTGGAGACTGTGTCCCTAATCCTATTGTCCTGCTCCAAGCCCTGGCAGGCAGGTATGTTGAGCGTTGTTTGATCATTATCAAACGATACCCGTGTGTTTTAGGAAGAGATCAATTCCAAGGAAACAGCCCTTACCCAGCAACACACGGTAAACCTGCTGCTAACTTGATCGTCAGGATCAGCCCCTTACTTGTGCCCCCAGTTGCTGTATAAAGAACACATTTCAATTGCGCATGGGATGCATGAAAAGCCCCAGACACTTCAATTGTTATAAGAAAACGGATTTAAAGTGAGACACATGTGGTGCCGGGTTTGCCCACACTCCGCCACTGCTTACCGAGAGAACACCCCAATAACGCCTTAGTAAAACAACAGAGTGCCCAGACTCAAACCTGTGGGCACGCCGCTCCACATAAGGTCCTCCCAGGGTGTCGGGAAAATATTAAATACTTGTAGCATGGCAAGCAGCATGGCTACCGAATAGCTGCTGGCACCGGAGAAAACCAAGGGAACTAACCCCTGTACCCGGGCACACCTGGGAAACACGCGCAGATAAACAGCCCCAGAGTCACTGGGCCCCCCGAAAACCCCAGGTACCTCCAGAAGGCAAACGGTCTGCAACGCTCTCCAAACCAAGAAAAACGCCTAATTCACCGTGTCCTATCAATGCAGCAACCGGACCGAGTAAGGCCTAGCCGCCTGAGGAATTCACTTGTCCTACTCAAGTTGCCTGCTCGAAGAAGGGAGGTTCCATGCAGCCCCTGCGGACACGAGGTACCCCTAGCAAAGCACTACATCCCCTTCTACCGGTCGTTCCTACTAAATTGGACTGAAGAGGAAGGAGAGGTCCTATCAAAACACCCTTGAGTGTGTGCGCACGCTGTGTAACCCACTGTTTCATGTCATACACATAGCACAGACACGAACCGAAGTTCTCGGAGCGCTACGCCTGGGCACCGATTGCTTACACCTTCAGGCACGGGGATAGAACCGGGAACCACTCAATCATAATCTAATGCACTCCGAACTGAGCAATCTCGCACTGAGATTTGTAATCCGATTCATGTCTAATTAACCCAAAGTACTTGTAGCGCATTAAATGCACACCGGTAAAACAGTCATCTCTCACGATTGCAAGCAGCTATAAACGAACCTCCGTAATACAGCCTGTAATCCCAAAAATCAAGTTACGGGCTCCACGTGGTCCCTACTGCCCGGCGGGAACAAGGGGGGGGAAGACACCACCCCAAGAGAAAACACCTGCCCGAAAACTCCTCCCCTGCACCCAGCCAAGAAAAGGAAGCACACAAACCGGCCTGCTGGGACCAAGTCCCTTGAGGGCGAGAACCACAGTGCTAAAGGTTCTTTGCCGCAGCACCTCCACCGGGCTGCGACCACTGTCGCATGCGTTGCTGCTAGCGATGGGGTCAGGTGAGAGCGCCAAAAGAGAGAGGACAGTAATCTGAAATGGGTAATGAGGCGCCATTACCTCACCTCAGCCATTGAACACAGAGCAATGCAAGCCGCAAGCCATTTCCAATGTCCACAGTTAATACGTATAGAGCCTGAAGCCTCTACAGCTGAATATACGTCGAGCAAAAGTCGGGGGTGACCAGCTCAGCCCCGACTCAATAAAAACCCCAATGGACGTAAACGACCCTAATGATTGCTAGTGTGTAGCGTCGATCTAAAACCAGTACCACACTGTTGGACAGGCAAGAGGCTACCCAATAGCGTGGGCCTACCGCCATCTAGTAGCCATCGTGTGGGAAATCAGGCAGTGCTGCACGAGAAACTACTACCGTCAACCCAGTCCAGGTGCCTTAAGGGCTGGGAATGGGATGAGATTTGTTGTTTTCATACGGGAACAACCTGACTAGCGCGCCCTATCCGACCGGACCCCATGCTCTTACCTATAATTGAAACATATGCAGCAGGCCTGGACAGACAACCCTGTGCCCCAGCCCAGCCGGGACCAGCATGCCAACCCGCCGACACTCACGGCGAGTGAAGATGTGAAACAAAAGTGCAACCCACTGTCTCACGAGAGCAAGAGCATCTCTCCCCGCTCTTGGTGCTGACCGTGTTGCGCGGCCCGCGAGGCCGTTCCACGCACACTGAGATGGCTGTATAATGCCCCTGAGGGTGGCCAACTTAATACAGACCTGCCGAACCATTCTATTAGAAGAACCAACGAGGCAGCTCCGCACGTCTGCGCCTGAAACCCGTGCCACAAATCTGCATAATAGAATGTCCCCCAAAGTAAAACGAAACATGATGGTCGTCCTGAAGGGCACCAAAAAAAAAACATGCGCCGGACCTTTCGAAGGAAACTGGCAAGAAAATGGCCGCACCGGGCGCCCCTATCCACAAGTGCCGGACATCAACAAGTGGTGCCCCAAAAATGGCCACACACAGGCGCCATTAACCGCGTGCATCGGACATGGAGAAGCAAACTGCCCCTGCAAATGGCCGCACTGGGCGCCCCTACTCTTATGCGCCGGTCATCACACAAATGGTGCCCCCTAAAAATGGCTGCACACGGACGCCATTAACCGCGTGCATCGGACATGGAGAAGTAAACTGCCCCTGCAAATGGCCACACTGGGCGCCCCTACTCTTATGCGCCGGTCATCACACAAATGGTGCCCCCTAAAAATTGCCGCACACGGACGCCATTAACCGCGTGCATCGGACATGGAGAAGCAAACTGCCCCTGCAAATGCCCGCACTGGGCGACCCTACTCTTATGCGCCGGTCATCACACAAATGGTGCCCCCTAAAAATGGCCGCACCCGGACGCCATTAACCGCGTGCATCGGACATGGAGAAGTAAACTGCCCCTGCAAATGGCCACACTGGGCGCCCCTACTCTTATGCGCCGGTCATCACACAAACGATGCCCCCTAAAAATGGCCGCACACGGACGCCATTACCCACGTGCGCCGGAAAAGAATAGGAACATAATGCCCGAGACCCGAACCATCCCCGCGCTCGGACACTGTATCCCACTGCCAGTCCCTAACCCGCCGCGAGCCTCTCAGGCCGGCCGTATAAGCAAGAGGTGAGCCCTGACTGCCCCGAGTTCGCACTTACCTCCGGGGCCTGGACTCACCCGACTGGCAGATTGGGAGATAGCTGGCCCAGGAAAATACGACATTGGACAAACAAAGGAAAGGGGGTTCTGCCTCCATGCCTGGGAAAACGCTAGTGCACCGATACCCCATAATCCTACCCGCAGAGATGCAATACAAAAAAAGGGGGGGGGGAGAAACAAGCATCAGCTTCCAGCCGCCGTGAAAACCCCCTTACTCCTCTGCGCTGCTGAGGCCCGTGTCGGTAGGAATGCCGGAACTCCCACCCTCATACTTCGTAAGACATCCAGCGAAATAATCACTCGAGCAGGGAAAGATACTGTCCCCGATCAGAAAAATGCCCCGCTAGACATCCGGATAGAGGGTACCACGCGCCGTGCCCAGCCCAAAAAGCAAGCCAAACACACATAAAGCACAAGACCGGGTAAAACGATAAATACAAAACGATGTCTCCCAGCAAGGGAGGCGCGAGTTAGACCGAAGCAACCGCACCTGAACCCGGGAAAACAAACCCTAAAAACAATACGTGGACGCTCTATGTACTGACCAGGCCGGGACAAACATCACGTACCGGGGTCGAGTACAACGCGACAACGCCCGAGGTCCTAGCATGCGAAATGCGCCTCAGTGACAAACACTGCTATCTCACAGTGTGCCAGCCGCTACAGCGGGCCCATTACCTCCGGCGCATTCCCCAAACTCAGCCAGGGCCTTAAATCCCTAGAAGTTGAGTTCCTTCACTCACATGCTAATCCACCCAACACATTAAAACCGCATGGTGTTTAAACACAACCCCCATGCAAGACGCGAGGAAAAAAGCGTCTAAGAGGACGTCCCAACAACCACCAAATTGGCCTGCTCCTGCTGCTCTCGCAAATGGAGCCAGAACCCGGGCAGCAGTCCCACCACCGCCCCATCCCCGAACAATGTAAACAGAGAATGCATTAAAAGCCTCCAGCAGTCCCACGGCCTCACTGCGAGAAAACACAAGCCAATGAAAGGGATCAACCCGAGTGATCCCAAAACCTAAAATACAGAGGCCGTCGCCGGGATATAGCGCACACTGCTATGCCTCTGCACCTCCATAGTCCCCACACCCCAAGAGAAAAACACAGTTACCATCCCGGGAGGGGATGACTCACCACGAGCGAACGACACACCGTCGCCAGACAAGGCCTCTGGCGAAGCACTCGAGTACTCCCAAACGGCGTCAGGGTGAGGGGACAACAGTCAAAGAGGCCGCCAGGTGGGCGGGGGAGGAATATATACTTCTCCCTCTCCCCCAACCGGCCGGAAATGACGAGAGGGACCCTTACAGGGATCTCAGAGCACTGGACTGCCCCGTGTGCCATCTTGTGGCACTATGGGTGCCGCCCTCTTACTAGTGTCCCCTGCGGGGACGTGTCAGTCGGTCTGCATTTTGGAGGGCTCCAGACCTCTCAGGTGGACCCACTGAGAATGGGTAGAGGGAGGTGACCTCAGTATTTAAGCGTGAGGGCTGCAATGCCAGGATCTTCTAACTTGCTGATCTCGTTGAATACTGCCATCCACATTATCCTAACTACCCACCCGTTAGGCACATAGAATTAACTCGTGAGCATAGTTTACTGCTGGAGGAATGTCTGTGTATGCTGGGGAAAGGATTTGACATTAAGATCTTTTTGCCATACATATGGTGCCTTGAAGGACAGACATGCTCAGAAGTAACTTTGATGTGTGTGTGGGGTTGAATTTAAGGTAAACATTGTCCTACAGGCCTTGTCATGAGACGCCTACCTCTGCCCGAGGGTTACTCACATGTGAGAGACCATTTTGTGGAAGGGATGTGGTCACTCAGATGGGAGAGTGAAGAATTTCTCCAACATTGTTACGTTAGCGTCAGTGTAATCATCTATCCATGATACAGTGATTGGGCTTTTTGTGATAATTGTCCCAGTATTATGTTTGGATATTCTCTTGAACAATGTAAGTTATTTTTTATCACCTCATGTGATGGTGTGAATTAAAGATGGCTAAGTATTTAGATTCCAATCTGATCTATATTTGTATTTGCCAATATTACTGACGGATTTCCAGCAAGGACAGTTTATAACTCACAGAAGAAACCTTTGTTAAAGAGTTTAGTATTTTAGTCCACCGCACGAGTAGCCCATTTATTTTCTGAAAACTGAGTTTTTACACTGTTTCACTGTTTCAAAAGCATTGAAGACATACGAGCCTCAATTAGATCTGGTTCTGGTCGAAGGCACTGCCTCTGCCTAGGCATATATACTGCCATCAGCCTTCCATCTCCCCGGCATGCCCATCAGCAGGGTTAGTCCTTGATTACAGGTTTGAATGGGTCATGCAGTAGGTGGTGGGGCACTGGTACATTTCCACAGGGTGATGTTCCTGTTTTCCCTCGTGAGCTTGTAAGGCAGTGAGGCTGTATCTGTGTCTCAGAGGAGACTCAGGCCATAGAGAATCCCTAGTTATTCCTGTTTCAGGGGACCACATGTATGTGGTACTGGCAAGAGGTGATACCTGGTGGGATTTGGCTTTTACCAGTAACCTAGGGTGTGGAGCATCACTTGGGATTGTCTTATTGGAACACCTCATGGGAGTTGTGACAGCAATATAATCCTCAGAGATTCCCAAAGGCTTAGAGTGTTCCCTGAGAAAAAGGAGCAGGGCCCGGGCTGATTATCTCTGGTCTCTATCTGGAGTGGCACAGTGGGCATGAAACATGGGCTTGAATGTGTTCCTTAATATTTACCAACAGCTGCATTTTTTATAATAATTCTATTCACCATTTTTTGTTTTTCTAACCATCATCACTCCAGTAACATAATGTGAGATCTTTTCTTTGGGACTGGTAGTTACTGGGTAGTTTCCTTTCTATCTACCATCACTTAGAACCGATTTCCCATGGCTCCGATGCTATTGGGCAGCAATTGGATAAGCAAGTTATAAGGTTATGATGTCCTGTCGAATGGGGCCCTGGTGACCCAGTAAACACTCCAGTGTAACTATGACGTAGGGACATAAATGGTCTAGATGTTCATTTGTGGCAAATGTAGTCCTGAGGAAACAGTACCAGTACTAGGGCTAACAGTTCAAGAAAACAACTGATTATATCAATTTGAAAGGAAAGGTTGAGTATTTTGAGAAGAAACTCAACAATTCCAGAAGGTAGAAAATTACATGTTTGAAAGAAGAGGGACAGACAGCAGAAGAGATCATATCAGGTGCTACTCCTAGTCACTTCGGTGAGGATAACAAGCAACACTGAAATGAATGATCAAGTAGGTATTGCATACCAGGAGGGATTTTTGTCTAGACCAAGAAGGGTGCTTGTATTTTTAATGAAGGCAGTACAGTACTGGTGCAGTAGTAGCCCTTGATCAGCCAGCAGCACAGTGAAGTGCTATAGTCATTAATGATGAAAACTTAATATTAGGCAGGGACAAATGAATAGCCATGGCAGCAGCTCATTAGCCTTGTTTCCCTTCCCATCAGTGTGTTCATGCTGCTTTCTCCTGTTCTGCTGAGTACCTTCCTAAAGTCTGTCTTACTGGAGTTCCCCACCAATGTTTTTTTATGGGCACAATGCAAAAAAAAGTGTATACTCTCTGTGATACGGGAACATTGCAGAATTCATTTTATGAAGACAGGTCTGCAACAGTATGCTGTTAGATTTCAGTCCTCACCCTCTGCTTTCGGGCTCAAAATATATCTTAGCAATCAACCATGTCCTCATGGCAGCGCCAATTTCTTGCACCTGTGAGTGAACATGTTAAAGGGGTTGGTTGGATGTATGGTCCACCAGTATTAGTGGGAAAGATCTCACTAATGAAGGGCTGATGCACAGTCATGCAGGCTTCAAGCCCTCACTCAAGTTTAGAAGTGTTCTGGATTGGCATATACTGAGATGAAGATTCTAAATATTAGCTTGAAAGAAACTTCGAGATTGTGTGTGAGGCTTCTAGATGACACTAGCTATATAACCAAGGTGCAAACACAGGGTCAGTGCCTAGCAACATCTCCCATTTGTTTCAGATCATTCCAAATTTGCTAAATTTGTCACTCAGCATTCCTTACCCTCACCATTGTTGTTTTGCTACCTTTGGTTCCTTGTCCCTCAGACCCTTCCTTCCTATGATCCATCCAACCTTCTGAATCCTGCTTTTGCTTGCTATATTATTCTTGTGTTTGTGCTCCCATTCATCAACCTGTTAGTCACATCTTTTGGAAACTACATTGCAAATCGGCTTGCTCCTCCAGTGAGCCAACTTTCTCCTATTTACCGGTCCTGGAGCCTCTCCTTGCCTGTTCAACTGTAGGTATGATAACAGTCATCACAGTCTTCCCTTGTACGGCTTATACGTTCTCAGAATTCTAATAATTACTAAAGAAAAAGTACTTTCAGAAAGTTCCCCTTTCAATGCCTAAAGCCTATGGAGGTGCATATGCATGAGCTCCAGCTTTCACCTGGCAGCTTAATGGCCCCCTTGATGACATGTGAAAACTACTCCCAGAGCAGGACAGAGGCCGTGGATGTGGAGAGCTATTTCTGTTACTCTGGGAGGATGACCATTTGGGCTGTTCCCATGAACTTGATTAACTTCAAAGAGGCCTAACCTATCACTAGGAATGTTAGCTGACACTTGGGCAGACTCTTCCTTTGTTTTCCCAGTCAGACAAGTCCCAGAGGGAGAAGAGCTGCCCGCAGCGCTGGTTTAGAGTGACTAGAAAGGAAAATGTTCTCATTTCCCTCCCCACACCTCGGGGCGGGCACACAGGCTCGGCACAGCGGAAGAAAGGTATGCCATCTTGAATTTAGGCAGAGAGTTGCACTGTGGCACTGTTTTCTGTAGAGCATACAGGAAGTGACACAGATTTGGATAGGGTTGTCCCTGGAAATCTTCGGACAGGAGTCACCCCCACCCAAAGGCTGCTACCAAGCCTGAATGAGGTACCCAAAGTACCCTCCTCAGAACACTGCTGGACCTTATGAGGATCAGAGGAGGACTGCACCTGCTATCTGAGACCTGAGAAAAGCCTGGAAGACTGCATATACACTACCTCTTGTACCCAGGACAAAAAAGTGGACTCCAACTGTCATAAAGCTGACTTCCTGTTCAAACTACAGGGACATAAGAAGCAAAAAGAGGCCTTTCCTGCAACTGCCGAGTTGACCAGTTCCAACTGGACCTGACTGAATCCAGCTGCTGGGCTTTAGCAGAGTGAGTCTTGACCACCAAGTGCTGTTCACAAGGTACTGGGATCCTTGGCTTTGTCAAAGTGTGCTCCTCCTAAGATTTCTGAAAACCTGGGATTTAAAACCTTTTTGGCTCCAAAGACATCCAGGGGACTGGGATCCCCATGCCAAACCAATCCGAATAAGGTGCATTTCTGTGGAGATGAAGATTCAGATTGCTCCCGCTCTCGGTTTTTCTGCAGCAAAAAATCTGATTCAGTGGGACATCTATGAGAATGTATCCAACCTCATGGAGCCCTGATCTGCTACAGCCTGAAGCCTTGTCCTGCTGGAAGAATCAAAGCTCCAAAGCCAAAAGTATTCGGTCAGTGAAGAACCTTCCTTGGAAGTGCAACAAAAATTTCTCCTGCTCTGAGTTTCCCTGCTAAAAGCAGACGGCTTCACCAGGACCTCATCCAGCTGCTAACTGACATTGTGCAGCCCTCTTCAGTTCAGCCTGCTGCCTTGCAACACAGATAAGTTTTGAATTCCTTTTCAGAGACGTAAAATTTCTGTCCAGGTTGAACCTAGTTTCTGTATCCGACCCTTGCACTATTGTGTTCTGCCCTAACTCGCATCTAGAGCAACCAGATGGCCACAGTTGCAGGTTAACACTTTTTGGTCCCATTTTTAAACTTGCATTTTAAAATTTCTTAGCCCTGGTTCCCCTCTTTTGGGATTTTTTTAGTTTTTATGCCATTTACTCTATTTTTCTAAATTGGTTTACTATTTTTCTTGTGCTGTGTTTTAACTATATTACTGTTTTGGCGCTGCATAAATACTTTACACATTGCTTCTAAGTTAAGACAGTCTGCTATGTGCCATAGTTACTTGAGTTGAATTTAGTGACTTTAGTGATTCACCCTAATAAGAATTGTGAATATTACTTGAGTTGAGTTCTCAACCCCTCCACTAATACTCCCAATTTCTTACACATGTGCTGCAGATAGTGGGCTAGATTTAATAACAAGTGACACACTGCAGCACAGCAAGAAGTTGCTGTGCTGTGTGGTGTCACCTGCAGAAAGGAGAACTGAGTCATATCTTCCAATAAATGGCACAGTTCAGCCCTCTCCATGCCCTGATGCACTGTATACACCTAGTGCCAACACAGGCACCCTTGCACGAAATGGCAAGGTTGTCTGCATTGTGGTTGTGATAGATTTTGTGAAGGAGGGTACCTCCCTGCACCAAAACTATTGTTTGAGATTAGTTCCTCTTTGTATGTGTGTTGCAGAATGCAGCACACATGCAAATAGAAAATAATGAAAAGATATAAATATACTTTTCCTTATTATACCAGCCTGAGTGAGGCACACCATTTTGGCACAAATCCATGACTACCAGTCTTTGTAGTTATGGGTTTGCTTTGCGTCAAAATCTATGGGTAGATGCCTCAAAACAAGTATGCACCACCTATGGAATGCCTCGCTGACACAAAGTAATGCAAGGCAGTGATTTTATTTTTGTTTCACAAAGTAACGCAAATAGTCATTTGTAGTGATTTGTAAAACAAAAAAAGGATTATGTGACATTGTAAACCCGTCCCAGTATGTTTTTTGTTGCATAAGTCTTACGGTGTATTTTGTGTCTTTTATTCAAGATGACCTAGCAGCGGTTCTGAGACACTCTCGGTTGCTGTGGGCACCATTCAGAACCAGCGTCCCGAGGGGCATATTCTCAAGGAGCCATCGCCGAGTTAACAGCACTTTTTCTCAGCCAAAGTCATGATAAAGTTATCAACCCATTCACAAGCTGGTGCTAACAACCCATAGCACCAGTTTACCCGCGATAGCAGCCGCAAAAAACATCGCCACAGACGACCCCGGCAACCATTGCTAATGAGATGCAGAGTAGAGGCATTCCCGTGCAAAAAGCCGCAACAACACCACTCCACTGCATTCTCAAAAACGAGCCAGATCGGCGATGCGACCTTAAAGCATGCGATAAGGCAAGTTAGCAGTAGGAAATTAACACCTGCTCTGACCTGGTGCAAAGCCGGACGGCAGCCTGCACCACAAAAGGGATCCCAGCCCACAGCCACACCTGAAGAAAAACAGATGCAATGGAGCTACTGATCATGCAGCTCGGAGCCCCAACAGGTCTACAAGAACCACCACCACCACCACCCCCAGGGCCGCCCACCACCCCCGGCCCTCCCCGCACCACCCCAACAGACGACCACAGAGGCAGCGCAGACAGAGACTGTGGACCTTCAGACAATGCACCAGCCTCACAGACATGACACCAGAGTATGTCATTGCCCACTATAGGCTCAAAAGGACAAGCATCTTCCGCATCCTGAACATCATTGCCCACAGGCTGACAGTACCAACACAGCGGACAACCAACAGCCCTCCGCAGACGAAGTTGCTGGCTGTGCTGCATCTGTTGGCCTCTGGTACCTTCCATCCAACAACCGCCAGAGTCGGTGGAGTCTCACAGCCAGCCCTATCAAAGTTCCTCAAACTTGTTCTGGATGCCATAATCAGCTTGGTACCCCAGTACCTATACTTCCCCCACACCGCGCAGGAACAGCTGGAGACCAAGCAAGGCTTCTACACCATAGCTGGATTCTCACAGGTTTTGGGGGCAATAGACTGCACACATGTCCTACTTGTGCCCCCTGCCATCACTGCGCCCAATTACCGCAACAGACAGCACACGCATTCCATCAATGTGCAGGCAATAGAGGACCACCGGGGACTCTTCACCAATGGCGTCGCCAACTATCCAGGCAGTGTACATGATTCCTTCATCTTCCAACAGTCCATCATCAACCGGCGCTTCTGGTATGGCACATACGGAACAGCACTGCTCGTTGGTAAGTACCAAATGAACACACCACACTCCTCAACTTCACAATTATGCAACTCACAGTTCTGGGAATGCACATATTACAAACTCACATACAACATGCCAAACAACATGCCCACCCACCAGACATGACAGCCCAGCTTACTGTGGGAACCTGGGCTAGCCATGAATACAAGCCAGCAACAGCATGGCACCTCAGCCACACACTAGCAGTTTTTATGGAGAGGTGGGAACCAGGCATGTGCAAAAGAGGCAAGTGACCCATGAATAAGCATATACACAATGCCAATTATGGCGTGGATGTGATTGCCAGACTGCAGTATTTAGACCACACACATATCCATGTCGACACACACCGCTGGTGTTTGGAGTGTAATGGACAGTGGATGCAACCATGTCACCCTTGCCAGTGGGGAAGATTTCAGAAATGTAGCTTGTTACATCCCCTCCTGTAAGCGTGAGCGGAATGGGTTGGCCCAGCGTATGTCAGGCCAGCGTAGGAGTGTGAATAAAAAGCACATAGCGCTGGGCGTGGTTCTCTTCTGGAATGCCCAACATCTCTGCCAGGGCAGCGCCTCTCACCCCACCACGAGGCCGACGCCGTGAGCGGTGTTGCCTGCGATCCTGTGCGCCTGCTGCACCCCTGGCCGCTGGTCCCTGAACCTGTCTTGACCACCCCTGCACACCCAGGCCTCAATGCCCAAATGCCAACACCGGCATGTTTCGAAGAGGGCCCACCGCTTGCCATGCAAGCTCGAGGCCCGATGCCCATGACCCTGGCAGCCTCCTCGGACCATCACGGCCTCCGTGACACAGGCCCGCAGAACTCCCTTCTCATTGACGTAGTCCACCGGCATACACAGCAGACAAGTAGGACACACATTAGGAACTGAGTCTTGATTACACCATGGCAGAGAACACTTTTTTAAGGCTGAGGTTATGTCACTATACTCCCTTCAATGTGGTGCCACCAAGGCTGTGCATAGGACTCGCACCAAACATGTCTGTGGGCACTTGCTGACTGTGACCTCCAGCCTACACTGCTGTCCAGCAGGCCTCACACCAGTCCAATGCACTCCATCACCGGCAGGACATGGCATTGTCGCTGGCTAAACACACGCTCAGCTCTGGTGCCACTTCCTATGACACCCACAAATCTAATACAAATGCCATTCCAACGTCATGAGTTAGAGATCCAGGAGGAGATGGCTGGACATCGGTTACCCCGCGCTGACCGCTACCTCCGTCCGACACTGCGACCAACTAGGTCGCATTTTTAGAACTGAGTCTTGATATCTTCATGGCAGTGTACTTGTCACAGTACGCAAGGAGATGAGTAAGGGGAAGACATGCTTCTGTCCGGAGGAGAAAAGGCTCTCCTTTACAGAGGTGATGGAACACTACCAACAACTGCACTGGTGCCACTGACTCTGTGAAGCGCATGCCTACCACACGTGGCTGTGGGACCTTGATGACCGCTGGCTCCGGCACAGACTGCGGTGGAGTAGGTCACACATTTTGAACTGAGTCTTGCCCTCTACATGGCAGAGACAATGTCATCGAACAGGCCTCATCGCAGACTGCATCCCCTTCCAGCTCTGGTGCCCCTGAGTGTGTGCCCTGAAATTTATGGTCGATCTCTGTGTGTGCGTCGGTGGCGTCTGGGCCCATGGGCTGGAGGTTGTCTTCCTCTACATATAGCTGATACTAACAAGGTGGAAAACTGGAGTCTGTAGCATTCAACTCTGCCATTTCCCTTTTCCTGCTTGCTTCTGCCCCTGCATCATGCCCTGGAGGGACGCCTTCCACTGTCCTCCGCAACACTCCACAACATTCCCCTTGGACTTTGACGAGTACACGCTCGGCTTGCGTGGCCCTAACTAAGTGCACCGCAAGTCACCGTCCCGTGAAGGTGTGCCTCTGCCGGCTGCTGTGCATGCGGGGCCACAAACTCTGTGCTACTCAAGTCAGAGACATAATGATGTCCATACCTTGTACTGCTGATTGTGTGCTCACTGTTGTGGTTGTTACCAGCACCACCCAACCCCTGAGTGGTGGCTTACACTCCCCAAGACTGATTCAGCACAGGCGTCACTGGAGTTGCGAATCTGGCAATAAAAGGGGTTGGGCGCACGTGCCCGTAGCCAGTCCCACAAAGTCACTCAGTGTGTCAGTGTGGTCATTATGTATGCATTAGGGACCAGGGCCATTGCACATTACATTGTTCTGTGTACAGCGTGCGCAACCATGTCACTGTAGCCAGTGGTGTAGACCTGAGACATTTAACCGTGTTGTATCTTCATGTGTGCATAAGCGGGGTGGACAGGCGTACAACAGTACTGCGTAGGGGCGTGGCTCCTCCACACGTGGATCTGGGTATGGTTCAGCATGGGCCTTGCCAAGGATGTGGCTGATGCGTGTGTCTCTGTTGTAGTGTCTGCACCACCCGTCCCACAATGGACAATGTTGCTATGTGGCATGCCCCCAGTGTGCGTGGTCGGCCGAAGGGGTACATGGGGGAGAGCATGCCCACTGGGGGGGTCAGGCATCACACATGCCAACTGTTGTGTGTGTCACTATTAGCGCAGCATGAGCCAAAGATGTACCCTCAACTGCATGTCGAGTGCAGCCAGGCAGGTGCTCTACATCTGTGTCAGACCTGTCCTTGCAATGGGCCTACACACACGTGGCCGGCCACATTCTGCGCAGCATCTTCACTGTGTCGAACTCAGGCTTGTAGACATGCGCAGACAGGCATGTCAATGGTGTGCCGTAGGGGTGCATGTGATATAATCGCGCTGCGCAAACTAGTGAATATGCTCGGGGGAGGTGCAGCAGTGAGGCTATGTAGTACACAGTGATGTAGCTCATGTGCAACATGCAATACATGTCATACAGGAATCACTAGGTCACACCAATGAATCAGTGAGCCTGGCAACACATCCTGCAGTACGTAGTCCTGACAAATGTCTCTCTGCACTGTCACAGTTGACCAAGGATATGCACTCTGCGCTTGGATCATGACACCCCTCCGAGCCCCGAATACACAGACCCAGAGGCAGTACAATGTGGCCCACAAACGCACCAGGGGCATCGTGGAGCACACATTTGAAGTGTTGAAGTCACGTTTTAGGTGCCTGGACGTCACAGGTGGTAAGCTCCTGTACAGCCCAGACCTCGTGTGCAAGATGATTGTTGCATGTTGTGTGTTGCACACCATATATGTACGCAGCAAGGCCCCATGGATACGAGTGCCAGATGCACCGAACGAACATGATGAAGAAGAGGCAGGTGGACCACACCCCACTGCAGCCGCAGCAGGTATAGCCCATAGGGACTACATCATTGACAATTTCTTCTCTGGTTGACGTCGGACGGTCACACGCTTGACCCCATCTTCTCCACAAGCCCCCACGTCTCCTTCAACCACACCACCAAACTCCACTGGACCGACCATCGCTGCATCCACTTCACCTTCAAGAATCCCACCATGCACCACTGCACCCAACAGATGCCTCGCCGCTGCTGGAGCAGTCACCGAAGACCAGATAACCATCACACTCGCCCAGAGCCCACCTGCTGACGCCACCGACCTCGACACTGCTGCCCGCAACCTCAGACAGTGGATCAACGACTGCGCCAACACCCTCGCCCCGATCAAGAAACCCTCCAACAGTCACACCAACAAGAAAGCCAGCTGGTTCACTGAAGACCTCCGGGCCTCCAAGCAAACCTGCCGAAAGCTGGAGAAGATCTGGCTCTGTGAACTAACACCGGACAGCCACACAGCCCACAAGAACGCCACCCGCAGACACCATCACCAAATCAGATCCGCCAAAAGGGCCTCCTTCAAAGACCGCCTAGACAACAACACGCACAACAGCAAAGAGCTCTTCAACATCTTGAAGGAACTCTCCAACCTCAGCTCCAACACCAACAATGTCCCACCCTCGCAAGACCTGTGCAACTCTCTGGCCACCTTCTTCCACCGCAAGATCGCAGACATCCACGATAGCTTCAACGCCATGACCGCCCGACAACCACTGAGACCTCCGCCACGACCACCATCCGCACCAACCGCCTGCTCTCCTGGACCAACATCAACGATGACGACACCATCAAGATCATGAACACCATTCACTCCGGATCTCTATCAGACCCATGCCCACACCACATCTTCAACAAAGCCAACACAGCCATCGCACCCCATCTCCAGAAAGTCATCAACACCTCCTTCGGGACAGCAACCTTCCCGGAGAGCTGGAAGCAAGTCAAGATCAATGCCTTACTCAAGAAACTGAAGGCGGACCCCATGGACCTCAAGAACTTCTGGCCGATCTCCCTGCTCCTGTTCCCGGCAAAGGTCATCGAGAAGACTGTCAACAAACAACTGACCTGCTACCTCGAGGAGAACAACATCCTGGACCCTTCCCACTCTGGGTTCTGCAGCAACCACAGCACCGAGACTGCCCTCATCGCCGCCACTGATGAAACCAAGTCCCTGCTGGACAACGGAGAAACGGCGGCCCTCATCCACCTTCGACACGGTCTGCCACCACACAATACAAACACGCCTCCACAACGCTGGGATCCAAGAGAAGGCCCTGGACAGGACCACCTCCTTCCTCTCCAGCAGAACACAGAGCGTTTGCCTTCCCCCCTCCTGCTCCGAAGCCACCGAGATCATCAGCGGCGTACCCCAGGGCTCAACCCTCAGCCCAACTCTGTTTAACATCTACATGGCACCGCTCACCCACGTCGCCCGTTGGCACAACCTCAACATCATCTCCTACGACGATGACACCCAACCAATCCTCTCCCTCACCAAGTACCACCACACCGCCAAAACCAACCTTCACAAAGAAATGAAGGCCGTCGCTGAATGGATGAGGAACAGCCAACTGAAGCTGAACTCGGACAAGACGGAGGTCCTCATCCTCAGATCCACTCCTTCAGCCTAAGACGACTCCTGGTGGTCGACCGCACTGGGAACCGCCCCAACACCCACCGACCACGCACGCAACCTAGGGGTCATCCTCGACTCCACCCTCTCCATGACTAAGCAGGTCAACGCCATCTCCTCCTCCTGCTTCAACACCCTCCCCATGCTTCGTATGATCTACAAGTGGATCCCCACTGAAACGAGAAGAATGGTCACTCAGGCCCTCGACAGCAGCAGGTTGGACTACAGAAACGCCCTCTACGCAGGAGCCTCGGCCAACTCCTGAGAAGGCTCCAACGCATCCAGAACGCCTCTGCATGCCTGATCCTCGACATCCCTCGACGCAGCCACATCACACCCCACCTGAGAGACCTGCACTTGCTCCCGGTCAACAAGAGGATAACCTTCAAGCTCCTCACCCACGCACACAAGGCACTCCATAACACCGGACCAACGTACCTCAACAGACAACTCAGCTTCTACACCCCCACCCACCAGCTTCGCTCCGCTGACCTCGCCCTGGCCACAGTCTCCCGCTTCCTAAGAGCGACCTCTGGTGGCAGATCGTTCTCCCGCTTCGCCGCCAAGACCTGGAACACCCTCCCCATCCACCTACGGCAGACCCAAGACCTGCTGACCTTCAGAAAACTCCTCAAGACCTGGCTTTTCGAGAAGTAGCAGCATTCCCCACCCCAGCGCTTTGAGACCCTCACGGGTGAGTAGTGCGCTTTACAAATTATATGTTTGATTGATTGATTGGGTCCTTAGCAGTCATGGCACAGTACATTGACTGACCACAAGCACTGCATGCGCCAATAAAAGCATTCCGATACATATTCCCTGTGTGCATGTCACTCATCTGTACAGGCACTTCACTTAGACAAGTATGGGTGCGACATGTTGTGCTGTCAATTGAGGGATTTGTTAATGGATGGTGGGTGTGTCACCTCTGTGCAGTGAGGCTGTTTATGGTGTCACATATTCGAACTGCCAGTTCTGTGTGTCACAGTTGTTAAGGTATCCCACTCTTCCGCGTTTCACATGTGTCCCAAATCATTCAATGTTGGCAGTCATATGTGGCATACAAGAGACAACAGGGATTATTTTGTGCTCTGATATGTGCCGCCATGATGCGGGGATGTACCCTGTGTCTCAAGTCCCACGACATGAGCAACATGTACGTAAGGGGGAGTCACTGCTACTACATTAGTCTGTGCTTTCATTCTTGTTTCATCATGGACATGGCACGTCGGTGTGCAGGGGGTGTTGTTTGTCCCTCTGCAATGTGAGGGGGAGATGCGGTTTCATGAAGTATACCATGTTTGTTTCCGTAATGGCGCAGGTTACATACTGAATGCATGTTGATGTACATTGTGGCTATTTGGGGGGATTTGCCTATCTGATTTGGACAATGGTCATTTGTTCTGCATCACAGCTGTGGGGTTGTGCTAGGCACGTTGTCATTTCACCGTTTATTTACTCTACTTTTAGGGTGCTTTTTCCTGCCAGACACGTGGGATTTGCAGGCCGGTCACTGGTTTTCGGTGCTTTTTGTATCACGATTGGCCTCATCGCAAGATTTTTTACGTTTGCGTTTTGCATTTTTGTGTTGTGGCGTAGAGTTTCATTGCGGACATTTGACGCGTTATCTGGAGACTATCGCATGGTATCGCCGTGTTGAGAATGCTTGGTTAACACGGCGTAATTTTCCCGCGATAGACTGCGATGTTGGAAGTTGTGTTAGTTACTTTTGCGATGGTTATCACACGTTCTTGAGAATATGCCCCTAAGTGTCCTTACGCTACGCCTAAATAAACACACTTGGATATATAGCTTAGGTGAAACAATAAGCTCTGCAACTTCCAAAATCAGATCAAAGAAGCAAGAAAATCACATTTTAGATTGCCCCTAGACCAGTGCTTAATTTGAGCCTGTGGGGCCAAGCGGCACTCACTTTTGGGGCAGGTGGGGCCCACCAGCGCTTATTTTTCCTTATCAGACATTCCCGAGATCAACAGAGGGCAGAACACTCAAACGGAGAAAAAAAGAAGAAAAAACACCACCAAGGGAGAAATCAGGAGGTTGCAAGAGTAAGATAAAGAGCCAGGCCATATCTGGAAGTGGGTTAAAGAGCATGAGATGGATACAGGACTACATAGCCTTGGTATTCGGCGCAGGGACATCTAATAGCAGCAGCCGCTGTCTTTAGGGCAGTGCTTTTGACAGTGGCTCTTACAAATTAAGCATTGCCCCAGACTGCACGACCGCGTGTGTCAGAGGAGGCACATGCAGTGTGATAGAGCCAAGAACGTGACCTCCTTTGACCACAAGACCGTGCCTCTTCCTGAGCTGAATAAGCTCTGAGCATCCGATCAAGGCGCGGCAGACATTCCTGGCCCGAGGCTACATTATTTTACACACCTTTTTGTTTGTTTGACTACATGCAGATATGACATATTTATGTTGTGAAATAGATATTCCATTTCTCAACACTCCGGGTCGGTTCAGCTAAAAACTATGTAGTGACACGATCTCTACAAATGACGGTTATTTGAGAAAAAACTGGTTGTATGTTTACAGTTTTACTTGGAGTTTATTAACCAATTCATGAGTAGATAGGTGAAATGCTATACACTGATTATGTTTTTTACATATAAAAAACCTTCGAAATAAAAACGGTTTTTCATGAAGTTAACAGTAACGCACTTTCGAAATAGAACATAAAAATATAAAGTGCAGACTTTTGGCAAATTCAGTTCTTATAGAGCTTTTGGAGAGCACATGCCGGAGTACAGGTAGGTGTCAAAAGAATAAGATGTGAAATTATCCTTACAAGTTATGTTCTCAGGATGGACTTCAGGACAATTATTTTCAAATAAATTAACTATTATGTAGAGAGATGCGTTCAAAGTTTGTTGTGTGGCTGGCTGGTTGAGTCTCACTGAATATGACCCTAGGCTTACATGCTGAGATGCATTTTACTAGACTCCAAAGTTGTGAACCCTCTTCTAATGACAAAAAAAACGCAAGCATCTTTGTTAAATGGCAACATGTGCTGATTGTAAAAATTGCAAAATATTTGGATTACTAACTCGTAATCTTCATTACTGCTTGGGCCATCTTCCTCGTCCAATTTCTTACTCTGTGAAAGGAGCATCCCTCCATAACAGGCTTTACAAATATGTTCCCCTTTCTGCTAGTAAAAAAACAAACCATAATGCTATTAACAGATATGTCAACAACAATAATTTATATAAACTCTGCCTTCCAATCCTGGTCAAAGGAAAATGGAACCAGGAGTAATGTAGATTACCTGTAAGCAATCCACACATTACCCCTTCCTCATCACCTTCATTACTGTACGAGGAAGAGCAGGGCCAGAAAAAATGGCTGTTGACCAGGAAATTATGAAGAAAACATGCATAATGTATTAAGACACATGAAACCGTTATTTCATTCTTACAGGCTCAAAACGTTAAAGAAATGAAATTTGAACCAAAATCCAAATCATTCCCGGAGATTAAATACAATCTGTAATGAATTGTAAACATAGAAGGAACTGTCCAGGAGACCGCATTGCAGATATCTTTAACTTAAGCCTACTGGCACTCAGGCCATAATAAGGCTGTCATTGCTCTTCGAGATCTCCCCTGTAGCCCTCTGAAGTGTATACAATGGTAAAAGCTGACCTGATCCAACTAATGCAGGAACACAAAGAAGGCTTGCCACACTAAAATGAACAGAAAGCGAAATACACAGAGTCAAAAGCCAGCTTCCCTTTTAACACAAACAGTAATAATTCTTCGAACATCAAAAGTGTGAAGAGCTCATTCCTCTGTGAAAACTAGACCCACAAAAAAACAGAAGAAAGGGTAATTTCCTGATTCACATTCTGTTGAGACAGAACATTTGGTTTAAATTGTGTTTGTACCTACATAATACCCACTCTATCCTAAAGGATTCCAAGGTATGGTGGAATACAATGTAAGTCCCTAGTTCATCCAGATGCCAAGGCGAGTTAATGGCCATCAAGAAGAAACCTTTTAGAGTAAGAAATGTTAGAGGAACCTCCTCCAAAGATTCTAAGGGAGAGTTGTATAAGACATGAAGAAACAAAGGCAGATTCCACAGCGATGATCAGCTTCGAACTAGGGTCAACTAATAACTATCGCTGTAAAAGGCATCATATATACATAAGTCCGCCAATTGTAAATTTCAAGTAAAGACTGCTAAGTTTTTTAATACATAGTGGTATATGTAGCAGTAAAATATATTGATTATTAAAGACCATATTGTGTTAAACGAAAAAAAAGCAGATCACTTATGTTATATTTTTGGTAAAATCAATGTAACATTTTTTATAGCCATTAAATATATTCCTACAGCTCAGGTTACATCCAGAAATTGCTAGGCAAATAAAAATCTTACAACATGCACATGAGTCATTATCCTATATTTGATTAGGGTAGTTTTAAAAAAATGGAAACAGTGTATCTATATAAACCTGTACACCACACCACAAAACCACGACTGCACATGCCATCATCTTCTACAAAAAAATGTTAGTCTCTTCAGAAGGGCATGGAAAGAATTTGAAACTATTCTAATTGTTAATAATATATTTTGCATCGCTAGATTCAATAAATCTATTAGATACAGATAAACTGATGAGCCCAGCCATGAAGCTTTCAATCATGCTGCTGAGTTCTTCAAGGCCAACTAAGTCAATACTCTATCCCTAGATTCCACTTCATCCTTATCCCTCAATTCCTTCTTCGGTGATTATAAAGGGGTATCTATTTTAAAACCACGAAGATTAAAATGTCTGGCAAACACAAACAATTGGGCTCTTAGTTCTTTAGCCAACCTTAGTTCACTATTACTTATTTTATTTATACAACAGCTGGAAGCTTTCATTTGGTGGGAAATTACCTACTTATGCAAAATACATAATGTGAGTAGGCATAACAGAGTTTTCAGGCAATCACCTTTCACCTTTTCCCAATCTGATTTCCCACTCAGACATATGATAGTTGCCCCATATAACATCTGCAGCAATGCCATGGCTTTATAAGCTGTCAAAACAAGCTTTAGAGAACGACCACCACAATCTATTCTAAATTTATTTAACTCAACCTCCCCACCAACACCGATTGTTTTTACCAGACAGGATTTTAAAGTGATTAAGTTCATTTTCCAAAATAACGTATTGTTAAAAGTCACTTCTAGAAATCTAAGAGACAAAACGTTTTCCATGCTTGTCTTATCAATTGCCCATGTGAAGGATTTACATTTAGAGACAATAACTACATTTTTTGTTTTATCCATATGATTGGTCAGTGTATTTTGTTCACAATATTTATAAAAGGCAGTTAATTATCTATGTAGCCCAATTTGTGTAAATTCCATTATTTCTAAGTCATCAGAGTAAAGAAACATGATGGTGAAAATGAATGCCGTTCTAAAAGAAAGTTACATTCTCAGGAATAAACCCTTCTAGAATGATACATGTTCCTCAAGGTAGAACAATGGTGATCATATGCCTTTAGAGTTCAAATCCAGGTAGACTTTTGAATTCCAGAGGCATTGGGACAAGAAAAGCTGAAACACTAAAGTGCTAACCTCTCAGGAGTCCTGACAATAGTAATTGTAATAGGGGATGACTTCTGAACACCTTCAGCCTTCCAGTTTCCCAGAAATAATATCTCCTGAGGACAAGGCAGAATTTAATAGAACATAAAGGAAACATTGAAAAAGTCATTGGTCTGAATAGCAATTGCTAACCAATTTCAATAGCCAACCCTAGTTTCTGAAAAGTCTTGACCAAAGATTGAGAGGCATAAATAGTTTAGGTATCCACTCTCAATGTTATGTTAACATGTGTACAGGCTTTTTAAAGAAACTCCTCTCCTCTTCAATCTATTCACTTTGAAGACTTTGCATTATCATTTAGACTCAGAGTTATGCCAGCTAAACTACTGGACACCAAAAGGTCAAATTTAACCACGTGAGGGAATTCTGTATCTGCATCCACTGAGTTATAAAGATGGAAAAACTATCTGAGAATTCGAAGTTTGTCCATAAATGTCCAATCTTTCTTAATGACAAATGAGGAGTTGGATCTTGTTGAAACTGACGTAAAGACAAGAACTGATGCTGGTTGTAGGATATGCCCCCGTTTCGCGAAGGCAAGAATGGGGGATAGGACATTCGAGGTGGCTACCACCAAGTGCTGGTAAAACCTACTTGCCCAACTACGCACCATGCATTCAGAACAGGAATTGAGAAAAGCCTTGAAGACCTGGCTCTTTAGATGTAATGACTAGATATGTACCTACCTCAACCTCTGTTGCTGTCTGTGTTAGCGCTGGCACATCCCCATTCGGGGTAGCTGCGCACTTTATAAATGTCTTTTATTATTATATGCTCAAGGAAACCCCAGATTTTCTCTCAGTAACCATTTATAGTAATTACTGTTTCCTGAAGTATTACACAATGAACTCTTCAATCATGACTCTACCAGAACTGAAGAAGACGAAGAGGTAGTGAGACAACCTTGTTAAGCCTTTAAGCCTTTTATGCTTAAACTCAGGGACTTAAAGAAGCTCTTGAAATGTTCCTGCATAAGTGCCTTTAAATCCAGTTCTGAAATCCTTCTGCTAAAATGTTTGCTGGCTCATCTCTTGAAGAGTCTCTATGAAGGTGAGAATGAGAATCTCCGTTCTAAATCATATAAGACTCTGAAGGGGGAAGCATCATATTTTCCATTTTGAGAGTGCTTGCCATCGTTCTGTCGAGAGCCCAAAGGCACACAATAAGAGCTATAAACCAGTACCCATGAAAGAGACCTGATGCAATGAGCCTGAAGATCATCAGGAAGGGAAGACCAACAAAGTGCCTGAATAGACAAATATTTTATTTATTAAAATTATGACCCCAGGACCAATTATACAATTAAATGATCAATCCCTCAGCTTATGCCGACCTACCCACACTCAACCAGAGGAGGAGCAACAGGACCTGGAGGCCAGCAAGGGCATCATGTGACTGAGAAAAGCGTGAGTTGGGTTATCTGGCATATGCCGCGCCAACTCCAGCCTCCTAATCCTACAGTTAACTTCTCAGCCAAGAGGAGAAAATATAAATGAATAGACTTGAAAATAGTGTATCTATGGACGCAGACAAAACCTGGAAGTATTGTGGTGAGCATATCAATTTATAGGATTATGGAGGAAATTCTTTACTAGTAGAAAGACAAAACAGACTTGTAACACCTGTTAAGGAAGGCATGACGCTCCTTTCTTAAAATATGGAAGGGGAAGAGAAAGTGGCAACAGGAGGTAAGCTAAAATGCTGAATTTTTCAGATAATGTGAAGGAAAGCCCTAGAACCACAGATGCTATGCTGCCATGGGAAAAAAAAACAATTACATGTCAGTGGCAATGACTAATTATTACTTTGCAGAGTCTATGTAATGGTCATTTTAAATCGGTAAGTTTTCTTTCTGGCCAATGCATCATGAACATTAAGTACGGGAATGTGTCACAGAAAACCACCACTCCCTGAAGAAGAAGGATCTATATTTACCTAAGTGTCCGTAGCGAAGGAAAAGAAATAAGCGAAGAACTACCTTGCAAGCCTCATACCTAACATACAGTGATATTATTTCTGGATGTCAAATGTCTGGAAAAATAAAGTTGCACTTTTCAAGCTTTCATATCTGAGATTCGTCATAAGGAAAGAGTGAACCACATTGTATATTTTGCAGATAATGTTTTGAGAGAAAAAAACAATGAAGGCTCATAGTTTTATGGTACCTATTTTTGACATTTCCATCTACAGTTATATTTATTTTATCTCATCTTATTGAAGAAGAAATAAATAACTCATTACTGTCCCATATATTTGGTTTAGTTGCCAAGAGACTTGATGGGTACTACGAAATCTTCTAACTAGTTGTTGGATGCCTCTGAACCAGAAAAGATCCCAGTTGATAATGTTCACCTACAATTGTAATTCTGACTATTTTAACTGGCCTATTGACTTTTCTATTTACCGCAAAAAATCAAAAGAAATTAACCACTTCAACAGAAACAGGCAACGGATGGCAACAACAACCTAGCGATAGGTTTACTTTATCTTTATGTAATCTTCTATGGAAGATTATGATGTAAAGTATTATATGAATGTTTACGCTTGAAAGCTGTCAGTTGGAAGTTGGAGCTCAGAGGTGGCTGGGATTTTTCTATCCACTGAAATAGCTTCCATTAAACAACTCATTTTATACTGAAGTGTGTGGGACCCACTTCTTTACATTGGCGACGAGGATGGGATCCAAGTCACAACTATGACTGTGGTGAGGGTAAATACCTTGATAATATTTAGATCACACTAAGGTATATGTCCAGGCAAACATTCCCTACTGTGGCTGATGCCTCACAGAAAAAAATTCTATACATGAGAATATGGAGAGAACTTTTAACACCATTGTTGCTAAAATTCCAGACGACAAAGGAACCTACTAGTAGTTTTACAGCTGATGTGCATGTTCAGCTCTTCCTGATGTTATTTCTCCAGGAGAGAAATGAACATACTATCTCCACCAAAAGCTCGGAGTAGCATTCAATTCTAAGATTAGAGCAAGGGAGGTGAAAAACATTTCACAGCCATTCCAAACCCAATTTTATTGAGACATCAAAGACTCACTACTGTGTCCTTTCAGTTGAGAGGCATTGGGTTGTCATAGAATAGGCCCAGTCATAGTAATGAACCATTCAGCTGTGTCGTACCCCATATAAATCCATTAAATGTCTGACCCTAGCAAACTAGCTTCTCTGGCTTGATGTCAGACTGACAAGGCAGTTGGAGCCCGCTTCAACTTCTGTGTGATTAAACTTCGTTTGGCTGTTGCTAAGCACACCATCTCTTGTAAAGTATTTACCAAGAAAAGCCATGAAAACTATCCACTGAGTTGCAATGATAGAAAGTTTCTCCCAGTTTACCCCAAAAGCAAGGCCTTTGGGAAGATCCATACCTATGGTAAATGTGAGAGCAACTCTTGTGATCCTGGGCTACAATAAGCATCTCATGTGGCTAAATTAATGCTTATATCCCCTTAGATCTTAAGACTGTCTGCAACGACGACAAAAGTTTTATGAAGCAGTTGTGAGCTGAGGAAGGAACAAAAGGAAAGGAAGAAAATTGCGGTTCCAGAATAAGGAATTTCCAATGAGGTGGAAAAACACCTATATGTATTTCTCAAATCCAGTCTCTTTAAAGGTGAGACTCAATGTTTCCACCTTGAAGTGATTGCATAAGAGGAATTTATTGAAAGTCATTGAATATAACAATGGTCTCAACTTGGATTTCATGTGAACTAGGGACGAGTTGCTGGTAAAACTGCCCCCTAAGACTCCTTTGGCGTAACACTTACTTACTCTCCACAGATTTCTGAGCTGCCTTGCTTGGAGAAAACAAAAAAATAAGACAAACATATTGTTGTGAAAGAATAGATTTCATCCTATTCAAAACACAGGACATCTGAATCAGGCATGCCCAGTTGCGATAAAAAACGAGATACCCCATCCCATTTTTAGATGAGAACAAAAA
This sequence comes from Lissotriton helveticus, assembly GCF_964261635.1. NCBI lineage: Eukaryota > Metazoa > Chordata > Amphibia > Caudata > Salamandridae > Lissotriton > Lissotriton helveticus. Next base: position 469,895,743 of record NC_136070.1, read on the forward strand.
ATTGTACAAGTAGCTTAATTACCTGTGAGTTGAAGTACTGGCCAAGGAAGCCACACACTCAATTGCCACTGCTCCTTCTGGAAATAAGTTGAATGACTATCTGAATATCTGTAATGCCTTTCATGATGAGACTTTTTGGGCTTCTGATGAACAATTGAAAACTACCAGTGGAGGGACTAGCACTTTTTCTTTGTCTGTCAAAAGCATACCCTTTGAACAATCCATGGAAACACATTGTTTTTCTTTCAAATATTGTGAATGTAAAGACATAATCGGCTATTTTTCTAAAATACCTCCAAACTGAAGCCTTTCAGTTTCTCTGCTTGGACCGAAACAAGGCTTATGTTTGAAGTTTAATGTGTATCACTGAGAAAATAACTCTTCAGTAGTTGTAGATGTGATCTGCCATTTGTGTTTATTCAACCAACAAAGCGCTATTCATGTTATGTGGGACCTTACTTTAGTCTGGAAGGGGGAGCGTGAATCACATTTAACAAGTCAGTTTCTTCTCTGAGTCAGAAGATGAAAGCTGTGTGGCCTCGCTATCATTGCTTGTAAACTGCACCATGTATTTGCATCTGAAATATCGGTCAGGGGACTTTTTCGTGGTTTCCGACAATAATCCTTCTTCAAGTGACAACATTCCTTTAAAGTAGACTGAGAGTGCTATGAGTCGGTGTTCTGAAAAATGATATTTTTCTTTACCTTTAAGATTGATATAATGCTTTTTAAAGCACATCATTACATTCGACTTCTCATATCTCGTACATATCCATGTTCTTCCTTATTATCCACGCTCATCAAATTTGCCAGAAAAGCACTCATATCTAGTTGACGCTGGTAACAAAATTGACTCATTGTCACAGAAGCAACATATTTCTTATTGGTATCTTTGACATTGCATATCCCTCTCAATGGCTGTTCAACCTAAACAATGTATCATTGCTTTGTCACTGACTTTCTCCTGAGCAATGACAATTAAGCACTCAGCTCCCCGGCCCTAGCAGACATTGCCAATTGAAAACTTCAGCAAATAAGCGTGTCAATTTGCTTTAAAGAGAAACAAGCCACAGTATATGCAGTGAAATAGTATCATGGCGGCCGGCTCACGAAGTCTGGCTGGGAGCTCCCGAACTCTCTAGGCAGCTCAAGCAGGAAAACTCGAAGAACGCGCCTTTAATGTAAAATACTCTCCTTCCTGGCGAAAGTTGTGGAACAACATGTCCTCAAGACACTTTCATCCTTCCTGGAGGAACACCAGCCACTCCAGACGGGAACCGGCCACTACAAAGCGGCCGTTTCCACGCAAACCTTAACCAGGCATCCATTACATCGCATGCTTGGTTACCACGAATAACCTTTACCACGCATACCTTTACTACAAGATACATTGTAAAGGCATGTGTGTTAAAGGCTACAATTTTAAAAAGGGTGCTTGTGGGGTCTCCCCCCGAAAAAAAAAAATGTGTGCGAAAACAAAAGTGGGTTGGGGGGTCTCCCCCCCTTAAAAAACGCACCCGTTGTAACGTTGCAAAGTGGAGGCAATCAGCATCGTTTTAGAGGAAACGGAATGACACTTCCGCTTTCTCTTTACAGCGTATGACCTCACCAAGGAAGATCAAGGAGAACGACGATGTGAAGAGGTAAGGGGAATTTTAGTTAAAAAAAATATATATATATATATATATATATATATATGGGTTGAGGTTTCCGGGCAGAGGTAATTCTAAGGATTGGGGGATGGGGGGTCATGTAAGTGTACAGGGGAGAGGTATAACCTTTACCAAGACTATGCCCTTACCATGCATTACCATGAATTTACAGCGAAAATCGTTGTAAAAGTATGGGTGGTTAAGGAATATTGGTGGTAAAGGTTATGCGTGGAAATAGCATTCCGTTGTAACGCATGCGTGGTAAAGGCATGCGTTGCAACTGAATGTGTTGTAACGTCATACAACCCTCCAGGCTTGACAGGCTGGTTTTAGAGCCCATCACAGTACTGAGCTGGTGATGCTGTCTGTTCTCGATGACTTCAGAATCATGGCTGACAATAAAAAACAGAACGCCCTGATTTTATTAGACCTATCAGCGGCGTTAGATACGGTTAGCCATACACAGCTGCTGGATCGAATCACAGACCTGGGCATTCGCGGGCTGGCACACCAGTGGCTAGAATCCTTCCTGTCAGAGTGGTCCCAGAGGATCCAGTTGGGGGAGCAGCTATCGGACAGGGGGACCCTCACCTGCGGCATCCCCCAGGGCTCCGCATTGTCCCCGCTCCTCTTCAAAATGTACCTACAGCCTCTGGGGACAGCTCTAGCCCGCATGGATTGCCGAGTTTTCAACTACGCGCATGACACCCAACTTATTCTCCGGATTGACAACTCCACCCATGCCCAGGATTTGGCACAAAAAATCCTCTGATTCACAGTGAATTGGATGACAGCCAATTCACTTAAAATTAACCCTGACAAAACAGACGTCCTTGTCATCCCCAAGAAAGACAACCCCTGGAGTGATCATTTCTGTCCCCAAGAGATGGGTGCCACCCCCACACCAGTACCCATCATGAAAAACCTGGGCATAAAGATCGACTGCGAGCTCTTCGTGGCCAACCAAGTTACCAAGGTGGTTGGAACTTGTATAGGTCTCATGAGACAGCTACGGAAACTGGTCCCCCTCCTTTCAACTGCCTCACTACAAATGATTGTGTCAGCCACAATTGTCTCTAGACTAGACTACGGCAATGCCTTATATATCGGCCTTCCCCAGAAACCCATCAATAAACTACAGGTGGTACTGAAGAACTCAGCCAGGCTGATTTTTAGGCTGCCTAGAACGAACCACGCCAACCCTCCGCTATGCAAACTGCATTTGCTTCCTATTAAGCAAAGAGCAAAATGTAAGGGTCTCTGCATTGCCTATAAATCAATTTACAGCACAGCCCCAGCCTATATTAAAGAACGCGTGGAGAACTATGTTCCGGGCCGCACAGTGCGGTCATCGGAGGCCTGTTGCCTGTCCCCTCTAGGGTGCAACACTGCATCTAAAGGGGGAAGAGCCTTCTCCATCTTGCTCCCTCACCTATGGAACCACCTGCCTGATTACCTTCGCAAGGAACCTGCACTCCTCCCCTTCAGGAAACAGCTCAAAATGGTCGTTTTCATGGAGGTTTTGGATACTGTTTAACTCCCCTTCCCTGTGCTGCAATGCATCTGCTAACGATCTTTTGACAACTCTCTCTAAAGCTCTTAGAGACCTGCCAGCGATTAAGCGCTATACAAAAATCAATTAACATTAAAATTAACTGCAGTTCGGATTGCAGATCGCTCTTGCTATGCTTCAATAGCAGGCTGCAGGAGAACGTGCTGAGACGAGATAGTTCATGTATGACTCCGGTAAGTGCCCAGGGTGGAGGGAAAAAGAAAAGCACAGGTCCCCGCAGCCGCATCTACAGAGATAGGAGAGAAAAAGGGAAAAAACTCACACCCTCTGAAGTGCATGCTCAAGAATATAACCAGAAATGGGGGCAAGTTATTGCCTGAGGAACAGAAACTTAGTAGCTAACATTACTACTACTACTTCATGGAAAAGCCCAGCTTCGGTGCCTATATTTCATAAACAGAGTGGGAAACAGGGCACAGCGACCCAGAGCCTGGAGTGTCCTTCTTTTTCATCACAAGACAGGCCTTTAGAACCTAAGATAAAAGTTACTTCCCCAATACATTCCTTTTTTAAAGGTCAAGCTAAGCAGGATTCCACAGGTTTTTCCACTGGAGACTTGTAGAAAGGGGGAACAACCTTAGGATCTTGAATGTTCTAGATGGGCTGGAAGAGGAGAACGTCAAGAGCTTTGTGGTTGACCTTCTGAAAGAATTTATCCCCTGGTTGGGCCAACAATTCTGGAAGAAGATATACATAGGATGCATCGTGACCCCTTTAAAAAAGGAAGAATGAGAAAGAACCCACGAAGAATCATAATTAACATTAAAAACTAAGTATTAAAAGAAAACATTTCAAATGAATCACTTAAAGTTGCCACCTACACAAAAAGAGAATTGTCTTTTTTAATCCGTTCAAATAGCTCAAAGGCCACACAGAACAGGCAGTGGGAACTAGGGCAACGTATTCAAGAGCTAAGGTCACTGGGGGCAACAGCCCAGATGTGATGTCTAGCTTCCCTAAAAATCATGAGGAAAAACCAAATGCACCACATAAGAGACCCCAAAGAGGTGGAGACTTTCATAGAAGAGATCAAAATGAAGCAAAATAATTAAAGTTAGTAAGCTTATAGAACAAGGATCTTGACAGGGGCATCTTGTTTTACCCTAAGAAGGAAGGGAGGGTTCTCTAGGGGAGGGAGGCGTTCACATGAACATATTTTGATATATTCGGACAGGATGTGGGAGCATATGGGAAAAAAAGAATTGTCCAAATTTGTGGACATTGAGAAGTTCAGGTCCGAGAAGACACAGGGGGCTATCAGGGTCAATACAAACAAATTAGATGTTGGTTAATATTTTGCCATGGAATGTGAATGTCCTTAGAGCCAGAAGTAGAGGGCAAATGATCATGGAATATTTAAGAACAGTGGATAGTGAAATCATGATCCTTCAAGAAACAGACTGATTAAAGGTGGAATGGGGGGAGACAATGAACAAACAGAGGGGTATATTCTCAAGAACGTGTGATAACCATTGCAAAAGTAACTTAGCGCAACTCTCAACATCGCAGTCTATTGCGGGAATATTACGCCGTGTTAACTAAGTATTCACAACACGGCGGTGCCATGCGATAGTCAGCAGATAACATGTCAAATGACTGCATTACAATCAACGCCACACAGCAAAAATGCGAAACATGTACACAAGAAAAGCTGCGACGAGGCCAATCGTGGTACAAAAATCAGCGAAAACCAGCGACAGGCCAAACAACAACGAAGCACAATGGATGTTGCTAGAGCAAGTACGGAGGAGAACCAGAACCCCACAAGCCCCCCCCGGAGGACCAGCCTGGGACCTCAGGGTCAGGGAAGGCCAAGGAGAAGAAGAGTAGGAAGAAGCGCTTCAGTCCGCAAGAAAACTGGATCCTGATAACGGAGGTGGTAGATCACCATCTACAACTGTTTGTCACCTCCACTGTGTCATTGGCAACAAAAAATGGACTATGGCAGTCCATCATATACAAGGTGGAAACAGTCAGAGTGCTGAAGAGGACAATGGAAGAGGTCAAGAGGAAATGGAATGATGTCAAGCTCAAAACCAAGCTGAAACATGCCAACAACCGGAAGGCAGCAATGCAGACTGGAGGTGGGAGTCCTGGCCACAGGAGGAGCTGGACTATATGGCGGAAATGGTGTCCACAGTCATCAGTGGGGGGACGGTGGCAGGAGTACCGGGACCGGACACTGCTCAACATGACCGGACACAACAGCACCAGGGTGAGTAGCGACCAGGGACTGGGGGACAGGAAAGATGGGCACAATGGCACACATGCACAATTAAGTAGATCACACCGAAACGCGTCGACACAAGGACATTGTTATTTGTTATAATGTATTGTTTTTAAATTAAAGTAATGTAATGATTTTCTGTATGAAATGTTTGCAACTCAATGCTTTCCATGATTGGAAAAACTATTGTAAAAAGTTTCTGAACAAGAAAACTTTTCTGAGACTGGAGTTTATTGAAATTTTTTTACTGACTTGTATTAATTTGTAATCATGTGGTGTTAATTGTTTTTAACATTGCACCAAGAACTATACAAATTCTTAAACTGTTGCCATGAAATGAATAATAAAGGATTACTATCAATTGCTAGACTTTCCATGTAGACTCCTTTGGGTTATGTATATATTTGATGAATGTTGTCACATGAAAACGGAAGGACACAGAAAGGAAAAACTTTTTTATTATAACTTTGCCATTACCAGTCTTTTCTGGTTTACCTGGGTAACTCTCTTGTTTTGAAGGCGTCTCCCCAAAATACAACACACATACATAACATGCAGAGCACACCAACACTGACAACAATGTGGTACAAACAGCAAAGCACCTACAACAGAACACAGGACACAACTGATGCCGCGTGGGTGTTGACACTGGCCAATCACATTTGGGATTACAGGGAAATGTGAGTTGATAATGTACAAGTGCAAACACACACACGTCTGTCGTCGAAATGTCCAAGTCTGTATGAAAACATGTACAATGCAACAACATACATGTGGATACATTGTTAAACTGCATCTCTCATTCACATTGCAGAGGAAAATCAACACCTCCTGCAGAGCAGCCTGGCCCTCTCTTCTCTGATGACGAAGAGGACCAACACAGCTTCGACGCCCTCCAACAGCTCGCGGAGAGCCTACGCAGCCCAATTCCAGGAGCTGGGAAGCCCAGCAGTTATGAGGAGAGCCCACCCCCTGCACAGACCACACAGCAGGCAGCACCCACCACCACAGCTGACTCCCAGGACCCCCACGAAGAACACATGGCCTTCCAACGCCTTGTGTTGGGGTGCCAGGAGCAGCTGGCTGAACAGGTGCGGGTGGGCTTCGACCGCATGGCAGACATACTAGATGGCATACGTGGGTTTCTAAGTCCCATCAGGGACCACTCACAGTCCCTAACGGAAACCCACAGTCCACTCAATGCTCACCAATGGACCATAGCTGACATCACTGGAGCCCTGACTCAGAGACTAGAACAACTATCCAGTCAGAGTGTCTCTAGCGATGTCCCACGGGAGTTGGGAAACATGCAGAGGTTAATGGAGACCATGGAGCGGGCGAATATGGAATGGGCTGCTGCCACGGCTGCACACCAGCGAGTGGTAGCTGGGTTCCTCAATGACCTCAGGACCATCCTTATGGCATTGCTGCCACAAGGCCTGGTGCTGGTGCATGCTGCTGCTACCACTACATCCACATCTCCACCCCCTGAAGTGTCAGTGCCACACAGTGTGGCAGACATTCCACCGCCGGCCCCTGTGGTGTCACTGCCAAACAGTGCAGGAGACAGAACACCACCACCCACATGTGAGGCATATGAAACAGCAAAGGACGAAGATGCAGATGAATCTGCCCTTGTGGTAAGAAAGACGCAGTAGCATGCATCTCCACCATAGTGCCGGCTTCAGCTTGGTTCTGCCCTCTGCATCTTTGCCTTCCACTGTCCCCCGATGCACTCACCTTGGACCTCGACATGGACTACCATATTCTGTTTGATTGCCAATGACACAACAATCTGAATACGGACTGAACTCTTCCTCTTCCTTTGGACTTGTCATTCCCTGAAGGACTCTGGCTTGCCCTCCATAGGCCAACATCGTCATGCGGGGTTTGCATGGCCCTGTACTGCTTCAGATGCAACACTCCACTGAATGCGCATTAAACATTCATAATCACAAAGATGTGTCAAGTCTATGGTCTTTCAAGTGTGGAAGTATGGATGAATGTAGGCTCACTGGACTCCTCTTGCGTCCATGTGGCTTATGTTGTAGAACAAGGGGCACAGGGTGACACAGTGCCGAATGCGGTCCGGGTGGCACTGACACAACAACAGGGACACATGCATGACTTACTTCCTTGTCCAGTCCAGTACGGAACTACGCCCAGGGCCCGGGGTCATTTACAAACCCCGTACGTGGGACTGGCATACGCCAGGCCAGCCCACTCCACTTACGCTCACAGGGGGGGACGACAACGCTACATGTTCCAGGTCTTCATGGTAGTGATCTGCTGGTCACAGGTCTAGTTATCAGCATGCCACAGCCACTCCCTCATGGCTGGTTTACACCCACACCACACCCATCCAGCACACGCATCACAGCACATGTAACCCTGCCAATAAAAAGGGCCGGGCGCACGTGGTGGATGCCATTTCCACTCTCTATCTGGGTGCATCGGTTTGGTGTAAATGAAGGCATCACATTCCCAGGGCTTGAGGAGACATGCTTTTGTCCGCAACACGATACCCAATCATACAGGGTTCATGACTTTGGGGGCACAGGATTGGTGGCACTGGATCCCTTGCAGCGGGCACAGGCACACCGCCACGGGATGGTGACTGTGGTGCACTGAGGTAGAGACACCTTATTATTATTATTATTATTATTATTATTATTATTATTATTATTAAGCTGTTTTATAGCGCGCTCAATTACTGCCGGAGTATCCTGGCGCGAGAAAAGAAAGGAAAGTAGTAATGATAGCAGAACCCTGAACCAGCACAGAAATCTAGACAGCCAATCTAAACAAGTAAGTTTTTAGCACTTTCTTAAAAGCCATAAAGTCACCAATACTGCGCAAAGAAGCCGGGAGCGCATTCCAAGTACGAGCGGCCCTCACTGCCACAGAGTGTCCACCCAACCGGACGCGCCGAAAACGTGGGACCAGCAACAGATGTTGGGCTGCAGAACGCAAATCTCGGTTGGGGGAGTACCGAATGAATCGCTTCATCAGGTAAGCGGGACCCAGCCCGTTGATGGCCTTATGGGCCAGAGTCAGAATTTTGAAAGTGATCCTATGCGGCACTGGCAACCAATGCAGACTCTCCAGGTAACTCTTAACGCTGATCCGCCTGGAGATATTCCCCAGTAGTCTGGCGGTAGCGTTCTGAATAATCTGGAGCCGCCCTATCAGGTAAGCCGGAGATCCACTAAACAAAGCGTTGGCATAGTCCAGGCGCGAGAGGATTAAAGCTCTCGCGACTGACTCGCGTGCTGAAGCGGGCAAATAAGGAAAAAACTTTCTAAGAGACTTCAGAGTCCCGAAGCAACCACCAGTAAGCCTCCTAATATGCCCCTCAAATCGAAGGTCTTCCCCAAACCAGACCCACAGGTTTTTAGCCAAGGTGTTTGAGGCACATGGTATGGGAAAGCCATCCGGCCACAGTCGGATCCTAAAATCAGGAGGGAACTGGCCATAGAGCAAGATTTCGGTCTTGTCCTCATTGCACTTCAATTGCGATGACGCTAGCCAATTGAACACTGAGGACAGACAGTTCTGAATCTGCTTATGAACCTTATGTGCTGAGAAGGTGTTCAGCCTGCGATGATGCCACGTCCCGGCGGTCTGGACGCCTCAGGATTTGTGTGGCCTGCTGGACCGCAGTGTAGGCTAGAGCCGGGGGGCAGCACGGGCCTACCGTGACATGGCGTTGCATCCCGGATCACAGAGTTAGTGGCACCTCAAGGGCTGAGTGGGTGTGCTGCCTGCAATGATGGCCTGTGCAGTGGTATGTCCTCTGCCATGGCAAAATCGAGACCCAGAATCAAATGTGAGACCTGGTGACCTGTGGAGTGGGGCTGCATGATGTGGAGGGTGCCATGTCCACGGGCCCCGGGCTTGGGGCTTGCACTTGCATGTGGTGGCCCTCATTGCAACACACTGATGGCGCTAGGTGAGCAGTGAGGCCTGGGTGCGCAGGGGCCGGCATGCCAGTTGGGCAGCGGGAGGGGCTGGGGTGCAGCTGCCTGGGTGAGCCTGGGTGGGCATGCCACGCAGGGAGGTGGGAGGGGCTGGGGTGCAGCTGCCTTGATGCAGAGGGTGGGCATGCCATGCTGGGCAGCGGGAAGGGCTGGGGTGCAGCTGCCTGGATGCGCAGGGGCGGGCAGGCGATGATTTCATTTGCAATTGTATGTACTCTGACATTCATGTATCTGGACTCTGTTTCAGATGACGGATCTGTTTCAGATGTGGGACCTAGTAAACGGCACTACATACCGGCACGTGATTGGAGACACACTGGCGTCAGCAGGTGAACAGTGAGGCCTGGTTGTGCAGTGTCGGCACTCTCTCTCCCTGTCCCTATCTTCTTTTCTCTGTGTCTCTCTCCCCCTCTCTGTATGTCTATCTCTCTCTCCCCTTCTCTGTACGTCTATCTCTCTCTCTCCCTCTCTCTCCATCTTTCTCTCTCTCCCCCTCTCTGTCCGTCTATCTCTCTCTCCCCTTCTCTGTTCGTCGGTCTCTCTGTCCCTCTCTTTCTCTCTCTCTGTATCTCTCTTTCTCCTTCGCTCTCTCTCTCTCACCTTTGATGTGTGCAAGACACACCTTCTCATCATGATTTTTGTCTTGCAGGCTGTGACCTCCAGATTGTTCCGAGGGGAACCGCCATGTGTCTATATTTCTGTTGTGTGATTGTGCGACATCAGGCGGAATATTTGGTACATGATTCCATGTAGTTGATGTGGCATGTCTTTGACTGGGGGGGGCTGGGGAGGGGGGTCCTGGAGGTGGTGACTGTTGTGGCCCTCTTGGGTGTCCGGGCTGAATGATCAGTTGCTCCATGGCATCTGTTGCCCTTCTGGTGTAGCTCTGGGCTGGGCTCCCTTTTCTGGTGCAGGCTGTGGTCCGACTTTACACCAGGTCAGAGCAGGTGTTAATTTCCTGCTGCTAACGTGCCTTATCGCATATTTTGTGGTTTTATCGCCGATCTGGCTGGTCATTGAGAATGTTGTGAAGTAGTGGTGTTGTGACTTTTTGCATGGGAACGCCTACTCTGCATCACATTACCGATAGTTGCGAGAGTCATCTGTGGAGTTGTTTTTTGCGGCTGCTATCGCAGGTAAACTGGTGATATGGGCTGTTAACAACAGCTTGTGAATGGGGTGATAAAGTTATCGCGACTTTGGCTACAATAAAGTGCCGATAACACGGCTATAACTCCTTGAGAATATGCTCCAAAGTTGGGTGGATAATTATGTTTGCACTAACCAGGTCTGCTGTGTTAAGGGGGTAGTTATTTTATTCAAGAAGTCAGTAAAAGTGTCCGTAGAAGAGGTGACCACTGATCCTAAGGGGAGATGGATCTCTGTGAAAGCAAAAATGTTAGGGAAAACATATGTTATGGCAGGGTTTAACGGCCCAAAACTTAGATGACCCTTCCCTTTTGCAGTCTTTATATAGCCATCTTATAGATACCACAGCCCCTATAATCCTTGGTGGAGATTTTAATTTGCTAATAGATCCGAAGGAAGATAGGCTACGCATTAGGAAAATATCTTATCTACCCAAAGTGAGGTTGTGGTTGAAACGTTATATTGAAGATCTGCAGTTGGGGGATGTCTGGAAGGTCAATGGGGTGAGAGAGCATAAGTTTCCTTTAGAAATAAAAAATATAGGCATGCCTCATGGATAGATGTTTTCTTAGTAGATAATAGAGTAAGTAAAAAGGTTAGAAAGGTGGAACATCTACTGGCAGACTTTTCAGACCACTCGGCAGTTCGAATGGAATTAATAAAAGATAAAGCAGACACCTCCTCAAGATGGATGTTGGACCAAGCTCTGCTCAATTGCAGTTGGGCTGCAAACTCAAGAAAAAACATACCCAGAGATGAAATGGAGTCTTATACAGAAGAATTACTTTATATGTGGATAAAACCTTATATTGATACATCATGCAGGTACAAAGTCAGGTTCAAATGGGCAGAGTAAGTAGCTGTTCAATGAATGTGGGCGAGGTGAATGATAGAGGGAAAAGGCTAAGACTGGCTGAGTTTGTGAGGATGAGTGCCTTTGACATTGTGTGCCTGCAAGAGACACATATTCCATGGGGGAACAGGGGTCTGATGGGCATAGGAGGATACAATATTGCAGGGCTCTAGCATTCGGGGTGTCGCAATCTTCGCAAAAGTGGTCTTAGGACGTAAGACTTCAGACGTGCTGGGAAGGTGGGCATTGGTGGAGCTAAGGACTGGCCTTACAGTATGTGCGGTATTCTGATCAAATCAAGACGACCCAAAAATCTTTGAGGTCCTTGAGGTGGAACTAGCGGCGTGACCCTATCCACTAGTTATGTGTGGAGATTTTAATATATCAATGCAGACCCACCATGGGCATCTAAATGAAGTGATATATCAGGGGAGGTAGCCTAGAGTTTATAGGGCACTGACTTCCCTCATGAGCAGCCACGGCTTGGTCGATATCTGGAGCATTAAAAATCCCAATACCCCTGGCGGTACATACTGTTATTGTCCCCACAGGAAGTATGTTAGGCTAGCCACTATGGATCTTGTTAATAAAGCTGGAATTAGGAAACTCCCAAAGGTGATCTCTGATCGCAATCTGTTTAGTCTGGAAGTTGGAGCTCTAATGCTCAAAAGAGCTTGTAATAAGTGGACTTTTGATAGGAAGCTCATTGCAAACAGTGCCTATATTAAACATATCAAGAAATGGTCCCAAGATTTCTTCGATATTAACAGACACAGAGCTAGTAGGGGTATGGTGTGGGATACCTTTAAGCCAGGCCTTCGGGGTGAAACAGTTAGCTTTGTCGCTAGGGCATGGAAACTGCATCAGGCAAAGAACGAACAACTGTTGCACAACTTGGCTAATGTTGAAGGAGAACATTTGTTATTAATAGCGCAGGGACGGGAGCTGGTACAAACTCAGCACTGAGTTATTGCCCTTAATGCGGAAATAAACAGCTAGCTTACCCAGAAATCGGCGGAAGACTTCCAGACACAGCAACATGATTTTTACAAGTATGGAGAACTAGTAGGGAAGATGTTAGCTCTACGCACCCAACAGAAAACAGTTTGGAACTCAATATCTTCAATTAAGGAGGGTGGCCACACCAAATCTGATACAACTGATATATTGGGGGTATTTCAGGACTATTATCAACTTCTGTATAAGGAAGACAGGAACATCGCAAGATATATCCCGAATAGTAACAGATACAGACCTTGGGGCAGTTTTGGATGGTTTGTCTGAGGGCGAGCTAGAAAAGGACTTTACACTTGAGAAGGTTCTTGTAGCACTGCATGATCTATCATTAGGGAAGTCTGCTGGCCCACATAAGATCCGCCTTGAATTATACAAGGCAATGCAAACACTGATAGCCCACTTACTACTTGAACTTTTTCGGGGCTTGCAACAGGGTTGGTTGTCCCCAGAGTCTTGGAAAGAGACTGATATTATTATCTTTCTAAAGAAAGGCAAACCATTAGACAATCCTGCTTCATATAAGCTGATATCCCTAATAAATTCTGATACCAAGATATATTCAAAGATTTTGGGTAATCGGCAAGGGAGGGTCATAGGGCATCTGGTTTCCCCTGGCAGCTTATCTTCATCCCCAGGAAAGGGACAACTGACCATGTCAGAAGGGCCATATCATTATTTGATAGCACGGCTAGTAATGGCGGGCAGATGGCCATGATCCTCCTCGATGCAAAGAAGGCTTTTGATCTGGTGGCCTAGAGGTTTTTGTGGAGGATACTGGAGCTAAAAGGCTTTGGCCCTCGAATTATCAAGACCATTAAAGCCATGTACTCTGACCCAAGAGCCCAGCTGCAATTGATGGGGAGGGAATCAGAGAACATATTGATTTCAAGGGGAACCAGACAGGGATGTCCCTGCTCCCCTATATTATTTGTCTTATATATAAACTGCTTGGTGAAGTGTTTTTCGAGGCCAGGAGATCAAGCCAGTTGTAAGCAAGGGTGTTAGCATGTGCTGATGATATTGCTATTTTAACTACAAATCCGACAGAGGCAATCAGGGATGGTGCAATTATGGCTGAAGGGTTTGGACAGGCATCAGGTTACTCCTTGAATGAAGGGAAAACATTAGTTATCTGTACAGAGAATATAACTTTTAATGATTCTCGACGTGTAGAATCTGAAGTTTATTTTGGGGTCCATATTAGCCTGAAAGTTGATATAATAGGTAAAATTAACATTGACCCCTTGATAAAGTCTATATCTACGGATTTAAAGCAGATAAGAGAGATTTTTTTTTTAAATGACTATGCTGTCTAAAATTTTATATCTGTTTCAATCAATCCCAGTGGCGGTGGATAAACTGATTCTGAAGACCCTGGAGTCCATTTTCTCTAATTTCATTTGGCAATACGAAAAGGTCACTTAAATACTTGACTCTTCCACAAGGAAGAGGGGGCTTTCGATCCAAAATATTACATTCTATTATTGGGAGGCTCTCCTACATCAGATGCCTATTTTATTTACAGTAGATATGGAAAAGGAGGTGGAAAACAATGTTAGAATACCAACAATATATCTGCTTGCTATCGGCCAGGAGGTTGCCAGGCTGCTGCTGCGGCAGGTGGAACAGAGTTATTATAAGCAAGGTTTGCTTCAAGGTGGTGTATAGTGCTTTGAAGATCTAGAACAGAGTGTGAAAAGCTTTGGCGCTACCAAAGCTCTGCCGATATACCCCCATGTGGCAATCCTTGCTTTTTCCGCCCCCTTTTATGACGGGAAAGCAGTGGGAACCGCAAGGTTTGGTCACTGTTGGGGACTTTTACAAGATAGATCAAGTTCCCCCCTTTTTCACACTGAAGCAGGGATTCGGAATTACCTATAAGCATTTTTTTTTTAAATGTACAAATTCAGAACTTCCTTACCACATGCAGTCCAGCTATAACTTTGGAAAAAAGAACAATGCTAGAAGCAATCGCTAGCAAGGGCAGCAGAATGAAGAAAATGTATTGTTTGCTGCTAGATAAACTACCGGATGATTTACAGCGGGGGGCATATGAAGGAGGGCTCGCCGTCCCGGATGTCCGCCTCTATTATTGGGTGACGCAGTTAGTCAACGGCACTGGGTGGGTGTTTGCCCCGATGGAGGAGCCTGCATATTGGGTGGTAACTGCAAACACAACAATGATGGACAGAATGTGGATCAATGTCACACATTCACCCCAGTCCAAAGATCTGGGCCCAAATCCATCGTTTTTCCACTCCACACCACCCTGGGTTAGACAATGGCGATATGCAAATCAGCGCTGACCCTGTGCCCCATGGGAACAGTCCAGTCCGAACTACAAAAGCCATGTCCTTCCCAGAACGGAAACAAGCATCCGAGGACCGGCCCGGTTTCGAGGTAACACCTCTCTTCAGCCCGGCTAGCTTGATTCCAGTGGTGTGGAGTGCCTGGGACTCACGTCTGAGCATCCCCAGTACACTTAGAGCGGTAACTGCAAACACAACAATGATGGACAGAATGTGGATCAATGTCACACATTCACCCCAGTCCAAAGATCTGGGCCCAAATCCATCGTTTTTCCACTCCACACCACCCTGGGTTAGACAATGGCGATATGCAAATCAGCGCTGACCCTGTGCCCCATGGGAACAGTCCAGTCCGAACTACAAAAGCCATGTCCTTCCCAGAACGGAAACAAGCATCCGAGGACCGGCCCGGTTTCGAGGTAACACCTCTCTTCAGCCCGGCTAGCTTGATTCCAGTGGTGTGGAGTGCCTGGGACTCACGTCTGAGCATCCCCAGTACACTTAGAGCGGTAACTGCAAACACAACAATGATGGACAGAATGTGGATCAATGTCACACATTCACCCCAGTCCAAAGATCTGGGCCCAAATCCATCGTTTTTCCACTCCACACCACCCTGGGTTAGACAATGGCGATATGCAAATCAGCGCTGACCCTGTGCCCCATGGGAACAGTCCAGTCCGAACTACAAAAGCCATGTCCTTCCCAGAACGGAAACAAGCATCCGAGGACCGGCCCGGTTTCGAGGTAACACCTCTCTTCAGCCCGGCTAGCTTGATTCCAGTGGTGTGGAGTGCCTGGGACTCACTTCTGAGCATCCCCAGTACACTTAGAGCGGTAACTGCAAACACAACAATGATGGACAGAATGTGGATCAATGTCACACATTCACCCCAGTCCAAAGATCTGGGCCCAAATCCATCGTTTTTCCACTCCACACCACCCTGGGTTAGACAATGGCGATATGCAAATCAGCGCTGACCCTGTGCCCCATGGGAACAGTCCAGTCCGAACTACAAAAGCCATGTCCTTCCCAGAACGGAAACAAGCATCCGAGGACCGGCCCGGTTTCGAGGTAACACCTCTCTTCAGCCCGGCTAGCTTGATTCCAGTGGTGTGGAGTGCCTGGGACTCACGTCTGAGCATCCCCAGTACACTTAGAGCGGTAACTGCAAACACAACAATGATGGACAGAATGTGGATCAATGTCACACATTCACCCCAGTCCAAAGATCTGGGCCCAAATCCATCGTTTTTCCACTCCACACCACCCTGGGTTAGACAATGGCGATATGCAAATCAGCGCTGACCCTGTGCCCCATGGGAACAGTCCAGTCCGAACTACAAAAGCCATGTCCTTCCCAGAACGGAAACAAGCATCCGAGGACCGGCCCGGTTTCGAGGTAACACCTCTCTTCAGCCCGGCTAGCTTGATTCCAGTGGTGTGGAGTGCCTGGGACTCACGTCTGAGCATCCCCAGTACACTTAGAGCGGTAACTGCAAACACAACAATGATGGACAGAATGTGGATCAATGTCAAACATTCACCCCAGTCCAAAGATCTGGGCCCAAATCCATCGTTTTTCCACTCCACACCACCCTGGGTTAGACAATGGCGATATGCAAATCAGCGCTGACCCTGTGCCCCATGGGAACAGTCCAGTCCGAACTACAAAAGCCATGTCCTTCCCAGAACGGAAACAAGCATCCGAGGACCGGCCCGGTTTCGAGGTAACACCTCTCTTCAGCCCGACTAGCTTGATTCCAGTGGTGTGGAGTGCCTGGGACTCACGTCTGAGCATCCCCAGTACACTTAGAGCGGTAACTGCAAACACAACAATGATGGACAGAATGTGGATCAATGTCACACATTCACCCCAGTCCAAAGATCTGGGCCCAAATCCATCGTTTTTCCACTCCACACCACCCTGGGTTAGACAATGGCGATATGCAAATCAGCGCTGACCCTGTGCCCCATGGGAACAGTCCAGTCCGAACTACAAAAGCCATGTCCTTCCCAGAACGGAAACAAGCATCCGAGGACCGGCCCGGTTTCGAGGTAACACCTCTCTTCAGCCCGGCTAGCTTGATTCCAGTGGTGTGGAGTGCCTGGGACTCACGTCTGAGCATCCCCAGTACACTTAGAGCGGTAACTGCAAACACAACAATGATGGACAGAATGTGGATCAATGTCACACATTCACCCCAGTCCAAAGATCTGGGCCCAAATCCATCGTTTTTCCACTCCACACCACCCTGGGTTAGACAATGGCGATATGCAAATCAGCGCTGACCCTGTGCCCCATGGGAACAGTCCAGTCCGAACTACAAAAGCCATGTCCTTCCCAGAACGGAAACAAGCATCCGAGGACCGGCCCGGTTTCGAGGTAACACCTCTCTTCAGCCCGGCTAGCTTGATTCCAGTGGTGTGGAGTGCCTGGGACTCACGTCTGAGCATCCCCAGTACACTTAGAGCGGTAACTGCAAACACAACAATGATGGACAGAATGTGGATCAATGTCACACATTCACCCCAGTCCAAAGATCTGGGCCCAAATCCATCGTTTTTCCACTCCACACCACCCTGGGTTAGACAATGGCGATATGCAAATCAGCGCTGACCCTGTGCCCCATGGGAACAGTCCAGTCCGAACTACAAAAGCCATGTCCTTCCCAGAACGGAAACAAGCATCCGAGGACCGGCCCGGTTTCGAGGTAACACCTCTCTTCAGCCCGGCTAGCTTGATTCCAGTGGTGTGGAGTGCCTGGGACTCACTTCTGAGCATCCCCAGTACACTTAGAGCGGTAACTGCAAACACAACAATGATGGACAGAATGTGGATCAATGTCACACATTCACCCCAGTCCAAAGATCTGGGCCCAAATCCATCGTTTTTCCACTCCACACCACCCTGGGTTAGACAATGGCGATATGCAAATCAGCGCTGACCCTGTGCCCCATGGGAACAGTCCAGTCCGAACTACAAAAGCCATGTCCTTCCCAGAACGGAAACAAGCATCCGAGGACCGGCCCGGTTTCGAGGTAACACCTCTCTTCAGCCCGGCTAGCTTGATTCCAGTGGTGTGGAGTGCCTGGGACTCACGTCTGAGCATCCCCAGTACACTTAGAGCGGTAACTGCAAACACAACAATGATGGACAGAATGTGGATCAATGTCACACATTCACCCCAGTCCAAAGATCTGGGCCCAAATCCATCGTTTTTCCACTCCACACCACCCTGGGTTAGACAATGGCGATATGCAAATCAGCGCTGACCCTGTGCCCCATGGGAACAGTCCAGTCCGAACTACAAAAGCCATGTCCTTCCCAGAACGGAAACAAGCATCCGAGGACCGGCCCGGTTTCGAGGTAACACCTCTCTTCAGCCCGGCTAGCTTGATTCCAGTGGTGTGGAGTGCCTGGGACTCACGTCTGAGCATCCCCAGTACACTTAGAGCGGTAACTGCAAACACAACAATGATAGACAGAATGTGGATCAATGTCAAACATTCACCCCAGTCCAAAGATCTGGGCCCAAATCCATCGTTTTTCCACTCCACACCACCCTGGGTTAGACAATGGCGATATGCAAATCAGCGCTGACCCTGTGCCCCATGGGAACAGTCCAGTCCGAACTACAAAAGCCATGTCCTTCCCAGAACGGAAACAAGCATCCGAGGACCGGCCCGGTTTCGAGGTAACACCTCTCTTCAGCCTGACTAGCTTGATTCCAGTGGTGTGGAGTGCCTGGGACTCACGTCTGAGCATCCCCAGTACACTTAGAGCGGTAACTGCAAACACAACAATGATGGACAGAATGTGGATCAATGTCACACATTCACCCCAGTCCAAAGATCTGGGCCCAAATCCATCGTTTTTCCACTCCACACCACCCTGGGTTAGACAATGGCGATATGCAAATCAGCGCTGACCCTGTGCCCCATGGGAACAGTCCAGTCCGAACTACAAAAGCCATGTCCTTCCCAGAACGGAAACAAGCATCCGAGGACCGGCCCGGTTTCGAGGTAACACCTCTCTTCAGCCCGGCTAGCTTGATTCCAGTGGTGTGGAGTGCCTGGGACTCACGTCTGAGCATCCCCAGTACACTTAGAGCGGTAACTGCAAACACAACAATGATGGACAGAATGTGGATCAATGTCACACATTTACCCCAGTCCAAAGATCTGGGCCCAAATCCATCGTTTTTCCACTCCACACCACACTGGGTTAGACAATGGCGATATGCAAATCAGCGCTGACCCTGTGCCCCATGGGAACAGTCCAGTCCGAACTACAAAAGCCATGTCCTTCCCAGAACGGAAACAAGCATCCGAGGACCGGCCCGGTTTCGAGGTAACACCTCTCTTCAGCCCGGCTAGCTTGATTCCAGTGGTGTGGAGTGCCTGGGACTCACGTCAGACGTGGGTCCCAGGCACTCCACACCACTTGGAGTCAAGCTAGCCGGGCTGAAGAGAGGTGTTACCTCGAAACCGGTCCGGTCCTCGGATGCTTGATTCCGGTCTGGGAAAGATATGGCTGTTGTAGTTCGGACTGGACTGTTCCCATGGGGCAACAGGGTCAGAGCTGATTTGCATAAAGCCATTATCTGACCCAGGGTGGTGTGGAGTGCAAAAAAACGATGGATTTGGGCCCAGATCTTTTGACTGGGGGAGTGTGTGACATTGATCCACATTCAGTCCATCACTTGTTCTTTTTTGCAATTGCCGCCCTAAGTGCGCTGGGGATGCCCAGACGTGGGTCCCAGGCACTCCACACCACTTGGAGTCAAGCTAGCCGGGCTGAAGAGAGGTGTTACCTCGAAACCGGTCCGGTCCTCGGATGCTTGATTCCGGTCTGGGAAAGATATGGCTGTTGTAGTTCGGACTGGACTGTTCCCATGGGGCAACAGGGTCAGAGCTGATTTGCATAAAGCCATTATCTGACCCAGGGTGGTGTGGAGTGCAAAAAAACGATGGATTTGGGCCCAGATCTTTTGACTGGGGGAGTGTGTGACATTGATCCACATTCAGTCCATCACTTGTTCTTTTTTGCATATTGGGTGGACCGCATGATCTTCGGAAGTGGTACCTACTTGGCTGCTCTTTGTCACAGGGGTAGACGCGGCCTACCTCTGCCACCTCAAACGGCTGCGGTGGTGGGGGCGTGGAAGCGGGCGACGAAACTGCTGGGCTGGGGGGCGAAACTTACAACACAAACCCCATTGTGGGCCGGGAATTACCTCCCAGAGGTTGTGAAATTACAGGGCCTTCACCGATGGAGTCTAATTGGTATTCATGTGCTGGGCAATATATGGAAAAGAGGGGACATGTTGGAATTTACTACCCTCCAGGCAGAATTTCAAATGGGGAACGGGGAGTTCCTTCACTACCAATAGCTTAGACATGCCCTACACCAAAATCTACACCATGGGGAGCAAATACCAGACTATGCCCCGATGGAAGGTAGGTTACTGATGGACCCCATGATCGCTAAAGCCATTTCCCTCATGTACAAAAAGCTAAGCAATAACCTGACTGACCCCTTGGGGCCCCTGCGGGAAAAATGGATATCTGATGTTGGGCTATTGGAGGACGAAGACTGGAGGGAGGCACTACAGAGTCCCCGGGAAGTGGCGATTTGTGCCCGGTTTAGGCTGGTTCAGCTACGCATATTACACCGTTCCTACACCCCACGCAGAACCCAATACGGGATAGGTTATGTGGACTCACAGTTTTGCTTGTGGGGAGGTGGGCACCTTTTTTCATATTTTGTGGGATTGCGCCAGGGTCCGGGCATATTGGTCCTGGCTGACAAGACATAATGTCGGAAGTGGTGGGCGCGTTGGTTCCATTAGAAGCCAGATGGCAGATCTTGGGTGTGACGAGCGACATTACCTGGGCGAAGTGGGATAAGGTTTGGCATTATTGCCAAATGAATGGTCGCCAAAAGAAACGTTTCAAGACTGTGGGGTAGTGATGTCTTGCCAATGGTGGAGTACTGGGGACGAGATCTAGACTGGTGCCAGCGGGCCGTAAAAGTAATATATAAAAGCAGAGGTTGCCCCAAGAAATGGGAGAAAATATGGGCGGCATGGAGATTGTGTAGGGGAGAATCAATGGATACCCGGCTAATATTGTGTATATATTTTGGTCTTCATTTGCTGATCGCACTGTATATGATGATTTTATGAGTCACTCTGCCTCCTCTATGCCCACTGAACTTATGATGTTGATTACTGAGGGCATGTCATAGAACTGGGTTTTTTGTACGGATCGAACTGTTACGGATGATTTTATGATGGCCTTCTCCATTTATGTGTCCTCTGAGCTTCAGATGCTGACTAATGGGCGAATACCCAGGAGCTTGGGCTTTGTATGCAGGTCACATTGTTAACGATGATTCTATGATTGACTTTGTCTTTTATGTGCCAATGAGTTTCTGATGCCGACTAATGTGCGATTTTTATGGAGCTTGTTACTACAATAAAAAGATTTTTAAAAAAATAAATAAATACCGGAAGATTTAGAGAAGAATGAAACAAGCTGGGCTAGTGTTGGACCCGGTCCTTTGGGCAGGTTCACCCCGAGACTTTTTTGCTTTTTCCTAGCCTGTTTCTGGAACCTGGGTTGGTGATTTTAGGCCTCTGCGCACTTTTTCACTGTGGCACAGTGTAAAGTGCGTGTGCTCTCTGTGTATGTGTGGTGAGTGACCTGCCCTCCCATAGGAATGAATGGGGAATGTGTATGCCCATGGTAGTTCCTGATGTGTGGGGAGTGCAGGGTCGAGTTTGATATGTATGAACTCGTGAGAATGAATGCTGCGTAATGGTGTATGCAGCATGGTTGTGTCTAGTCTAGAAGCTCCACTTTTAGAAGTTGGTATATTTGTGTAGTGAGTCTGCTGGCACGTGATTGGCTGGTGAGCCTGGCCCAGGAGTGCCTGGGCCTGCTGGTGGATTGACTGTCTGGTTTGAGTAGGACAGGGTCTGCCGGGCCCTGGAGGAGGGGGGTCGGAGTCAGCCGGGGATGAAAGGCCACATCTGCTGTCTGGTAAGCGGGAGGAGATAGCGTCTGATGGTGCCGGGCTGTGTCTGCCTGACCACCATGCTGGCTCCCCCTCCTGATGGCCCACTGTCACCTCTGACCTGAGGCTGACAGGAGAGGGAAACCAGAAACACCCAGGGCTCAGGGCCCGCTTACACAAAGACTTCAAAGGACTTCAAAGACTTTTCTGTGTATAAGAAGGGGCTGTGTCCCCTTCCAAAATGTTCTTGTTTCTGACTTGAATCTGCCAGGGGCGTGCTGCTGCTTGGGCTCAGGGGAATCCCTGAGCCCTGCCCCAGCCCCTGGACACTTGATGGCCTTTCCTGGACTCCTGGGGGACCCCTCTGCCCTGCCTGGGCTGATGGGGGGACTTGGCTTTGCCCCCTGGGAAGCTCTGGGACCTTTACAGCATGGAGAAGCTGCATTTTTCTGTGGAGAGCGCTGGAGTGGTATTTCTAGCGCCTGGAGGCCTGTGCTTCCCCCTGAGCGCCTGGGAGCGCTCTGCCTGCTGTTCTAGCGCTAGGAGCGCTGTGGATTGTGCTCTAGCGCTAAAGAGCACTTTATTTTTGTTCTAGCGCTGGAAGCGCTGTATTTGGATTCTTAGCGCTGATAGCGCTTTATTTGTACTTCTGGGCTCTTGCCCTTTAGCGCTGTGGAGCGCTTAGCTTGCCCAAGCGCTTAGTAGCGCTTTGTTTTTCATGTTTATTGGAGGCCGGTGCCCACCCGGCATTGCCCGTGTGCTCACTGCCGCGGCCTGGGGTCCTGAAAGTGACCAGGAGCCGAGGAGAGGAAAACGAAGGGGCCGCGACCGGATTGGCCGAGACCCGAGGAGAGCCGTGCTCTGATTGGTCCGTTGAAGGGGGCCTGGTCCAGGAGCCGCGCTGTGGTTGGCTGGCTCCTGGAAGCTGGATGACATCGTGTGAAGACACCCGGGAGATGGCGGCTGTTCGCGGGGCTCCTCTCGGCTGAGGGAGCCCCGAGGAGACGAGGCGGCGAGGAAGAAACGTGGCGGCCGGTCAACAGGGCTCCCGTGTGCCGAGGGAGCCCTGCAGCGAGAGAAGAGACTGCCGCCGGGAGCCTTGCTGGCTCCACCCTGAGTCCCGGTCCCGAGACGGGGGACCGGGCCAAGCGAGGAGAGTCTGCGAGGAGCAGGAGCTCCTCGGATGCCGCCGAGCCCGCCCCCGCCGCACAGAAGCCCCGGTGAGTGCAGCTCGGTGGGAGGCGGTTGGGGGGTGTGTCGGAGCACGCTTTCGGTGCTCGCCCCCGTGGCCTGGGCCTCCTTCTCCCTTCCCGCTGCCCCGTTGAGCAGGGGGGCAGCGGCCGCGCGTCGGGCATTTTGTTCAGAGTCCCCCGAGAGGGACTCCCTGCCCCCAGTAGTGCGAGCGAGTTTATAGTCAGTAGGAAGCCCCGAGGGCTTCAAGGGCGGCCCCGGTTGGCAGCGGGTCGCCCCAACGTGACGCAGAGCCTGTGTGGCTCCAACATGAGGGGGCATTGCCTGCAGAGCCTGTGTGGCTCCCGCATGGAGGGCATGTGATGCCCAGAGCCTGTGTGGCTCCAACGTTGGGCACGTGTACTGCCAGAGCCTGTGTGGCTCCAACGACCCCTTAACTGTGTTGAGAGCCTGCTAGGTTCAGGGGGGGTATTTTGTTGAGGAGCTAGAGGGCTCCAGAGAGGGGACTTGATGCCGAGCCTGTGTGGCTCCCTCCGCTGTGGGGCAATTCGCAAGAGGGGCTACTGAAGGCCCTGCCACAGTTTGTCAGGATTCTCCAGCTGCCCAGCAATTAGTGGGGAGCTGCACCGTTTAGGCGCAAGATGGAGAGTGAGTCCCTGAGAGGGATAGAGATGGCACCGAGGTGCCCGGCCAGTCACAGCTGCGCAGCACTTAGTGCCAGCTGCAGCGTTTAGGCCCTTGTGAGTGTTCCCAGGTGCCCAGCAAGTAGTGGGCACCTGCATCGTTTAGGCCCCTGACATTGAGACTCAGGGCGTTCTAGCCCCAACAAGGTCAGTTGGCCTAGGGACTGCCACGGGTGGTGGCCTATGTGAGGTTTTGCGCAATTGTATGGTTATTGCACCTCTGAATGTATTTCCTTGCATCATGTGTTATTCCTGCACCTCTGAATGATTTTAGACATCATGTGACGTTTGCGCTACTGTAGTATTCTGGTACCTCTGAATGTATTTGTATTGAATCATGTGCTTTATTCTTAACACCGCTGAATGTGTAGGTTTATACATTAGGTGTTTCTCTGTACTACTCCTCTGAATATATATTTATGCATCATGGGTAATGTGTTCTTTCTTAGACCCCTAAATGCTGTGTGATACTTAGGTGGTTTTCCTTTACTACTCCTCTGAATGTGTTTCATACATCAGGGGTAATGTGTTCTTGCTTAGACCCCTAAATGCTGTGTGATACTTAGGTGGTTGTTCTTTTTAGTACAGGTGGTCCTAGTGAGGTCCTGGTCCCCTGCGTGACAGTCTCCTAAGGGTTTAGGGTTGCGTAGGTGGTACTTACTTGTTCCCAGTAGTTACTGGATGTGATCTATAACTGTTACTTTGTGTTACAGTGATTTTATACACTTTTATTCTAAGTTCTATAAGTACTGTTTCTATTTCTAAAAGTGCTGATTATGACAGTGGCCCATGTGGCCCTGTCTTGTAAATAATCCCTTGTGAATATTGCCGTGCCAGTTGGCACCATGTACATGTGTGATTTCTATCTGATGTGATTTTTACAATAGAAAAGTTATTTTAATATAACCTTGAGTGGAGTTCCTTTTGTGGTGTGCCTAGTATGTTGTTGCTGTTGTGCGCTGGCGCAAATGCTTTACACATCGCCTCCGAGTTTAGCCTAGACTGCTCGTGCCAAGCTACCTAGAGGGTGAGCAGGGGTTATCTTGGCGTGTGACTTCCTTGCCCTGACTAGAATGGTGGTTTCTGCCTGGCTTTCCAATTCCAATTTAAAACATTTATAGAGCGCAGCGTTCACCGTACGGTTTCTTGGCGCTAATGAAAGGTCCGGCAACTGAAGCAAAATAACCAGTCGTAAGACAGGAGTGAGCCAGTTTACGCGGAAAAGGCCTGTTTGAAAAGGAACGTTTTTAGGTCTTTCCGAAAAGAGACATAATGAGTGGCAAAGCGTAGGTGGTCGGGAAGGGAGTTCCAGAATGTGGGAGCCAAGATAGAGAAATTGGCTCCACCCCACTTTTTGCGCTTAAAACGTGGGATTTGAAGAAGAGACTTGGAAGAGGAACGAAGCTCTCTGGTGGGAACGTATTCGCTTATCAGCGAAGAGATGAAGGCAGGGGCAGTGCCTTGGCGGGCCTGGAAAGTCATGCAGCCAGTTTTAAAAAGGGAGCGTTCCCTGACAGGAAGCCAATGGAGCTCCCTAAGGAGGGGTGTGGAGTGATGATAGCGTGGGAGACCATAGACTAGCCGGGCCGCCTGGTTCTGTACCATCTGGAGCCTCCGCAGGCTGTATGCCGGGATGCCGTTGTAGAGGGCATTGGCATAATCCAGCCGCGAAATTACTAGTGCGGCCATGATCAATTTGAGTGACTGGGGGGAAAAGAACCGGGAAACAGTGCGGATTGTTTGGAGGGTGAGGAAGCAAGAGGAGACTACAGAGCTAATTTGTGAAGGAAGGGTGAGATGGTTGTTCATTTTGACTCCCAGTGTTTTAACCGTGGTTGATGGTGTGGGAGCGGGACCGAGAGAGGGGGGCCAGAAAAGGGAGTTCCAGGGACTGGACGAACCACCAGTGAGAACCAACTCGGTTTTATCCGGGTTCAATTTGAGGTGGTTGTGGTTCATCCAGTCCCTGATAAAAATCATAATGGACTGGAAGTTAGAGAGAGAGAGAGAAGAGGAGGATAGGTCAAAGATGAGCTGGAGGTCATCTGCATAATTGAATACGGTGACCTCCAGCTGCTGAAGAGCGAAAATAAGAGGAAAGATGTAAAGGTTGAACAGTAGGGGGGAAAGAGAGGAACCCTGGGGGACACCACAGGTGACGGGGAGTGAGGTGGTCGTGAAATCTCCTAGCCGAACCGCCTGGGTGCGGCCCCTCAGGAAGGAGGAAAGCCAGACCAGGGCTGATCCCTCAATTCCAGCCGCCCTGACATGGGACAATAAGATGGTGTGGTCCACCGTGTCAAAGGCGGCGGATAGATCGAGGAGCACCAGCGCCTGGTATTGGTTGTGATCCATTCCCTTCCTGAGGTTATCTAGGACCGATACCACAACTGATTCGGTCGAGTGCCTGGGGCGAAAGCCGGCCTGGCGGGAAGCCAAACCCCCATTTACCTCTACATGGGCACTGAGTACCGCGGTGACATGGCGCTCCAGCACCTTGCCCAAATAGGGCAGCAGGGAAATGGGGCGATAATTGGCTGAGATGGACGGGTCAGCGCCAGGCTTCTTTAGGATGGGCACTATGGTAGCTGATTTGAGTGCAGGGATCACGACTCCCTGGGTTAGGGAGCTATTGAGGAAAGTGATGGAGGGTTCGGGACAGAAGGAATAGATTTGTTGCAGAATTCGTGCCGGACAGATGTCTGCCGGAGAACCCGATTTTACTTTAGGGAGGATCTCCAGGAATACTTCCTCAGTGAGGGGGGGAATGGAAGTAAGATGGCATTGAACGGTGGGAGGGGAAGGATCGATAAAGGCAGACGACGGGGGAGGGATGTTGGCCTTGATGGTTACAATCTTATCTAAAAAATAAGTGTTAAGTTGGTCGCACAGAGACTGGGATGGGGGAATTTGGGGTGAGGCTCTGTCGGAAAAGGCTAGGTCGTTCACTATACCGAAGATCTCCCTAGGTTTGTTTTCAGCTGACATTATTTTAGTTGAAAAATAGGTGGTTTTGGCGGCGAGAATTGCTGTTTTATAATCGGCAAGTGAAGTGAGATAAAGGATTTTTAGTGAGGGACAATAGTCTTTTCTCCAATGCCTCTCTGCCTGTCGAACGGTCAGTTTAAGCTTTTTTAAGTTGTCGTTAAACCACCTATTTGAGTCCTTGGGTCGACGGATGGAAATGCGACGCAAAGGAGCCTCTGAGTCACAGCCTCCAGCTAGCCAGGCATTAATTGCCTTGGCTTGAGAGTCGGATGAAAGGCCAGAGAGGGTCGGAATGGAGTTTCGAAGCCGGGAGGTCAAAGAGGGAAGATCAACTCTGTTCCAATTTCGCGCCCAGGTGTTTTTGACGTGTGGGACTTTAGACACCGGTTTGAGAGCAATGGAAAAAGAAATAAGGGCGTGATCAGACCAGGGACAGGGGGATACAGTCACCGGGGAAACTGGAAGGTTAAGGGACCACACCGGGTCAAGTATGTGACCGTGAGAATGGGTGGGGACAGAAATGTGCGGAACGAAGTTCAGGGAAAGAAGAGATTCTGTGAATTCTTTCGAAGCAGTGTACTCAGAGGGGTCGGAGGGCCAGTAATTAAAGTCGCCGAGCACTAGGACCAAAGCGTAGTTGACCACCAGGGTGGCCAGTAGGTCTTGGAATGCTGGTAAGAACAGAGACGAAGACTGGGGTGGTCGATACATCGGAAGGCATGTGATGGGGGGGGAAAAGGAAAGGGAACGGACTGCAAGGAATTCAGTGGGGGGGGATGGGGGGAAAGGAAAGGGTTTGAAAGTTTAATTCAGCTTTGGCGTCAGCCTTGGCCTACCAGAAATAGCCAGTTCTAACATTGTTGGTCAGCGGTGCGGATTTGGACTTGTGTTTGCGCAGGGCCACAGCGACAGCCGGCTACATTACAAAAACTCTGCATTTTTCAGATAGTCACATATTTGGGATTATTGTTTTTGATTTTGTTTTTCCTCAAGAGTGTCATTTTCAGACGGTGTTCCTGCGCTTTATGTTTAGTGACAGATGAGAGAAAATGACAGGGCGGGACGCCAGTAGAGAGGGGAGGTTCCCATAGATTAGGAATCCCTTGCTGGGTCCAGTGTTCAATTCCTGTTCCTGTCCCTGTGTGGGTAGATGGAAGAGAGGGAGTGTGGAGGAGAAATTGCTTGCTCAGGAGGGTGGTTATTCCCTGAGTGTAGTGTGTGTGTCTGGATTCCTCAGTATGGTAGGATCCAGTGGTGGCAGCTTAAATGTGTCCAGTGCGTGTAGTCCCATTCCCAGTTCCCAGAGTATGGTGCCTGGTGCTCAGTAAGAGGGTGATAGGTTGAGAGTCAGAGGCAGTGAGGAACTGTCTCACCAGTCTGGAGGGGGAGTGTGTGGATGAGTGGTGTCTTGAACTAGAGGAGTTGGTGTGAGTTTTTTTTAAGGAGCTTGCACGTGAGGTGTACCTCTGGTGGTGTGCAGGAGGTCCTGCAGAGGCATTGGACAAGAAGGTGGACGTCTGGCGGTGTGCTGGATGTCTTGCAGAAGCATTAGGGAGTGATTCTAAAAGTAGTGGCTTGTGTATCTGATGATCCTGTGTAGGTGAAGAGGTTCATGTGTAGCCCAGCTAGGTCCCATTAGGATGGTAGGGGTGTAGGGGCTCATGTCCTGTCTCAGTGGAGGCGGAGTGAGGGTGGGACGGTGTGTCCCACGTTGGCCCGAAACCCTGTCTTTGGGCCTGGAGGGTTCCTTAAGGGAGCGCCAGGTCAGGGGCCTAGGCTGTACTTACAAGTCATTTGAAGAGGATCTTCCTGTGTCTAGAGGACGGGGAGTGTCTGTAATCAGAACTCCGGCGGTCCTGGTGTTGGGCTGTACCGCTCCTAAGTGGAGGGTGCAGAAGTCCTGGTTCGCTGGGCATTTGACCGTCTAGAGTGCTTGACCATTTGTGGGGCCTCTGGAGGTTGTTCCCCGAGGAGGGAGGAGGCCAGGTTCAGGTTCAGCCTGACCTGGAGGGAAGGGCATCTGTAATCAGTGCCCTGACCTGGTGTTGGCTTCCAGGGGTACCGCTCCAAGGTGGGAGGGTGCAGAACTCTGGAGGGGGGTGCAGAGGGACGGTGTCCTTACTTCTGACCCCGGGGGGAGGAAAGTGTGTTGCTGATACGCTGCTGGCGTGTGCTCTGTCTAGCCTAAGACATACTGAGAATCCCACTGTGATAGGGAGTACTGGAGGAAAGTGTGTTGATGATACGCTGCTGGCGTGTGCTCTGTCTAGCCTGAGACATACTGGGCCTGTAATGACGGAACTGGAAGGGGGTGCAGAAGGACGGTGTACTTCTGACCCCAGTGCAACCTGAGGGTTTAGATCCTAGGTTGGGAGATTAGGAAACTTCTAGGTCAATAGGAACTCTACCAAAGTGGATCAGCTGAAGAGACCGAGGGGGCTGCCCTTGCTGTGTGTTCTGGGGCCCACCTTCAGTTTGTTGTTTCCACTAAGGTATAGGAAAGGGGGCTTTGCTGTGTGCTGTGTCCCCCCACCTGCTTGAAGAGGGACTGTGCTGTGTGCTTTGTACCTAAGAAGTGAAATAGTTTCCAGACCAGTGACGGAGTGAGGTCCTGATCCGGTAGGAGAATTGTGTTCTGGTGAGTGCTTCGCTGTGCGGGTGTGGAAACCCAGGAGTAGAGGTAGGGTGGGGCATGCTTGCCCGTGACCTCTGGTCAGCCTGGGGGTGTGGACCCTAGGTTGTTGGATCAGTGGTAATTGTAGCTACACTGAAAGAGAGAGTGGAGATTGGCTATTGTGTGCCAGGGGCTACTGCCCCCCACTCTGTGGATTGGTTAGGACCTGTGACATTTGGATGGCCTAGGGCCTGGGCCTGGCTGTGGATGACTAGTGTGTACCAGTGGGGTATCCTAGTTGTGCCAGAAAGCTTTTGTTGAGGGAAATCTATGTGGGTTCAGAGTGGCGAAAAACTGGAAGGTGTCCCTGCCGTGCGGGCCCGTGTCCGTGTTTTGTCGCCCAAAGCAGTGAAGCCCATCAGTGGAGTGATTGGTCTACCCTGCGTTTTGGCTGGAAGGGGGTTGTGTTGGACCCGGTCCTTTGGGCAGGTTCACCCCGAGACTTGTTTTGCTTTTTCCTAGCCTGTTTCTGGAACCTGGGTTGGTGATTTTAGGCCTCTGCGCACTTTTTCACTGTGGCACAGTGTAAAGTGCGTGTGCTCTCTGTGTATGTGTGGTGAGTGACCTGCCCTCCCATAGGAATGAATGGGGAATGTGTATGCCGATGGTAGTTCCTGATGTGTGGGGAGTGCAGGGTAGAGTTTGATATGTATGAACTCGTGAGAATGAATGCTGCGTAATGGTGTATGCAGCATGGTTGTGTCTAGTCTAGAAGCGCCACTTTTAGAAGTTGGTATATTTGTGTAGTGAGTCTGCTGGCACGTGATTGGCTGGTGAGCCTGGCCCAGGAGTGCCTGGGCCTGCTGGTGGATTGACTGTCTGGTTTGAGTAGGACAGGGTCTGCCGGGCCCTGGAGGAGGGGGGTCGGAGTCAGCCGGGGATGAAAGGCCACATCTGCTGTCCGGGAAGCGGGAGGAGATAGTGTCTGATGGTGCCGGGCTGTGTCTGCCTGACCACCATGCTGGCTCCCCCTCCTGATGGCCCACTGTCACCTTTGACCTGAGGCTGACAGGAGAGGGAAACCAGAAACACCCAGGGCTCAGGGCCCGCTTACACAAAGACTTCAAAGGACTTCAAAGACTTTTCTGTGTATAAGAAGGGGCTGTGTCCCCTTCCAAAATGTTCTTGTTTCTGACTTGAATCTGCCAGGGGCGTGCTGCTGCTTGGGCTCAGGGGAATCCCTGAGCCCTGCCCCAGCCCCTGGACACTTGATGGCCTTTCCTGGACTCCTGGGGGACCCCTCTGCCCTGCCTGGGCTGATGGGGGGACTTGGCTGTGCCCCCTGGGAAGCTCTGGGACCTTTACAGCATGGAGAAGCTGCTTTTTTCTGTGGAGAGCGCTGAGCGGTATTTCTAGCGCCTGGAGGCGCTGTGCTTCCCCCTGAGCGCCTGGGAGCGCTCTGCCTGCTGTTCTAGCGCTAGGAGCGCTGTGGATTGTGCTCTAGCGCTAAAGAGCGCTTTATTTTTGTTCTAGCGCTGGAAGCGCTGTATTTGGATTCTTAGCGCTGATAGCGCTTTATTTGTACTTCTGGGCTTGAGGGCGCGTGTTCTTGCCCTTTAGCGCTGTGGAGCGCTTTAGCTTGCCCAAGCGCTTAGTAGCGCTTTGTTTTTCATGTTTATTGGAGGCCGGTGCCCACCCGGCATTGTCCGTGTGCTCACCGCCGCGGCCTGGGGTCCTGAAAGTGACCAGGAGCCGAGGAGAGGAAAACAAAGGGGCCGCAACCGGATTGGCCGAGACCCGAGGAGAGTCGTGCTCTGATTGGTCCGTTGAAGGGGGCCTGGTCCAGGAGCCGCGCTGTGGTTGGCTGGCTCCTGGGAGCTGGATGACGTCGTGTGAAGACACCCGGGAGATGGCGGCTGTTCGCGGGGCTCCTCTCGGCTGAGGGAGCCCCGAGGAGACGAGGCGGCGAGCAAGAAACGTGGCGGCCGGTCAACAGGGCTCCCGTGTGCCGAGGGAGCCCTGCAGCGAGAGAAGAGACTGCCGCCGGGAGCCTTGCTGGCTCCACCCTGAGTCCCGGTCCCGAGACGGGGGACTGGGCCAAGCGAGGAGAGTCTGCGAGGAGCAGGAGCTCCTCGGATGCCGCTGAGCCCGCCCCCGCCGCACAGAAGCCCCGGTGAGTGCAGCTCGGTGGGAGGCGGTTGGGGGGGGTGTCGGAGCACGCTTTCGGTGCACGCCCCCATGGCCTGGGCCTCCTTCTCCCTTCCCGCTGCCCCGTTGAGCAGGGGGGCAGCGGCCGCGCGTCGGGCATTTTGTTCTGAGTCCCCCGAGAGGGACTCCCTGCCCCCAGTAGTGCGAGCGTGTTTATAGTCAGAAGGAAGCCCCGAGGGCTTCAAGGGCGGCCCCGGTTGGCAGCGGGTCGCCCCAACGTGAGGCAGAGCCAGTGTGGCTCCAACATGAGGGGGCATTGCATGCAGAGCCTGTGTGGCTCCCGCATGGGGGGCATGTGATGCCCAGAGCCTGTGTGGCTCCAACGTTGGGCACGTGTACTGCCAGAGCCTGTGTGGCTCCAACGACCCCTTAACTGTGTTGAGAGCCTGCTAGGTTCAGGGGGGGTATTTTGTTGAGGAGCTATAGGGCTCCAGAGAGGGGACTTGATGCCGAGCCTGTGTGGCTCCCTCCGCTGTGGGGCAATTCGCCAGAGGGGCTACTGAAGGCAGTCAGGAAGTTTGTCAGGATTCTCCAGCTGCCCAGCAATTAGTGGGCAGCTGCACCGTTTAGGCGCAAGATAAAGAGTGAGTCCCTGAGAGGGATAGAGATGGCACCGAGGTGCCCGGCCAGTCACAGCTGCGCAGCACTTAGTGCCAGCTGCAGCGTTTAGGCCCTTGTGAGTGTTCCCAGGTGCCCAGCAAGTAGTGGGCACCTGCATCGTTTAGGCCCCTGACATTGAGACTCAGGGCGTTCTAGCCCCAACAAGGTCAGTTGGCCTAGGGACTGCCACGGGTGGTGGCCTATGTGAGGTTTTGCGCAATTGTATGGTTATTGCACCTCTGAATGTATTTCCTTGCATCATGTGTTATTCCTGCACCTCTGAATGTTTTTAGACATCATGTGACTTTTGCGCTACGGTAGTATTCTGGTACCTCTGAATGTATTTGTATTGCATCATGTGCTTTATTCTTAACACTGCTGAATGTGTAGGTTTATACATTAGGTGTTTCTCTGTACTACTCCTCTGAATATATATTTATGCATCATGGGTAATGTGTTCTTTCTTAGACCCCTAAATGCTGTGTGATACTTAGGTGGTTTTCCTTTACTACTCCTCTGAATGTGTTTCATACATCAGGGGTAATGTGTTCTTGCTTAGACCCCTAAATGCTGTGTGATACTTAGGTGGTTGTTCTTTTTAGTACAGGTGGTCCTAGTGAGGTCCTGGTCCCCTGCGTGACAGTCTCCTAAGGGTTTAGGGTTGCGTAGGTGGTATTTACCTGTTCCCAGTAGTTACTGGATGTGATCTATAACTGTTACTTTGTGTTACAGTGATTTTATACACTTTTATTCTAAGTTCTATAAGTACTGTTTCTATTTCTAAAAGTGCTGATTATGACAGTGGCCCATGTGGCCCTGTCTTGTAAATAATCCCTTGTGAATATTGCCGTGCCAGTTGGCACCATGTACATTTGTGATTTCTATCTGATGTGATTTTTACAATACAAAAGTTATTTTAATATAACCTTGAGTGGAGTTCCTTTTGTGGTGTGCCTAGTATGTTGTTGCTGTTGTGCGCTGGCGCAAATGCTTTACACATCGCCTCCGAGTTTAGCCTAGACTGCTCGTGCCAAGCTACCTAGAGGGTGAGATGGGGTTATCTTGGCGTGTGACTTCCTTGCCCTGACTAGAATGGTGGTTTCTGCCTGGCTTTGGCGTCAGCCTTGGCCTACCAGAAATAGCCAGTTCTAACAGCTAGGAAGTTGAATAGCCCTAATCTTGATATTTGTATGACATTGTCATTAACGACTAAGGTACTCTTATCAACAAGATTGAAGGCACCTCTCAGAATGTCTTTTTTATTTACAGTACACAGAGCGTATTGGACGCTAAACAAGCTGACTAAGATGAGTAATCAAGAGGTGAAGAGCTTCCCCAAATGTGGAGAAGAAAAGGCAAATGATATCCATATGTTTTGGCAGTTTCCTAACTCCAGACATGCTGACAAGACGTGTGTAAGTCTTCCTGGAAGTTTTGAGTCAAGAGGTCCAGGTAAGCATTGAAATAGTCATGTTTGGGATTGTGAGCAAGGATGGAACAAGGGTTAATTTAAGTAATAAACAAAAAATCAGATATTTGTGTTAACACTGCTGGCTAGATGGGAGATCTGCATTAAATGGAAAACCTATTGCTCTCCAACACAATGGGAGTGGCTAGCTTCGGTCCAAAAGGTTAATAAACTGGATTGTGGTAGAGTACAAAGCAGGAGGTTTGGATTCTGGGGTATATGGTAACAGAAATATAAACCTGGAGTCTAAATGATTATAAGGGCTTATGTTGTCCAATGATTATGCATCACCGCAATAACCCATAAGCAAGGAAAATAATCTGGTGGCTCCAGAGCTAGATTACTCCTTGAACTATTAAGACAGGAAGATATGGGACCCGTTGGATTGATTAGTCTCCCCTCTCCCCCACCCCCAGTCATGTAGGAGATCCAAGTTGGTACAGAGAGGATATGGGACCCCTGAAATCTTCTAAGTTGTTTATTGCACATACGAGGACAAAACAAAAAGAAATTCGAACATGGCATGATCTAATTCTTACCAAACTGTGTGAGGCAATATTGCACCCCACCCCAGCCGCACAGCAAGTTTTTGGAATTCCTCCAATATTCAGAAACATTTAATCTGTTTTTCTTCTTTTGCTAAATGTTTTCATTACTTTAACCTTCTTGTCTGTTTATCGTCCACATGTAAGGAATCATGCTTTCTCCCAACTTATATGCTCATGATGTGCCCATCTAGGCCTCTATCACAAACAGAATGGATATGCATGATTGTTCATAGAAGTAATCCTTTATTAAAAACCCAATGCATTTCGAGCTATGCAAGCTCTTCTTCAGGGGTAACTGCAAATATTAAAAAAAACCATTACTGCATTGGTCTACATTAATCGTATATAACAATTCATGTTACTTATTCTATGTCAATTAATCACAGATCTCATAGTCCCTCCATCGTAAACTACATCCCCAAATAACCAAATGATTTCATTCAACCCTTCTCACTCCCTTTGAAATTTCACAAAATAAACCTCCCAATGTGTGCCCCCCATGATCCTATATACTTTGTTTAAAAAATACCTTTTCCTGCTCATACTACGAATCAATAATCCCCAGTGACACCCCCCCATTCCCACTACATTCTCTCATATTCTAGGTGCAGCATACTTTAAAACTGACAACCTGATGTGTTAAATGATCTAATTCTTCCCATGTTCATTCTCTCAGGCTTGGGATATGTTAGAGGGGGGAGAGGACACATGCACACCTCGTGCACTTGGGGCCACATCTCTTCTCCCTGCCTCAAGATGGACAGCTTGCCGGGAAAAGTCAATGGACCAAAACCACAGTCTCAAGCTGCATATAAGGAATGACACTCACCTCCATTCACCACACCCACAATGCATCAGCTGCATAATGACAACATGAGGCAAATGAGCTGCCAGCAAGAACAAGAAGTGAACAGACCTTACAGTGTGATCAGAATCTACCAAACAATGGGGGAAGAACAATAGAAAATAATTCTTTGTCAAACAAAACCAGAAGAATGAGCATAAAATGTAATTAACAGCAAAGAAATTTCACGACAAAAAAGTTCTAAATGCAAACAAAACAAAAAACACAGGATTATCATGCTTGTGGCTGCAATAAAAGAAAACTTTCTGAATGTTGACTTGTTGGTAGGTTGACTTTGCTTATTAATATCTAATTTCACATTCTATATGGGTAAAATATATTCTAAAAATGTATGTATGAATGACTAAAAACGCTGCACATGAAATGCCTCCCCTCTTGAATGTTAATGAGACAGTACCATAAGTTAAATGTACGTTCTAATTCTATTACATTTCTTTGCTTCATACATTACTCTTGGACATTACCCTTCTTAAGGGATATCCCTAAAATGTAGTGCTTTTTCTCCTCCTAGTTTTTGCTGATTCTCTTTTGGTGGCCTTAGTACTCTGAGCACTTTCCCACTGTAATGCAATGTGAAATGGTGTGAGCCCATCCCACCCTCACTAGGAAGTGAGGCTTACTTGATCGGTTTGGGTGTTGTACCTGTGAGTGTCCTGTAAAAAGGTACAACACATACCCATGGCCAATACTGCCCTGGCTAATTGCAGTACGCAGCACTAATTGCACCACCTACCAGAGTAGCCTTTCAAACATGTATCAAGCCTGCCATTTCAGGCCTGTGGGTGCGCAGTTGCACCTATGCTTGGTTTGGCTTGTCCAACTCATTAGCCAATCGTGAGTAGGCCTTCCACTACCCCCACTTGTGTAAGCCTGGAGGGGTAGAGCAAGTGGTAGACAAAAAAACAGGGCTGGTAAACATGGTTGTTCCCTGCCCCAGGTAGTGAAGAACCCCGAAGTGGGTTTTCCCTATGTAGGTGGACGGCTCTTCCCTTGGGAGAACAACAAGGTTTTGCTGATCCTCTTTTAGTGGCCTTAGGGCTCTGGGTACTTTCCCAATGTAAATGAAGTGTGAAAGTGTGCGCGAACTTCCTACACATGTTAGGAAGTGGTGCTTACCTGATGTTTTTAAACCTGCCATTGAAGGCCTGTGTTCGTGCAGTTGCACTTCTGCTCAAGAGGGCCTTTCTAAACCACTGCCCAATCCTGAGGGGACCTTTCACTATCACTTATGCACCCCTGGGGTGAGTCTTAAGGGATGAAGTCAGTGGTATGTGAAAAGCAGGGCAGGTACACGTGTGTTTTCTGCCCAAGTAGTTAAGAATATCCATGCATGTTTTCACTACCTATGAGGTTTGCTCTTCCCACATATTAACATGGGGGAATGGCTGAGATCACTTCAAGCTGCAATATTGGCTTACAGTGGAGCAGCCTCATAATGCTTACTATTGTTGGATTCACAATGACAACCCCTCTCCTGTGGTAAAGTGGGATTTCTCATTAACAGCTTAGAAATGCCACTTCTAGAAAGTGGGCATTTTTCTGCTCTAAAACTCTTTGTGTGACTTGAAGTTTGACTCTAGTCCACACTGGAGACTCGGGGAACACATATGTGCATTCCCCAGAGACTGCTATAAACATTGGGCATGCAACTAGAATGACAGACCTCTGTCATTTGAGCCCCTGGCTGGATAGATTGGAGGAAGAGGTTTTTACACTTGGCCTCTGGGACCCAGATGATGGCCCACTAAAGATTAAGATCTGCATTCCAAGGTTCCATGGCATACAGGATTGAAATTTAGGGGAGACAACTGTGGTTCAAAAGGAAACCCTCTGAACCACCCCCAAGTTCAAAGGCACACTAGATTATAACTACAGGTGCCATACGTCAGCAGGGCCGAGATACACTTATCGGGACATAGGACCAGAAGTCCTGGAACTGCATGGTGTCCTGGAAGGGACCTTGCTCCCTAACTGAATAGTGGATGGCCTTGGCTGACTACATTCTGCTGTGTGACACCCTGAAGTGTGCTGTCCAAGGGCTTGTTGGTTTGGCCCCTGTTCTCTTGTGGAGGTCTCAGGAACATCAAAGACCACCCCCAAGGGACCTACACCATCTACCTGTGACACCTGGAGAGCGTTGCCCTCTTAAGTGCCCACATCGTCTGCTGGATGCCAACTGGTAGAGTGGTGTGAGTGTGGTACTAAGTATTGTGCCTGGAGACTGGTTTTCCTGTTGCAGAGCCCCTAAAGTACTGCCTGCATCTGAAGAGTGTGACCTCTGTTTCGTGGGGCCTCGACACGCATAAGCATCTTGTTGGTGGTGAGTGGATTCACTGGTTGTGGGACCCTGCATGGCCCTCTTCATCGATCATGCCGTATCTCTATCATGAGACATGCTGACTAATGCTCATTGCTTGCCTTGTCCATTTAACAGCTTGCAAACCTCAGAGTTGAGGGTGTAGCTATAGTAGGGCCTCATTCAACCAAGTGCAACACTGGTGAACTACCACCTACGGGTGTGACAAAAATTGCCTGGTGCACTCATATTAATGCACAGAAGACATTGTCTTTGTTGTGTTTGACCGGAATTGTCTGGTGCAACTCAGATAATTGTGCACCAGACGTTGTGCCTCAATTCCAGGGAGGTACGGAATTTGCAACTCCCCGTTGTGTGTGACTGGAATTGTCTGGTGCAACTCAGATAATTGTACACCAGACGTGGTGCCTCAATTCCAGGGAGGTACGGAATTTGAAACTCTTCACTGTGTGCGACCGGAACTGTCTAGTGCAACTCAGCTCAACATGCACCAGATGTTGTGCCTCAATTCCAGGTTGGTAAGGAATTGGCAACTCTTCATTGTGTGTGATCAGAATAGTCAATGCACACCAGATGTTGTGCCTCATTTCCAGGGCGATGTGGGGGAGTGGATTTGTGTTCCGAGGAGCCTGGATTGCCTGCGCACTACTTTGATCAACGTGTGTCTGACAGGGTGCTTCCATCTTCCGAGAGGCTTCCCTGCTTAATCTCCCATTCATCAATTGCTCCTTTTTGTGCCCTCAGTGCGGCGGAACAACTGACCTCTCCTCACCTAGCCTGATGACTTTGTGTTGCCAGGTAGTAGTGCCTGGATCAGACATGGATGATGAGAGTAATTGACTGGGCTAAAGAACGCTTCAAGAGTGATGAGAAGCAGGTCAGGCCACTGCGGGACCCTCCATGCTTCACAGAACTGGGCTGGTGACATAAGGCATGTTGTGGAATCCTGTGATAAAACAACTGTTGTACTCAGCCTGCTTCTGCTCCGCATACCTTGGTTGAACATCCCGAGTAGTGGCCAAACCCCCATTTGTAATATGTTGCCTACTTAGTTCTGCTGCCTACCCCTACCTTCCTCCTGGGACCTTGTCAAAATGTGACATCGGGCTGATATCAAGGAAAAAGGTTTTCTTTATCCATAACCCATGAGTGTAGGGTAGTCAGGGTTAGCCGAAGGGTGGAGGAGGGCTTGGGGCCACGGGGTTTGCATGTGCATTATCAACTGACCTGCCGGATATCAATTGCACCACATTACAGTGCTGTGTGCGTGTGCTCCATACGGACCTGTCTGATATTCATTGGCACCACGTATCGGTACTGAGTGAGTGTGTTAGAGTGACTGCTTGTGATTAATTACACACAAAAGGAGGTTGTTCCTTGACGGGGCTGAGGGAGGGCTGGACCCTATTATAATGACCACACAAAAGATTGCCCCCTTCTCAATTTGCTTGTAGTGAAGGACCAAATGGAAATTAATTAAATCTAGTCCGGTATATTTATTTTTACCTGTTACTCGTATTGTTTCATACAAATATGATTTCAAATAGCAAAAAGGAATTACACAATACAAACAATTATTAACATTCTTACAGATTACAAACTACCACAAAACGAATTATAAACATTCTCCAACACAAAATGACTTCAATATTACATCCAATAAATCATACAGATTGCAATGCAATGATTTCACATTACATTAAACTATTTCATTGATCCAAATTCGATAACATGGAAAAAATTACTTGATCACAAGAGAAAAAAGATGCATGTGTCACTTATTACTTTAGACTGCACTAAAATGTTACAGTTAGCTCTTGCTGAAATTGCCGACGCGTTTCAAGTTCGGGCCGTTAATGTCCAAACCATCATCAGGGCTCTGTTATTTTTCTGTTGGGATGCACAAAACGAAGTTTTTAATACAACCTATTTACCTCTTATCTTAAAAACAACCGTTCGAATGAAGGATAAATGTACCTGTATGTTGTTATATAGTTGACCAGGAATAGCTCTTCCGGTCTCACTAGGGCAACTTTATCCACGAACAAATCTGGGAAATGAACAACAAATCGTCCATATTTACAGGACGTACTAGTGGAGTAACTTCTCAACCCAATATTATATTTAAGGGAAAGTCATACCTTAATCTGAACAAGCTTGCGATGCAAGGAGGGGCGGAGGAGTATCTTTGTCTTTTTTCTTTTATTTTCAATCCTGATAGAACGACACACAACTTGCTTTTACCAACTCATTATTTATAGATCGAAATCGAAATGCTAATGTGCAGATAACTACTTCTCATACCTGTAGTGCACACCGTTTGGGACGTGGTCAACTGCTCCGTTTTTCCAATAATTGTTGCCACGGGAACCTATTTGGGCAATACACTTGTGAGTGCAAAGGTTTTAACAACTTATCAACAAGCAATGCGTTCAGCTTTGGACAAAAGGTGCCGGAGGATCGCATACCTGTGTTAGCGTGGAACGAGGCAATGCCTCTCGCCCCCCGTCTACTGGCCCCGTCCGGGGCTAAGTGTCTCTCTGGTTGGACTTCTCTTTACTACTCGCATATGGCCGTGTACACAATCGTTCTCTGGAAGGAGAAACAGATTGTCAATTACTTCGCGATAAAAGGGGCTTGCAAAGCACTGTAATACAACCCGCGCGGTCGTGTATGGGACGTTACCTGCTTCTGCAGTCTGCTTCTTAGCGGTGCGTTTCCGCATTGCTTCTCACCCGGTCGCTTGCTCGAGTATGGAGCCGGCGGCCATACTGCCAAAGTATAAAGGAACTACTCTTTAGCCCAAAGGCTTGTGGGAATTGTAGTGCGTTTTTTTCTTTCCCCCCCGTAAAAGCCTGTGCACAGGTTACAATTCAAGGTTGAGTGGGCCGCAAGTGTGTGTCTCTGATCGGGTTATTCGCATAATTGAAAGTCAATTGGCGCAATTGTTGATCAGAATTTCAGATTGCTTAATTTTTACCAGAGTCTTTAGCCTGAGCTGGACACCCACAGCAGTGTGGCGCAAAGTCTCAAATTCTTGACAATTCAGACATATTGTTTAGGCCAGTAGTTATACAGTTAAATTTCAAAATGAGGTATGCCTCCTTCTCAAGAAGCATCCTCTCAATGTCACCAGGGCGATGTACGTTACTCATAGTATGAATGACAGACCACCTGAATTCATTCTCACTATGTGACATTTCAACGAAATGTTCAACCATAGGCGCTGTAAGTATTTTGTTTTTAATCCTTGACCTGTGTTGTCCTATTCGGAGGTTCACCTGCTGATTTGTTTTGCCTAAGTAAATCTTGGGGCAAGGGCAAATAATTACGTAAATTACGTTTTTGGTTTTACAGTTAGAAAAACCAAGGTGCTTCCACTTGACTCCTTGATGTTGGAATTCATTTCCTTCGATAGTACTGTTGCATGAAACACAATTTCCACACCGATGGTGTCCTTCTATTGGTTTCATGTCCCATAACGCAAGAAGATCATGTTTAGGTTGGGACTTCGGGAGGTCTGCTCGCACAATTTGTTGTCCCAAACTCTGATTTTTCTTATATGCGAAAATGGGACGTGGAAAGGGACATTCCAGGCCTTCCAATAGGTGCCAATTTTTGAGGACCGCTTGTCTGAGCTTATGCGTATCAGGTCCAAAGGTCTTCTGTAATGAAATGATCCATAGAGGGTACCCCTGGAAGCTCTTGAAGAATTCGTACAAAAGGGCTAGGTTTACCCCTCGGGAAACCTTACTACAAACTAAGGAGAAGAAGGAACTAGACCGACTGGTATGCGTTACCACCTTTGGACCTGATACGCATAAGCTCAGACAAGCGGTCCTCAAAAATTGGCACCTATTGGAAGGCCTGGAATGTCCCTTTCCACGTCCCATTTTCGCATATAAGAAAAATCAGAGTTTGGGACAACAAATTGTGCGAGCAGACCTCCCGAAGTCCCAACCTAAACACGATCTTCTTGCGTTATGGGACATGAAACCAATAGAAGGACACCATCGGTGTGGAAATTGTGTTTCATGCAACAGTACTATCGAAGGAAATGAATTCCAACATCAAGGAGTCAAGTGGAAGCACCTTGGTTTTTCTAACTGTAAAACCAAAAACGTAATTTACGTAATTATTTGCCCTTGCCCCAAGATTTACATAGGCAAAACAAATCAGCAGGTGAACCTCCGAATAGGACAACACAGGTCAAGGATTAAAAACAAAATACTTACAGCGCCTATGGTTGAACATTTCGTTGAAATGTCACATAGTGAGAATGAATTCAGGTGGGCTGTCATTCATACTATTAGTAACGTACATCGCCCTGGTGACATTGAGAGGATGCTTCTTGAGAAGGAGGCATACCTCATTTTGAAATGTAACTGTATAACTACTGGCCTAAACAATATGTCTGAATTGTCAAGAATTTGAGACTTTGCTCCAC
The DNA here is from genome assembly GCF_964261635.1 of Lissotriton helveticus. Lineage (NCBI taxonomy): Eukaryota > Metazoa > Chordata > Amphibia > Caudata > Salamandridae > Lissotriton > Lissotriton helveticus. The sequence goes on from NC_136070.1 coordinate 469,937,457, forward strand.
ACTGCTGTGGGTGTCCAGCTCAGGCTAAAGACTCTGGTAAAAATTAAGCAATCTGAAATTCTGATCAACAATTGCGCCGATTGACTTTCAATTATGCGAATAACCCGATCAGAGACACACACTTGCGGCCCACTCTGAAACACTTGAGATAAACTACAGAACCTTGAATTGTAACCTGTGCACAGGCTTTTACGGGGGGGAAAGAAAAAAACGCACTACAATTCCCACAAGCATTTGGGCTAAAGAGTAGTTCCTTTATACTTTGGCAGTATGGCCGCCGGCTCCATACTCGAGCAAGCGACCGGGTGAGAAGCAACGCGGAAACGCACCGCTAAGAAGCAGACTGCAGAAGCAGGTAACGTCCCATACACAACCGCGCGGGTTGTATTACAGTGCTTTGCAAGCCCCTTTTATCGCGAAGTAATTGACAATCTGTTTCTCCTTACAGAGAACGATTGTGTACACGGCCATATGCGAGTAGTAAAGAGAAGTCCAACCAGAGAGACACTTAGCCCCGGACGGGGCCAGTAGACGGGGGGCGAGAGGCATTGCCTCGTTCCACGCTAACACAGGTATGTGATCCTCCGGCACCTTTTGTCCAAAGCTGAACGCATTGCTTGTTGATAAGTTGTTAAAACCTTTGCACTCACAAGTGTATTGCCCAAATAGGTTCCTGTGGCAACAATTATTGGAAAAACGGAGCAGTTGACCACGTCCCAAACGGTGTGCACTACAGGTATGAGAAGTAGTTATCTGCACATTAGCATTTCGATTTCGATCTATAAATAATGAGTTGGTAAAAGCAAGTTGTGTGTCGTTCTATCAGGATTGAAAATAAAAGAAAAAAGACAAAGATACTCCTCCGCCCCTCCTTGCATCGCAAGCTTGTTCAGATTAAGGTATGACTTTCCCTTAAATATAATATTGGGTTGAGAAGTTACTCCACTAGTACGTCCTGTAAATATGGACGATTTGTTGTTCATTTCCCAGATTTGTTCGTGGATAAAGTTGCCCTAGTGAGACCGGAAGAGCTATTCCTGGTCAACTATATAACAACATACAGGTACTTTATCCTTCATTAGAACGGTTGTTTTTAAGATAAGAGGTAAATAGGTTGTATTAAAAACTTCGTTTTGTGCATCCCAACAGAAAAATAACAGAGCCCTGATGATGGTTTGGACATTAACGGCCCGAACTTGAAACGCGTCGGCAATTTCAGCAAGAGCTAACTGTAACATTTTAGTGCAGTCTAAAGTAATAAGTGACACATGCATCTTTTTTCTCTTGTGATCAAGTAATTGTTTCCATGTTATCGAATTTGGATCAATGAAATAGTTTAATGTAATGTGAAATCATTGCATTGCAATCTGTATGATTTATTGGATGTAATATTGAAGTCATTTTGTGTTGGAGAATGTTTATAATTCGTTTTGTGGTAGTTTGTAATCTGTAAGAATGTTAATAATTGTTTGTATTGTGTAATTCCTTTTTGCTATTTGAAATCATGTTTGTATGAAACAATACGAGTAACAGGTAAAAATAAATATACCGGACTAGATTTAATTAATTTTCATTTGGTCCTTCACTACAAGCAAATTGAGAAGGGGGCAATCTTTTGTGTGGTCATTGTGATTAATTACACAGCACGATGGTGTTGCTTTGTCCATTGATTCCTTGCCAAAAGATTACTACATCTGACATTGTTTTTTTCCTGTGTGGCCTTGACCCACTATGCTATTTTAAAGTGATGTAACTATCTGTGTGTACACATTTCTGATATTATTGTGATCTGGGGTGCACCCTATGCCCTTGTGGTACTGATTTACAATAATTGCTAGGGTGGGCCTCTTTCTGACAATGATTCACACCGCATAAGGGTACTGTGGGGGTAAAATAGGATCTTTCCCAAGTGTGCATTTACTGAAGTCATTTTAACATGGTTAGTCCTTTTTCTGCTAGTGATATTTCCAAATGTGATTTATGCACTGAAATACATCTTGTTCATGTTGTGTTTGTTAATGTGTGTGTTGAATACAACTTCATTTGCATACACCACTTGCGAGGTCTCTTTTGTGACGCTCAAGGTATTTATTGAGTGAGAGGTCTGTGCCAGTGCTTTACACATTGCCTCTGTGATAAATCTGACTGCTCAGTGCCCAAGTGTGAGCGCAAGTTATGGAGTGAGTGTAATCACCCAACCCTGACGGAAGTGGTAGGTTCTACCTGGCTGGGGCCTCGTCCCAGCCAACCAGAACAAGCCAGTTCCAACAATTACCATTTGAAATTGCATTAACATTTCCTACATTTTTTCATAAAATGTGCATTATATTTTGTCACACTTTCGTCGCCATATGTGTGTTTCCAAAAATATCTTGCATGTATATGTCAACATATTTATGAATTTATGTAAGTGCAGCACTGATCTGGCATGGTTTTTCAGCACTGTCTTGCAGTTTAATTTATTTCCTTTTTCAACCAGCCCTGAGGTCGTGTTAATACCCTTTATCCTGTAACACTGAGGAGAAAATAGATATGAAAAGGATTATTGTATTAAAGGGATGCTCTTGAGTGTGGATTACTTTTTCAATTAGCCTCTCTCCGTTCATCACCATTATGACTATTCCGCTTAGAATCAAACATTTGCTGCAGCCTCAGGCACTCTTTCCAGGCCATTAAGGAAATTAATGTGATTTTATAATACACTCTTCATTTTAAAGGTGTCCAAAAGCTGTGACATGCTACAAGAGTCATTTGGCACGAAAAACAAGGTATGAAAGCCGATTTTTTTGCAAAATAGTGAGTGTTTAAGTAACTTCTTCAAATTCTAATGTATCAGTCCTGCGATTTATATCTGAACTACCTGGTTTGAAAGCTTTGTATATGGCCTTTTATGGCAATTAGCATAGACTAAACTTGAGGAATTCATTTTTTTAACAGTTTTTGAGTTTTTTTCATAGCATGGTCAGAGCACCAAATAGCAATGGAGTGCTGCACATGGCTAAGTAGGTCCGTTTTACATAGTATAATGCAAGGGGATCAGCTCAAATCAGGTTTCACTCTGCGGTATATGCAGTGCTTGAAATGGAAAAATAGAAGTGCAGCTGTACCAGAGTACCTGCTTGTTTCTGAGAAGTGCCGGTACTCTCCAATTACAAGTATTACATTTCTCTTGATAAGTGCCGGTACTGTCCCTCTCAAAATAAAAAAGTGGCAGTACTCAGGACCGGATGAAAGGGGTATCAGTATGCCCGCTGGGTGAGTGCCGCCCGACCTAATAACACTAAAGACATGTTTGCCTTTCCTTTTTCATTGTACAGTGCTGATGGAGGTTTCTCTTTTTATGCAGGTTGAGATAGATGCCACTAGCAGGATCTGAGGTACATCTAGCTGAGATCCTCCTTTTTACTTGCAGTCCTCTACCATCCACGTGACTGCTTCAAGTCTTCCCATCAGATGTTTGCACCATACGTTGGTGGAATTAAAGTCCTCTCCTCCCCCGTTATGAATAACAGCAGCCATGACGTCTTGCCCTGGAGCACAGGTATTAACCCGTCATCAATTACGATCTCGTACATCTGTACTCACCCATATTCTGACTTGTTCCTCTGGTTTTTCATGGATTACGTTTTCACCCCTACCAGCAGGTGTCAGTCCTGTGGACAAAGCCCTTGTAGAGATTGCCATCTACTTACCACTTGTACTTATATACTGATTAAGAGAAATATGTGGAGATTCAGGAGGATAGAAAAGGCAATCACTGTTTTAAAATGTGACCACTTACCATGCATGGAAATTTCATCTTGCAGTTCTTCTGTAGCATCAGTGCTGTCAGTGGGGTGATCCCTTCAAGGCTACATCTCTCACTTACTTGCCCACTGCCCCAACGCCTCTGGTTTCTCGCATATACACATGCAGTCCTAGTGAAACTGCTGAGATGCTCCGTTATTCTCAACAAACTCACCATTTAACTCCATTTCTTTGTATTACGACCCTAGCGCACTCCATTAGTTTGGAGCATTCTGCCAGACCTCCCTAGATGGCAGTGCCACCATCATAGATATCCACTGTGGGTCAGGGGAATGATACCCACCGTCTGATAAGCATCAGAAAGTTGGTCAGTGAGACATTACGGGTAAAATACACTGTTACCCTTCAGTTGCAATACTCTATTGAGAGCTTTCTAGGAGGTTCACAACTCTAAGGGATACCTTGAGGGGAGCAATGCAAAGTTTCTGGAAAGCATATCTTGCTTTGAGCATCATAAACCTTACCCCACCCCCACTCCAATTTTTTAGGTCAAGTCTACTAGATAGTGCATTCACTGTCTGATGCAACACATATTGTGGACTTGATACAGGTGCTTGGAGTCCGCTCATTGCTTAACATTGGTTGGTGTTCCAAACACTCATGTTTGCTCACCTGCCTATTTGTGTCCCAGCTTGTCAATCTTTTGTTTGTCCCGTCCTTTGAGCATAGCCTTTTTTACCATCTCTTTTGATTGGCTGGCTTTTCTGCTTCCTCTGCTTGCTTTTCAACACAATTGTTTTTCTTTTGGATTATGCATTTCGTGAGAGTGCATGTGTTTTCCAGATCTCTCCCTCCTGTACATTTATCCCCCTGAACTTCGCATTGCTCTCTGTCGCACAATTGCTACTCCCCACACCCTTTCACGTTGCGCTCACCCTCATATAATTCCCACCTGTGTACTTCTTCCCCACAACTTCTCATTGCTGTCTCACCCATTTCTGTGCTTCCCCAACCCATTCCCTCTGTGTTGCACCACCCCACCCTCACACCCCTCATCTCTCACCTGTTGGTTCTCCTTCCTCCCCCGGCAACCACTGTGCTGATCCCCCTGTCTTCTGGGTTGGTCACTCCTGCCCATGCTTAAAAAAAAGCTTTCATGCTATTTATTACTTTATTCAAATGTACTAATCTAACTCAGTAAATAAAAAATGTCTTTCACGTCATTTTGCAGGTACAAGGATGCATAATCCACATGCCTACAAAATTATGTAACTGTAGCATTATAGTGCCTTAAAAAAATACATATACCAGCATCGGGATAGTGTACAACAAAGCAAAAAACTACTGGGAAAACCAATAGGTTACAATGGCAAGATCTATTAGCTTTTACCAAAGCATGTTCTTTCTTTGCTAAATCTTCTGAAGATATAATCTCCCTATAGAATCACTGTTCCAGACATGAATGGATACTGACAAATTGTCAGCAATCTAGTCTTGGGTCTTGGAGTTGCTTCTCTTCTGTACAATACATTTTTTAACTAAATGTCAGCTAGACAGGAAAGCTATATCTTGCTGTGAGACAGGAGTAAAGTATGTATGGTAGAGAAAAAGTTATTGGCAGAAATATACCGCTGACTAGGGGCTAGATGTAGGTAATTCCCATTTACAGACTCTTAAATACCGAATTTTACTGATTCGGTATTTAAGAGTCTGTAAATGGGAAGGGGCAGATTTAGGTAATTCCGAATTCAGGAATACCGAATCTGTAAGGGCATGTCTGTGTGTCACATTGCACAGGTGTGCATGCACAGATGTGCATGCACACCTGAATTCGGTATTTTACCACACAATGGGATTGTGTGGTAAAATACCAACTCTTAAGGGCCTGTGGCACTCTCAGGAGTGTCAGCTACATATGGATTTACCGATTCGGTAAATATACCGATTCGGTATTTTACAGAAATCGGCCGTTAGCGACCGGTATTTGGGCTCCTACATCTCGCCCTTAGACTCCGTTTACTATGGGTCTTTGTTACATTTTGGTAACGTTATCTTCAAAGGAATTTTTGGAGTCAAAATAGAATTCAAGGGATTTTGCTTAGCAGATAATGGCTGGGGCAAAGCAATCCATGGCCATTTCAGTGATCCGTGTGTTGATCTGTAGTTCATCTTCTTGATGAAGTAAAACAAAATATGGGTCTTATTTAGAGTTTTGTGAAGCTAAAGTTGTACACCAAAATGGAGGTGGCCTTAACCTGTCAAAGTTGTTGTTCATCTCACACGTATAGAGGTGAGCAAAGCACCATGGGCCAGATGTAGCTCGCCAATTACCGGTCGGTAACGGCCGATTTCGGCCGTTACCAACCGGTATTTGGGAATTGACATGTAGGGGGCATATTATTTACAGAATCGGTATATTTACCGATTCGGTAAATTTACAGATTCGGTAAAATACTGAATCGGCAAATATACCGATTCTGTAAATCAATATGTAGGTGGCACTGTAATCAGTGCCACAGGCCCTTACCGAATCGTTATTTACCATGGAATACTATTCCATGGTAAATAACGAATTCCAGTGTACATGCACATCTGTGCATGTACACCTGTTCCATGCACACAGACATGCCCTAAGGCCATGTATGTGTGTCACATGGCACACAAGTCTGAATCAGGGGTGCAACAGGGTGTCAAAGTGACACCCTGTCCCCCTTGTAAAATCTGTAATTTTACAGATTCGGTAATTACCGAATCAGTATTTGCTATTGAATCCTATCGGCTTCAAGGCCCATAGGAATCAATGGCAGATACCGATTCAGTAATTACCGGATCGGTAATTACCGAATCTTACAGATTTGGTATTGTTACCGAATTATTTACCTACATAGCAATTACCGAATTGTAAATACAAAATCGGTTAAATTCGGTATTTACCATTCGGTAAATTGCTATTACCTACATCTGGGCCCAGGTTCCGAGCAGAAGGCTTAATAATTGGAAACTTTGAACGTCGACACATCCACCAAATGCCCTTCTCTTAACTGTGTCCAAAAGCATGCACTACTTAGGATGGCCTTTGGATGTAAATATTTCTTCTCTGATCCCAAATGGAAACATCCAATGGTCCAGAATAGGAAAAAAAGCAAGGACCCCACGCTCTGGGTGAAAATTCTCAGCACCTGTCAGATCAATTTCTTTCTTTTTTCTGAAATTGTCTTTAATAGGAATTTAAAATAAATATTTTTGCCAAGGCTACAATGCTTAACTAATATTTTTCTACTTAGGAGACTGTTGCTTTTAAAAAATAGTTTTATTCTTTTGAGAATGTTTTCACTCCTGTATTCAACATGTGCCGATCGCCACTTTTCTTTTGCTTGAATGCACTACTGAAATGTAATTTGAGATATTACAATTGCCAGTAAAAATTCTGTTAAAATGAGTGAACATTTATAAAAGTTGCGATAACTTCTATGTCATCAATTGGATTGATCTTTTGTATGCTGTAAATAATTGGAGTGAAGCTAAATAATGGATTTTAAATTAAACAAATGGTATGATGAAAATTATTAATGTTGAATTAGTCCTCATTCCTAAAATTGGGAGCACTGAAGAAGTAGAAGATAACAGACGTGAAACACGTGTTGGCTAAAACCATAGACATGGTAGCCTCATTTTTCCAGGCAGGGGTGGCCGGCATGAATCGGGGGTGGTGGAGTGAAGGGTACGGGGGGGCAAGGAGGTGTAAAAAAAGAAGAAAATATCACCTTATCGTTCCGTCTCTCCTCCGCTTCGCCTGGAACAGGAAGCACCCAGGCTCCCTTAAGCCAATCACAACTCTGCAATGCAGTGTTGTGATTGGCCTGAGTACAGTGGTTTGGTGCTCGGACAGGACCTGGAAGCTTGGGCATGTTCTTCACCCAGGCTGTAATGCAGCCTGGGTGGAGAACATGCAAAGCTCACATGACTTTGGCTGGCCCAAGATTGCGCACCACTCCTTCCCAAATCTGTGAGCAGAGCAGCCCTGCCCCACCAAGTATGCAGCATGAAAAAATAAAATGACAACCTTGAGTTATCATTTTATTTTTCTTTAATTTACACTGCTGCAAAGCAGCTGCCTTAGTGGAGAAGTCGCCCTTGTTTCTAGGCTGTGACCCTTCATCAGAAACTTAAGGTTTACATGCACTGTATGGTGTCTAATGATTGAAGTATGGATTTTGATTATATAAGTGAAGCTTTATATACTAGAGGGCAGATTTACCATTCTTTCACACAGCACAATGCAGCACACCACCTTGCTGCTCTGCATCATGTTGCAATGGTGCCTTCGTTGTAGGCAGGATTGTTTTTGTGCAGCAAGGGGGACAAAAAATAATCCTGGTAGGCATGTTCCTTTTTCTACGTGTGCTGCAGAATGCAGCACATGTAAAAAGAGGAAAAATCAAAGAGAAATAAAATATATCTCCTCGTTACGCCTCCCCTGGGGAGGTGTAGCATGTTGAGGCATTTCCAGTTCTACCACTAATGGCAAAAATAGAAATGCACCGAAATCTATGGGTGGCTGCATGGGAACATGCCTTGCATTACTCTAGATTTATCTAGCCATGCAGCGCCACAGAATGTGGCCTTGTGTGGCGTGATAAATCTCACTTAGGTTTTGCGGCGGCCTTGCGTAAGGTTGACGCTAGACCATGCTAATTATGGGCCTATATTTTTGAAAAAGACATTCATGTATCTGAGCTGACTCATTATTCAAAAGCAATATGGAAAAAGTGGATAATCAGTGTATAAATGACTGTCAGTCTCCACCATTCAAAGTATGGCATGGTGCTGTGTTAAATATATATCTCCTGAACTGTATTAGTTTGTGCTGTATTATTTCTTGTAACCCCATCACCAGTTGGTAGGTTAAAGCTTTGAGCTCAATCATACTACAAAATACTTTGTCTGTATTTTCGTGAGACGTCCATCAACTCTATGAATAAGCTGTGTCCAAATGCTGTAGAACACTGCTAAAGTTTGGACAAAGTGTTTGTTGCTTTGAATAAGCAGTCACCATTGCATTATTACTTTAAAAGAAGTGGTGAGACTTTTTTGAAACTATTGCCAATCCAGTGATCTCTTCATTCAGAATGATGTTTGTTTAGAAATTGATATTCATGCTCTTTCCTAAAAGCATCATCATCTTTGAGAAAGTCAGAGGAGGCAGATAGAGAGTGAGATTTAGACACAGAAATGAAGCACCACAGAACCACCGGACCAAACCATTCCTCATTCTAAGGAGGGTATGGCCAGCACAGGACATAAAATCACACCCACCCTAGAACGGGAACCAAATTTCCCACCACAATATCTTTCCTTCTCTCCATTCTGTGCGGCTGTACTTCACAACAACGATAAGAGCAGCTCCTGCCAACAACATAAGGCTAGCAAACATGTACCACAAAGGTCACCTCAAGGGCACCACCCTTCCAACTAGACACCACTTCCCATGAACTTCACCATCTTATCTTTCACTCTTTGTCGCTCCACGAAACATCCAGATGCAGAGACATACAACTCTGGTCATCATGCGTAACAATGCAAACCCAACCCGTCTGGTAAAAGGTCTCAATCACTCGTCTGGAATATGACGCTCTACATAAATACAGCAACAATACAATGTGTCTCCGCTCAGAGAACAGGCTCTTACACAATGATACAATGTATCAAGCGACAAATAGTGGCAACTTACGCTCTACAGGTACTGCCTGTCATTCTTTTAAACTGTACCAAACATGTATGAAAAATGGAAAGGAGTCTCAAATATTGGTGGATGAACAAATTAATTGCAAATGTGTTGCAAGTTTGCAAATTATCATGAGCACACACATGTACCCCCAAAAGTAACACTGCGCTTGGAGCAGTGGTGAAGGTGTCAGGCACACATCTCAGTACACTCCTCATTTACAGAGGAATATGCAGAGATCTATGCCAATTACATCTCGTGTTCATCTGGAAGTCCTGATAGGGCACAGAGCTGGTGCATGGAATGCACAAGACAGACACAAGAAAGATAAGACCCCTGCCTGCATTTCAAGCACCTGTGGTCAATTGTATATGTAGGGCTTGCGCACTACAATGCTGACTTATAGTCTTACCCCTATATTATTGTTAGGAAGATAATTCTTGGCATTTCCACCGACTGGGCTTTTAAGGAAATGTGATTCCATGGTCCACAGCGTTGATGTGGGTTTCTGCCTGCTCATAATGAGAGCCCCATCCCTAAAAATGCATGGCTCTTAGGAACCAATGAATGATCAAACAGACGGAATGTGCAACACTCTACATTGAAGATGGTCACTGGGTTTACGAATCAGGGGCCTTATTTATGAAGGCCTTGCGCCACCGGTGCGTCACTTTTTCCCATTTTAAAAGTGACGCACCTGCGGCGCAAGGCCTTCATAAATAAGGCCCCAGGACTTTTGGGTCAAAACAGCGCATTTGCATATATGTAAGGTGTATTCACTCCTTACAATTAGTTATACAAGTCTCCATTGACAATGTATCCGTCAGTATTGTTTGATGAAAAAAATCCTAGGAGAAGCTGATAATGCAATGCCTAACTTCAACTTTTCCGGATCTCTGGTCGTCCTCAGGTAGCTCCATGGCATTGTGTGCTCAAAATGCCATGTACGAGCAAACTTTAATATATGTTGGCCTACACTTTCAAATATCATTTCATTGTATTTATACTTGACTAACTCCAGGGCCAACTTTAGCGCTGGTTGCGCCCGGTGCAACAATTTTTTAGGTGCCTATCCCCCATGACCTTCTTCTCAGATTCCCTCAATACCACCCTGCAAAAGGGCCCCTTCATCTCTCTATAGCCCCTCTCTTGCATACATTTAATTTGTTTTAAAGCTCTGGTAAAGGCTGTTTCTTCTAATCCACTCAGCTTTCCACTTTAAAATACAGTTATGGAGAGAGGTAAATGGAGAAGTGAGGTAGAACGAAGGGCTGAGGTTTAGTGGCCGATGAGGTAAAGAGAGGCACCAATATAGAGAGGTATGAGAGATATGTGAAGTAGAGAAAGGTGAGAAAGAAGGGGTAGACGGAGAGAGAGGACGCACGGTAGGGAGCTAAGAGTATGTTGGAGGGTAGACAGAATTAGAGAGGTAAAGTGGAGTTAGTAATGTGGGCTGAAGAAGGTGTTAATACAAGAGATAGGCAGAGAGGGAGAGGGAGGGATAGGTAGGGAGAGAGAGTCCCAGGTTGAGGTAGTCAAAAAGATGAAGATTAAGAAAAAAGAGAGAGAAACTTCTGTTCCAATGTCTTTAACGGGAGGAGGGGGGGGCTCATTGGAAGTTGGAGACCTTGCCCAATTGCCTACTTTGCCTTTGCCTACAATTTTCTCAGGCCTAAACCTACCACCGCCCGCTTATGCACTTGAAATGGCGCCTGCCAGAGAGATGCACATTTTCAGTATGTGCAAATCCACTTGTATAGCGATTAATCATCACTGAGGTGGCTCTGCGCACAACTCATAATCTGGAAACTTCAAAATGGTTGCTATGGTCAGGCGTGCATGCAGGAATGGGCTAATCAGGGACAACATTTGGCAGACGGGCATTAAGGCACAGCAGCCAGAGATTGCGCCGTCTCACACACTAATCAGCCGTTGACGATAAAGACAGCAGGAACAACAGAAACGTGCATTAGTTGAGCGAAAATTATACCAGCGACTGCATTCCAGTCTACACTTAAATAGAAGAGGTGAAGAAGGGAGGTAGTGCACAGGGGCTGCGCTCTGCATCAGGGACAGCTGCAAGGAGGCCCCGAGCGGGGAAGCAAAAAGGAAAATGATTCGGACATAAAGTCATTGTGAGTGATGGTGGAAGCTGGAAAAGACAAGAAAGCATTCTAAGAGCCTGGCTGGGGTGGTGAGAGAGGAATTCACAACATCAACAGCACATGGCGTGGTGGTGCTTATGGGGGGATTAAATGACTCCTGATATAGTGTGGGAAAATGAAGCAGCTTCCAATTTGGAGGACAGGGATTTCATCATTGCTGCAGATAACAGTTCTTTGCACAAGTGCGTCAGAGTTCCCTGCTAGGAAATCGCCACAGATCTTTTATGTGTCGGTTAGTTTGTCAAACACTCACGCTTAGGACTGGGGGGCGTGTCCTAACTACAGAAGAAAGGAAGAAGCACAGAAAAAGAAAGGTTTGTGACTATGCCTTCATCAGCTTTTGAAAGATTAAGTAGCATATTTTACAGGGCTTTGAAGCCTACCTTTACTTTATTCGTATGCAGACTAAGGTCTGGCCAGGGCGTGTCTTCTATGCTGCTCCTGGCTTCGTTTCCCCTTTGTTTCATCCGCATATTTCACTTTATATTTCGATCCTTGTTTTAAATTTGTCTTTTTTATTTTTACACATAATTGCGTTTACTTTAACTTTTCTGATGCAAGTCGCATAATCGTATATTTTAGACAAATTAAAAAAAAACTAAAGACCAAATACAACCGATTTCATTTCAGAGACTCTTAGGGGCACATGCATCAAGGGTTTTTGCATTCGCAAACAGTGCGAATTGCACAATTCGGCCGTTTGCGAATGCAAATCCCTTTTTTGGGATGCATGAAGCTTTTTGCTTTTTTCGCAATTTAAGAAATCTTAAATGCAATGCATGATTTTTTTTAAATTGCGAAATCGCAAATAGGTAGTGGTAAATTACCATGAAGTTAACCTTCATGGTAATTTGCGAAAACTTTCAAAAGTGCATTTTTAAATATTTCATTTTACACACACACATGCCCTTGGGGCATGTGTGTGTGAAAAATGTACTTAAAGGACCCCCCCTGCACCCTTGAAATTGCATTCTCATTTTGCGATTCCTTAATTGTGAATCGCAAATGAGAATGCCTTCACATTCATTCCTATGGGCCTCTAGGCCCATAGGAATCGATGGGAAGGGATTCCTTAATTGCGATTCGCAAATTGTGAATCGCAATTAAGGAAAATTAAGAAATAGCAAAAAAAATTTCTTGATGCATTGCCGTTTGCGAATTCTTAATTGCAATTCCTTAATTTTCACAATTAAGAATTCGCAAACGGGAACATTGATGCATGTGGCCGATAGTCCTTTAACACGTCTGAGTTTAATAATTTTAGCGCCATTAAGTTGGCTAATTGTGACATCCAAAGAGCTATGAAATTGAAATATGTATAAGAACAAGAGTGATTCTCAGAATCTGCCCATTTGCGACCGGTATTTTTGCATTTGGGAGGCATCATCCCAAATGCAAAAATCGCAATTTAAGTAATCTCTAAATTGTGATTACTTAAATTGCGATTGCTTTTAAGGAATCGCAAATTGAGATTCCTTAAATGCAATGCATTAAAGTAAAAAATGTAGCGATTTCGTTAATGGGGGACGCAAATTTCCATGAAGTTGAACTTCATGGTAATTTGCAAAAACTTTGAAAAATGCACTTTTGTGCATTTTTCAAAGTTTCATGTTGCGCACACACGTGCCCTTAGGCATGCCCTGGCAGCTGAATAATTATTACTGGTATGTCAGTCTATGCCATCATGTGCCTAAATACGCTGTATGCCCGTCAGTGGCTTCAGGCGCCTATGTGTGCCCAATATGTCTGTCAAAGACAGCATGTGCCCAGGTCTACCCAAGGAGTGACTTCCATTTTGTGCCCAGATCTGCATTGTGTGGCCTCATGTGACTCATAGTTCAGTCATTACAATTATATGGCATGGGGTATCCCATGAGCACCAGTGGCAGCATAAGGCCATGTGTGTCCAGTGGTGCCTGGCATGTATTTACAGTGGTGAGGCAGGCAAAATATGGGTGGCACAATAATACAATGATACAAATTTCAGGTACCTTACTGGCTTGCTGCATGGAGTCGTCCTCATCTCTCCTCAGCGCTCCAATATGGGACCCAGGAAACTGCAGTAACCAATCCTGATGCTGCTGTCATGCTGTTAAAAAGCATGAGAGAAGAGTCAAGATTGGAGGTAGTGGCCTCTCTCAGCGCTCCTAAGAGCACTGGAGGCCTATGCTTTCTCTAATCCAGCTGTCTTAGACATGTTGGCTGGCCGTTGCAAGCCGGCGGGCCAAAGGGACATGCACTCTTTAACCGCATGCATGCGGCGGCTTTTTTCGCGCTTCGCTGCTTTTTAAAAAAAGCCGTGTTACATGACGAGCTCAGCTGAGCTCGTCATGAGCGGGGAAGGGGTTAAACATAAGTGCACAGCTCCCTGCTGTCACTCAGCTACAACTGCCCCACACAGTCTTGACACTTGGTTCAGGATAGGTTGCTGAAAAATAAAATGGTAATACATAAACTTTATTACCATTTTATTTTTCAACTCTGGGGGCATTTTTTTAGGGGGAAAAGCTCCTTCGCTCTCATGGAGGAGCCGCTTCTGTGTGTGCCCCATGATAGTCAATTACCTTATATGCCCACTACATACAAGGCAATGCCATTGTGGACTTGTATGCCTCTTTTACTATTCAACAGTGTAACATGCCCAGGTGTGGCTGATGTCAGATAATGCCCTTTTGTACCACAGAGTGCAGAGGCTACACAGTGCTAAAATAGACGTTGGTGTATCCCATGCCAGTTTGTACCATGATATGCACAGGTGTGTCCCAGGCCAGCCAATTCCATGACATACCTGGATGTCCTTCATACTCCTATCAGTATCATCATATGTCTGTCAGACCCATATTGTGAATGCCATTTTATTCCTAGGTGTGCTAAATATCAGTCAATGTCATGTACCCAGTTGAATCACATGCCAGTCAAAAGCATCACTTGTCCCAGGTGTGTTGGATGCAAGGCAGTGTGATTTTGTTTCTAGGTATGCCCTGTATGCTTTTTACAAATATAATGTGGCCAGAGGTGGTCATGTCAGTAAATGAATTCATTGCGAGCCCATCTAAACCCCATATGAAAGTCATTAACACAAAGTGTTCAACAGGATCTCCTGCAGTCATATTGTGCATAGGTGTTCTCAATGGCAATCAATCAATTAAATCATATACCCACCTGTGCACCAGGCTAAACATTTCAATCATGGACCTAGGTATGTGCCATGTCTGCAATGTTATCATGGGCATAGAGGTGTCTCGTGCCATCATCTCCCTAGGTGTGCCCTATGAAAGCCAATGGCATCATGTCCCTGTGTGCCCATGTACAAGTAGGTGCTGCAAAGTGAGAAGCTGATTTGCATTCTATTCAATGTCACTGTGTATCTAGGCGTGTTTCATGCTAGCCAATGCATTGTGGTACCCAAGCATGCAGAGTATGCCAATGAATGCAATCATGTAACAAAGTATTTATCATCTACAAAAGGAAGTTCATTATGTGCCTCAATTTGGCTTAGACATCACTCATGCTGCATATATTCTTCATTGGCTATACACACACACACATACACACACATTCAACTTCACACATACACAATCTTCTTCTCATAAAGGTCTTAACACACACAGTGGCACAGACATAGTCACAAACTAGCACCTCCAAATTCCCTTACTCCCTGGAAAAAACTGCCAGCTTACTCCCCAACAATTCTTTTGGTGTACTAACAAGAAATAATGATCGAAAAGTATTACTGTGGAGGGTCTGTCCACCACATTAGTACAAGAGATCAGGATTAAGATGTCACCAGTGATGTCATTAGTGATGTCACTGACCATGTCATGAGTGATGTAATATGTGAGATCATAAGCAGTGCATTACGGGATTAAGTTATAGTGCGGTCAGGGAACTATAACTGCAGATTTTCAATGGTTTTGGATGAGGGAAATGTGAGCCTAACTATTAAATCCCTGTAACCTTTGTTTTTTTCAGTAAATTTATAGGGGTTTTTAATTCTATTTCTTAACTATAATGTCACTGTAAGCTTTGGGGTTTTTTCAGTGAATTTCTAAAATGTTTTACATTTTATTTCCTAACTGTAACCTGTAACCTTTGAGCGTGGGTGTGTGAGTGACTGTATAGGATTTGTAAGTGGGTGTGTGAGTGGCTGTACAGGTTGATGACAAGGTATGTGAGTGGCTGTATGGGTCAGTGAGTGGGTGTGTGAATGGCTGCGTGGGTGTATAAGTGGGTCTTTGAATAGTTTTGAGGGTGTGTGAGTAGGAGAATGAGTGGATGTGTGAGTCAGTGAGTGACTGTATGGATCTATGAGTGGGTGCAGGAGTGTTTAAGTGGGTGTGAGAGTGTATGAGTGGGTGGGTGTGTGAGTGAGAGTGTGAGTTTCTTAGTTGGTCTGTGAGTGGGTGTGAAAGGGTCTAAGTAGGTCTGTGAGTGTGTGTGTGTGTGTCTGTGTGGGTCTGTCATTAGGTGTGGGAGTGTTTGAGTGGGCTTGAGAGCAAGTGCATGAGTGTGTGTCTAAGTTGGTCTGTGCGTTGGTGTGTGTGTCTACGTGGGTCTGTGAATAGTTTTGAGGGTGTGTGAGTAGGTGTATGAGTGGATGAGTGAGTCAGTGAGTGGCTTTATGGATCTATGAGTGGGTGCATGAGTGTTTGAGTGGGTGTGAGAGTGTATGAGTGGGTGGGTGTGTGAGTGAGAGTGTCTGAGTTGGTCTGTGAGTGGGTGTGAGAGGGTATAAGTAGGTCTGTGAGTGTGTGTGTGTCTGTGTGGGTCTGTCATTTGGTGTGGGATTGTCTGAGTGGGCTTGAGAGCGAGTGCATGAGTGTGTGTCTAAGTGGGTCTGTGCGTTGGTGTGTATGTCTGAGTGGGTCTGTGAGTGGGTATGGGAGTGTCTGTGTGGGTCTGTCAGTAGGTGTGAGAGTGTTTGAGTGGGCATGAGTGTGAGAGTGTGAATGTCTGAGTAGGTGTGTAAGTGGGTGCATGAGTGTCAGAGTGGGTGTGTGAGTGAATGTGTGACTTTCTGAGTGGGTCTGTGAGTGGATACTTGAGTGTCTTACTGGGTCTATCAGTGGGTGCAAGAGTGTCCTAGTGGATGTGTGAGTGGGTGCATGAGTGTCTATGTGGGCCTGTTGGTAGGTGTGAACATGTCTAGGTTTGAAAGTGGGTATATAAGTGTCTGAGTGGGTATGTGAGTGGGTTAGGGGGTGTCTGAGTGGGTCAATGAGCGGGTGTGTGAGTGTCTGTGTGGGTCTATCAGTGGGTGTGTGCGTGTGAGTGGGCTTCAGAGTGGGTGCATCAGTATCTCAGTAGGTGTATAAGTAGGTACGTGAGTCTGTGTGTGGGTCTGTGAGTGGGGATGTGAGAGTGTGTGGCCTGTGAGTGGATCTATGACTAAGTGGGATTGAGAGTGAGTGTATGAGTATCTGAGTGAGTGAGAGGGTGTATGAGTGTTTGACTGGGTCTGTGAGTGGGTACATGACTTAGTGGATGTATGAGTAGGTGCATGAGTGTCTGAGTGAGTGTGTGAGTGAGTGTATGAGTGGTTTGAAAGTGGGTTGATCAGGGTCTGAGTAGGTGTGTGAGTGGGTATGGGAGTGTCTAAGTGGGTCACTGAGTGAGTTCATGTGTGTCTGAATGGTTGTGTGAGTAGGTGCATGAGTAGGTGTGTGAGTGGTTGCAAGAATATTTGAGTGGGTGTATGATTTGGTGTGTGAGTGTCTGAGTGGATCTGTGAGTGGGTTTATGAGTGTCTGAGTGGGTGTATACATGGGTATTTGAGTGACTGAGTGGGTGCAAGAGTGTCGGAGTGAATCTGTGAGCAGGTGTGTGTGTATATAAGTGGGTGTCTGAGTGAGTGCCTGGGCGTGTGAGTATCTGAGCATGTCTGTGAGGGATGTATGACGTTATAACGCACACTTTTACAACGCATACCTTTACAATGCAACTTTTACAACGCAGGATCCATTACAACGAATACCATTACAACACATTTTTTACAACGCAATTACCTTTACAACGCATACCATTACAACGTAAGTATAGGTAAGTATATAATATTTTTAAAAATGTAAGTTATTATATTTAATATAATTTAATTTTATTTAATTTTAATTTAATTTAATTTAATTATTTTTAAAACCCAAACCTAGCCCTGAACCCTAAAAATACCCCTTTACCCAAAAACCCAAACCTAGCCCTGAACCCTAAAAATACCCCTTTACCCAAAAACCCAAACCTAGGCCTGAACCCTAAAAATACCCCTTTACCCAAAAACCCAAACCTAGCCCTGAATCCTAAAAATACCCCTTTACCCAAAAACCCTAACCTAGCCCTGAACCCTAAAAATACCCCTTTATCCAAAAACCCAAACCTAGCCCTGAACCCTAAAAATACCCTTTTACCCAAAAACCCAAACCTAGCCCTGAACCCTAAAAATACCCCTTTACCCAAAAACCCAAACCTAGCCCTGAACTCTAAAAATACCCCTTTACCCAAAAACCCAAACCTAGCCCTGAACCCTAAAAAAACCCTTTTACCCAAAAACTCAAACCTAGCCCTGAACCCTAAAAATACCCCTTTACCCAAAAACCAAAACCTAGTCCTGAACCCTAAAAATACCCCTTTACCCAAAAACCCAAACCTAGCCCTAAAACCTAAAAATACCCCTTTACCCAAAAACCCAAACCTAGCCCTGAACCCTAAAAATACCCTTTTACCCAAAAACCCAAACCTAGCCCTGAACCCTAAAAATACCCCTTTACCCAAAAACCCAAACCTAGCCCTGAACCCTAAAAATACCCCTTTACCCAAAAACCCAAACCTAGCCCTGAACCCTAAAAATACCCCTTTACCCAAAACCAAAACCTAGCCCTGAACCCTAAAAATACCCCTTTACCCAAAAACCCAAACCTAACCCTGAACCCTAAAAATACCCCTTTACCCAAAAACCCAAACCTATAACATTTTTACTATAATTATATACTTACCTATACTTACGGAAAGGTATTTGCGTTGTAAAAAAATGCGTTGTAATGGTTTTCGTTGTAATGGATCCTGCGTTGTAAAAGTTGCGCTGTAAAAGTAGTCCGTTGTAAAAGTTGCATTGTAACAGTTCCATACCGTCTGTGAGGGAGTGTGAGGGTCTGAGTGGGTCTCTGAGTGTGTGTATAAGTGTCTGACAGGGTCTTGAGTGGGTGCATGAGTGTCTGAGTGGGCGCATGAGTGTCTGAGTGGGTGTGTGAATGTGTTTCAGAGTATGAGGGTCTGAGTGGGTGTGCGAGTAGGTGTATGAGTATCTGTGTGGGTCTGTCAGTAGGTACAAGAGTATCTGAGTGTGCTTGAGAGTGGGTGTGTCAGTGTCTCAGTGGGGCTGTGAGAGTGTCTAAGTGGGTCTGAATGGGTGCATGAGTGTGTGAGTGGGTATGTGAGTGGGTGCATGAGTGGGAATGGGTCTGTTAGTGTGTATGTGAATGTCTGAATGGGTCTCTGAGTGGGTGTGTCAGTGTGTTAGTGGATCTGTGTGTGGGTACATGAGTGTGTTTGTGGGGTAGTGAGTGGGGGGTGAGAGTGTGAGTGGGTCTGTGCTTGGATATGTGAGTGTGTGTGGGTCTGTGACAGTATGTCTGAGTGGGTGCCTAAGAATGTGAATGCGTCTGTGAGTAGGTGTGTGAGTGGGTATGTGGGTGTATGAGTGGGTCTGACAGTGGCTGTGTAAGTCTGTGAGTCAGTCTATGAGTAGGTGCAAGAGTGTCTGAGTGAGTGTGTGAGCGGGTGTGTGAGTAGGGCTGTGAGTGGGTGCTTGAGTGTCTGAGTGAATTTGGTATAATTCCATTCATGAATTCAGGCTGTAGTCATGTCTAAAATCTCTATGGAATATACCATGGAAAACACACTTATTTTGCCTCCTATATTTTTATCGGCTCCCACTTAACGAATCACTCTGAATCTTGACATGTACAACTTGACAAAGTGGAATGCTTTTTTGTGGAAAATTTCATGAAGATTTGTCATAGGGGTCCAAAGTTATAGGCCAGTCAAAAAACCCTTTTCCTATACTTGTTTATATACATGTGTATATATACATATACATATGCAAACAACAATATACTGAGAATCATAAAACAGCAACTTCTTCCTAATTCTTTGTTCAAGATTCCTTTTATTGTATTTTTAAAATCTTTTTCCATACAGCAATCAGCCTCCAATATTGCAATTAGCCGCAAACAGCCAGCCAACACATGTATCACGCCAAATCGCGCTCCTTCAAGGCAAAATAATAAATCAGGATCTATGCACTCCTCCAATCACTTAGGCAGTGCCCTTGCACTACCTTTAGACTTCTCCAATCACATGTACATTTGTAGTATAATGCATAATTTTAGGTGTCGCTATCAAACTGTAAGTGCAGTCTGTCAAGTTTTAAGGTGTGCATGAAATTGTGTGTGAAGTATGCTTCTACTTGCATAAGTTGAGTTAAGGTATTTGTGATTAGACTAGTTTTTATAAGTCTCTAGAGAGGTACAGTTGAAATATGCCACATAATATCTGGTGTTTGGTTCAAATTTGAAGTATGTTCTATGAATATTTCAAGTGTACATAGTGTGTGGTACAGACATATTGATGCCTGTTTTCAGGAATATGGTGAGACTTATAGCAGAGATATGTGAACGGTTCTTGCTTTCTATTTGGCTTGGTGTAACATTATAAGTAGTTGTAGATATCATCACTCAAGCAGTTTGTATGTACTCCTAAAATCTCCTAGACATTACCCTGGCACTCATGAAATCACTAGGCATTATGTATGTAGTTGTGTAATCCTCCAGACAAACTTCTTCAATAATGCATTCATCAATGCATTAGCTATACACTGGTTTAATCACCCACACACTACCCTTGCACTCCTCCAATCACCCTGTCAGGATGTATGCACTCTTCTAATCACTTAGGCAGTGCCTATGCACTATGTTTATACTTCTCTAATCACTGAAGCACTACCACAGTATTTCTCCAATCACCCAGGCACTACCCTCGTTCTCATGCAATCACCCAGGCAATACCACTGCACTGCGTCGATCACTCAGCCACTACTGCTGAAGTCCTTCGATCACACAGCCACTACCTAAGCACTTATTAAATCACCCAGACAATACTATTGCACTGCTGAAATCCCCCAGATATTACCGGTGCAGTCATGGAATCACCAGGCATTACCTATGTATTTGTCTAATCCCCAGATATTACTTCTGCAATCATCAAGGCATTAGCTATACACTGGTTCGATCACCCAGGCACTTCCCTTGCAGTCCTCCAATCACTCTGTCAGGATCTATGCACTCTTCCAATCACTTAGCCAGTGCCTATGCACTACCTTTACACTTCTCCAATCATTGAAGCACTACCACAGTATTTCTCCAATCACTCATTCACAACTCTTGTTCTCATGCAATGACCCAGGCACTACCACTGCACTCCTTCGATCACCCAGCCAACACTTCTCCAATCACTGAAGCACTACCACAGTATTTGTCCAATCACGCAGGCACTACCACTGCACCCCTTTGATCACCCAGCTACTACTACTGAAGTCCTTCGATCACACAGCCATTACCTATGCACTTTTTAAATTACCCAGGCACTACTTTTGCACTCCTGAAACCCCCCAGACATTACCCGTGCACTCATGAAATCAACAGGTAGTAACTATACATTCCTCTAATCCCCAGACATTACTTTTGCAATCATGCAATAATCAATGCATTAGCTATACACTGGTTCAATCATCCAGACACTACCCTTGCACTCCTACAATTACCCTGTCTGGATCTATGCACACTTCCAATCATTTAGCCAGTGCCTATGCACTACCTCTACACTTCTCCAATCACTGAAGCACTACCACAGTACTTCTCTAATCACCCAGGCACTACCCTTCTTTTCGTGCAATCACCCAGGCAATACCACAGCACTCCTTTGATCACATGTGCACTCATGGAATTAATACATTAGCTATACACTTGTTCATTCACCCAGATAGTACCTTTGCACTCCTGCAATCACTCATGGCAAAAGTTAGGCTATTGGTCCTAGGAAATTTAAAAGAAAATTTTACAACATATCTGAGCTGTAAGTGTTACTATAATGTGAAAATGATACTTGGATATGTTTGTAGTTTTAAAATTGAATGCATTTTTATACATGTGAATGTTTGTATAACATTATTTTAATTATATTAAATAGTTTTTAAACACTTTTTTTCCTACAAATATTTTGCATGCAAAAAAGAGCAAAGGAAAAGAGAAAGAAACAAGCATATTTAAAGAAAAGAGAAAAAGAGAAATTAGATCAACTACAACATGGACTGTTAAAGAAAAAATCTTCTGGCAAGAGAGCTAAACATTTTGTAAACAAAAGTTTTAAAGAGTCTTAAAAATTCTGAAAATAAAGAAGAGAGAGACAAAAGAAGTACAGTGAAACAAAATGAAAACAAAAAATGTACAAAAAGTGCAAAATTGGATTATCAGAAAAATAAATATGTTGAGAGGAGGAAGAAACAATTTTTAAAGATTCGAAAAAGATTGTATAAAAATACAGTACTAAAAATTTAGAAAATACAAAAAGAGATCAGCATTTTACAAACAAAAAAAGAAGATTCTAAGTGTCATTGAAAAAGCATTTGAATTGAAAAGAAAATTGCTTATCTTAGTTTTAAACAGATTTAGCACTTTAAATACAATATTGCAGTCTATGAAAGACAAATGTAAAAGAAAAAGAATTGTAAATAGAACTAACTTTTGTAAAATATTTTCTGGGGAATGGAAGTATACTTCTAGTACGGAACCTTTTTTAATGAAGAAAGCTATTTTCAACAAAATACATTAGTTCACGCAGTTGATACCTATGGTCATTGTTACGAACTTAAAAATAGTTGTCCAATTGAAAAAGAAAAGATGGTTCCTAGAAATGTGGAAGGCTCCAGTGTTTACATGGGATTGTAGTAGTATTTGTAGTATACGACAGGAAGCTATTGATATATTACTACATTTCTTAAGAGAATATGGAAAAAAGCTATGAAACTGAAGATTAAGATATTACAAGGACTGGATCCTTGCAAAGTGAGAAAAAATACAGGGCTGCAAGGTCATTCTCTGGCTTGTCTTTCTAAGAAAGTGTGTTAAAGTCGTTTCCATCATTTAAGAATGTTAGTAGTACATCATTCCGAAATGCGGAAGTTAGTAAGAAGATTATACTATGTGACGAGTCCTTCAATATGTCTAAATGAAATTAACACAGCTCTTTTGCATGGTTCAGTGTTGGATGTAACAAAAAGTTTGTGATGATAAAGAGTTACGTTTCTTTGCTGGTCAAGAGGAATGTAGAGAAAGTGGGAGTTTGATAAGTGTAGGTGTTAAAGGAGGTAGAAGAAACTACTGTTGTGAAGTTTGAAAAAGAAATAAGACAGTTTAAAATAGTTTCTGGTGAAAATCCCAACTAGGGGGCCTATTACGATTGTGGTTTTTCCGCATCCTCCGGGCCGGCGGAAGCCACCGCCGGCCCGGAGGATGCGGAAAAACCGCAGCGGACTCACCAAAGACCCACCGCCACATTAGGATGGCTGGTGGGTCCTGGTTTCTGTCCACAGCTTTTCCGCCGCGGTTGGCTTATAACCGCGGCGGAAAAGCTCTAATATGGTGGCGGTGTCTCTCAGACACCACCAGCCATATTAGGATGGGCTTTAAAAAATGCTTTTCCGTGGCGGGTTTTCCGCCGTGGAAAAGCATGTGGAACTTCACTGCGGGGGCCCGTTGCAGGCCCCTTGGGTGAAAGGGGGGTGGGGGGTGCACATGGGGGTACCTATGGTACCCCCTGCATTTGTTTGCAGGGTGGCGGTCACATCCTAATTGGACAGGAGAGAACTCCGCAGGCCATGCGGAGGTTCCCTCCTCCTCTATGGTCGCGGATGGACTCATGTCCGTCCGCGATCATAATGGGCCCCTATATTTGTATTTGTTGCCGACGTACTCATTACAAAATTCTAAGTAGGAATGTAGATGTGTTTTTTTTAAAGTGAAAAGGAAAATAACAATAAATGGAGGGAATTTGCTGTTGATTTGTTTGTGGAAGACCGTTTTGAGTTGGGTACTGTACAATGTATTTGTAAACATTATTACAATAAATTAGAAGAGAACAAAATGCCAGCTAGAGCTATCCAAAATGACATAGAATTAGTAGCTATACGTCCAGAACTTAATTTAAATGCATATGAGTCCATCCTTATTCAATCTGTGCACCTGTTTCAGGCTATAATTCCTATGAAGCCTAAAACAGGTAAGCTACCTGCAACAGATCTACAAGGAGGTTTAAAAGGAAGAGTTGTGTATTTACCTTTAGATTTTAAGTAAAATGTTGAAACTGCTGGTGTAGAAAGAGAAGAAAGTGAAACTTTAGTAATTCTTGTTAATGGTATACCTACAAAGAGTAGGGAAATATAGCAAGAGCTAATAGATGTCACCAAAGTCCAAAAGGCTACATTATATCTGGTGCAAAACAATATTTACTATAAAACTATAAATGTAGAAGATCAAGAAATAAGTGTAGAAGATGAAACAGACATTTCAAGTGGACAAATAGAAAAAGTGGTGTTGTCCAGAAAAGAAGAAAAATTTATGAACATTACACTATACACCCTCTACTTTCAAAAGAAGTGATAGGAGACAGTATTGAGTTGTTCCAGATGAAAAAAGCAAAAGGAACTCCCATGAGTGTATGGGAAAAAAGTTTGGAAGCTCGTTGTTTTCCACAACTGTTCCCTACTGGAAAAGGTGGGCGATATGATGAACGACCAGACCAGATTCCAGCTTCTAAATATTGTACTTTACGACTGTACTCAGAAGATCCAAGATGACAACAGTGTATTCCATATTTGTTTCACCTTTTCTTTGAAAGTGACCTCTCTGCACTTTCATATGCAGTGAATCACATACTAAAAACAGGAATTCATTTTTCAGATGTTTCTGCAAAGCAATTTATGGACAAAGTTGAAGAAAGAGATGAACAATTAGAAACACAGGTAATTAATTTGATGGCATGTCAATGTGGTACTAATGAATATTGGTATCAAGGTCATAGGGAACTGAAATGTATGTTAAGGAACTTAGGAACCCCTACGTGGTTTGTTACACTTAGCTGTGATGAGTATGCATGGGATGATTTACTTGATTTTCTAAGTCAAGCAAATTCAAATATAAAAAATATTGCATAGAAGACAGCTGGAGAACTGTGTTCATTGGATCCTGTAAATGTGTGCAGATATTTTAATCATAGGTTTGAAGCTATGATGTCTTTCATCTTTAGTAAAAAGAATCCAACTATTGGTGAAGTTATCGATTTCTTTTGGAGAAAAGAATAACAAGCTAGAGGTGCACCTCATATTCATATGCTGTTATGGATCAAGAATGCACCAATATTTGGAACTGACACTGATGAGACTGTTCTGTCTTTCATCGAACAACATGTTACCTGTACTATACCAAAAGAAAAAGAAGGAAACAACTTGAGAAAGCAGGTTTTACGTTTTCAAAATCATCAATGTGGAAATATTGTTGATGGAAATACAAGTCAAAGCAACATTTTTACACAAAATGTTGTTTTGGATTTCCTCATCCAGTAATTTCTAAAGGAAGAGTGAACAGTTTTATGTCAGCAGTGAGGCATACTATCACTTGAAAATCACCCAAAAATACTTATAATATAAAAAGAACAGAAGAATCAAAGTATATTACTTCCAAGTGATTTTGACGATGAGGAATACAAATATGGACATACAGTATGTTGCAGATAAATCAATTGTTGTTGCCCGCTATGTTACGTCATATATAACCAAATCTGAAAAGATAGAAATGAAAGAAATGTGTGAAGAAATTTCACAAGAGAAGACACTTAGCAAAAAATTGTACAGCTTCAGCTTGAAGATGCTTTCACATCGAGAAATTGAATCCTACGAATGTTGGCTTGATTGACATCTGCAAGTTTACATTCAAAGTCAAGAGGAAATATTTGGATAAGTCTAAATCTTGCTGCAACACAAAATTGAGTTTTGAAACCTGTACAAGAAATTGAATAGTTAGCAGTAAATGAACCAGAAAGTACAGATATTCTTAAAACAAATATGTTGGATACGTACTATCCAAATAGAAGTCCAAACCTGGAAAAGATATGTCTATATGAAGCACTACAACATTACAGCTTTAAGAGAAATGTTACAGAAATTATAAATGAAGTAAAATATGCTGTAATTGGTTGTGAAGGATGTTTAGTAAAAAATGCGAATGGAAACCTTATTAATCACAGGAAACTCAGGTGCAATACTCCAGATATAAGGGAGTTTTTCTATTTAGCTCTGCTGTAACTCTTCAAACCTTGGCGGACTGATATGGAATTACTTGGAGATTTTGAGCGCTATGAAGATTCTTTCAATGCATGTAAAGATAGCTTTGAATGTATAATTTTTCCAAATTATCTCCAAATGTTGTACGAAGAGCTTAATCACAAAAGTACTATTGCAGCTGAAATAGTTAGAGACAGTTCTCAAGATAGTCAGAGTTCTGCTGCACAAAGTCAAGATCCACAAGGAGAAGCCATTCTTGAAAATTAAGCAGCAATAGCAACGAGTGAAGTGGAAACGGTAATGCAACAAGCACAACGGGACAATATTGCTTTTAAAAAGTTAGAAGAACAACTGAATACTGAACAGAAAGAAATATATCACCAAGTTACACAACAGATAGAACATGGATTACTGCATAAAAAGAATGTTTGACAATGTACATCATTTAAAACTATTCTTATGTACATCAGCGGGCAAGCTGGAACAGGGAAAAGTTTCTTGATTAATTGCTTGTCACGTTATATACAGAAAACAATGGGTTCACATTTATCTTGTGTTGTAACTGCTCCAACTGGGTTAGCAGCACACAACATGAAAGGAATTACATTACATCACTTACTAATGCTACCTGTTGAACATGACAACAAGTTGGAATATTACAAGCTTTCTGGAGAAGCTTGTTTGGAAGTTTCAAGAATACTAAACTTCTGATTATAGATGAGGTTAGCATGGTCTCAAACTTAATGCTTGCCTTTGTGCATTTAGGAATGCAGCACATTTTAAAAACAGAATACAATGTCATATTTGGAGCAAAACATAATAGTTTTTGGTGATCTACTGCAACTAACTCCTGTAAAAGGGCAACCAGTGTTTAAAACACTTGTGCATGAAGACACCAGAAAGTCTTTGGGAAGTATTGGAAACGTGAACATTTGGTCATATTTTGAATACAAAGAACTTATGCTTCAGGCAAGTGATTAAGACTATGGAAGCATTATTCAAGATATAAGAATTGGTAAATTGACAGAACATGGTAAAGAAGCTTTGCAAACTCGGTTACTTACAAACTTGTTTCCAAATGAAAATGTTGCTCCGGAAATTATATACAAAAAAATTGGAGAAAATAAATCTATAATTTGCCTAATGCCAACACTGCCAGAGTGTTCTACATTCAATGAAGAACTTTTAAAGCTGGAAAAACAACAAATAATAAAAATGGAAGCCATTGATAAAATAGAGCACATAGGAATTACTAATAGTTTGACAGAAAAATTAAAAACAAAGTTTGATTAATTGGAAAAATTTATATCTAAGACCGCTGGTTTAGAAAATAATTTCAGGTATGTGAAAACTGTCGGGTAATTTTACAGCGTAATTTGGATGTGGAAAGAGGTTTAGTAAATGGAGCAATGGGAAAAGTTATTGAATTTGTTAATTATCAAAATAGAGATGGAATTGAATTTTTGAAGATTAAATTTGATCAGATTGAAGAGGTAAAACAGATTGGACGTTGTTCTGTTCGTTTTTTGCTTGTTAAAGACTTGTATGTTCATAGAAAACAGTTTCTGCTTTCTTTAGCATATGCGGTGACCATTCACAAATCTCAAGGTTTAAGTGTAGACAGTGCTTTCGTAAACATTGGAAGTACTGTATTTAAAGAGGGAATGGTGTATGTTGGACTGTCCAGAGTCAGAACTTTAACTGTATTGTAGTTGATTGATTTTGATCACAGAAAGATTAGCGCAGATGCAAATTGTGTAAGAGAGTATAAACTGTTAAGAAGACGGTATGCTCTCAACTTAGGTGAATATCCTGTATATGAAAAGCGTATAGTATGTCAAAAACGAACATATGAGAAACTCTGTAGTGAGGTTGGAAAGAAGAAAATAAATCAAGAGAATGTTGAGATTCCAAACAAAAAGAAAAAGGACACTGTTGAAGAGATTGTTGGATATCAGTTAGAAAACAGTTCAAGTATCAACTGCTATGCTAATGTAGTTGTGAACGTCATATTTCTTCTAGAAAATCTCCAACAACAAATTACAGAGAATTGTGAAAAAAGGTTTTGTTCCTTGCTGCATTCTACTTTTGAAAAATTGAGAACTGATAAAAGTAAAATCCAAAGGGTTTCTGGCATTCAGAATCTTCTGGATATATGTTCTGGTTCTTCACAATTCACACAGAATGTACAGCAAGATGCTCGGGAATTTCTTATGTTTATGCTTGCAGTATTGGAAGATGAAGGAATACAAATTGAAAATCTGTTTGGACTTTGTTATAGATGGGAACATGAATGTGAAAATTGTGCATTTACTTCTACCACTAACATAGACACGGAAAGATTCATATATTTGACAATACCAGATTGCAAAACATTGTCTTTTAACACAGTAGTTAAATCAGCTAATCAAAATATGGCGTGTAGTCACTGCAAATCAGAAATGTTATCAACATTATTTATAGAAAGATTTGGACAATATATTATTTTGATGATACAACGTTGTAGGGCAGATGGAAGAACATATGAAACTTTAATTAAAATATTTGTAGCAAGTCAGCTATCAATATCAGGAAGAACTTTCATAGCAGTAGCAATTAATTTCCACGATGGACCCTCTACAACATCTGGACACTACACTGTCTATTTAACATGCAGTAAAGGATGGACACATTGCATTGATGCCCATTTGGTTTTCAAATATCGGTTGCCTAATGAATTACCAAATTCATACCTAATATTTTTAATGCTAAAGTTCTGAGAACATCATTCGGCCTATTGGGAAGATGTCAACAGTAATTAATGAGGTTATTTTGGAAATTTTCAATACAAACAAATTCAGAAACATCATTCAGCCTATTGGGAAGATGAGAATATGAATTAAGAAGTTTATTTTGGATATTCTCAATACAAATGATTTCGTAAACATAATTCGGCCTATAGAGAAGATATCTAGAATTGCTGATTCAATTATCGTTTCTGGTCTTTGATATTGTATTTAGAAAATTGTCTCAGAAAGAAGCATTTCATATAGTTCATATTTGTATTATATGCAATGTTATTGAGGATGTTTATTTTAGGAAATGTAGACACATAGGGTTTTTTTAACAATCTTATTGATTGTTTTTTTTTTGCCTGCTTTTACATGATGAGCAACATTGAAACCACTGTCTATGGTGAAATTCAATAGATTCTGAGAACAGCAAAAAAGGCAAACTGAATATCTTATATAATGGTAAAATTATGTTGTGTAGTTTAAACTATAATATTATATGTTTTAACTGTATTTTTTCTTCTCTTTTACAGACCAAAATTCTAAAGTTTGAAAGTTTTTAAAATCCAAATTATAAAAAACAACTGCAAAAATTGTTTCTAAGACTTTCATATCTACTATCATAAAGGTAAGATTAAGTAATCCAAACACTATTCATTCCCTACTACATTTACATCTGCACTATCCATATAGTCCTCTAATCGCCAATACCCAAGCACTTATAAATTCACCATACACTCTCCTTGCAGTACTCTAATCATCCAGTCACTACCCATGTACTCATGCAATGACCCAGACACTAACACATGCAGTGCTACAATCACATGTGCCCTACCCATGCAGTCCTATAACCACCTATACACTGCTGATTCACACCTTCATTTTCCCAGGTAGATCCAATACAGTCCAGCAATCACCCTGTCACTCCTGGTGTACTCCTCAAGCCACCCAGCCAGTACCATGTACTAATCCCATCACTCTGCCAATACCCGAGCACTTATAAATTCACTCAAGCACTCTCCTTGCAGTACTCTAACCATCTAGTCAGTACCTATGTTCTCATGCAATGACCCAGTCACTAACAAATGCACTGCTGCAATCATTTTAGGACAATCTATGCACTCCAGTAATCTCCCTGGTACTACCTATGCACTTGTCCAATCACTCAGCCAGCCCTATGTCCTTAACCAATCACTGCGCCAAAACCGAACCACTTATAAATTCACCATGCACTCTCCATGCACTACTCGTATCATCCAGTCACTACCTATATACTCATGCAATGATCCAGGCACTTGAACATGCACTGCTACAATCCCTGTGTACTACCCATGCAGCCCTCTGACCATCTACACACTTCTCATTCGCTCCTTCAATTCCCCTGGTAGTACCCACGCAGTCCAGCAATCACCGTGTCACTTCATGTGCACTCCTCCAGTCATGCAGCCACTACCATGTACTAATCCAAACACTCTGCCAACACCCAAACACTTATAAATTTACTATGCACTCTCCTTGCAGTACTCTAATCATCCAGTCACTAACCATGTACTCATGCAATGATCCAGGCACTAACATGTGCACTGCTACAATCCCTGTGCACTACCCAAGCAGTCCTCTAACCACCTACGCACTTCTGATTCGCTCCTTCAATTCCCCTGGTAGTACTCATGCAGTCTAGCAATCACCGTGTCACTCCCTGTGCAGTCCTCCAGACACCCAGCCAGTACCATGTACTTATCTAAACACTCCGCCAATACCCAAATACTTATAAATTTACCACAGACTCTCCTTGCAGTACTCTAATCATCCACTCAGTACCCATGTACTCATGCAGTGACCCAGTCACTAACACATGCACTGCTGCAATCCCTTGAGGACTACCTATGCAGTCCAGTAATCTCCCTGGTACTAACTATGCCCTCCTCTAACCACCTACACACTTCTCATTCGCTCCTTCAATTCCCCTGGTAGTACCCATGCAATCCAGCAATCACCCTGTCACTCCCCATGCACTCTTCCAGTCACCCAGCCAGTACCATGTTCTAATCCAATCACTCCACCAATACCCAAGCACTTATAACATCACCATATGTTCTCCTTCCAGTATTCTAATCATCCAGTCACTACCGATGGACTCATGCAATGATTCAGACACTAGCACATGCAATGCTACAATCACATGTGCACTACCCATGCAGTCCTCTAACCACCAACACACTGCTCATTCACACCTACATTTTCCCAGGTAGTACCCATGCAGCCCAGCAATCACACTGTTACTCCCCGTGCACTCCTCCAGTTACCCAGCCAGTACCATGTATTAATCCAACACTTTGTCAATACCCAAGCACCTATAAATCCACCATACACTCTCTTTTCAGTACTCTAATCATCCAGTCACTACCCATGTACTCATACAATGACCCAGACACTAACACATGCAGTGCTACAATCACATGTGCACTACCCATTCAGTCTTCTAACCACCAACACACGCTGCTCATTCACGCCTTCATTTTCCCAGGTAGTACCCATGTAGTCCAGCAATCACACTGTTACTCCCCTTGCACTCCTCCAGTCACCCAGGCAGTACCATGTACTAATCCAATCACTCTGCCAATACCCAAGCACTTATAAATTCACCATATACTCTCCTTGCAGTACTCTAATCATTCAGTCACTACCCATGTACTCATGCAATGACCCAGACACTAACACATGCAAAGCTACAAACACTACCCATGGAGTCCTCTAACCAACTAGACACTGCTCGTTTGCACTCTTCCAATCACTCAACCACCACTTATATACTAATGCAATCACCCAGGCATTATCCATCTACTCATGCAATAACTCAGGGATTACAAATACACTTGTGCAATCATGCAGGTAGTACTCATGCACTCATGCACTCATACAATCACCATGCACTACCCATGCACTCTTTGAATAAATCATGCTCTACACATATGCTCCTGCAATCATCCAGACATTAGCATGCAGTTATTTCACTTTTTAAACCAGATAAGATAGTTCTAAAAAGTACTCTTTTTTCTTCTTTTTTGTTTAAATTTTTTTTGTGTTTTTTTAAACTAATTTGTAAGTTTTTTTGGGTGTTTTTGAAAACCCGAAAAACACAACAGGCTAAATTGTAAAGTCATTCCAACCCCAAAAAAATATATATTTGCAGCAATGGTTTCTTGCTTCAGAACAAACAGTATCCACACATTGTTCACCACAACAAAGTATGGCGTTGCACTTTATGCATAGCTGTTTTAAGTTTGAAAATTCTGAGTGTATGTCCAGCCTTCGAACTCCCTGGTCACTTTGCTGCATATTTTGTTGTGCACGTCGCATCTGCTCTCATGCAAAATGTTTTGGCTGTATTGTCTGGAAGTGCTTGTACATACTCGATGTACCACAAGAGTATTTTTTATCGCTCCCTCTAGACAAAATATGTGGACAGAGAGTGCAGCTGTTCTTCCTAGCATTCACTTTCTTTTCACCATCTGGGATGGTGAAAAACTTCCAGACAATGGATTCTGGTCTCTTTTTGGGAGGTGGTTCTTCAATCTCTTCTTCATCAGAAGTTTGTTGTTGCTCAGGAATGGAAGAAGCCATTTCCCAAAATTTCCCCAAAACACCCAAAAGATTTACAGACTTGCTGCAAAAACACAACATGTGTATCTCCAATGAAGCTGCAGAGAGAATGACAAAAATGGGTGGGGTCCTTGAACTGCTAGAATGGAAAACCTTATGAACCAATATAATGATTTCTTTTGAAGTCACATGGGAGTGGCGCACCCAGCGCGCAACCAGCGCGGACCTGACACAACTTCACAAAATATATTTAACAATAATATAAGTTTATTACAAGTAGAAATATCTGATTTTTATAAATGGATTAGATAATCTCTTGCTTTCATATACACATTAAAGTTATATACATATAGTTTTATAACATACATTTTTTTGCAGGAGTCGCGCACCCGCGTGACCCCACACGTATATGATATTACACGGGCCTGGCACCGCGCACCTGTCGCATACCCAGTGCGCACACGACGTGATCCTATACGTATATGACATTACGCTGGGCCCGGCAATCGGCACCCGTCCCATACCAAATGCGAATCCTTCACAACTTTAGCAATATGGCAGCTTGAATCCACGGACCCACTAAGATTGGTACACAATGGGTACGCGACTCCACTTTTTCCTCCAAAAAAAAATATATATATATATTTTAGAACACACAGGACATTACATAATTTAAAAAATAAATAATAATAATTAAAGGACATTACAGTTCCAAAATATCACACACAAAACATATCAATTTACAGAAAAAAAGATAGATTTTATAAAAATTATAAACTTAAATTACCATTTAAAAAACATTTGGAATTCACTGCAAAAACCATAGGTTTCGGGGACGTTATAGTTAGAAATTTTCATTTAAAAAACCTTTGAAATTCACTGAAAAAACCATAGGTTTCAGGAACGTTATAGTTAGAAATTGGCATTTAAAAAACCTTATAAATTCACTGAAAAAAATCATAGGTTTTAGGACCGTTATAGTTAGTTGGACATTTTACTAGTACAAAACCAGGGAAATGTAGCTGTTATAGTTATTAGGGCTAACTATAACTCGCGCCCCTACTATGCACTGCTGATGACGTCACATATTACATCACTCATGACATGGTCTGTGACATCACTCATGACATCACTGATGACATCTCAAATGACATCACTGATGACATCATCCACGTGATAATCTCATGCACTTCCTCATACCCTAATATAACATTTGATGCACCTACTCTAAAATGCAGACTACCATTTCAAAACCATAGAGACACCAATACCAGTAACTACATACCCACTTACTGATTCCTAGCTACACACACACATATACAGGGATTTTACTTACCTTATATATACTTACCTTGCGTTGCAAAAGCATATGCGTGGTAAAGACTTAGGTTGTAAAGGCATTGCATGGTCAAGGCATTTTGTGGTAATGGATGCATGGTGAAAACATGAGTTGCAAATGCATGTGTTGTTAAGACATACATCCCCTTGGTCTTTATGCAGCTTTCAATAACTCCCTTCTATGTTTTTATGTAACTGTTAATCTTCATAATAGTAGGTGGCACACTCACAGCCTTCTCCTGGGCTTTGCCTCATGCTCCCATCTTGCCCCCTTCTTGCTGTCTTAGCTCATGCCTGCCATTTGTGAAAGATAATCATCCACCTATTTCAATAGGAATCCACTCACTTGTTGCAAACCGGTCCGCTACTGCTTCTGAAAACTACCCTCATACTACAAGCGCACTATTGTGGCATCCGTAAACTACACACTGTACTGTCAAAATAGACTGTTCCTCGTTCTAGTTCACATACTCTAGGAGACAAAACTTAGACTACTGCAAGAGCTCAAATGGTGCACTAGGAAACTACTTTTTTGAGTTCTTGGTTGTCCGGAAGCCATTTCAAGATCCCTTCTCCCCATTTCAGCAGCAAAACGCAGCTACTTCGCCCAGAGCCTATAAATAATGGACATGACATGGCTCAGCCCATCCAAGGAGCACACTTTAACCCATAAGTTAAAAAAAAGAATTCCACTAACAAGTCTGGTTTTGAGTACCTAGATAAAACAAGCTTTTCCCAGCCAACTAAGGTTTTCGAATAAAGGTCGTTCATATACTAGTTATTTTCATTCTAGTAAGTGATTCAACATGTCCCATCAGTTTTACAAGATTGCTAATAACATTAATTTCTGTCTTGAAATGCTAAATAAGTATTTGACAAATTAAATTATAAGTATCTTTATGCTAATGTTTGGCCTTTTTTCACAAAAATAGTGAACACCTAGAATGTCTAATGCTTTGCTTGAAAATCTGTTACACTTACCCTTGCTCGAGAATAGTCGTTAATGCTGTATTGAAAGAAAGGCAATGTTTCAAAGTGGGTTTGTCACTAAGAGAGTCAACACACAATTTGCAGGGAGGCTAAAGCGATTTGCATACAGGAGTATCAGTACTCTCTATTTCCACCAATAGGGAAAGTGGAAGTATCCCTTTGCCAAAACGTAAAGAGAACAAGCTGATCGCAACCGAAATGCAGCATCCTTCCAATTACATTTTCAGACATTACTTAATTTCTCACTCAAATGCCAGCACAACTTCATCAGTTTAGTACAACAGCAACTCTTAATTTTGCTATAGATGCCCTCTTTATTGTTACCTTTTTCTATAGTGACTATGTAATAACCGACATATCATAGGATGTCATTTTGGACTATACAACAAGCTTGAAAAAATTAACATGGTTGTACACACTTGGAAATTGTTAAACTAACTTTAGGTTGGAGATCCAATTTAACATAATTTTATCAATATACATTTCAGCAAGATAATCTTCATAAGATGTGATCCAAAACCAGAAGTACCTGAAGTAAATCTGCATCCTGACATCATAGAAGCAATATATTTTGGAACCTCTGTGGATTTCGGGGGTTCAGCTTTCACAATTGATACAACATTACGACATTGAGCATATGTTGGTGGACCTGGCCCTTTTTGCAGAGTTATCCCCAAGCTTTTTTCCTTCTTCCTTCAAATTTTTTCTGATCTGTTTTTGTTGGTTTCAGGACTCTGGGCACTTTACCACTGCTAACCAGTGTTAAAGGGCACTTGTAATTGTGATTGGTTTATACATGATTGGCCCATTTGATTTACTAGTAAGTTCCTGGTAAAGTGCACCAGGTGAGCCCAGGGTCTCTAAATCAATTGCTACCAGTAGACCTGCAGCACTGATTGTGCCACCCACATGAGTAGCCCTGCAAACATGTCTCTGGCCTGCCACCGCAGTGTCTGTGTGTGCAGTTTTAAACTGCCATTTTGACCTGGCAAGTGCACCCACTTGCCAGGCCCAAACATTCCTTTTTACTCCATGTCAGTCACCCTAAGGTAGGCCCAAGGCCGCACCATGGTCAGGTGCAGTATATTTAAAAGGTTGGACATGTAATGGTGCTTTTTACATATCCTAATTGTGAACTACTGCTAATTTTGTTTTTCACTATTGCAAGGACTATCTCTCCCATCGGGTAACATGGGGATTGTCTTAAAATATCTTTTAAGTGCAATTTCCCATTGGGAGCAGATAGGGATTTGGAGTTTGGGGTCTCTGGACTCACTGTAGTATAGGAATTTAGGACACTAGTGTAATTTTCCCGATTCATGCCCATATATAGGTATAAATCACCCTATCCTTATATAGGCATAGAAATCATAACCATATTTAGACTTAGCCTATGCAGTCCAAATACGGCATGGCTACTTCCACTAGTTCCGAAAATCCACAACGATTTCTTTAAAAAACCCGCCTTCAGCAGTCAGGGACCTCCCCTTGCTTGAATATTGTTTTATCCAAGAACTCATGGCGTTTTCAAAGAACTGAGTCTTTGATGACGTTATTATGTCCAACCCTTCGTCAAACTCGGCACCTTCAAGGTATAAATATGCCCACACTTGCCCAAGCAAACACACGGTGGTTTGGAGCAGTTCGACTATCTACCTACATGACACAGCTTGCCGAAGCAAGTGCCGAAGAAAGCCGACCCTCCAGCAGACTCACTGAGAGAGACGCTGTCTTTTCTCTTGCCGAGAAATCCAGCTCCAGTGTTTCCAAGCTACCCTTGAGGGTTGTTGGGAAATCGAGTCCTGAGAGAGAGAAACCAGACCTCCTTCATTCTAAACCAAGGTACAGAGCTGATTAGACCCTTAGAGGATTCTCGGATATGTTCTTGGCAAAAGAATGCTGAAACTAAGCTACACCTCACTTACTTCTTCCCTTGTACTAGACCTAGGTTAGGTAAACCGGGGTAGGCGTATTTTAGAAGCACCAGTTGAGTACTTTTAGTCTTTATTTATTAATGCATGTATTCCGTGTATTTTATGGCTTAGAAACCATATCATGCTTTTACAGTATTATTTTATAATACTCTTCGTATTGTACGCATTGTACTTTGCGACCAGTATTCCGATTGTAGCAGTTCATTTCCTCTGCATGAGAAAGAAGACTGTTCAATAAATACTTTTTATTGAAAAAGCCAGTCTCTCTATTTCTCTGCACCTCTGGTGAAACGAAGCATGCACGATTGACTGAGTGAAATATCTATCTATTGTTTCCGCGACTCTAGAGATACATTTTTTATTCTTGGGAAACAAAGTTGTCATGTTTATGCGGTTGTCAGAAAGTAATCCCTTCTTGTTCATTCGAGAAAGTTTCTAGTGACCTCTGAGCTAGCTGGCACTCACAATTAAGTGTAATATATTCGATAGAGACCTAGTAGACCTCAGTCCTACGTCAAATCTATAGTATATATCATTCCAATGCGCAAAGCCTATTGGGAATATAGGAACTACACTACATCACAGTTTGAAAATACATCTTTTGGTGAAGTTGTTTTCTAAATTGCGTGTTTAAAAATGCCACCTTTAGTAAGTGGAAATTTTCTTCGCTTAACCCTTTTGTGCCTCTGCCTGACTGTAACTTCCACGTCTAGGTTAGGATGACGGTTGGGCTCTTGTGCATTCACTCTAGACAGTCACACAAATGGAGCTGATGTATTACGTGCTTATCCTGATTGACCATCACCAGGCTGATGGGCCTTCCTGCGTTAGAGTGATGGGAGGAGTTGTCTCTGACACCTGAATAGGGCTGTGACTATCCTCGCCCAAAGCTGTCTCTACCCCGCTGTAGGTTGTCTGGAGCCAGGTCAGGAAAAGGCAGGGCCTTGTGCACTACAAAGACTTTCCTTTGCAGTTTGCCTACTTCACAGGCAGGAAGGGGTATAAGGATTGGACCTCTGACACTCTCAAAGCAGAACACTTCTGGACTAAAGGACATCCTGCCAGCAAGAAGAGCTGGTTGCTGCAGGAGGGATCACCACTTTGGCTGTTACTTTGTTGTGCTGGCCTGCTGCTTCTGTCCTGGGACTGAAAGGACTGAAATTTGATTTCTGTATCCTGTTTCCAAGGTTCTCCAGGGGCTTGTATGTGCTTGACTCGTGTTAAGAAGTCTCAGGTCCTTCAAAGACTTCATCTCCAAGTGCCTGGACTCTTCTGCTGAGAGTCCTGACTTGCCAAGTGGTGTCAAATCAAGTTCCTGGGCCCTTGGAAGTAGAATCTGGTGAACTAAAGGAGAAAATCTACGAATCGACTACCAGCATCTGTTTGTTATCAACACATCGCTACAAACCTCGACGCATTGCTGCTGCCAGCACCGGAGCGTGGTTCCAAATTGGCGCACTGGCCACAGCTTTCACCGCAGGCTTCAGCTTTACATTGCAGCACGTCAGAAGAAACACTGTGGTATGAGCACCACATCACCTAAGTCTGTAACGCACCGCTCCAACTCCAACGCAGCGCCTGCTTCATCAGTGTGGAATCGAAGCAGCGCATCTGGATTTTTTACGCATTGTCCCTGGGTGATGATTTCTTCATCGACGGTGCCCAGCAGTAAGGAACTGAATGCCTGGAGATGGATGCATCACATCCCCTTCCAGTAAGAAATGGAATCATCACCTCCTGTGAATGTAAGGAACTAAAGCCTCTCCTCCCCTGCATAGCAGTAAGGAACCGACGCATCATATCCCCTGGCAGTATATGACCGACCCATCAAATCCCCTGGGCGTAAGGAAATGAAATGAAATGAAATTAAAAATTACATTTGTATAGCGCATAACTACCCTGAGGCCTCGCAGCGCTTGATGATTAAATGGCTTAGCGCAGGCTCAGGGTAGATCAGCAGGATTTAGCAAACAAATGCGTTTTCAAGGCCTTTCTGAAAGACAGGAGGTTACTGTTTCTTCGGATGGTGAGAGGAAGGGCGTTCCAGAGTCTGGCCACCGAAGGGGAGAAGGAGCGGCCGCCCCAGCGGGCTCTATTAATTTTGAAGGAGGTAGCCAGCTGCAGGGTGCCAGAACGGAGGGAGCGAGCTGGAACATAGGGCGTAACCAGAGAATGCAAAATCGCTGGACTTGCTCGGTGAAAGGATTTGTGCAAAATGCACAAAGCCTTGAATTGCACTCTGGCAGCCATTGGGAGCCAATGGAGATCTTTCAGTGCCTTCCTCGCTGACTGCCGACGGGGCAGGTTAAACAGTAGGCGGGCCGCACCATTTTGTGTGACCTGAAGCTTCTGTAATACCGAGGACGGGGCTCCCAGATAGAGAACGTTCCTGTAATCCAGGCGGGAGAGTATCAGGGCCTGGACCATGATCCTCCTCGCCTGGAAAGGGAGCAGAGGGAGTACCCAGCGGAGCATCCTCATTAGTCCAAAGCAAGTGGCAGCAGTCTTGGTGGCCTGGATCGAGAAGTCAAGAGCGGTGTCGAGCCAGATCCCGAGGCTCTTTATCTGGGACCTCGGGGCGGGGGGAACGCCCAAACATGGTGGTCAGATGGATGCAAGAGCAGACGGGGGAGGATTGCCGAGAAGAATGATGTCTGTCTTCTCCCCGTTAAGTTTCAGACAGGAAGCCTGCATCCATCTGGCAACAGCCTCTAGACAGGGGCCTAAGGTGTTGGATGATCCATCTGAGTGGTCTAGGGAGACCACCAGCTGTGTATCATCCGCGTAGGTGACAATACGCACACCAAAGGGATGGACTATCCTGTCCAGAGGTTCCATGTAGGCGTTAAAAAGGGTCGGGCTCAGGGAGGAGCCCTGAGGGACCCCGCACCTGAGAGGATGTTTAGGAGAGGCTACCTCACCCTCGAAGACCTGGAAGAATCGCTCGCTCAGGAAGGAGGCAAGCCATTCCAGGGCCGCGCCCGACACGCCCATGCCAGCCAGTCGATGTAATAGCGTGGCATGGTTTACCGTGTCGAACGCGGCGCTAAGATCTAATAAAATAATGGCCACCTTTCCTCCCTGATCCAGAACGGCTCTTGCTTCTTCCGTGACCGCTAACAAAGCGGTTTCGGTACCGTGTTGAGGACGAAATCCTGTCTGGGAGGCACGCAACAGACCATTGGATTCCAAATAGTCTGTTAAGATGTTATTAATGTGCCTCTCCAGCAGTTTACTCAGCCAGGGGAGTAACGAAATGGGGCGGTAGTTGGACAAGTTACTCTGATCCAGGGTGGGCTTTTTGAGTAGTGCCCTCACCATGGCACATTTCCAGGAAGGTGGGACAGATTTGGAAACAATGGAAGTGTTTAGGGCTTCCAAGATGACAGGACGAATAACGTCCAGGGCCTTAACAAGGATCTGGGGGGGTGCCGGGTCATTGGGCGACCCGGAAGTGACTTTAGAAATTAATCTGTCCAGACCACAGGCATCAAGAAGCGGAATTGTGTCCAACTTACAGAGAGCCAGGGAGTCAGCTAATTTGTGTGAGACAGAGCTGGCGTTGACCTTGGGATTGCTAAAAGAAGAGTATATGGTCTGGATTTTCTTTGAGAAGAAAGCGGCCAACTCATTGCAGCGGTCTTGTGCACCTTCGGCAGTAGGACGCTCAGCAAGAGGTGAAATGAGAGACTTAGCTATCCTAAAGATTTCCCTGGGCGCATTGGCTGCTGCATTGATTTTCCCTTCATAGAAGAGAGCTTGCGCCCTCTTGATCTCTGATTTGTAAAGCTTCATTACAGCCCTATAATCCTCTTTCTTAGACTGAGAGTGGTCCTTCCTCCAAGCTCTCTCAAGTTTACGACACTCAAGTTTTAACGACCTGAGAGCGGGAGTATACCAAGGTGCGACTTTAGGTCTTCTAATAAGTTTACATGGGCGTTTGGGAAGAACCTGGTCAAGGGTGCTGGAAATCCAATGATCAAATTCGTTAGAGGCAGAGGCAGGAGTCATAGCCTTCCTCGGGGGATCTTGGGCGAGAACAGCTGTCCAATCAGTGAGGGGGAGTGAGGAACCAAAGCATTGCTTTGCTTTCCGGCTCTTCACCTCCCCTGCACCTGTGTTGTCTTTGTATTTTGATGCACCCAAGGTACTTTGTGATAAAAGAAACGAATCCATTGATTTCTATGGACTGACCTTATTTAACTTTTGAAATGTGATATCTCTACTTGTGTTTGCTGGAAATTTGTCATTTTAGTCAGATAAATATTGGCTATTTTTCTAATCTGGCGTCAACTCCATTTGTAGTGTTTTCACTGTGTTACTGTGCATATATGTACAAATGCCTTACACATTGATAAACCAGACTTCTCGTGCTAAGCTACCCGGGGGGGGATCAGGGGCTATCCTGGCTGTTTCACTCCTTTACCCTGATTAGAGTGAGGGTCCCTACTTGGACAAGATACAAATCACTGCCATCTAGCGACCCCACTTCTAACAACATTCTACACATAAAATAGATCTGAAATGTGTTAAATACAGGAAAATCCAAGATTCTATTGAAACATATTGCAATGGCTGGAGGAAAGAGATGCAGGGATTTAAAAAGGGTGATGTCAAAGTACCACAAACCCACCATGTAAGCCCATTTATCAAATTATTGTACCCAAAATACTACACCACTACAAATGTCACCTTGTTAAATATGGGTCTCATCCTTAGTAGGAATGTGGAAATAGCAGATACTATAATTGTGCATATAACCTTTCAGCAGTCATGCTGTATATGCTCCCACGAACAGAGAAGATAATTGAGAACTGGCACTGCAAGTGGATATGCCTGAATGGGATTCCAAAGAGTATGTAGAATGTGCATGGTACTTTCACACCACGCTGCCTGAGTGTATTATCAGCAGGTTTAAGGGATTCTGTATATGCACAAGTCACAACTCATGGAAAGTCAGCAGCCAAATAGCTAACTTGGGAGGTAGCAGACAGCATATTCGTATTAGGTCTCACAACTATTTAAATTATTGGATAGCTATGTACTGAATTTAAATGAATCTTTGAGTTGTACATCAGGCAATTACTATTTTGTACTATTTAGGGGTGGATTATTTGACTAAAGAGCAATGGACAGTAAAATAAATCTTTTACTTACAACTAAAATTCGAGGGTAGCATGAAGAATCATAACCACAGAAACATGCTATTATGTACAGACACCACGTCCGACTATACTGGTGTTGCTACATTCAAAAATATAGTATGACATTTTACCGCATGCAGTTTTATTGCATGCGCAAAATGTATTTTGTATGTAGGGAAAGTCAACCTCATATAGAAAGGCTGCCTGCAGTCTTGTAACTTAGTTGGGCAATTCTACCAGACATTTTGGTCCAATCCATGATAAAAACAGGATTTTGCACCTGTTTGGAATGAGACCACCAGACTCCTGAATTATTGTTACAAAAACGACGATTGTACACTTGTACCTCACCCAAATGTCTCCGGGCAGGTGATTACATATGCTTCAGAGGACACTATAAACCACATGTTCCAAAGTAAGCTAGAAGAACAATTGATGGACAGAATGCAGAACAATGTCATACATTCACCCCAGTACAGATATCTGGGCCTAAATCCATAGCTTTCTTGCTCACCAAGCCATTCCAGTTTGGACCCAGCCATATGCAAATCAGTCTTGACCCTGCACCCAATGGGAACAGTCCAGCCCGAACTGCCA
Organism: Lissotriton helveticus; assembly: GCF_964261635.1. Lineage (NCBI taxonomy): Eukaryota > Metazoa > Chordata > Amphibia > Caudata > Salamandridae > Lissotriton > Lissotriton helveticus. The sequence goes on from NC_136070.1 coordinate 469,979,851, forward strand.
GGCCAGGTCCTCCCTGGACTGGAAACAACCATTCTAGGATTGGTTTCTGGCTTTGAGCCCTCATCAGCCAGGATAGCTTGACTCCAGTGGCATGAAGAGAACAGGACCCACGTCTGGGCATACCCGTCCCACTCGGGGTGACAAATGCAAAAAGAACAATTGATGGACAGAATGCAGAACAATGTCATACATTCACCCCAGTATAGCGATCTGGGCCTAAATCCATCGTTGTTTTGCTCGCCATTCCAGTTTGGACCCAGCCATATGAAAATCAGTCTTGACCCTGCGCCCAATGGGAACAGTCCAGCCGAACTACCAGGCCAGGTCCTCCCTGGACAGGGAACTAGCATCCATGGACCGGTTTCGGGCTTTCAGCCCTCATCAGCCAGGATAGCTTGACTCCAGTTGCATGGAGAGCACAGGACCCACGTCTGGGCATACCCGTCCCAATCGGGGTGACAAATGCAAAAATAACAATTGATGGACAGAATGCAGAACAATGTCATACATTCACTCCAGTACAGAGATCTGGGCCTAAATCCATCGTTGTTTTGCTCACCATGCCATTCCAGTTTGGACCCAGCCATATGCAAATCAGTCTTGACCCTGCACCCACTGGGAACAGTCCAGTCCAAACTGCCAGGCCTGGTCCTCCCTGGGGGTGACTGGGGGTGAATGTTTTGATTTGTTCTGCATTCCGCCCATCAATTGTGTGTCTTTTGCCAACGTAAGCTAGGGCTGGTGTTACCAGCCCTGGCAAAATCAGTTTGCCCCTCTCCCCCACCCACCATTGTGAGAATGTGGTGAGGGGCCCCTCAGACTCCGATATTTATAGGCCTTATGGTGAATGGGGACCCCTTGAAAAGTGGGGAGGGGGAAGGAACCTGAGACTCAGTGGCCGGCGTTACGCCCCTGCTCGTGACATGCCCATTTTTAACCCCCATGAAACCATGATGAAGGGGATTCTCTCTACCTTTCTCAGATGTAATCATTTATAACAAAAATAATACCTTTACTTTCCCTCATTTCTTTTCTTTTTCTTTTTTTAGTGAGTAATGTTAGTTTGATGTTAATTTTGGAAAATGAATCAACAACAAGCAACAGTGAACAGAATTTCCAAAGAGCAAATTGCTGAATTTGGGAGAATTATTTAAATCTGCAAAAATGTTTGATGAACACTAGGGATTTATCACATAAAGTGATCGCCTCAAGTGCTTATTTAAGACTTGGAGCCATGTCATATAAAGGGAGCACTCAGAGGTATTTTACTGTCTTAGACAGTGGCAAATGTTCGCTTGCAGCAGGAACTTTTAAGGCATGTGCTCCTTTGGGCTGGAAATGTAGTAGATAACATATTTGAAGTAACAGCAGAACATAACACAATAGCATACTTAAAGCAACATAACACAATTAATTCGCAATAAATTGCTTTCGGCCTAGTCTTACCTACCTGCCTTTCCGTCCCGCTGATTCCTCACTGGTGAAAGCCGGTTTGATTAATGCTAGGTCATTGGTCAAACATGCAGCAGATATTTTTGAGCTGCTGAGTGACAATCAGCTGGATTTACTTTTTATTACGGAAACTTGGCTCAATGAAACTTGCGCCCCCTCCGTTGAACTTGCCATTCCACGTGGATTTAAAATATTTAGATCTGACCGCCCTCTGGGTAGAGGAGGCGGGACTGCGGTGGTTTTCAGAGAACAGTGGACTTTTTCCTTTGATGCCCAAGAACAACTGGCTGAAGCGGAGATGCTCCACTTTTCTCTGATATTCAATGCTCACTCATCCATTGGTGGCACGCTGGTTTACCGCCCTCCAGGCTATATCGGCCAGTTTGTGTAGGTCTTAGAAGAAGTTATAGTCCCTAGGATTTTACGTCATTCTCGGTACCTTCTTCTGGGGGACTTCAATATTCATGTTGATAGTTTGGACCTACCAGAGGTGGCTCGCCTCGCTGAAGCTCTCTCTATGGCCCAGCTAAAACAATGGGTGGCTGCTCCAACCCATCTAGGAGGCCATATTCTGGATCTGGTATGCACGAATTTTGAGATCAACATGGTCCATCCTGAGCCAGTAACCTGGTCGGACCATAAGCTTATCAGATTCTCCTGGCCTATATTGACTTCTACTGCGATCCATTCCCAAATTGCCCATACACAGAAGATCAATGTAAATATTCTTTCAGATGGTCTTGCCGCCTCCCGCCCACTGCTCCCTCCTGATATTGATGCTGCAGCCAGCGCATTCAATCTATGGGTGGAGTGTGCGACCGCCGCAACAATTAAGAGTAGTCGGGTCTGTAGACTCCGTTCTACCCCCTCTCAACCTTGGTTTTCCCATGCTCTTCGTGACCTCAAATCAGGCTGTAAAAAGCTGGAGAGGTTGTGGAGACAAGATTATCTTCCTGAGAAAAAAAAGGACCTGCGGATTGCACAAAAAAAGTATTATGCAGCCATTAGATCTGTTAAAAGTAGCTACTATGCTGGGCGTATCTGCAAAGCTAATAACAATAGTAAGGAAATATTTACGATTGTCAAAAGCTTTGTATCTCCCTGTGCGTCTAAACCTTTGCTGCCTGCATCAGAGGAATGGTGTGAAGAACTATCTAAGTTCTTTGTTGAAAAAATTGCCAAAATTCAGGTGGACCTGCAAAATGTTTGTAATGGCCCTTCATCTCTCCTAACAACTCCGCTTCCTTTAATGCCCAGACGTACCGCCCAATTGGCTAATTTCACCCCCCAACTAAATTCGGACATCACTGCTATTGTTGCTGCCTTAAAATCTGGATCTCCTTCTGATCCATGCCCGGCCAGAGTATTTGCGGGTGTAGCAGAAACGGTGGGAAATGAGGTAACTCAGATCATTAACCTCTCGCTTTACACGGCTACTGTCCCCGACTGTTGGAAGCAAGCAAAATTGCTCCCACTGTTAAAAAAAAATGGATTAGACCCGGCCACTCCATCCAGCTTTCGACCAATATCTTTACTTCCAGCGCTTGCAAAAGTATGTGAAAAGATTGTTTTTAGTCAGTTGGAGAACTTTGTGGAAACTACGGAGGCCCTACACCCAGCCCAGTCCGGCTTTAGGGCCGCCTACAGTACCGAGACGGCTTTAGTCGAAATATCGGAGGCTATTCGGGAGTGTCTCGACGGAGGTGGCAGAGCGGCTCTGATTTTATTGGACCTCTCTGCTGCCTTCGATACGGTGCCTCACTCCCTTCTACTCTCTAGACTAGCCGACATAGGTATCATTGGCTCCGCATTTGACTGGCTGACTTCATTTTTAAATAACCGCACGCAACAAGTTTGGTTGCCTCCCTTTGCCTCCACCCCTAAATTACTTTCTACTGGTGTTCCTCAGGGGTCTATGTTAAGCCCCTTGCTTTTTAACATTTATCTCACCCCTTTGATTTACCTTGCTGAACAGTTAGGGGCAAAAATTATGGCGTACGCCGACGATACTCAACTTTTGTTTACCTGGTCCAAAGATAATTTAGATACGTCGGCGGCCCAACTTTGCCTATCCTCTGTCTTTCAATGGCTAGCAAATGCCCAGCTAAAATGTAACGAGAGCAAATCCGAGATCCTGCTATATGGCTCTTTTCCTGAGGATTTTAGTAAGTGTCTTTGGCCTACCGACCTACCTCCCCCAAAAGCCGCATCAGGTCCGGTGAAAAATTTGGGGGTGTGGTTCGGTAAGAACCTTAAGTTTGAGGACCATATAAATAAAGTCACGGGGGTCTGTTTTTCTACCTTAAAAACTCTACGCAGGTTCTTCCCTCTTTTACCGAAAGAAGCTAAAGAGACTGTTATTCGGGCGTTAATACTCTCTAGGTTGGATTACGCGAATGGACTGTTTTCTGGTTTGCCGGCTTACCTGATCCACCGTCTTCAGGTTATTCAGAATGCCGCTGCCAGACTTCTGTTTAATGTCCCAAGGCGTTCCAGTGCTCGTCCCCTTCTCCGTGCTCTTCACTGGCTCCCAGTTGCTCACAGGATTCTGTTTAAAATTCTAGTGTTGGCATATCGAGCTATCCACCAAACTGGCCCTGTCTACCTGAGAAAAAGGTTCTACCTGTATGTCCCTAATCGCCCTCTGCGATCGGCCAATTTGTGCCAAATGTCTGTTCCCAAGTTCAAATTCTCCAGACTCGGCGGCCAATCAATCTCAGTGAGAGCAGCAAAATCCTGGAATACTCTTCCTCTTTTTTTAAAAACTGCATCGACTCTTAGTGCTTTCAAGAAAGGCCTTAAAACCCACCTCTTCAATATCACTGTCTAAAACTCCCTATTATCAGTATTTCCAGATATTTTGTTCTCTCCCACACTGCTCTGCCTTCAACGCGCCAGGATACTATTTTTTTAGTAATAGAGCGCGTTATAAAAGCTTTAAAATAAAATAAATAAATAAATAAATAAATTAATGCAGTATAGAACACATCACAACAAAAAACAGCAGAACAAATGAAGTATTAAAACAAGAAAATCACATTGTAACAATACAGCACAATACAGAACACATCACCAGCACACCAAACTACCACACAAACGTTTCTGTCACACATTAACACCTCTAGAATCCTTCTTTCTTAATACAATGGTAAAGGCCTTTTGAAGCTTGCTCCAAACATACAACAAAAAGCACAACATCACTTTGCAATAATGTAGCATAAAAGTGCAGTAGCACAAAAACAAAAGAACACAGCAATACCACAATAAAATGCCAAACAACAAATATGCACAAACAATCTTGCAACACATTGGCATCTCCAGAAACCTGCTTACAACATATGTTGGTAAAAGGTGTTTGGGCCAAGCACTACCTTAATTCACCAAAAAGATAAGAAATAGCACCATTCAAAAGTGTTTCGTGAGTCAGGCTAGGTGTGTCGTCGTGGACTGAAATGTCTACTTAACAATGTACAGCACTGGTTCTCTGGCTATTTTGGAGCATTGTTTCTTCAATGTTATTTTGGCACTTGTCAATCAATGTGTGTTTTTCCGCCTGTTTCTTAGTGCAAATGTCAATGCAAAACTGTAAACAGGAAATATATAGTAGTGCAATAGTGTGCAGCCCCATCTCTTTTTAACTATTATTCGACAAAAACATTTCACTGAAGTCAAGTCAATAAAAACTTTATTAGTTTTTTTACAACCATAAAAGTATACACTAAGCAGCATATCAAACAATAAAATAAATTAGAACCATAGAATATACAATTCATTTCTTAAACTTATAGTTCACATATCCTTAAAATAAGAGACAAATATCTTTAAAGTTTTTCTTTTAAAAACAAGCTATCCTTTCTTGGGTCACATCGACCTTCAAGTTTGTCTTACACCATACTTATATCCATAAATACCTCATACTTTCTATCACTTAAAAGATCTATATTTCATCAATACTCTTTACATTTATTTAGATATTTACCAGTGGCACAGGCTATATCTAAATTCATCATTCCCACTAGGAGACTTACAGCTTGCATCCTATTTTTAATATATTTTTTCATAATCGGGCCTAAAATCTCTCTTCATATATCAAACGTCCTCCAGAAGTCTAAAAATATATATAGAATATCACACGAAGTACCTAAAGTGCGAGTGCATTTCCCATTGCTATTTATCATAACATTTTTTACAACTTTGTCCATGTAACCAGGGTTTATCCCAATTCTCAATCGTAGCACTTCACACCTTAGCTGGCAGCTAGATAACCTGTCGATATAGGGATAATGTAGATAATTTTTCCATGCTGAGGCCATATGGGAAACTGAGCTTTTCCGTGATAGGTACTCTTGATCAAGGGTTCGTGACACTTCTAATCCCAGAATGCTAAGATCTTTCTTATCTAACTTAGGTTCAAGGGACTGAGGGCCCCACTTTAGATTTAACACACCATACACTTCATTAATTGAGGCTCTTGTCTCTTTTGCCCAGGTCAGCTCACTATTGGCAATTTCATTTTTACACCACTGTGAGATTTTTTGGTCCTCACCCAAACCTAGCTGCTGCCAAAAACGTAACAAAGACATACAGGCTATGATACTCCATGCGGTGGTTCCCAATTCTAATCTTTCTGCCTGTACCATAGACGAACTTGGCAGCGAGAACAAACATTTAAGGATATTTCCCTCCTCCTTATCCCATCTATTTTTGCCACTTAAATAGAGTACTTCTGCGCAATACAAAAATTGTGGAGAGACCATTGTTTGATAGGCCTTTAGCATCGGTCGGTCAAACATTTCACCGTATACACTATTAAATCTTTTTAATCCCTTCACTGAAGCAGAAGCCCTCATTTTTAATGCATCAAGATGGGTATACCAATTAAGTCTACTCATGAACCACATCCCCAGACATCTGTATTCTGTTAATTTTTTCAGCATCCCTGTGCTCAGATACCAGGAGAACTTTGTTTAACTTCTTCCAAAACACAGGATTTTGGCCTTTTCCATGTTCACAACTAGTTTTTTAATTTCGCAATATTCTTTAAACATGTTTAATTTTCTTTGCAGACCTAATTTCGGGCTGGCCCCTCTAACCTTTCTTACTTCTAAGGGCAGGTCAGCTATAAACAGGGAGAAAAGCAAGGGGGCAAGCACGCACCCCTGTCTTAGCTCATTACCAATCTGGATCCTCCTGGACAATCCTCCGTTCTCATCCAGGATTATCTGGGCCCAATTTTTAGTGTGCAGGGCTTGTATCTGGGCCCATAAATCATTTTGAATTGTATACCCTAACAAAGTTGACCACAGCTGCCCCTGTTCACCAGATCGAAAGCTGCGCGGAAGTCCACAAAGCAGCAGAACAACTTGCCCTTCTGCTTAATCGACTTCCACGCAATGGACCAGAGAGCAAAACAGTGATCAACCGTCGAATGACCCTCTTTAAACCTTCCCTGTTCTGGGGGCACTATCTGTTTTTCCTCTGTCCAGTCCTTGAGCAGACCCAGGATTACTTTAGCAAATACTTTTTCGCCTATGTCCAGGAGATTTATTAAACGGTAGTTTTTAGGGGAGTTTACATCACCTTTTTTATATACAGGTCTTAAAATTGCCCCTTTCCAAATATGTGGCATGTACCCTGTATTAAGAATCCCCTGGAACATATTTGAAAAGAACTCTGACCACCACCCTGGGTTCGTTTTTATAATCACAGCCGGCAGATTGTCTGGGCCAGCGGTTCGAGTTAGGTTTAACCTGGATATTATATTTCTAATATGGCTGGGGAGAAGTGCTCTTTTACTTCTTCCCTTACACCTGGCCATATGATGGTGTTTATTTCATCCACCCTTGGCCATTTCCCATAGATTTCCTCCAGATAATCCACCCACTTATCCTTTGGCACCGAGCACTGTAAAGACCCTAATACTCTGCCAGTGCTCTCTTGTACTAGTTTCCAGAAGCCTTTCACATTTTGTTCTTCAATTACCTCCAGTTACTTCACCCAGCATCTGTCCTTATAAGTTCTTTTTTTTCTCTAATAATTGCTTCATATGTTGTCCTCAAATTCTGAAGGCTAAGCAACAGGTCGTCATTGTGTCTCCCCCTTAGGCTTCTTTCTTTTTGCCTAATACTGGCTTTTACTTTGCGACAATCCTCGTCAAACCAAGTGTTATTATTAGTATGTAGTTTTTCCTTACTTACTGACCCAGGTTTACCCCATTTAATGTTTATCCTGAGACATTCTACCAATTGTCTTATTATATCTTCATACCAGGTAATTCCCTCTTCTGGTAGCAATTTTTCGAATATGAATGTCAACTGGACTTCCCTTAGTTTTTTTATATGTTCTTCTGTGATACGAGTTGTAAGTCGCTTTGGGTATTCTACCTGTACTTGTATAGCTTTTTGTCTCTGTGGCGCCTTTTTTGCATATAATTTCATCAGTAGTGGGTAATGGTCACTACCTTCCACCCCTGCTACTTCAAAGTGTTTGACTAGTTCAAAGCTCCAAGCCTGTAAAAACATATAATCTATCGGACACATTTGCTGCCCTATTGTAAACGTACGCTTAGCAGGTCTATCCGCATCCTTTCTTCATTTAAACACACCAGGCCTAAATAGCCCAACAGTTGTCCAAGTGCCACATCTTGAAGCGAAATGTCACTGCTGGGGAACTTAGCGGTCTCTATATTGTTGGCTCATAACAAATCTCTAGACCATGAATCTGTTTTTGAGGGGTTTAGTCTGTGATTAAAATCACCCAAAATCAAAATCACATCTCTCGGGCAGGTATCGCAAAGGCCCTCCAAATCCTTTTTTAGACTTTCCAGGTTTACCTTGTAATCTTTTCCTTTTCCCTTCTGGATATACACGTTGACGATTCATATACCTTCATAACGGATTATTATTCAATGTCAACACTCTGCTACCTAGTTCAGCAACAACAAGGGACCCCAATATTAGTCAGCAGGGACCGCGGGGAGCATACTTTTATCATACAACAATGGTCCCAGCATTGGACGCATTCAACACAAAATGAAATATAGACAGAGTCAATCTATATTTTAGAAAGACATATCCAGCCGGATAGGGGTCTTTCAGAGTTTTTACTCAAGATTCATGTATAAAATCACACGAGATACCTTCCAACTGTCCGCCAGTGTGGACCACAAGCCTGTGTCCAATACCAACAGAACAGGTACAAAGGGTTGAAGTACACAGCAAAGAAGGGCTTTTAAGGCAGATCAAGTACTCTACCAACAATGCAATTGTACAGAGTATCACAGTTAAGCACTACACATACTATAGTAATCACAATTAGTTTTCGTGCTTATAAGGTCGACGGCGTTTCGGACCCTTAAAAGATCACAGGGTCCATCATCAGGACATTTACAATGAAAAGCCTTAACGTTTTTAGCCTCTAAAATGCCGGAAAGCCTCACGGGGTAGAGGCTCGATCCGGAAGGAGCACTCTGCTACCTAGCACTCAATTACATTTAAGTTCAAGGGATTCTATTTTCCTTGCAATCTTTGTAGAAACTAGCATCAGCTGACCCCCCGATGGTCTACCAGATGTGTTCTGAAGTCTGTTTACTGAATTTTGAACTGGGTTTGGGCTCGCATTTTTTAAAGTGATGTACGCCACCGATGTCAATATCATAAAGTGTCATGTAATCTTGAAAATGAAATGACCCTGTAAAACAGTAGAACAATTCTATTGAAACACGCATCAAATTATATTAAACGTCCATCCACTGCATGTACTTTGATGTGCGTCCAAGAGATATTAAAAATAATTTGTGGGTTCCCTGTGCCATCAATCATGGTCCTTCCACGGAGTGAGCTGTTCTGTGCACCCAAAACTGAGGCAAAGATGTGTTAATCCATTCACTAAAAATATAGTTTTTCCCTAAATATTGAGTCTCGGAAACAGAACTGATTTTTAAGCAGAATTTTGCATTTAATTGTTATCAGACGAAAGCATAGCCCTGACTTCTGCGGCACCCTACAGCTGTCTGGACACGTGGTGGGAAACAGATAATTGGCTCCAGCTTTTTAGATACAAACTACTATGGTTGATGTTAGGTCTTGCTTTCATTTTTGGTAATCAGCCTGCATTTGCTTTCTGCCTTGTTCTGTTATTGTCCCCAGCTTTTTAGATACAAACTATCATGGTGGATGTGAGGGATAGCGTTCCTTTTTGGTATTCAGCCTCTTTCTGCTTTCGTCCTTGCTCTGTTATTGGGTAAGAGCTTTTTTGTCCTCAAAATCTTTATTGCTGTCTTACACTACATAAAATTACACATGATGTTTTCTCATTGTAGATATCCTATATTCTGAATATACCCTTAGTATGTTCCACAGGATGTTTTTCTGAAGTATAATAAAATAGGTTAACGACAACGACAAGTACCCATTACACCGAAATACAATGCAATGCAATATTATATCCTCCGTCAAAAACTAGAAGTCCTAATGAGAAAACAAAACATATTATATATTCCACCAAGGTTACAAAGACCAAAAGCCCACCATCTGTGGACCTTCTGATTTTGGAAATATAATTCACCAACACCACTCTGGAACCACTGAAAAGCATTCGACATTTGGCACTGTCTAAACAAGGGCTTGAAGAAGTTCAACCACAACATCTATGAAGGAATTACATTGACTCTACCTCTCTGTGGCAACATATGGAGCAGCAGTTTGGGGGGTCTTTTACATCGAAACATGTGCTCTCGCAGGTAAGTAATCCAGTAGCCGAAGGTGTAGTTAAGTAAGTTTATTAATTGTAAGTAAGAATGGTAAAGGAGGCCCCACCAGGAGCAGCGTCCTGCTGCTCAGACCCACTCGCTCAAACTGACCACTCATTCAAACCATGTATTGACGTACATTCTGATTACATCACACACACAGGCTGAGCAGCAGGGAAGGAGAAGACCAAAACACAACACATCTCCCTCCTTCAAAACAATGAAAACAAAAGAAAGCAAGAGAGAATAAATACAGTATGCCATGACGATGACAAGGTTAGAATTTCCAAATAAGCAGTTCAACAGGAAATAGATGGATGTTTACAAATCTCAACTGCAAGCTGAATGAACAAATAAGAGAAATCAGAACAGCCATGAAACGATGCAGAATAAAAATAAATGGAAATTATAGAATGGCAATACAGCATAAAATTGAAACTCAGACAGTGGAGATATAAGTTAAAATGGAATGATGAAGATCATCACACCACAGATAAACAAATACAACTCGCACTAAATATAAAAGAATGATCAGACATCACATCTCACACAAAAACATGAAAAGAGGCATCATAAAACCTTGCACGAAACCAATGCAGAAACATCACATGACAATATAACCTCACATAAACTACCATACCTCATCACAAACCAAACCCTAAATATCACAGATCATGTCAGTTGGCCAGACTGGCATGAAAAGCAATAAACAGGGAACCAAAGCTAAATAACATTTAAAAAATGGTGCCCCAAGGAATAACAAAGGCAGGAGTGCAACAGTTCTCAGCTAAGCAAAACACCCACACAACACAGTACACAACACGGGGTGTAAGACTCCTTAGAATGCACACCAGGGTAGAACACACAGCATGGGGTATATGACTCCCCAAAACACGCGGGATACATGACTCTTCAAACAAACACCAAAGCAAAACACACTGCAAAGGGTACATGACACCCAGCGCATGGGGTACATGACTCCCCGAAGCGCACGCCAAGGCTAAACACATAGCGCGGGGTACATAACTCCCCAGCGCACGGATACATGACTCCCCGAAACGCACACTAAGGTGAAACACACAGCACAGGGTACATGACTCCCAGTGCACATGGTACATGACTCCCCAACTTAACGAACATCAAGGTACAAGATGCAGCATGGTGTACATGACTCCCGAGTGCACGGGGTACATGACTCCCCGAAACGCACACCAAGGTAAACACACAGCACGGAGTACATGACTCCCCATTGCACGGGGTACATGACTCTCCAAAAGGCACATCAAGGTAAGAAACACAGCAAGGGGTACATGACTCCCCAGCGCATGGGGTACATGACTCCCCAAAATGCACACCAAGGTAAAACACACAACAAAGGTAAGTGACCCCCAAAATGCACATGCGCATGCTAACAAATTTAACAAAGCGCGTAAATTAATTACTACAAGTACTCAGCAAACATGGCACACATAACATGTTGAAAGCTAGTCTCTGTATCAACAAAATATAAGTGAATAACTCCTTGCAGCATATAACAGCTCATTAATTTAGGTAAAACACATGGCAGGCACAATTATGTGCACAGGTCGAGGGTACGCATTAGAAAAGGCAACACAGTAGATTAAAACAATAAAAGTATTCACCGTCGACACAGAACACTACGCCAAACTTTGCCAGTCTCCTGATGCACCTATGTGTAGATGACCTCATCAGGGATTCACCTTCGTAGTACACTCGATTTCCAACGTGGTGCACCTGCTCACAAATCCCTATTCATATCACATGACTGGCAGTATTCGTGTCTGCTCTCCGTTTCTTGTGTTGCGAGGCAACCGATGTGCCTGTAATATCACGTTAACTAGAAATTCGGGCGTAGCCAGGTAACTGACGAGGACACATCTCTATGCTCTCACACACAATGCTCCTCAAAGTGTGATGTTCTTGAACCAGGCGTGTCACTCAAAGATCAGGCAAGTCAGACGAGTGATACTGATACGTCACTGCACTTCTTCCGGCTCACGCCCTCCATGTGAACGTTGGTGATTCGAAATTGTGCTCACACGGACGGTTGTCATGGAACCTAAGATTTGAAGGTAAGCTCTCCCGAGCTCGCAGTTACAAAAGTTAACAGCAACTCCAGGCAATACGTGAATGTACCAAGCCACAACGGTTCATGTCATGAGCCCATGAATTTTAAGATACAAACAGCACAAGCGCAATTGAGTTGGCAATAAGTTGAACTCTCCAGGGCTCAACATATTCTCACCGATCAGCTTAAAACGCACAAAACACCGGCTGTCACATGGCGCTGCAAAATTGCACACAGCCCATGTCGTTGGCTCCCCATGATAATCACACCTCTGGCAACATTGAAGATTACTTACAGTTCGATTTCATGTGTACCAGCTTCCTCAATGTGAGCATGAAGTTGTGCCAAACACTCCTCGGGTCTTGACTTATGCGCGGTTAATGTTCACAAAATCCATGCACGACTGGCTTCAAAAACACACGCGCCGGTTAACTGCATTTCTATAGGTGTAGATTGGTTTTAAAATCAATGCTGTTCAAACATTTACCTGCTGTTAGCTGCAGACAAACTAACACTGCCAGTTTACTCCATAAGTAACGCAGTAGAAAGCTTGCGCTAGCATTTGAAAGAACATATATTGGTTGAATAAGCCTCATTGCTCAAGCGACCCCAGTAATAATAGATAAAGGATGTCTCACACTGTAATTATTGCCGATCTTAAAACTCACGTTGGAGGTTCGCTGGCCAACAAATAGCCTCTGCCCCCACACATATGTGTAGTTGCTCACCAAAGATACCGCTACACATCGCCATCACAAGACACAGGAACATAACCTTTTTCCACATATGAGGTTTCTTCAGTAGTCAAACAGTTGACACTCCACCGCAGGGGCCGACCTGTGTCCCCAAAGACCATATTCCCTATAATCATACCATGGAAAGGGTGTCTTCAGTAGGCTGTCAGATGTAAAATGGCACCGGTGGGGCATCAAGGGCATTGCTTATCTTGTTTTAAGCTTATCTTTAGGGTTTACTGGCAATCATCTTTGTAGTTCTATGTTCCATGCATTGTTCCTGCATGCATAGTTCTTTGCGAATCGTTGCTACTTTTACATCGAAGAATGTGCTCTCGCAGGTAAGTAATCCAGTTGCCGAAAGTGTAGTTAAGTAGGTTTATTCATTGTAAGTAATATGGTAAAGGAGGCCCCACCGGGAGCAGCGTTCTGCTGCTCAGCCCAACTCACTCAAACTGACCACTCATTCAAACCATGCATTCACAAACATTCTGATTACATTACACACACAGGCTGAGCAGCAGGGAAGGAGAAGACCAAAATACAACGGAGTCACCACTGTAGCTAGCCTCCAATCAACCGAGAACAAATGTTGGAAACGCTTGATAGGTGTACCCCAATCTTGGCCCTCCTATAACTGCCACTTGGAACCAGAAGTCCCTTTTATTACGGACCAAGTTCATGCTGCCCCCTGTTTTGTGGCATTCAGTATAGAGGAGGGAAACACTGAAGTTAATGCATGAAATCCTATTGGATTGTTTGAAGCTCAATGGGTCTTGCAGAATAAAATGGTTGCAATTTGTCAAGAACAGTCTGTATTCTAATAGTTTGCCAAACCTATTTGACGACCCAAATACTTACACTACCATCTTTAGGCTAGAACTTAAAAAACATCTAACTGTAAAACAGAGAGAAACAAGATGGGAAGCCAACTTGTCCAAACTAAGGGGTCAATTAGGATTGCGGTGAATCCGCATCCTCCGGGCCGGCGGAAGCCACCGCCGGCCCAGAGGATGCGGATTCACCACTGCGGTAAATGAAAAGACCCCCGCCACATTGAGATGGCTGGGGGGTCATCGGCGGACGGGAAGACCGTCCGCCGATTGTCCGCCGCGGTCGCCTTCCGACCGAGGCGGAAAAGTTGTAATATGGTGGCGTGTCTATCAGACACCGCCAGCCATATTAGGATAAGCTACAGAACATGCGTTGCGGGCCCCCAGTGTAAAGGGGGGGTGGGGGTGCACATGGGGGGTACCTATGGTACCTCCCTGAATTTGCATGCACAATGCGGCAGGCACCGCGCGGTGCCTGCCCCTTTGTGCATGCAAATGCACAGCATGCATATTTAACTTTGCGGCCGGTGCTGCTTATAGCAGCACCCGCCGCAATGTTAAATATACGGGATGTGACCGCCAGGGTGGCGGTCACATCCTAATTCCACCGGTGGGACCGCCACTGCCCCTGCGGACGGTCCCTCCACCTCAGGGGTGGCGGACGGACGCAGGTCCGTCTGCCATCCTAATAGGCGTCTAAGGGTGTGACAATACCACCTAGACCCAAAATAAATTCTCCTGACCGTAACTATTTATATTTTGTGACTAACAATCCTCATAGATTTTTGTTAACTTGGTTCCGAATTAGTTATATACCACTAATGCTTGGCTATCCTTCAAATACTTACGCCTTGTCGCCTCATCAACCCAATGTGATCTTCATCTCTTATTCTTTTATAAATGTGATAGTGAGGACAGGAAGAGATTTGTTTGTGCAATCCTGCACACTTATAGGCTGAGGCAATGTCGACCAGCCCTATTCCTTTTAAAACAACTGTCTGATCCCTTTACCTGCCATTACTTGGCTCTGTTTTTTCGTTGTGCCTTAAAGAAACACAGGAATCACCTGTAACAAAAAATTGTACTGCTAGCTCCTTTTGTATTATGTTTTAACTCTTTTATAGCTTTTATCGTATTTCCTTTTTAGCATCGGCTTAAAGCATACTGTGGTTTTATTCTATGTAGAATACTTTTTATGCCATTTTTATCAATTGGCGAAATAAAGTGATTTTGACTGACTGACTGACTCTACCTCGATGCCTACATCATCATCAAGACTGGTTGCATTAACCGTTAAGACTCTATTACGTCTATGTACTTGGTAAAGTACCAAGCCACCTCAGTCTGACAGAATACAGCAGGAACCAGGACATTTCCAGATTGGAGATAAAGATTTGCAAGTAGGAAAAAACAGAATGCAGATCTTCTTTATCTTTGCACACAGGATCTGGAAAAAAAATACCATCACCATGAAAGCTGTATGAGAATCTGGCTGACCCACCTAATTAATTATCATTCACGAGACGCCGGAAAGATAAATGGCCTGCTAGCTTTGTCCTCCATTAGATAATCATTGATGGCCTTGTATGGCACAAAAATGGTTTAAAAAAATGAAGGGGGTATTCAAAAAGGGTCAAAATCCTATGTGAGAGAGTACCTGAAATACCTGAAATACCCATCACCTTAAAGTAACATCCACAACAATTTCCATGCTAAAAAAGAGTGTCTGGATTCACTGCACATTTTGTGACAGATGGTTCTTGCACAGTTCATTCTGCATTACACGATTCAGGCAAATGTGTAAAATAGGACACACAGAAGAACCTAGCATCTACAATGGTACAGACAATATTACAGTCACTGTCAACTGCAACAAAGCTTATAAACAACACGTTAGGTTGAAGCCATTCAAAATGTTGTTGGTGGGCATTGTCAGCAAATCCATATCTTTGCAAAAATTCACTATGTAGAACAAAGTGATAGGTGCACACTGATGCATACTAGTCGGAAAGGCAGGGTGGGTGCTGCTTACCCTTTATCAAGTGCCATTAAGTAAGCTAAAAAAAGACGAAAGAGCAATCTGTAGCCTTCTTTTTGTCCAACAACATATTTTTTGCCAAGTGAATGATGTGCACTATTCACTCCAACAGTGAATCTGCAGCCAAGGGCAATAATATTCAGTTAATCAGGAAGGGTGGAAAATGTTGACCAGCTCAATTCCATCCACTTGAGACTTTTCCTAAAAAAAATCACTAACAGGCACATGCATCAACGGATTTTGCGATCGCAAACGGTGCGAATCGCAAAAATCGGCCGTTTGCGATCGCAAAATCTGCTTTTGGAATGCATGAAGGGTGAAGGCCCTCGCAATTTGAGAATTCGCATATATTTGCGAATTCTCAAATTGCGATTGCATAAGGAATCGCATTTTGCGATTCCTTAAATGCAATGCATGAAACGTAAAAAAATTACGATTTCACAATTAGGGGGAGCAAATTACCATGAGGTTGAACCTCATGGTAATTTGCGAAAACTTTGAAAAATGCACTCTTGTGCATTTTTCAAAGTTTCACGCTGTGCACACACATGCCCTTAGGGCATGTGTTTGCATAACATATGTGCACAGATTGATTTCAGGGGTGCAACAGGGTGTCCTTTGGACATCCCTGCACCCTTGAAATCTCATTCTCAATTTGCGATTCGCTAATCGCAAATTGAGAATGTCTTCCCATTCATTCCTATGGGCCTCAAGGCCCATAGGAATGAATGGGGAGGTATTCCTTAATTGCGACTCCCAATTTGCGAGTCGCAATTAAGGAATATTAATATTAAGAAATCGCAGTTTTTTTGCAATCTCTTGTTGCATTGCATTTTGCGATTCCTTAATTGCGATTCCTTATTTTTCGCAATTAAGGAATCGCAAAAAGCAATATTGATGCATGTGCCCCCAAATCCTTCTACTTCCACCAGACATTTGACAAGCAGGGCCAACATGTGGCCCTACTTTTTTTCTGAACATGGGCATGAAGATGGTTTTGAGGGTATATAATATATTTTGTGAAATGGGACTAAACACAATATTGTCTTTTTAGCCACTGCCACAATTCAATGCCATTAATGTGTCTGGCTAGTGACATTAATATGCATTGATGTTCAAAGAGTAGAAATGACATTTGTGTGCAGACACTCTAGTGCTCAGACTAGAGGTGTGTGTAGTTTTTCTCTTTCAAACTTCCTATAATTCTTTTGACTAATTCAATTCCTACCAACAGTTTGCATAGGTTTCTGGACGTAGGTTTTCATGCTAAAATCTGGAGTTTCTCACTCCTTTTAAGGATTTTCAAGATTAAAAAAAATCAACACCATTTGACAATTTGAAGAGAAATTGTACATCCATTTTCTGTTGAATAATGAAAAGTTGCACACCTCTTATTCTGCTGTTGATCCTTTTTGTAGTCGACCCTTCTGTCTACTTGAAGATTGCCTTCATCACAGCAAAAAAAGAGACTTTTGCCCATAAAATGAGGTGGTCAAAATAAATGTTTGCTGCTTGTGCTGAGTGGAACTGCTAAGTCATAATGAGCATGTAGGAAATTGGGGTTTTGATTGAGGTGGTGAAATTCTTTTTCAAGCAACAACCACAATCCTTGTCAGAGTGAACCACAAACGTCACAAAATCAGCCTGTGCTTAACCCTCTGGTGGCCTGGCAAAAAAACAGTCTCGCTTAATGTAGCAGCAATGTGTTAAGTGCTTATGCAGCACACAAACAATTATGTAGTAAAAACATAACACAAGAAAAATCCCACACCAATTTAAATAGATTAAAATGTAATAAATAAAATGAATGCAAAACAACAAACATCCAGTTAGTAGAACATAGATGTACACTTAGTTACTGGTTGACTGGGGTGTGAGCCCTGGTCAAGCAGCAACCACAATCCTAGTCAGGCAAAGACACAAGCAACCCCCAAATTAACCTGTGCTCACCCCTTGGTAGCTTGGCACAGAGCAGTCAGGATTAGCTAAGAGGCAATGTGTAAAGCATTTAGGCAACATTTCAAACAGTAAAGCAGTGAAAACACCACGCAAAAGATCCCACACCACATTAGAAAAATAGAATAAAATGTAATAAATAAAAACAAGACCAAAACAACAAAAATCCAATCAGTAGAACCGGAGTTATGAATTTTTAAAGAATGAACTGTAAAACAGCACGTACAAGCACCAAATGCGGCTATCAGGTTGTGCTGGACTGGGTCATTGTCAAAAGTTCAGGCCGACTGTGATGGAGATCGGGTCGAATACAGTCCCGGATTAGTCCTGCTGAAATGTTACCTTCTCAAGTTTCGTGCAAAAAATCCTGTTCATGTGAGAGACTGTTGCAGGGAGTAAGGAGAGTGTTGCTGGCAGTGGTTGGCTTCGTGCAAATAGAAGGCCAAGCGTTGTGGATGGGCAGTCGGGAGTTCCTCTGTGGCGGTCCTAAGTGGATGATCAATGCTGGCTGTGCAAAGAGATGGGCTGCCAGCGACTCACGCTGAGGTTCGGAGCAAACAGGACGGGTTCATTGCAAATGGGTCCAAAGGGCCTAATAGCTTGATTTCAAGCTCCTGTGAGCCACACCAAGGGTCCAGGACCTGAGAGGCACCACTTCAGGGGCAACAACTCAATGCAGCTGGGTTCAGGAGCTGGTTGGGGAGCCTTTTATGGCCCTTGGGCTCAGATCAGGAGAACAGCAGGTTAGCTCTTTGAGTCACTCTAGGGTCGTGGGTTCAAGATGAAGTTGCAGGTCCAGCTCTTCTTTCCCAGGTAAGAGGGCAGCAGGTCAGCACAACAGAGCAGCAGTTCCTTTAAAGCGCAAGTCCAGCAAAGTGACGGTCCTTTTAGCAGCACAGCAATCCTTCTTCCTGGCAGAGTATGCACGGGTCCAGAAGTACACTGAAGAGCTGGCATCTGAGGTCCTTCTTTTATACCCAGGTTCCTTGGTTCTGAAAGGTGGAAGAAGCTTCTAGACAGTGGTGTTGAATTGCATGGTATTTCCTGCCTCCCCTGCCCTGGCTCCAAGCTGACTGAAGTGAAAATGCAGGGCCATTAGGCCCTTTGTGTGAAGCAGAGCACAGGCTATTCAGGTGTAAGTTGGGCTGTGCTCAACTCCACCCCCTATCCTGCTAACAGATAGCCCACTCAGTCACACCTAATCCCTGTATTGTGTGACTGTCTGGAGGAATTCAAAAGGTCTAACTGTCAGTTACACCGTCACTTGACTCAGGCAAGGCTATAGGCACAAAAGGGTTAAGGGTAGAAAAATGCGAACTTTATAAAAGTGACATTTTTAAAATTGTAATCAAAAACCCAACTTCACCAATAAATATCACCTTTCACCCCAATTCGAAGGACACCAAACATGAACTGATTGTCTCTTCCTATTTGGAAGCTATTCTTATAAATTGTAATAAGGCAACTCCAATGTTATTCTATGGGAAAGTTAAGCCTTGCAGTAGTGAAAAACAAATGTAAGAGTTTTTCACAACCAGGACATATAAAACTTAAAATTATATGTTCAACTTTTTAAATACGCAGCACTCTGCCCTTGGGGCTGTCCAGGGCCTACAATAGGGGTGACATATGTTTTGAAAAGGAAGGGCACGACATGGTAAAAGGTTGACTTTCCCAGGTCGACATGGCAGTTTTAAACTGCAGACACACAGGCTGCAATGTCAGGTCTAAGACATGTTTAAAGGGCTACTTAAGTGGGTGGCACAATCAGTGCTGCAGGCCCACCAGTAGCATTTAATTTACATGCCCTGCATACATGTAGTACCACTTCTACTACAGGCGTACATGTACATTAATTATGCTAAATGGGTATAGGACTATCTAACATGTTTTGTGGAGAGAGCACAAGCCCTTTAGCACTGGTTAGCAGTTGTAGAGTTCTCAGAATCCTAAGGCCAACAAATATAGATTCAGCAAAATTAAGGAGAAGGGGCAAAAAGTTTAAGGGAACGTCAGCCTAAGACTGACAGCTCTAACATCCAATCAGTAGAACAGAGATATAACATTTCCAAATTTTAGGTAATTATAGCGGTATAGCTCCCTAAAATACATAGTGCTACTAGCTACAATCTGGTCAAGCTAGTCCAGGAGAAAGTCACAAGTTTAGGCTCCTTGCGAGGGAATGTGGACCGGATACAGGGACCTTGTTAGATCCACTGAAACCATTACCTTCACAAAGCCTGATACAAGGAGTCAAATTTGCATTGGAGGAGCCCAAGAGGAGCAGGGAGGATGTTGCAGATTGTCGTCACTGTATCGTGAAGATTCAGCTGTACTGTTACAAATACAGTCATCGCTGTAGCACAGAAATCTTGTCGGGCATCACATATGGCCACTGATGAAACTTTATGTTGTCAGTCACAGCGTGTTTGTCAATGCTTTAGCGTGAAGTGCAGATCTCACATTGCCAGTCATCACTGGCAGTCACTGTAGTGCGGAGAGTCGGGTCCATCTGAGCTTCACTTTGGCAGTCATCATGTGTGGCAAGAGCACAGCACAAATGGGGCCATTCGTGGTTGCGAAGAGCTCAAAACCTCAAGACTTCTCCTTTCCTTCACAGGAGGAGCTCAAATGATGCCAGCCAAAGGTCCAGGCCCTGGGTAGGCACCTCTTGGGGATCAGTAACTCACTCTAGCAGAGGCCAGCAGGGATCAAGTGGGTCCAGGCAGGTCCGGTGCAGCTGGTCAGCTGGGCAGTTGCAGGGAGGCCTCTGGAGCTTGTTCTGTCCCTGTAGCTCAGAACAGGAAGTCAGCTACCAGGCCCTTGGAGTCAGTCTGCCTGGGATGAAAGAAGCAAGTCCAGTCTTCTTTCTCAGAGAGCAGGGTAGGCCTCAAGCAGCAGGGCAGTCCTCTGGCAGCAGAGCAGTTCTTGTTTTGCGGTATACACAGATCCAGGAGTATATTTAAGAGTTGGCCTGAGTTTCCTATTTTTGTGCCTGATGCAGGCTTTGAAGTGAAAGAAATGTCTGGAGTTGTTCTCCCCACAGATGATTCTGGAACCTCTCTGCCCCGTCCCAGGATGTCTAGGGTGACAAAAGCCTAGTGTGAAGTCCTTTGTGAGTTTGCTGAAGCAGCTCCTTTGAGTGCAAGTGGGGTTGTGCTTAGCTCTGCCCTTCCTATCCTGACAGGATGGCCCATCCTGCCAACACCTAGTCCCTCTTTATGTCACCATCTGAGAGAAATACACAAAGGCAAACTGCCATCTGTACCTAGTCATGTGACCCAGGATACAGGCTGCGGACACCAAATGGATGAGATAAGAAAATGCCTACTTTCTAAAAGTGAAATTTTCTGAATTGTGACTTAAAATCCAACTTAAATATTGAAGAGAATTTTAAATTACAATTCTTGTGAATGTAAACTTGAGATGTCTACCTGCTCCCAATCAAATGTTATAATTTATTAAATATAATAAGGTAACCCAATGTTATCTCATGGGAGAGGGAAGCCTTGAAGTAGTGAAAAAACAATGTAAGAGTTTTTCACTACCAGGACACGTAAAACTTAAAAGTGCATGTACACATATCTAAATTCACGGAAGAATAAGTGCTGCAGGCCCACTAGGAGCATTTAATTTACAGGCCCTGGGTACATTCAGGACCACTTTAATAGGTACGTATAAGTAAAGTAAATGTGCCAGTTCGGTGTAAGCCAATTGTACAATGTTAAAAGAGTAAGATCAAGCACTTTACACAGGGCAGCAGTGGGAATGTGCACAGAGTCCTAATCCAACAAAAACTAATTTCAGCAAAACAAAAGGGGAGAAAGCAAAAAGGCTGGGGAAGACCAACGTAAGGCTGTCAGATCTAACAGAGTACCTCTCCTAAAGAATGGGGAGAGCTCCAATCCTATGCCACTGTGATAGTTTTTCCATACATAAATGGAGCACCCTTACTTGGCAACTCCATTTTTTAGGTGTCATGTTCAGCTGTCAGGCGAATAATTTACTAAAGGACACAAAAAGTAAGCATCTGTGCCATGGCATCTCAAGAGACACAAAGGTTTGTATCAATCACCTACTCGGCTCAAAATGAGCTTAGCATGAAAATAGCTCATTAGCACTGCATCAAATAAATTTTGGGTTGTGTTGCCCAAAACTTCAATAATGCATTGAAAATAGGTGTAACTTGCAATGTAGAATGCAAAGACCATTAGACATCTAGCCCATATTTACTGACTTCATCCAATGCAGCACTAATTTGTATTTGTGCAAATAGTGCCAAATCTATATACCAAACAGAAACAAGTGCAAACAATGCATCTAGAAACAAAGATCACCATCTATATACCAAGCAACAAATAGGGCATATGCAATCCCAGCACATGTTAAATAGTTTTCTGTCCTACATCTGCCAGCACCAGACATCGTCCAGATTTCATGTGCAGCAGTAGCAATACCTTATCTGCATTCCTGCCATGTGAGAGGCGAATGAAATGCTCTCCATTGCACCACGGTGCTTCATGCTCTACTAGCCAGGCCCCAGTCTGCAAAAGTGAAATCAAAGGTCCATGCAAAGCCAATTTCACACATCATTGGTGCCCCTCACTGAGAACATGACACGTTTTTATCACTTGCAGGCATGGCAAACATTTACAGGAACTTGAAACACACCCACTATATTAATTAGCAGGCATTGTGTGAAGCGTACTACTCTTCATAAATACAGTAGCCACGTTACCAATGAGTATATATGTCCCATAATGTTCAAGGCAGAACATCACCAAATCAACACAGAAGCAAACAACTACTTCCATGATATCATGATCCACTGTATAGCATCATTCACAGCATTGGGAAAGTCTACACAGTTATACGTAAGCTGATGTGAGAACATCTGGACCAATCTTACCTGCTGGAAAATACAGCCAATAAATTCACTTTGGGTACGAGCCGCACTGAAGTCCAGAACTGCATCAAACCTCAGCCAAGGACATGAATGGAGCATTTAATGGTGTGCCCTACAAACCAACAAAGGGTGAGGTAGCATGTTACATGCTGTATGTATGGATTAGGACATTAACCAGAGTATACACCTTCAATTATCACCATGAGGGTTTTAAGTTCAGCATGTTTAAGAGTGAATACTTTCAACTGGTGTTGGTTCTTCCTCTATGTCAGCTGTGTCTGTGCTGTTGAATCGCTGGACTATTTCTGGGGCTATTGTGGCCCTCACCTTTTCCTCACTTTCAGTAAGTTCTTCTTAAATGTCTGGTCTGTCCCTTGTTACTTATGCTGGTATCCTATTTTACCAGCTCTTCCTTTGTCAGTTCCTTGATATCACACCTATTTTATTTAAGTCTGGCTACAGACAGAAGACAATCTATGACCAATTCAGAAAGTACAATAAAAAGAAAATAGAGAGAGAGTGAACTTTTGGAAATCCCCATGAACCACTGCACTCCATGTATTTTTCATAGGTTGCCATTGCTTGCATGAGCTGCCTATCAAGGCCGTAGCATGTTATGGATCGTTTCATTGCATTTTTTGTGTTCATATTACGTTTTGGTGATGGGGGGCCGAGTAGTCCTTTTGTAGATGAAATCCTGTGTGTGCTCTTTGTCCTAACATGACAGCATATTAATTGCAGTTTTTTGTGTGTTTAGGGAGTGCATACTGTTGGATCCCGGAGATTGTCATAAAGGAACATTGCAATGAACTAATCACGCATGCACATTCCTTTGTTTTACTTTGCTTCAACAATAACATCTTGCAAATCTTTTTTGTTCACAAAGATTTGCACAGACATTTTCTTTCTTAAAGATGCAACGAAAATGTTGGCCCACTGGCAAAGGTATCTAGCATGCAGAGCTGTGTTGTGCAGGCCTTTTAAATAGACCATCTACAATACTAACTTCATCTTCTAACTCCTTCCTACCCTACACCCTGTGTGTGGGATGGGGCAGTTGTCCATCAATAGGATCACCCAGCTCCCTCATGTTTTAAAATGTCCATTAATTTCAATAGCTGATGAGATCGTCCCAAGCTGTTAATATCCTGCTCAACCACGGATTCATGCTCCGAGCATGTATCTGAAACAAAACAAAACATGACTTTTACAGCTCCATAGTTCTTTGTTACATTTTCTTTTGCTAAATGGAGGGACATCACCTGCTACAAGAAGTATAGGTGCGCTGCTTCACCTGCATGGATTTGTTGTTGAGAAATAATGTAGCTTTCCCCTAGTCTGAATACATGCAAAGGCGCATTTATCATTCACGTACTTCGTATTATCTGCAGTGGCACAGGATAGAAACATAAGTATATAAAATAGCAACATTCGAAATTAACAGTTGTGTTTTGTTTTAAAATGCTTATTTTATGCAAAACAATATGATTGAAGAGCTTCCTGTCTCTTTACCCCACTCATAGCCTGTTCTTGTTTTCTCTGCGAGAGATGTAACATAATCTGCTAACAGATGATCTAATTTCAATAAAAGAATCTAAAAAAACCTGTATCCTGAAATAAAGCCAGGAAGAATTTAAAGAAAGCTTTTCAGTAAGTCTACATTCATGTTTTGAAAAACTGCATTAAAGCAACAGTGCACATGTAAATAAATAACTCATAATTCCATGGAAGGAAGATGGATTTAATTAAATATGTATCACAGTTTGAATGCACATATATTTTTAGAAATGCTTGTGTGGAAAGTTTGGATCTAAATGAAGTCCCGGGGCAGTCAGGGATTACTGGTTTTAGACTGTGTTAATCACAGTTTATTACCAGTGGTGCTCTGGGTCTTCATTTTACGGTTGGCCCCAAGACTGAACAACTAGTACACCTCTTTAAGACCTATTGGGGGTGAAGTCTAGCAGTCCAAGCCATACTCAGGGAAGTGGGGTGGGGTTAGAGACACAAAACACATCAAAGCAGATGTCGTGCCCAGGACAAGGGCACTAGGACCCTGGGACAGGACAGAGGCGAGGGGACACCAGACACCACATCCGGTCAAGGGGTGGGGACAAGGGGCACTCGCCTGCTGGACCTCGGGGTAAGAGGTCGTGATATGTACATACTGTGACAATAAGAATAAAGAAGTACCTGTTAACCAAATCCTCGTTCTGTGTGGCTTTCCTGGGTCGAGCGACACGACATCTGGCGACGAGGGTGGGATGTAGATCCATTTGCATGCAGATCGAGAGGAATCGAGATTTTAAACCAGGAGCCCACCCTGGATCGCGTCGTGACCAGCAAGAAGATCGATGTGCCACTGAAGCACTGAAGAAGCGCGGCGACGCGGGAGCCCACCCCGACCGCTGCGAGAGAAAGACCAAGTGATCGGCTAAGCGCTGGAAGGAAAGCGCGAAGTTTAAAGAAATCGGCGCGCGCTCTCGTGAGAGTCTCGGCGGCCATTTTGGGATCAGGCGCGAGAGCCAATCAGAGCGAAGATTAGACGGACGGACATTTTGAAGTCAGGCAGCGTCCCGATTTGGCTACGAAGTCCCGCGAGAATCCCGGCGGCCATCTTGGGTCAGGCAAATTGACCAATAAGGAACGAGGAACAGCGCGGCGGCCATTTTGGAGTAAGTCAAAGGGCGAAAAAGGATTAGAAAGTGCCGATTAAAGAGAAAAAGGCACAAATAAGGACAAACAAAGGCAAATAAGTGGCAACAGTGGACATAAGAAGAATATTAAAAGAAAAAAAGGGGCAAATAAAAGGAAAAAAGACACTGGAAAGAAAAGACACAAAGAAATCGAAGTAAAAGGAATAAATAAGAAAAGAAGGTGAGAGCAAAGTGAAAAAGTGCAAATAAAGGAATAAGAGACTCACAGAGCACGTAAAGAAGATACAAAAGAATAAAGCACAGACAAAGAAGATAACAAAGAAAGAACAAAGGGTTGACAAGGATAAAACAAGAGAAGGTCAAAGGAAAGGGAAGGCAAATTTTGAAAAGGAGCTGAAAGTGCCGAATTTGAGCTAAGAGAGTGAGCGCTAGTAAAGCACAAGCAGTAAAGAACAAAATACAAAAGGACAGACAACAGAAGAAATAACAAAAGAGGGTCGAGAAGAATGCAGGAAAGCAAAAATGGCAGACCCTAAGCCAGAAAGACAAAGTGCACAATACAGAAGACCACTACCATTCAACTTGTCGGAGCCACAAGTAGGAATTAGGTGGGAGAAGTGGATCAGACGTCTAGAGAGATACATGGAAGCGACTGATGTGACAGAAGCAAAGAAATTGGGTCTATTGCTAAATTTCGCAGGCGATGACATTGAAGACCTTCTAGTGACACTACCAACCGAGGAAACAACCACATATGAGAAACTAAAGAAATGCTTAACAACCAAATTTGACCCGCAAAGAAATGTTGAGTTCGAACGATACACTTTCGCAATTGCGTCTCAACAAATAGATGAAACGCTAGTTGACTTTGCGACCAGACTGAGAAAACTTGTGACACATTGTGAATTTGACAAATTTGACAACGAACAATCAATAAGGTTGCGGATCATCGAAGGCTGTCGTGACACGGGGTTCCGCGCAAGGATCCTAAAAGAACCGACGTCACTAGAGAACATCCTGGCATTAGCAAGAGCGGAGGCGAGAGCGACAGCACACGCAAAGGAAATGATATCGGAGTGGAACAACCGCATCACATGACAAACAATTATCGGACAGGTGGTTGGAAAAAAGACAGGAATGAACAGACAGTGAGGAAACAGCTTGAAGGAACTTGCTACAGGTGTGGAATGGAATTTCCACATCGAGGCCCATGTCCAGCGTTTGGACAAACGTGCAGAAGATGCAATGGGAGTAATCACCACGCCAGCGTATGTCAAGGAGTACAATTCAAGAATGACAGGGGAAGAACAGGGAGACCACAAGTGTCGACAACCAGGCATGTCAGACATATCGAAACGGAAAGGAGAATCTCATCACTAGAATCAGGTGAAGAGGAAGAAGAAGAAAAGATGGAACGACTATATCACATGGCGGACATCCACATAGAATCAACTGAAGGAGTCCACACAGAATCAACTGAAGAAAATGAAAATGAAGAAAGAACATGCCTGGCAGACAGAAGCAAAATGAAGAAGACAGATTCTGTGACCATAGGAGTAGGATCACACAAAACAAAGTTCGTTCTGGACAGCGGCACAACATGCAACATTATGTGCATATCGGAATACGGAAAGATGAAGACAAAGCCGGCACTGAGGCCGTCCTGATTAGAAGTGTTCACTTGGGGGTCAAAGAAACCAGTGATTAACATGGGAAAATTCACAGAAGAGATAGCATATAAGGACAAAAAGATCAAAGAGGACATTCATGTGCTGCAGGGTGACGTCCCAGCACCTTGCCTGCTGAGCAACATCACAACACAAATGATGGGTCTCATGCCATGACATACAACATGTCAGAGGAAGGGAGCATATTGAAGACAGGGCACGACAACATAACTAAAAAACTGGAAAAAGATGATGCCGCCACAAGCACCCCACTGAGGGAGTTAACAAACAAAGGTAAAAGTTTCACATGGACCGAAGAGCACCACAAAGCATCAAAAGAGATCAGATTTGCTATGACGGCAGAAGACGACCTAGCACATGCTGACCAGAGGCTGCACATGGAACTAAATTCAGATGCCAACCAAGTGGGATTGGAAGCAAGTTTGGCACAACACCAACAAGGAAAAGAACACCGAAGACAGGTGGTGGCACAAGAAAGCGGAAATGGAAAGGTGATGAGGGAGTCAAGAAGAATGAGACTACCACACACAAGAAGGGTAGAAAGAGTGGAACAAGGAGACATTGCTGCAAGAGACCAAACAGCAAACGCAACAACAAAGGCCCATGAGAACCAAGGAAGACATGCGACAAACCGGAAAAGAAATAAAGGAGGACCCTTGGACAGGACAGAGGCGAGGGGACACCGGACACCACATCCGGTCAAGGGGTGGGGACAAGGGGCACTCGGCTGCTGGACCTCGGGGTAAGATGTCGTGATATGTACATGCTGTGACAGTAAGAATAAAGAAGTACCTGTCAACCAAATCCTCGTTGTGTGTGGCTTTCCTGGGTCGAGCGACACAACAGCAATCAGCCCAAGTCAATAATGGAATGCCCAGCTGCTATGATTATTATGTTTTTCCCTTTCTAGGTATTCCCTTTTTTATTTACACTTTCATGATAATCAAAACTGCTCATATATGTTGATGGTAATAATTCCGAACAAGCTATTTTGTTCTTAATGATTATTAAGTTAGAAACAAATTTCCATTGAAAGCTGATAACTAAGTCTCTCGTTTGATAAATAAAAGGGCACCAGGCTGTTTCCGCTACTTGTTTATCTCGAAAGGTTCTTCAATGACTAACTAATGTGATATAAGCTCACTACAGAGTGTGAATGGTTGAAGAGGGGACTACCAGGCAACATGGATGGAACAGGCCCTGCAGAATCCCATCACCCACCATGTCTGAATGATAACAAGAGGCGTTTCACCTTCAGTTGCTGAGCTTATGAGCCTGGCTGTGAGGGCAGGCAAGAATAGCAGACCTTGCTGTTATACTGAACATAAATACTTATTGTTCAAACAGGCTTAAAGATGTTAACCATCTGAAACTCAAATTAGTCCTTACTTTGGTACTAACATAAACTTAGCACATACAAAAATGTGAGTTAGATTGTTATAAAATATCATAGAATATCTCTTGCTGTACAGTCCTGCTCACAGAATCCAGCTACTTCTCCCGCCCCTTGTTGATGGTATACTTGTATGCTTCACCTTTGAGCCTGTACAGAGATAGACTCACTTTTGGCTAGGTTCAGCTATACAAATACCACATACAAACATACTTACAACTGATGAAATGTGTTGTTACTTCTCAGCGACAATTGCACGACTTAGCCTAGGTTAATCCCATGTGACAACCTAGTATGAATCATTTGTGCCACAGTCTTTCCCTTTCTCTCGAGTGCTCACTGAGGTAATTTGTTTGGGATTTAGAAGTCCAGAGAGGCTAGACAACGAGGTTGGGTGTTTGTTTAGTCTACTCTTCCCTTTGTACTGGTACATGTAATTTCTGGCTCTCTTTAGAGCACATTGGCGTTTCATTGTCAAGTTGCTTTTTGCGCAGACAACAACTGTGTAGGTCAGTTGTTCAGTGAGCAGTAATCTCACTGAGACCCGACTAGCTGGTGTGGATTCACGGTGCTCTCTCACTTCGGTGAGCAGATGAAATGCTACCACCAGTCAAAGAGGCAGTTTTGAGGTGCTCATATCTAGGTGAATCATGCGGGTTGGGAATCCTCCTTGGGGCAAAACACAAAACCCACCACCAAAACAGCTAGGTGCCCATCCTTAGTGAGAACTAAGCTTCTAGAATTGGCCTCTCAGTTAATGTGGCTATCCTCCAGCAATTCGACTTGTTTCTTACATGTACCGCAAGTGGCGTCTGATATATTTTCAGATCTTGCAGTTTCACAGAGCTTAGATGTCATCGGGGAACTTGAACAGACTTGAGTTCCAGGTACTCACTGCTCACAGGGGCACATCATCTGGTCACACTATAGCAGCATCTCGAGGGTCCCTGGCCTTTACTCTCTCAGAACATTACATATTTTCCCCCGGTGCACAGTAGACAGCTTCAGCTCATCCCTGCCTCAGCTCCTATGTGGCTTTACTTCTTCAGAGCATGCAAGGACATCTTCAATGTCCTTCTTAAGCAGTAAGTCAGTGCTATCTCTGAACGCAGAGGCCAGATATACTTTATTGACTGTCAAGAGGAAGGATTCTAGGTTTCTGGTCCCAACTTGCAACAGGAGTTAGCTGTGGAAACATCAACCATGAAGAAAAGAAAGGTTCAGAGTTTGGCAGACAGACCATTGTACCTCTGTCACAGAATAACTAATTGTCCCATCAAGCTGATACACTTGTAACTTCCATATTTAGGATTTGGCCTGATGGTGTGCCATCCATCTTAATGAGGGTAGTCCCTTGGCTGATCCTCAGTCCTCCGTAATCGGTCCCCCATCCACCATTAACTGATATCAATGTTGGCATGGCGGATATCCATCCAACATATTTAGACCAAAATGCCATCAGAGTGAGACATAGGGTGCCTCATGACAGGTCAGCAATGGTGGATAGGGTTGCTAAAGGCAGACACCTCCGTCAGCGTTGACGTACAGATACTGCAACACACACCTGATCAAAATCAACTCATCAACACCTGCAGCTCACATTATAAAATACACTCCTCAAACCATACAAGCCATTTAACACTCACAATACAAAGCAGCAGCATACAATATTTTATTTTCATGTCTGGAAGAATACAAACCTAGGTTCTCTGAAAATGAGGTAAGTGTTATGGTTGATGCGATAATTAGGATTGACCCACAGTTGAATGGAGCCCTGGTCCAGACAACAAACAAGAAGGACATCCAGAAGTGAAGAAATGATTTGTGGTGGAGAGTCTGTTCTCTCAGTTCCAGGGCACACCAAGATGCCCTGGCGGCTGGTGGAGGCTCCTAGGCTCCTCAAACTCACGCCCTGGGAGGAGAAGAAATTGTCCACACTCCACAATGAAGGCATTACAGGAATTCCTGGTAGAGGAGAGACTGGTAAGTACAAACACTAGCTCTCTAGCACAATGTCACCTTCTCGTGCCACTATTCAGTAGCCCTTTAAACATAGCTCAGGACTGTCACTTCAGAGCCTGTGTGCGCATTTTTAAACTGCCATTTTGACCTGGCAAGTTAACCCAAACCTTCCCTTTTATTACATATAAGTCATCCGTAAGGTAAGCCCTAGGCAGCCATAAGGGCAGGGTGCAGTGTATTTAAAAGATAGAACATCTACTTTTGAGTTTTACAATTCCTGGTAGTGAAAAACTGCTAAAATCCTTTTTCACTACTGCAAGGCCTGTCTCTCCCATAGGTTAACATTGGGATTACCTTAAAACATTAGAGATCTGGAGTTTGATGTCTCTGGACTCACAATTTAAAATCACAACTTATAGTGAAGTCGGATTTTAAACTGTAAGCCCGGAAATGGCACTTTTAGAAAGTTTGCATTCTCTTACTATAGCCATTCTGTGCCTCTGCCTGTCTCTGAATACACGTCTGGGTTGGGTGTAACCTGGGCATTGTGCTTTCCCTCTAGAGAGTTACCCAAAGGGAGCAGGGGTGTGACATTGACATGCTGATGGCCCATCACCAGGCTGAAAAGTCTTCCTGAGGTAGATTGGGAGGGAGGAGCTGACAGTTGCACCTGAACAGGGCCGTGCTTATCTCAACACAAAGAGTTGAATGCACCTCTGTAGTGAGTCTGGAGCCAGGGCAGGCAAGACAGGGACCTTCTAATCTTCAAAGGCCTCTTTGATGTCTCCCCTACTTCAGAGGCACCCAGGTGTGGCTCGTGCAGGTAAGACCGGTAGGGCCAGGTTGGGGATTAGACAGATGACTACAAGGGACAATTAAATAAATAAATAATTTTACCTCGTCAGCATCTGTCGAAATCCTCCCACCCGGTCCCACCACTCTTTCCTGCACGGGCCGCGGCTGCTGACACCACCAAATCAGAACTTTGCTGGATTTAAGGACATTCTTCCTGGAAGAAAAGTTGCTGTGCTGCAGGAGAGACTGCCACTTTGCTAACTGCTTTGCTGTGCTGTCTTTTTGCCTGCTGCTTCTTGCCTGAGAGTGAGAGGTACTGGACCTGCTTTCTACATCCTTGAACCCAAGTTTCTCCAAGGGCTTGCTGGCTTGCCTCCTGTTCTCTGAAGTCTCAGGGTCACAAAAGACGTCTTGCATCCCTTCGGTTGCTGCTGGACTCTGCTATCCCTGATTCCTAACCTTGCCTGAGGTGCCCCCTTAATCCTGAGCCTCAGAAGTGGGTTCTGCAATGGTTTCTGCAAAAATTGATGCATCATCACCAGTACACCGATCGGAACTGACGCAGTGTTGATCCAAGGACATCCCTGTGTGGTTCGACATCAATGACGCATCAACCTGAGTACGAGGCTCAATGATGACGCAGTGGTGATCCAAAATATCTTCGACGCCGATGCCTGCTCCATCCAAAGGTACTTTTTGAGCAGGCCATCCGCGGGTACTGTAGCTGGCCTGCCCTTCATCGTGGTTGGCTTGAACTTTGGATTTACCTTTGTCTAGCGCGATCTCAAGTAACCTTTTAGAACTAATAACTTCTAAGCACTGTTTTGGATTTGATCTTTACAAATTATATCTCGACTTCTACTTATTGGATTTTTGTTGTTCTGGTCTTGTTTTACCCAGATAAATATTCTCTATTTTGTTCTAAACTGGTGTGATGTTTTCACAGTGTTACTGTAATTAAAGTGTTGCTCAAATACTTTACTCATTGCCTCTTACGTTAAGTTTGACTGCTCTGTGCCACACTACCAGAGGGTGAGCACGGGTTAATTTAGACTGTGTATCTGACTTACAATGACTAGGATTGTGGCTCCTGCATGGGCTGGTTGTAAACTCTGTGTTGGCTGGGGTTGAGCGCGAACCGGAATAACAGGCGGGGAGGCCGTATGTAGTTCGCTATGGTAGCTGGTTTTATTATTTAAAGTTTGTGATCCGAGTAACAACGAAAGGGTGATGATATCCGGCGTTGCTGATCTCTTAGTGACGTCAGCTGGTAGGAGGTCTTCGGGCGTCCTCTGGTCACCAGGGGGCTCCGGGTGTAGCCTCGGAGGGAACAGAGAGACAGGGCAGTTAGTCCTTAGGCATGGACTTTCAGAGTACCAACACCGACACCCGGGTCGTGAGGGAACAGAGCAGACTGTGAGGGTGGGGACGGTACGGGAGGAATCAGAGGAGTGGGAAAAGCCCATAAACAAGGGGGGGGAGAAAGTGTCCAGGTGAGGGGAGGGGGGTGGTGGAGTCTATGGTACAACGCGATGTGCAATGACTATCCTAACAACAATACAGTGCTTCAGTGCTCTATCAGTGCAGCGCTACTAATTTACAGATATTTACAACTATCTACAGGGGGCACGGAGAAACGGTGATAGGGTACTCACGTGCCCTGCCGCAACTCTCCAGTGAGTCACGGCTGCTCTCCAGCCACCTCCTGAGGACTCCACCACTCCTCGGTCCAGACGTCCTCAGCTTCCTCTTCTTTGCTTCTCACACTCCTTCCGCTTTCCGCCTCCAGTTCTCCACGCTCCGTCTCCTGCCACGAGTCCGCTGCTTGAGAGAGACTCCTCCTGTGGTTGCCGGCTTTTCTGTGTCTTGGGCTGCTCTTGGGGGCGGGACTTCTGGGTACACAGGAGGTCACTTCCGGTTCCGACCTTCCGGGTCCTCTGTGGTCGTAGGGGTCCGTTTCCGGGTCAGTGCACGACCCTGCCGGTCTGTCGGCTTCCTGCAGGGGGAAAAAGAAAGGAGAAGTCCTGGTCGTCATGGACGCAGGAGGGTTAGCGTGTATTGTGTCCCTGCTCGGGCACCGCCCAGCCGAGGTGAGTGGCGCTACCCTTCTACATCCCCTTCCCCTAGCTGTCTTTCTTGTGGGGGAGACAGGTGGAGGATACCGAGAAAGATAGTCTGCATTGCCTTGTTCTACTCCCTTTCGGTGCAGCGTTTTGAAGCGGTATGGTTGTAGGGACAGGAACCACCGGAGTACCCGGTCATTGTGTCCTCGGTTTCTTGCCATCCACTCGAGGGGAGCGTGGTCAGTATATAGCAGAAACTCCCGCCCGTCTAGATAGTACCGAAGGCTCTCTACTGCCCACTTAATGGCCAGGGCTTCCTTTTCTACCACTGCGTAATTCATTTCCCGGGGGTACAGTTTTCTACTGATGTAGAGGATAGGCCTCTCCACCCCTGTCTCGTCTCTTTGGGACAGAACGGCTCCCAAACCCTGATCCGAGGCGTCTGTTTGTAGGATGAAGGGTTGTGTGTAGTCTGGGCTGATTAAGACTGGTTCTGTCACTAGGGATTGCTTGAGGTCGTGAAAGGCCTGTTTCATCTGGGGAGTGGGTTGTTGCAACATGGGTTCGGTTCGGGTGTCTTTCTTCAGTATATCTGTCAAGGGGACTGCAATTTGGGAAAAGTTGGGGATGAACCTACGATAGTACCCCAATAGCCCTAGGAAAGCACGGAGGTCCTTTTTGGTTTGGGGGAAAGGGATGTTCTGGATGGCCTTTATTTTGTTGTCCTGGGGTCTTATAACGCCCTCCCCCAGTAGGCACCCTAGGTATTTTACAGATTGGGCAGCCAACGTGGTTTTGGCGGGATTGATAGTAAACCCGTACTCCCCCAGGGAGGTGATAACTCGTTTCAGGTGGGACAAGTGCTCTTGCCAGTTGTCGCTATGTATGACAATGTCATCTAGGTAGGCTCCTGCGTATTGGGCGTGGGGTTGTAGGACTATGTTCATAGCCCGTTGGAAAGTTGCAGGAGCTCCATGAAGCCTAAAGGGCATAACTCGAAATTGGAACAGGCCATCTGGCATGGAAAATGCTGTTTTTTTCTTATCTTCGCTCTTCAGGGGGATCTGCCAGTATCCCTTGCAGAGATCTAATGTGCTGATGTAGCGGGCCCTGCCTATCCGTTCGATCATCTCGTCTACTCTCGGTAGTGGATACGTATCGAAACTAGACACTTTATTGACCTCCCGGAAGTCGATGCAAAATCTCGTGGAGCCATCAGGTTTAGGGACGAGAACGATAGGAGAGTTCCAGCTGCTGATTGACGGCTCTATGATACCCATTTGTAACATTTGTTTGGTCTCTTGTCTGATAACTTTTCGGCGTGCTTCCGGGACCCGGTAGGGGCGTTGTCTCACGGTCTTCCCGGGTTCCGTATGTATGGCATGCTCGATAACCCTTGTATGTCCGGGTAGAGAGGAAAACACCGCCTGTATGGGTGTTAGAGAGTTTCTTAAGTCTTGTCGCTGGTCTTTGGATAGATCAGGGTCCAAACAACACTCAAATGGTAGGTCTTCTTGACATGGTGTACTGGCTAATACCGGCTGTGGCCCTTCCCATTTTTTCAGAAGGTTTACGTGAAAGATCTGTTTCTGGTTGCGAGTGTGGTCCAGTTCTATCTCGTATGTGACGGGGGTTACTTGTCTCGTTATCGGAAATGGCCCTTGCCACTGGCCAAGCAACTTGTGGTCGGAGGAGGGAATGAGGAGGAGTACTAGGTCACCGGGGACAAAGGGTCTCGCCTTGGCTGCGCGGTCGTACTGGCGTTTTTGGGAGGCTTGGGAGGTCATCATGTTCTGTCTCACTATTTCTCGGATCTGACCCAGGTGGGTTTTGAGATTGGTGACATATCCTGGCAGGGGTCGGGTACGATCGGGCTCGGCCTCCCACGCTTCCCTAGCCATATCTAAGAGGGTCCGAGGAGCCCTCCCGTACAGGAGTTCGTAGGGGGAGTAACCCGTGCTACTCTGGACTTTGCATCGTATCGCGAATAAGGCCAAGGGCAACATCTCCTCCCAGCGACGGCTCTCTAATCCTAACAGTTTCTTGAGGGTGGTTTTCAGGGTGGCATTATACCGCTCCACCAGCCCGTCTGTCTGGGGGTGGTAAGCGGCGGTCCTTATCTGTTTAATGCCCAATTGTGAACATACTTGGCGCATAAGGGAAGAGACAAATGGTGTACCTTGGTCCGTCAGGATCTCATGGGGAAAACCCACCCGAGTGAAGACGGTGATGAGAGCTTTTGCTATGTTCTGGGTGGTTGGGTGGCGTAACAGAATGGCCTCAGGGAAGCGGGTGGCGTAGTCCACGAGGACAAGAGCGTATCTACACCCGCTCCGTGAGGACAACATGGGGCCTATGAGGTCCATCCCGATCCTACTGAACAGGACGTCAATGAGAGGGAGGGGTTGTAGGGGTACTTTTGGGGGCCGGTATCGACTGTTTTTTTGGCATACCGGGCACTCACGGCAGTATTGGCTCACTTGCTTGTACACCCCCGGCCAATAGAATTTTTCCAAGATGGTCTGTCCAGTCTTTTCATCCCCGAAATGACCCCCTAACAGATGGCTATGAGCCAGGAACAGTACTTTATCGTGAAAGGGTCTGGGAACGAGTAACTGTGGTTCTTGTTGGGGCCCACCCTTCCTGTACAACAGACCGTTCGTTTTGAAAAAGTAAGGACATACGTGGAGTGGGTCTTCGTTTTCTAGGGCACGCCCCCAAGCGTCCTGTAGGACCGGGTCCTCCTGTTGGGCGGCTCGGAATTCACGATCGGATTCCCAGGGATGGTTGTCCACTTGTACAGAATAGGCTGTGGTGTGAGCCCTTTTCTCCTTCTTCCTTTGTCCTCTCGACTTCTGGTCTTTGGTAGTTGGTTCCAAAGGGGGAGGGTTACGAGAGAAAGGCGCCTCTGTCCACCACCTTTCTAGGGAGTTCGTGGCATCATGTAGCAGACTGGGAAGACCGCTATAGTCACTGCCAAGGATCACCTGCTCTGGTAGATTCGGCACCAGTCCAACAGTAAGGGGGCTCCCTTCCTCCAAGGCGTTTTGTACATGGACGCATGTAGTGGGATACCTCTTTGTATCTCCGTGCACACACTGTATGTCCACTATGCCGGTCACAGGCCCGATAGGAGTGGGCATCTCCTGGTGTCTGAGAACACTTTGCCTACACCCGGAATCGGCGAGGGCCATCATTGGGTGGCCGTCGATCTTCACCGGACATCGGAAGGGAGGAGGGCTGCCATTCGCGGTGAGACACACATAGTTCCTTGCAAGCCCCACCTCCATGGGTTCCTCCTTCTGCGGACAGAACCGGGCGATATGTCCATGTCCCCCACAGTGGTAGCATTGAGGGCCAGGTGGATGGGGTCGCGGGGATACAGGGAACTGGAACAAGGGGGCAGGCTCCGGTTTTCGTGGCACGACCGGCCTTTGGGGTCGGATGTGACTTCCATGGGGTGTTCGAGGGGGTTGTTCGTCTTTTTTCTGGAAGTCATGTGCTCGGCTGTAGGCGCTTGCTATTTCCACCGCGCTGTCTAGGGTTAGCCGGGCGTGTTGTCATACCCATTTCTGGGTGGCAGGGTGTAGGGAGGCCAGAAATTGTTCTAAGTAGATCTTGGAAAGGATCTCCTCCTTCGAGGCCGTAGCGGGTTTCAACCAGCGGTCGGTGAGGTCCTGTATGCGGAAAGACATAGCCCGGGGTGTTTCCTGAGGCCCTTCTCGGGCTTGTCGTAGGCGGACTCTATAGGTTTCGTCGTCTATCCCGAGCCTCTCCAGGATACAAGTCTTTATGTCTTGGTACGGGGTTTTCTCACTGTATGTTGGCCTGTTGGTAGGCTGCTTGTAGTTCCCCCGTCAGTAGTGGTCCCAAATAATGTCCCCAGCGATCGGCTGGCCACGCAGCAGCTTGTGCCAGACGCTCGAAGTTTGTAAAGAAATAATCGGGGTCTTCTCCCGGGACATACTTTTGTAAGACCACCGAGGGCAAGGAGGTCATCGGCCTCTGTTGTCCCATGACGTCTGCTAGCCTCCCAAGGGCCTGGTCCTGTACGGTGCCCTGGTCCTTTAGGACATCGTGGAGCTGGCCCCAGTCGTCCTCGGCCGTTTTTAGGAAGCGTTCCATCATCTTTCCTAGCAGCTCCTGGCTTTCTGCTAGCTGTTTCACTGCGGCCTCCATTCCTCCAGTTGATCCCACTTCTGACACCAAGTGTTGGCTGGGGTTGAGCGCGGACCGGAATAACAGGCGGGGAGGCCGTATGTAGTTCGCTATGGTAGCTGGTTTTATTATTTAAAGTTTGTGATCCGGGTAACAACGAAAGGGTGATGATATCCGGCGTTGCTGATCTCTTGGTGATGTCAGCTGGTAGGAGGTCTTCGGGCGTCCTCTGGTCACCAGGGGGCTCCGGGTGTAGCCTCGGAAGGAACAGAGAGACAGGGCAGTTAGTCCTTAGGAATGGACTTTCAGAGTACCAACACCGACACCCGGGTCGTGAGGGAACAGAGCAGACTGTGAGGGTGGGGACGGTACGGGAGGAATCAGAGGAGTGGGAAAAGCCCATAAACAAGGGGGGGGGAGAAAGTGTCCAGGTGAGGGGGGGGTGGTGGAGTCTATGGTACAACGCGATGTGCAATGACTATCCTAACAACAATACAGTGCTTCAGTGCTCTATCAGTGCAGCGCTACTACTTTACAGATATTTACAACTATCTACAGGGGGCACGGAGAAACGGTGATAGGGTACTCACGTGCCCTGCCGCAACTCTCCAGTGAGTCACGGCCGCTCTCCAGCCACCTCCTGAGGACTCCACCACTCCTCGGTCCAGACGTCCTCAGCTTCCTCTTCTTCGCTTCTCACACTCCTTCCGCTTTCCGCCTCCAGTTCTCCACACTCCGTCTCCTGCCACGAGTCCGCTGCTTGAGAGAGACTCCTCCTGTGGTTGCCGGCTTTTCTGTGTCTCGGGCTGCTCTTGGGGGCGGGACTTCCGGGTACACAGGAGGTCACTTCCGGGACCGACCTTCCGGGTCCTCTGGGGTCGTAGGGGTCCGTTTCCGGGTCAGTGCACGACCCTGCCGGTCTGTCGGCTTCCTGCAGGGGGAAAAAGAAAGGAGAAGTCCTGGTCGTCATGGACGCAGGAGGGTTAGCGTGTATCGTGTCCCTGCTCGGGCGCCGCCCAGCCGAGGTGAGTGCCGCTACCCTTCTACACTCTGCTAACCAGAAAACTCAATTTCTAACAGAACTTATAACATTGTAAGCTCTACCCGCTATAATTCCATTCACATACCAACATGCTATCTTTCTCAATGTCATACAATATAAAACAAGTAATGTATCATAGTGGAAGTTAGAACACATGAACCTGTGTTACTAGGACTACAGTCTGCCTTTGAAAATTGCACATCACCGCATTGTGGGTGATTATGAATATTTTTATTCAACTATTTAACTTATTGTTCAAACAAATATATTTGTAATATTAAATATAAGCTAAGGAATGGCACAGTGGAGTCATAATGAAGATTTCCCATTTAATATCATTAGTAACACTTATTAAAACAATAATTCACTTGTTTGTTCACAATTTCTGGCGACTCATTTTGATTAAAATAACAAACACACATACATAGCTTCATCTACATAGAAGTTGAACCGTAGTGATGTATTTATACGTCTGTCATAAGCATTGCAAAATGGCTTGAGTCTACTGATCAGCTTTTTTCAACTGTTTCACACAAGATTTACTTTATTTTGTGAAAATAAATAATAGATAGTATGTATTTAATAAGGGTATCACTGTAGCTCCACCTGATATCTACATAATAGAACCTACGCTACAAAAGGGTATTGCTGGAGTGACACAGAATCAGCTAGCACAGATGTATTTGAATCAACCTGCATATTGCCTATCTGATATAATAAATTATGTTTTTGATCTTAATAATATTGCACTAGCAATAGTCCTTCGAATGCAAATGACTCATTGTGAAGATATGTATTG
This sequence comes from Lissotriton helveticus, assembly GCF_964261635.1. Classification (NCBI taxonomy): domain Eukaryota; kingdom Metazoa; phylum Chordata; class Amphibia; order Caudata; family Salamandridae; genus Lissotriton; species Lissotriton helveticus. Next base: position 470,019,165 of record NC_136070.1, read on the forward strand.
AAAATTGACAAGAAAATCAATATTGCAAACATTTTGCGTTTTGTGTTCTCAATAAACCCGATAACATGACTAAGATAGAACAAACTTTATAATATTAGCATATAACTATTTTAGAGTCAAATTTACAGACTCTTGCTAAGGCATAGTATGATGGACCCAGGGACAAGAGAGTCAAGCTACTCTGAGTTTGACAGCTGACACACAGCAATTTAGAAACTACATTTCTCATCACTTCACTCAGTTTGTACAATAGTAAAAATAAAACACATCTTAAAGAACAATGAATAGGAGGTGTGGAGGATATAATTCACATTTGTGATGGACTAACCTACCTGTCTAATTCTAAATCAGACTCAATGTTATAAAGTTAAAATAATGCTGAGAAATAATACACACTATCATTGGCTATATTATTTTATTTTCTGGTTTCCAAGGTCAAGCAGCAAAATCTCACCCATCAGTGTCAACTGCCTGAGGAAAGAAGACCAGAAGCATTTGATGAGAGCAGCATTCCTGCCAATGAGAAACATCTTGAAGAGCAGCCTGTCCCATCAGAGTTGTGTGGCCAGTGCATTACACCTCTCCCTCTTGACACTACACCTAATACATCCAACAGAGTCTTGTCCCAGCTTACCTACATCAGTGCGTCCACAAGTCCTCTGTTAAAACTCTCAACAACTGTGGCCACTTCAGTCGTGAGACAACCACAGACATAAGTCCGGTTAAGGTCACAGGGCAGGCTTGACATGCCTTGGACAGAACCTGCTACAGGGAAGGTGGCTCAGGGTGCGACCACCAATGTTAACTTCATGGTTCACAACCTCAAGGGTGCAGCTGGGTCAGAATATTGAACTTTTAAGGGTCCAGAACAATCTTGTGATGGCCCAAAAATAGATCAAGAGGGCAACAAATTATCTTCTGGAGCATCACCTGAGTGTTCACACTTTGTGTTCTAGGGTAGTGCAGGATGGCTTCAAAGCATTGTCTGCTGCAGTGTCTAATTTTGCAACTTTTTCCTGTGGTCAAGCACCATCTGCTGCCAGCTTGGCCACAGAGCAATATCCATCTGGCAGCTTCACAAAAAGCTAGACACTGTTGTCCACTGATTCACCTGTTGCCACCTCCCTGTTGACACTCAAGCCGCTTCAGCCGCTCTTAAGAGTCATTCATCAGGCCCGATTGTGAACAAAACCCAACAAACCCTCAGAAAGAGATATAAAATGTGAGGTCCTAATGTGAACATTTAGACTATTCACCTTAACCACCATCTATCTTTTCCACACATTTCCAATCCACTCATGGACTATTGCCTGGAAAAGGACTCTATGTAAATGTTGGCTTAATTTCATTTTTCCAACAACATAAATGTTAACTCATTTTTAGAGAATCTGAAACTGAAAATGTGTGTGTTTTTTTAATATTAATAAAAAAAATACAAATAATGTGAATTGTGGCCTAAGCCACATAAAATTAATGAAACAGTGCATTGATGTTTATGAAAGCACCTTAAGCACAAAACCCAGTGGGATGTAACCCAGTGAGATGTAAGCCAGTGGGATGCGAGGGGAGAGAGAAAGTTTACTACAGAGAATGGGATAGCAGGCTCCCTTTTCACAGTCACAATACACCTAAAGGTATCCTACTTTAGTCAAACAAAGCACGTCGGTTATTTTGAGAACTAGTGAGTCTCACCCTATGCAAGGAAGACAAACCAAAATGTTTTTTCTTAGACCCTCACCCATTCTAGTAGTGACATTCTTCATCATCGGGCCTCATCCTAGTCTTTAAAAACTAGGTTGGTCTCAACAATATTCAAGGGAACTCGTTCAATATAAATTACAACCGGGGTCTTCTCAGATTAAAAATACTTACAACAACCAAGGTATCCCTTTTATTAGTGGTTGTTCGGGTATGGTTAAAAATATCAATATGAAGAGGTAAGGTATTTAAGTATCCTATTACCCTATCAAGTTGGTCGACATTTTTCAGCCCCAAAAATAAGGCCTATAAGGGTCCAGGGCTTTCAGCACCAGAAAAAATGCCTGGGAAAAAATATTTTTATTTTCTTGCTACCCACCCAACTTCCCAAATGGGGGGGAGAACATACAAAATGAAATCTGCTCGAATCCACCATACCCCCATAATATGTACTAACAGTAAGTAATTGTCTCAAAACTAACGTACACCCAACATGAACACAAGGGAACTGCTTTGTGCATGCCTAAACTAACACGTAAATAAATAATGTTGTAATAACTTTCGTGCTTTGAAAGAAAACGAAGAAGTTGCATGAATAGGCTGCATGTGCATCATTATTTTGCATGTTGCATCCTGCTTTATGAACTAAGCTTATGCTAGGTAACATTAATGGGGAATAGTCCAAGGTGGGTGGTAAACAGTAAAGGTTACATTATCGTATAATTAATAAATGTTCATTTTCATTTACTTTAGTGTACTGGATGAAGCAGCCATTTTTATAAAATTGGGTAATGTGGGAGAGAGAGCTTCAAGAGTGAGGTCTCTGTCATGAGGCAAGAAAAAACGCGCTGTGCACCGCAGATGACATGAAAAGGGAGAAGGCCAGAGTGTGAGATGACTGCCAAACGCTGTACCCAGGCGTGGGACCGGAGACGCACACTGCAGATTATGTTAATTTATGAAAGAGAATTGTTAACATTTTGTATCTTATGTGGGGAACATGAGGGCTGACTAATATTGAGAACCTAGGAACTAATATAACAATAAAGTTGTTGAAGTAAATGTGAAATCATTGTGGTGTGACAACACCATCTCCCAAGCCCACCAATCCCTGTATGAGTTTGATGATAGTTCACAACATTTGTGGCATGGACATGTCAATTTTAGAGAATAACTGGGGTGCCTTTAGGGGTGTGGTTAGAGCTTATGCTGACAGGAGAGAAGAGGGGAGATGCATCGCTGTCCGTCGGTTTGTAAAGAGGCCTAGCTGTTCCTGACCTTTCCTGTTCCTGTCTTTATATTTCTTTTGTTCCCTGATTCTGTTTCGGGGAACCCCCACCATTCCCTAGACTGATGGGTTGGTTTTCCTATAGACCAATAGGTTTGTATTTAGCATAAATCGTTCTTAGAATCTCAATATCAATGTATTTTGTCTCTGAAACTTGTGTCTCTCCACCTATCCACTCCGTCTATGATTTATTGATATGTATTATTTAGATGATACTATTGCCTCTTCATCTATCCCCTTTGTTAGGTATATTATGTTTTGGCATACATATTTGTGGAAACCTTTGTCTCTTACTCTATCCCCACCTTCATTGCATAAAGTCATTGTTTCATTTGGATGAGCTTGATATTATATATATATAATTGTTTCTTTTGTGAGATTCAGTGTTTGTAATCTGTGGCCAAATGCAACTGAGCATTAACTCTTTAAACTTTGAGATAATAATTCCGTATTAACTTTATTGAGAGTCTGTGATCATTTTTAGTGACCACATGATTAATAGTTATCATTGCCATCAACTATTCAACTAATTGGTCCATCAACCAAATAGAAGGAACATTGATATTAAAGATTAGTTATTAAATGATGTCTCATTTGAATCTATAAAAAGGAAAGAATTGTTGGAATGTATAAATTGAACCCAGTGCATCAGGGATTCTAGGTGAATGTGTATGGGCCATTGTGTTATGATAATATTGATTATTGATACCTGATACATTTTTGGTATTGGCGCTGGATCACACATGCAACACCCAAATCTAGGCATGTACAGGTTTACTTGTCCACTCGATAAAATAATGTTCAAACTGTATTCGTGTTAGAAAAAAACATGGATTTTTTTGCCAAATACATACATACGTCGGGGTGAACTCAATGTCCACAGTGAATTTGACACTTTTTGTTGTTCCATTTCTGATAGTGCAAAGTCATGTGAATTTCTTTTGTAATAGCACACATATATCATGCCTGTAATCACGAATTACATACTTAGTCATATCTCAGATGTCACTCGTGGTTTCATGCTGGACAAAAATGCTAATGAATGAATTTATGTGATGACTCACATGACATATCACTGCAAACAGTCATCTCTTATCCTGTTATGGAAGTAGCATGGGAGGAGGAGAGGGACACGACCCTGTAGTCACACACTGTGAGAAAGTAGCCACAGTGAATATGGGGCAAAATATCTTAGTAAAAGAGAAAAACCTTACAAGAGCAAACATAGCCTTACGGCTAGAGTGGTTGATGTCGAAGCTGGGGAACCGGGTTCGAGTCTTGGCAACGACGCTCAACATCCTGTGATTCTGGGCAAATCATGTAATCTCTCTGTTCCTAACACAAATGAATGTGTCCTCATGTAACAAAACTGGTGCTATGTAAAGCGCTCTGATACCCAATATCTTTGGGTCTAAGTCGCGTTATATAAAACTCTAAAAAAGACAATAAAAAAAGAATGTGCAGGTATTTCACCACTTGGCTTATGTCTTCACGGGTGCTGTGTCACCCGGTATCTGTCTTGGCCCTCTCTCCTGTCGCCTCTGACATGATAGCAAGCCACGTAGCTTCTAGTTTTCGAAACCCGCTCTCTGTAATGGACAAGGGTTGCGTCACCACATGATTACGTCATTGTGTAGTTGCATCGATACGGGAAAAAGTTTCGCGGAGCATTTGACATTACCATGTGAGAAAGGAATTGCATTAAAACATATTGTGTTAAGAAAAATTGAATAACTGTTGGTTGGGCAATTCAAGTGCAGATATTGTGGCCAACAATTCATTTGTCTAAGCATAAAACCAAGGACCTGGATGAGGACAACGGAAAATGTGGCTGCCACTCCCAATGGAGTTGCTAACTGTGTACTGGAAGGAGTCAGTAGCCCAGAAATGTAACACTTCCCCAATCTTCACAGTAGGTGGGATGGTAGTGATTTGATAACATTGATTTGGCACATAGTCATAAAAGCACAATAAGAATAAATAAATAATTTAGATAAAAAGACGTACATATAGCATTACAGTCAATAAACCACACAACCTGAAGTATGAGAGCTGAAGCATCACAACATACATGAGACATTGCATAAAAATTGATGTAAAGGTCCCATGGTCAAATCCTTACAAGTCAAAGCTAAAGGTATCAACAAGTCAAATAAGACAGACACATAGTCACACATTAAAAGAAAAGCAAATAAATAGTACAATACAGTTTCTATCCTTAACCTGAAGGGTGAAGATGAATGCAGATAAAGAATTCAACTAGGATGGGCCTATCATCCTAGCTATAATAACCCAAATCCATCCCAAGAATTTTGCAACTGCACATGCATAAGCTGGGTTTGGATCAGTTCTGAAGATTTGTAATGCAGACAAGCTGCTGCGAGTCCCCAGAAGCCTGCACACAGTTTTGATCCATTTCTGTCATGGGAAAGCATAACCAGGGCAGGCATATACAACATGGCTAATCGATTCAAAGAAACATCTGCTGATGGGGCACAGGGAGTCAGCATCTGGGGCCCATTTGGAGGTAAATTACTGTAGTGATAAACTGCCAAACCTAAATTGGAAATATAATTTCCTATCCAAAGGGGCATTGCTGACATCCCAATGAGTCTGCAAAAACATGAAGCCTTAAACTACTGAAATGTCCCTGATAGAAAAGAGCTAACAGTCATGGTAGCTTCTGATTGCCTGACACAGGGCCAATATAATTTTTTTAGCTTTTCTGCAAATAGGGAAGAGGCAGGTGAAGGATTATCCCATAGAGATTACAAGCCTATAATCAGTAGCAATACTTTAATTTTCCAAAGCTAAATGATTTTGTTGAATCTATCGTCCTTCATCACATCTTCCAGGGCTAGTCTGTAGTGGGACAGCTCCGACTAGAACAAGAGCCTATATAGGAATAACAAAGGGCAAAGTCTGGCTTTGTCGGTCAATGAGTTCCGGCCCATATCCAACATTAGTGGTACTAATGGAGTACTGGTGGGTAGACAGGTCAAAGATCGCATAAATCTATTCTCAGAACTAGTGAGGAAGGATAAATTTGCAAAACCCCACAGCTCTGAGCCAAACAGAACCGATCCCACTGCCTTAGCGTCATAAATTTGGAGCACTGCGGCAATTGGTTTCAAGTAGAAAGAGGTGTACTCTCATATGAGGGTGCCGGCAATCTGCTTGTGCTTAATAGTCATTATATCCACATGGACTTTCCATACGAGTGTTGGAGATAGTGTCACCCCTAAGTAAGTGAAAGATTCAACCCCTTCTAGTGGTGTCTCCCCCAACTCCATTCTACCCCTAAATGACTTATGTTTGTTAAAAATCATAAACTTGGCTTTTGCGGACTTGAGCTCAAGTTCCTAGTCATCCCATCATCACAAAATTCTTTAAAGCAAGACAAAGTATGCTGCAACTTAATAGGGGTCTTAAAAAGCAGTAGAGCATCATTCGCAAAAAGCAAGGTAGGTACTTTCTTGCCGGCAGGTGTGGGTGCGTCATTAGGGGAGCTGTAGAGAAAGTGAACAATGTAATTAAAATAAAGGGAGGACAAGGTGGGGGCCTTGGCACAACCTTGGCGGGCCCCACTAAGGATGGGAAAATTCCCAGTCACTTCTCCCTGTTTGCTTAGTGGACATGGGCAGAATTGTCCTCATGTAGACAAATCAGGAATGAAAGAATGTCCAATGACATACCCATATCAGAGAGGACCTGCCATAAGTTTCTTACGAGAAAACAGGTCAAACGCGGACTTGAGGTTGACGAAGAAGCATACATGTGTCGGTCAAGCTCCACTATTCTCCATTACAACAGCATAAATTGAAAGACCTAGTCCATAGTGCTTATCTTCCTACAGAAGACGACCAGGTAGGAAGAAAGGATATCCTTAGCATCCATCTGCTCCTGGATCTTAAACAACAAAAGGTGCACATTTTCTAGAAGCAATCGATCAGATTGAAGGGATTTGTCTCTTTTCTTATGTAAAGGGATTAATTTAACTACCATCCATGATTCCAGAATGGGGCCTCCACCTAATATGGCGTTGGCCAAAATGAATATATACCTGAACCACTTATCACTATCATGTAGAAATACATCTGCTGGTATTCCGTCCGAGCCTGGAGCCATGCTTTTAGTTACTAGATCTAAAGCAAGAGACACCTCCTCAAAGTGAGAAGACAGCTCCAAGGGGCTTCCCGTAATCGGAACGCTTCTCCAAGCTGCCGACGGAGGGACCTGAACTCCCTGTTATACCATACATTTGTTTTGTCACCTCGCTTATGCCCTTTAGCAACCAGAATAATAAAGTAGGATAATATGCTCTTGAAGAATTTTATGTGGATGGCAGTAATGACATCAGGTCCTTTTGCGACAGAAATATTGTATGACATCTCAGCTAAGCATGTTCGCAGATCAGAGCTAATTGAAGCCAAATGGTCAGGTGTCTCCTGTAACTGGGTTCATTAGATGCATTTTGTATCATTAGTCGAGAAAATTTCCCTAGTGCTTACGGTGGGATGTTGGGTCCTCCCGATCTTGGGGCAGAATTGCTCCATGGTAAGACAATGGGGGTTGTGATCACTTTCGACCAAAGTCACAATAATCATGGCCTTCAGGTGGATCCATAAGCACAGATCAACTAAATTGTAATTCAAATGACAGGAGTGGGTCAAGTTGTTAACTGTAGAAGCCACCCTCCAATCAGATTTAGTTCTTGTATGTGTTGATTTAACCCCAAAATCCAACAAGAGTACTTTCAACTTGTGAGCAGCCTCTGTCCACTTAAGAATCGGAAGTAAGTCAAGCTGGGGAATGCCCCATGCTTCGTCTTCACCCCCGGAGTCACTATGATATAGGGGTTCAAAGGTAGTATTGAAGTCCCTGGCTAATATTACAAGTGATTTTCCGCGGCGTTGTCCTAGGGATTCCTCCAAGATTGTGACTGTATTGGATCTTAACCTTCTCTTAACCCCTCTAGCATAGACATTGTATGTGTCTATGCATCTTGAATGGAAAGATGCTAGTCTAATTGCAGTAATATCTGGGAAGTTAATATCTAGTTTTTTGATTTTCAGATCCAAATCTAAATTAGTCCATATTGTTAAGCCACCAGCAGGGCCCCCTTTGTGGCCAATGGAAGCTGGAATATAGAAGTTAAGGAAGCCTGGTTTAAATAGTGGATCAATGGACCATGTTTCTTGGAAAAGACAGTTATCGTTTGACTCAATAAAGTTGTTCCACTCAGGGGAAGCAATTTAAGATTTAATACCAGCCATTTCCCATGATAATATGGAAACCATGTCACTGACACTGGTCTGGGGTAATCAAGATGGAGAAGGAGTTTCCCTCCACCATTCCAACTACTTGGGTCGGCGTGTTAGTAAATAAATGGGAATTGGACTAACTTGTATATTATCGCCAGATTGGCCACAAGTAGGAGGGGATTTAAGATATTCGTGGGGAACATGGCAAAGATCTGGGAAAAGGTCAGACGTGCACTGTTTAACTTGGGAAGTTGGTGGTAGCCTATCCAAATGGGAAGAAGACATCATGAAACTAGTTGTCAGTTTTACTGTTCTGGAAGGCAAGTCGGGTGCTGAGTGAAGGGGGTGGCCTATCATTTTGAAGATTTTGCCCAATACATCTTTATTTAAAACTAATGGATGTAGAAACCAAGGAGGAAGCCTACTAGCTCTATGCTCAGAAGAGACAGCTCAATGGCCAGAGCCATATTGTGGTTGGCTATTAGCTCCCAAAATGTCCTCTTTGATGAGGGAACAACAGCCTTTCAACTTCCTTATCCAATTAATAGATTTATTGATTAGGGCATACTCATCCTCTAAATAATGTGTGGTTTGGATTTGGGTACATTTATCAAATAAATTGGGCTACTACAATGAGGGACTGAGCTGCCATCTTTTGGTCTTACATAGTTTGTGATAGAACAAATTTCTTTCCTGGTTTCAGGTAGAGGAGGTAAGGGCCTTGAGGGATGTTATATCACATTACTAACACCCTGTCCCCCTTGAGTTGTTAGTAAAACAGGCAATTTTGTCTTTGGCATTGATGCTTTCATTGGAATTGTTTGCCGGGGCTTGGGGCAAATTGATGGATTAGTTGGAAGCAAGGTCTCTGAGCTGGAAGCATTAGTCAGTGATTTGCCAGGATTAGGATTTTTTCAGGTGTTAGTTGGCTTATTAGTGAAATCATTGATTTAAGACCCCCCACCTTAGTTCTGAGTTCAGCAATCTGACCCACTAGACAAGGTTGTTCACCTAAAGCAGAGTGTGCTGCAGTTTCAGCTGAGTGGGACCCTCCAATGGCTGGCTCTGTTGGGTGATCTGTGATTGTTGGGTCTGCCCAGCAAGTAGGAGGAAATGATTATTGCATGGGAATGAGTATATATGAATAGGTAAGTTTATCGAACTCTTGTTACTGAGTGGTACCAAGTCAGTGGGTTGTTGGGTTAACGGTGACTCACTGCCCACAAGCTTCTATGGGCAATCTTTGAAATAATCTACAACAGGTGGGAAGATATGCTTAGTTTTAAAGACTGGTCTGGCGCTTCCTTTCAAGAGTTGGCCTGTTTTCTTGGTTTCTAATTTAGCGCACCGATTGGCTTGAGGAGTGACAGCGTTGGTGTGGACATGCTCTGGACTGGGTTCTGCTCATAAAGGAGTATCTGAGCTAACAAGTGACTCTACATCCTCTATTAAAAGGTCAGTTTCCCTGAGAGTACAGTTGTCAGTTTTGGTGGATTTCTTTACAAGTTTTGCAACCCCTGGGCCAAATCAGAGGCTTTTCATTTGCCCATAATAAAGATGGTAAAGGGAGAGATTTTTGTCTTTGGCCGAAAAGAAAGTGAAATGTAATGGGGTCCCAATATAGTCTTGGATCTCTACATCCCACACAAAAACAAACACAGAAAAAGTACACTAATTGATACTGTGGATTGAACTTTGATGCGTAGAGAAACAGAAAGCTTAGTGCAAAACGAGTGGGTCATTGAGTACTTGAGAATAATGAGGACAATGAGATAAAAACTAGGTATACCATTCAAGATCCCAAGTAACAATATAAAACATAAGTTCTGGTTGGTTGGATGGTAGCATGGACAGTCCAATGCGTAAGTACCTCGGGGGATAGTCCCAAGTAAAAGGCCGAGAGAGTAAGCCCAGCCTCCTCTGCAACAGAGTAGGCCCAGCCTCCTCGGCCTGGGCTTTGCCTGGGCTCGGCCCACGGTCCACGTGCGTCTAGAGCTGCGAGAAAGCGGCGAGTGCTATACAGTGGACACCCCCCTTCAGGGAACTGCTGTAGATGCGCCTCCTGGTGTGAAGATGGGGGGTGGAGTTGATAGAGCGCGCGAGGCCACCCGACCAATAGTTTTCGCCGTTTCCGGCTTCAGGGCCCATATACTTTTCAAATCACCATATACATCGATCAGGTGACTTCACGAGCTCTACCAAGTTGTGTGTGTGTGTTCCCTGCTAATAATTTTCAGTGCACCCGACTTACCATCCACCGATGCGGGTACCTAATGACCACAATGAATCAGGGAGCTAGCTGTAAAAGAAAGGCAGCAAAATACAAACCCAACCAATAACATTCAAATACTGTTTAAATGACCACGGACAACTGGAAGTTTTAAAATGTTTATCTAAATTCAATATTTTCTTGCATGAGGTACAGTAAAATAAGGCAATCAATAACCAAGATAACGTAAATCATATAGGCATAAAGAAATAATGACAGGGTAATCATTCAAATGTAATATGAAATGCAGATGGAAAATATTATAAAATCTCAGAAATGTTTAAGCATGGACATTTTATGCATGAATAACTATGGGAGGGCCTATAAAGAGTAACACGCTTCACTTAAGGTGAATGGGCCTTTGAACAATCTAGGCAATGAAGTTCTAGACCATATCATAAAATTACAGACTGCAATGCAAAATATAATTTCTAACCAGTGAGAAGACATAGGAACAAAACCTCACGGAAAAATATGTAATTAACTTTCAATGGTTGCGGAAAGGCATGGAAAATATAACATATGCAATGATGAACTTTATTAAAGCAAAAGTCAGAAATTTAGAAGGTGCAAGATTTAAAGAGTTTTCAGAGCAATATTTACCTAGAAAGGCGTGGAAACCAAACCCTGGCCACGGGTCAGTTAAGGACAGGAAACCCTCAAGGAAGGATACCCCTCAAAGGACAGCAGGTGCAGAATGGACACCCAGGACAGGACAGGATACCCTCGGAATAGGAATCAGGACAGGACCCTCAGGACAGGACAGCAAACCCTCAGGACAGGACCCTCTTCAGGACAGGACCGAAACCCACAGTTCGGAAGCAACGCCTGCGCTCCACCCGCTCTGCAGCTATCGATCAATACCCCGATTGGGTCAGCGAACTCCCAGCTAAGTGCTTGCCAGCACTTTAAGGCTCAGTAGAACCTCAGTCTATGGTCAAATTCGGACAGAGTGCTTCGCAGCGCTCTGTATCTTCAGTCACCTATTGAGTGCGTTGGGTCAGTGACAGGTCAGCTAAACCAGACAAGTCGGACGGTTCACTAGGTGAACCCAGGGTAGATATACAGTTTGGGGACAGTGTACCACCCCCCAATGTTGCAAAGTGTCAGAATCCCTCAATTTCGATTGGTCCTAAGGTAGGATTTGGGTAACACACCAATCACAATACAAGATTTTAAGCCTTCATTAGCATACTTGGGTACCGCCTAGCAGGTTTGGGGTTCTCATGAGAACTGTGCAGAAATACGAGTGAAAATTAACATTGTAACACATGAGGAGCAACATTCGCCGTTCTCGTAGCGCAGAGGTGGCTTTCCCAGGCGCATCTTGACTGTGGCTGCCAGCTGGCTGAGTTCCACTGTCCAAAGTGGCCACCTTTCAATGCTCCCTGGTCATGCGCAGAAGAGACCGTCAATATGGCTCCCAATCAGTTTGGACCCCCATTCCCCGCGGTACATGAAAAGTAAGCGAAAACAGATTAATACATAATAATGTCATTATGAAAATACATCATAGGGTTTGTACTTTTGACTCATCATCAAGAAATAAAACTATTGCATTAAATGTTAGCTACATTGACACAGTCACAAGAGCAGTGGCACGAGCAGTACCACATGATAAGCACAGCTATGAATTACGCATGCGCATAACTTTCCCTCCACTTCTGCAGACGCGTCAGGACACGTGAGTGTGGCTGACGCATGCGCAGTAACTAAAATACAAGCGGCGGCCATATTAAAGGACACGGATTAAATTCATTAGAAATACACATAGGCAAGCTTCGGGAACTTTGCCTAAACAAAAATAAATGTTAGTAAAACATACGCTTTGTTACCTTATTACACATAAACGAGGTTCTTGACTTCGGCAAGCCGCAAAATATGCGAAGCTTTGCTTCATCAGAGTCTCCTGCCATGATGAGGGTCCGTAACAACCAAGCAAATCCTTGAATTGCACCAAGAAAGTCCACACTGCGAGACTGCAGCAAACACTATCAGCGCTATACGTTGTCCACACCCCCTTCAGAGAACTGCTGCAGGTGCAACTCCTGGTGCAAAGAGCGTTGGGGGATGGAGTTGCCTGGATTGATGAGGGTCCGAAAGGGCCAAGGAAGTCATTGAATTGCACCAAGAAAGTGCAGCTGGCTGCCTAAATTTTTATGTCTGGCAACACTTCTGATTGATATTGTAGCGCTAAGTCAGTAGCATCACAGTTCAGCCTATACTTCTTGATGATGTGCCTTTTCTGTCTGGTTTGCAGATCAGGACATAGGGGCATATTTACAAGGAAGTGTTATTTTTATATGTCGTGACGGCGCAATCAGTGCTCCACACTGCTCCATATTTACGAACTGACGCACTGGGCCCAATGCGTCTGTTTGTAGAGCCCTGCGTCACATTATACCTGTACCAGGTATAATGAATGCACGGTAGGCGTTCCAATGTTAAAAGACACATAAAACTGACACAGTGAAATTTACAACTTTGCACTGCATCATTCTACGACTTGACTGCGTCAAAATCTCTATGTCTTCTCCAACCAAGCGTACGGTTTGACACAGGGCTTTTAACGTGGGGCTCGCCTCTGTGCTCTGACACATTGCTGGAGTTATGTCAGTCTTACAACCAAATCCAGCACTGCACCACTTTAGAGCCAAAAGATGCATCCGAATTTCTGATGCTCCGCAAATCCTTGTGCCATGGAACACTGTATTGTAAATACAGCACATCCATGGCATAATTAGGGCATTTGCAGCAAGAGCAAAAAATCTGAAGGATCGATGCTGTTGCATCAGTTCTTTTAAATGTGCCCCGTAATTTGTACACTCTTTCACTCCATTGAGGTATCATTTGCCTTCCTCCTTGGAGTGGTGGATGGACATATCTACAACATATCAGTGTGATGTGTCAATATTGTATGAGATACATATATTACATTTTCACATTTTAAATAAAAAAAATATATATATATATATATATTATATATTTTTTAAAATATTTAAAATATATAATTTGGTATTGACAATAGTAATTTTGTCAATCCACCAATCAAATATTTTTCCAAATATTTGTAGGCAAAAACATAAATATTTCCTACATATTTACAATATTTTCATGTACGTGTGTATGCTGTCATTCATATGTATTTTATTTTGTGAAAAGTCCATCAAATTTGACATGCATTGCACCGTGGATGGCGTATATTTTGTATTGTAGACGTTCTAGTTGTTATTAACAGAAGCAGCCTCACGGATGAGGGATGCTTGTCTCGATAATGCACTACTAGTCTGCCATATTGTCTGGTATACCCTATGCTGATATCGTATTTTGATGGTGGCAGACCAAACATGGCAGAGACACGATGTATACGTAGGCTTTCCTGTTTTCAGTTTCTATTTTGGATAAATTCTGGTGGTTTTTTTCCCAGTTTTTTCAAGTGATTTCAATACCTTATAACACAGTGGTTATCAGTGGTTACAAATTTATTTCCATTAAAAACTATGGAAAACAGTGTTTTTCCGGTGTTTATGGAACGTTTTGCTTTTATTATTGCTTGCTGTCTGCACTGATAGCGCATGGTATGTAGACAATGTAAGTATAGTGTATATGGGGTCCAAGTAGATTTTTGTAAATAAATGTATTGTAGTACACCATACAATACTTCTTCAGTGAGTCTTTGGTCATGTGTGCTCGCTTTTTCCTTCCCATGTAAACTTCTGTGAAAAGGCCCTCTCAACATTCGCACTTGAGATGGGCAACGCCAAAACAGCCAGTACACAATTTGTTAAATCTGGCCACTGATATAGCTTTCCATGCCAATATTGGTTCGCTTGAATATTGCGATTCTCAGGGCAGATTTTGCAACATTTGGGCTGATCTGGACACTTATGCCCTCAGAGTTATTGAAACGGTCAACAATGAAGCAGCACTTTTGAAACTACGGAGAAAATTCTCCCTAACAGGAGGGATCTAGAATAGAGTACCACAGTGAGTTTTCATTGACTTCAAATGCGATTGGTGGTGAAGGAGCATTTCTATGCATCATTGCAATCCATTTCTCATACATTGTAAAATAAAAGTTTCTGAATTGCTCTTCGCCATTGTTTTGATTACCAAGTGGCAAGCGCTCTAACATGGAACATGTTGCAGTGCCAAACTCACTAAAGGTGTCGCCCAGCCTACTCTCAAGGAGATGTTTCATATCTAGACCAATTAAGCTGAACACTTAGGAGTCAAGGGTGTTTTCATACTCTAGGTTTTTTATTATGTCCACTACAGCAGTTGTGTTTTCCTGTAAAAATCTAAGAATGCATTAGAGTGTACCTTTTTTCTCATCACTATCAATATGTGACCAAAGATCCTCAAATTTCTTGCCTTTGGCATCATCACTCAGCAAAAATTCCATAAATGGTTGCCACATGGATAATATAGCATTCATAGCCCCTTTGAATGAGAACCATTAGCTAATTGCCACAGTTGGGATGACTCTTTCTTTGATGCCACACAAAGCAGAAAATGATAAATATTTGCGTTTTAGTTCCTGTGCATAAGAAAACAGTGCACCAGAATGGACTAAAACATCAATAGCATTCCTAATTAACTCTGAAGATTGTAAAGATGCCTTCAGCATACCATCTAACAAGTGGCAAGGATCTCTTACAGGGAAGCACTTCAGCTCCGTTATCAATTTTGACAGGTTATCACACAAATTTTTCACATATGTAGCTGAATCACTGCACATACAAACAATATCACTCCAATCTTTTTTGAACTTGGAAAGAACCTTTTTTGTAGAGCAGTCCAAGTGACACTGCGTTCCATGTTTTCCATAAGTCTGATGTCATGTTTTAACCACTATCCCAGATGCTTGGGGATAGCGCTCTTTTCACATATACTTGTCACTATACCTTGCATTGAATTTTTAAAGCCTGAGGTGTTGGCAATTTGCCTACTATCAATACTGAGTCACTAGAAACTGGGGGCAGATGTATTAACGGTTTTTGCCCATTCGCTGTGGGTAAATGTGATGACACATATTAGGAAAGATTGTTATGAAACCAGCCATTTTACCTATCAGTGAAAGAATCAAAAACAGTCAAAATATCAACTATGATTTTGATATTTCCTGATTCTCTACAGTTAATAAAATAATTAAACAAGACCCAAAACATGATTCTAAACCCTGCATCTTTAGACCAAAGACCACAAAACTGAAAAAACAAAACGAAGAAGAAACAATATTTTAGTGGTATCCCTAAACAGCAAAACTCAAGCAGAATAATGTTAGCACAGACTTTCTTACTGCTAGCTTGTATAATAAAGTTACATTGCATAGCCCTCTTCAGGAAGAAAAGAAATGACTCTTACACTTTCTTTGAATGGCATTTAGGGGTCCATTAGGATGGCGGACGCCATCCTTGCCCGTCCGCCACCTATTTCCCCCTCCATATTACGAGGGCGGGGTGGACCGTGGCAGACGGGAAGACCGTCCGCCGCATTTCCGGCGTGTTCGCGGAAAAGCTCTAATATGGTGGCGGTGTCTATCAGACACCGCCAGCCATATTAGAATGTGCTGGGGGCTATGCCTTTCCGTGGCGGCAATGCCGCCACGAAAAGGCACACGGTTCTTGCTTTGGGGACCCGTTGCTGGCCCCCAGGGTGAAGGGGGGTGGGGGGTGCACATGGGGGGTACCTATGGTACCCCCCTGCGTTTCAAAATAGAACATGGCAGGCACCGCGCGGTGCCTGTCATATTGTGCTTTGAAACGCATAACATGCCTTTTTAACACTGCGGCGGGCGGTGCTTTCAGCACTGCCCGCCGCAATGTTAAAAATGCAGGATGCACCCACCACTGTGGCGGGTGCTCCTAATTCCACGGACGGGACATCCGACCCTGTGGTGGACGGTGCCGTCCTCAGACAGGATGGCTAGCGGACTTTGTCCGTCCGCCATCCTAATGGACCCATAAGTTTGTGGTTGCGCAGGTGTTTTTTCAGTGTTTATATGTTTTCACTGGTGAGGGCTATTTCTCTTTCAGTGTGGTTTTATCAGTTATTATAGGTTTAAACCTAAATCCGGACCGCCTATGTATACGTAATGGACAACGGACTATTTTACAATAATTGTGAGTGACTTTACAATATCCACATATGCTTTTAATACTACCATTACCTTTAAGATTCGTTTTACTTAAACCTATCATGTGACAATTTGTCATTTAAACATAAGGTAATGTAAAAACATTTGAGTTTGTCCTTCTGTGTCTAAACTCTAAATATGCTGACTAGATGAGCCAAAAATTTCACTTAGAAATGTGTGAAACACAGCAGAATGGGTAATTGCCTAGCTTTTAATAATACTAGCCAATGCAAGACTAAAAATGCTTTCTTTCATGTTTCATGTACATATTTCTTGAACATTATTTAGGTTGTGAATTATATATTTGTAACTCAAGTACATCAATAGATTGTGCTGAATGTACTCCAGTAACATTACTGATTGCTAGTAAATTTCAGCATTTAAATGTTAAGACATAACATAACCTGCAAGGTATGTTGTGTTAGTAATAATAAAAGCATTATATTGTGCCTTTAAAGAGCATTAAAGAGGCCTACCATTTGGCTTCCGATAGCTTCGTGGTCAACCTAATTAACCACTGTAACAGTGACACCAATATTAACAGCCATAGTGTTACTAAGCATTTCATGTTTTAAGGTGAAGGTTGCTTTAAAGATATATACTTGTTAGGACACAGCACTATCTGAGCCAAGGTGACACTGGGTATGGAAATTAACTTTCCAAATGCTAAGACAATAATAAAAGCGCCTTTAAAATATACATACTCTGCTTGACTTTACCAATGAGGGACCAATTATGAGTTTCAAGGGTGTGGGGGCCGGAGGTACGCCAATGTCGTGCCCTCGCACTACAGAGACTCGCCGCCACCTGCCCACCAGATTCTGACTTTAAAGTGGTCTGGTGGGAGGGAGGCGTGGCGATCCCAGGGCGGTGCCTCCTTCAAAGGCGGCGGTGCCTTTGATAAAGGCATCGCAATGGGACACCTCACAAGGTTCCTGTACGGTATGGACCTGAAAGTCCATGCCATGCAGGAATTGATGTGCATGAACACAGGGTGCACATGTTATGCCCCCCTGTATGAATCAACAAAAGTAGGAGGCACAGCGGTTCCCTGGTGGTGGTCCAAGGCAGTCTGACCACCCAACTCGTAATGTGGTGGTCAGTCCGCCGGTGCAGCATTGGTTGGCCCACCACTGCCGCGCCTGCGCAAGTGTGGTGGTCCTCAGACCACCACACTCGTAATTAGGGCCTAAGTGTCTTGATATGGTGACTGGGTACTTTCTGACATTTTGAAATGAGTCAACCTCTACAAACAACACAACAGTCTTGAGTTACTTTTCGCCAGAATTGGTACTCCATCATACTGCCATACTTAGAAAAGTCCTATACTTTAAAAGACACTAGTTTTATGGTGTTGGACCCATACACGGCATGTATAAACTAGAACTTAAAATTCACAAATATGAATGAATTTTGGCATAAATAGCATCACACAACATTGTGTGATTACCAAATAAAAACGTACATATACTTTTCAAACCACTAAGCTTGAAAGAGTTTTTCATGATTTTTAAGTTGTTTGTCATTTTATTTCCTGGAAAAAGAAGCCGAGATCCCAACCACCATATGTACACTGCATTGTAAATCACATAGAATAAGGTGGATGGTATTTAAGTCACTGTAGTGACACACGTCTATGTCATTCACCTCCAATATTTGTTCAAAATTGAACATATATAGACATGAGTATATTTGTCAAATCGTGTGGTTTAAGTATATATGATAGTTGACTTATTTTTCTGTTTTATTTTTATTTTCATGTCTGTAAATCAGCGTCCAGATCAAGAAGAACATATGGAGGGCCTTTGCCAGGCAAGAATGGCAGTCAGGGCAGTCTTTATGTGCCATAGCATCCACTGCCGGAAAAGGTGGAAGGACCTACTTCGGTGGCCCTGCCTCATCGTACTGTGAAAATTCTCACAGCAAAAAAAACTAAATTGTGACGATCACTGATCCTGCACAATGCTGCACATTCTGGCCGTAGCCTACCCTGACCTGGGTGGAGAGCAGAAGGCCATGGAGCAGTGACACGGGGGCTAGTGTGTTCAACCATGTTACAGCCGCGGCCCGTGGAGGGAGTTCCGGTAAGGCAGAAAGCCGGGGCGGGGAGGGGAGAGGCAGGGTGGGGGTGCTAAAAACCGGATTTTGCAATGCAGGGCGTGTGACGATAAATTTGTTGTAATTATTAAATTGTTTACTTACCTCCAATTATCCATATTCCGGTTTTTAGCACCCCACACCCTGCCCCTCCCCGCCCCGCCTTTCTGCCCCACCGGAACTCCCTCCACGGGCCGTGGCTGCCATGTTATCCTTAGACATACTTTAAAGTTTTCAGATTGAAATATAACTTCACAAATCTAAGGACCTTATTTGGGGCCTGATGCAGATTTTGTGGAAGCTTTACTCCATCACAGGCATAATGGTTATCCCATTCACCTTATTTCAATTGCCACAAGGTATAATGCACTAGCAAATAGACTAATGGGACATCTAGCACGTTTATGGAGGGGTTACCTGTCTGGCAAACTCTAAATCCAGACATTACGTTTAAAAAAATATTTTTATTACATGCACCATAGAATATATTAGGCTCCAGTTCTGGTTTGTTGGATACCTATTTCATCACAAATGTGACAGATATCCCATACATTTCATAACATGGTAAATTACATATAAGGTGTTCACAAATACAATAAAAGCAGATGTTTCTGTTTCTGTCTCCGGATATTATACTCTAAATTTAGGGCAGTTGCTTTCTGTTGCTCTGCTCTAAATCAAGCGTTCAGGCCTCCATGGAGGTGCTGAGTAAACAGACCTGTTTGATGGCCTATCTGCATTTGTCAATCTGGTCCAGAGTTTATTGTCACCGCTGGAGTGGAAAACCTCAAATCAGGTAGAGAAACCTTAGCTCGTTGACTGGAAGCTTCTGCCCATCTTTATTCCACACAGACTGGTTCAACCGATGTCTTTGTCACAAGGTGTGAGCAAGAAAGTGGTGTGAAGCTGGGAATCTGCACACAGGCGAACACCAAACAAGGACACACAGCAAGGGGAACTGTCCTGCTTAATTGCCAGTTAACATATGGGGGTTAGTGCTTCAAGTAAGCAGGAGGAACCCCCTAGCTAAAACTCTAGCTTCACAGGGTCTATCTCATTCCTTTCTTTAACAATCCTCAGTTTGACCCTCTGTAAAGGATCCCAGGAATGTTCCAGTGAGATCCCTGCACCTCATATCTGTAGCATGGACCCTCGAAGCCCACAATTGAAAGTGGCAAATACAAAATGGATCCCAGTATGGCTATGGCCATCTGTGCCACACATGCTCCATATACACATTCTCTATGTAAACAAAATAATTCACACCTGGGACAGCTATAGTCCACATAAGAGGGTGAAGGAGCTTGTTGCAGGGGACTGGCAGACCACTTTAATTAGTTGGAGAGGGCATTAATCTATTTTACCTGAAATAAATGGATAAAAAAGCTTGTCTTGACACTATGAACGTAATCACTGCCACCACTGTTAGTCCTCTAGATCCAAGTGAGCTATAGTTAAATACACTTGGCAATGATGGTGAACGATATGTGCCGCTACTGACCACCAGAGACCCAATCAAGATGTCAATCTGTGTCATAAAAATAACTCCCATCTCACATTGAAAATCATTGTGTGTGCTGTGGCAGGGTAAAAAAGACTACAGCTTTCTGTGGTGAATTTAAAAAAGGAGTGCACACTCCCCAGAGACATGGATAGGTCCTTTCTTAATCCTCAATGGTTGACTGTATAATTCTACATTTAGGGCTTCATGTTCATCAGATACCAACTCCTCAAAGGGGGTGGTCTCTGTTTCATTCATTCAATAACTTTATTTTGGCCACATGGGCCATAAAAGTACATAATAAACAAGCATTTACAATGCAATAGGTCTCGGGTTAATTAAGTTTGAGCTATTGGCATTGCTAAAATATTGCAACACCAACTGCAACAAAAGTCTATGCATAAGTGTTTTGGCTTAAAATGTTTAAATATGACTTTGTATATTTATCTATCTGTGCATATTTAGGTATATATATATATACACATATATGTAGAAATTCAGATTTAAACATTTTAAGCAAACAACGCTTTGCAGTAAAAGGAAGCTGGGCAAATGAATGCTTTTAGAAAAGTGCTTAGTTTGCTTTTTTGTGTCACCTCCTGGTACATTCATCGGCTGGGGTGGTGAGGCAAAGGGGGTTGGGGAACAGGACACATAGCGTTGGGGCGAGGGGCTATTCTGACCCTCTTCTAGAAACACCAGTGCATATCAGCCAATTAGCAGAGATTGACATGTGATGTATTACTACTGCTGAGGGCGGAGGGGGGCGGCATGACCCACTCGAGTCATTGCTCTGTCCCACAGTGAACAGTGTTAATATATAGCATATCACACTCTGCATAGGCTGTTTATACCAGAGCATAAGTATCAACGTAATTGATTAATAAATGAGTTAAGCGCCTATAAACCTAAACCACTGTAGGACGTGTTGAATAAATTAATACCGTAATGGAAGACGACAACGTCCAGAGTACAATGATTTGTTTAATTTACTCACATGTCATGCACATGTTTTCCTGCAAACATGGGGCGATGTGCTACCGCTAGTTTGATCATACCCAGCCAATCCTGCGGCGGGTGGTAGTATTTACTCAGCAGAGGGCACGTTCACCTGTTCCTTGGCAGTGAACAGAATGGGCACCCAAGCATGGCACAAGCACAGCTGCTGGCAGCCGCCTCCTGCACCCCCTGGTGGACAGGTCCGGCAGAGCCCGTGCTTCATTAGCCATAACGATTATGCTAATTGCGTTCATAAACATAACTGATTGCATGTGTTAGATGTAAATATCCCTCATAAAAGAATCTATTGCCACCGGCAGCTCGTTATTTACGGTAGTAATCAATCGCGGGTGTCAGAATCAATCTCTGTGTATTTTTCATCGCCGAAAGACGGTAACAGTTTTATATGCAAGAATGGGCCATTTATCACTCATGAGGATGAACATGGCGGCGGCGTGACCCTGTTATTGTGGAGAAGTGTGGCTCACTGGTTAGAGGAGGCAGACCTGGAAGCAGAGGTCAGCCCGGGACCAGGGTTCAATTCCCGGCTCGGTGGGGTCTTGAGTCCTAAAAAAAAAAAAAAAAATGTCCATGGGCTCGACAATTCTCGCTCCGGTGCCTACTCGATTCACGGGCTCACACTCAGCGACTCTGGGCAATAGCTTGCTTAATCTCCACAACGGCCCCTCGCGGTGGGATGCCTGGCTTTCACCTTGCGGATACCCTGCCGGGGTTATCTCACAGGGGAATACCAGGATGGGTTCCCTAAGCAAGCGCTTAGAAACCGCTTGGTGATTTGCGCTATATAAATTCCTGTACATTTACATTTACATTTACGTTATTGCGTCCGCATCTGTGAGATCCTCTGGTGCTTGAATTCAAGCACAGCAGTGATGCACGCGCGCCCACCATCTGTCTTCAATTACAGCGGCCCCTGACAGCTGCGATAATTGAAGACAGATGCTCTTCTGCTGCGCGTGTCCGCACGGAATATGCAATAGGCGGAGACACTCTCCAGCCTATAGCCTATTGTGTGCTCTCTTCCGAAAAGACACGCACGAGAAGCCCAATCGAAAAGCAGCTGCCAAAACAAAGGACTAAAAATTCACAAGCAGCCAGGAATTTTTAGGTTAGTTTTCGGAAACGCTAACTACAGGACTCTTGGGCTCCGCCCACACTGCTGACGCAGTGTGACGTAGGCCCGAGCCCTAAAAATCACAGCAACAGTAAAACACATGAAAAGTGTAAGCACTTACAATTATGTATTCCATATATCAAAATTGCCTTCTTGAGATGGGATTCTCCAGCTTCTACCAAGATGTGACCATTAAAAGGCAGGCATCCTCATACACTTTTAGAATACAATAAAAACACCCATTTGATAAAAACATAAGTTAAAATATTTAAAAGGTTAGAAGATTAAAAAAAAGACAAAAGAGAAAAATATAACCTGAGACAGAGAACTCTGATCGTGTTTGCACTGATGTGGACTTTTGCAGTTCCTACACATAGATCTACCCAGGGTGGTTCTTAATCAAACCCCGCCGTATGTGCCACATATGGTTTAAGAAACGTGACTTAGCAAACACAATTGAAGGGTGTGTGTCATATTTTAGAACTCTGTATGCCTCTGTGTAGGGCATGGAGCCTACATTTCTACATATTTGGATTAACCAGCATTTGCGAGGCAGTTGATATGCAGGGCAGAAAAACAGTACCTGTACTTCGGACCATAGCTTGTAGTTACAAACAGGGCACTCAGCCGTATTCTCTTTGGCCCATTTGCTTGTGTGTGAAAATAATGGAAGGTTCCCTAGTCTAAAGTGCACGTACAGTTTCCTGCCCAATTGGGGATAGATCACATCCAGGAAGAGTTCCTTGCTATATAAATCTTTTACTTGTAGGAACTCTGTTGTCATCCAACCACCAGTAGGACTTTCCTGCATGGACAATATGTTAGAATGCGCATAAAGTTGCACTAGTTCCTGCCTAGATATCGTTGGGCATGAAGTCTCAGGGGTTTTCCAGAGGTCCAACCTGCCTAACCCTAAGGAGAGATCCCTTATGTGGCAAAGCCACGGTATTTTCTTGGTGACAGAAATTGACAAAATCTCCTTAAGTTCTGCTTTGTAGAAGGACAACTCCGGGTTCACCCATACCCGGCGCCAGAATGTGAAAGGTCTAAGGGCGATCTCTTCGTAGATAGGCCTTGTGCCCAAGTCCATGCAAAGTGGTACTAAGGGGGTGCTACAAGGAAGGCCTAATAGCTGGCTCATGAAGTTGTTCTCGACCTTCATAAGATTAGAGGTGGAGCAATGCCCCCACAATTCTGCCCCATATAATGTGTCCCCCCTTGCTTGGGCTTTATATATTTCCACATCAGGGGCAGCTGGCTTGAATGCTGAAATTCTGTGCAATTTCATAATCCCACCCACGGTCTGGGTTAACTTGAGGCTTGCTTTAGCCAACTGAGACCCCAACTCAAAGTGCTCTGATAATGTAACACCTAATATTCTAAAATCCTCACCCTTTCCAAGAGTGTACCATTTAGGGAGGGATTTGGGTGGGTCGTCCTGGGGGGGATTGAAGACCATATATTTGGTCTTTGTTAAGTCGATCTCCAGACCACTCATATTACAAAAGTTCGCAAAACCATCAAGGATGCGCTGAATACCCATTGGCGATTTTGACAGTAAGAGGGTATCATTTGCGAACATCAATGCGGGTACCTTCCCCGAGACACTGTTAGTCCTCTAGATCCCAGTGCACTATTGTTAGGTACACTTGGCAATGATGGTGAAAGATATGTGCCGCTACTGACCACCAGAGACCCAATCAAGATGTCAATCTGTGTCATAAAAATAACTCCAGCTTGCATGTAAAATCATTGTGTGTGCTGTGGTGGGGTAGAAAAGACTACAGCTTTCTGTGGTGAATTTAAACCAGGAGTGCACACTCCCCAGAGACATGGATAGTTTCTTTCTTAATCCTCCATGGTTGACTTCATAATTCTACATTTAGGGCTGCATGTTCGTCAGATGCCAACTCCTCAAAGAGGTGGTATCTGATTCACAAACTGAAAGGGGTCCCCCCTTGGACACCTACTCCTATGAGAATTTAGAAAACAGTCTCAGGACCACTGCCAACTCTAACTGTAACTTTTGAAAAATTTAAGGAAAATGGTTTGCATTTACAAAACACAATCTCAATCATGGTGGTCTTGAAGGCCACCCTTTCTGTCACTGTGGTAATTGTAGTGGATACTAAATTACGATCTGTCTAATGAATTAGGTAGGTTGTTCTGTGATTTGTTATTTTGTGAACTGACCTATTTATACTTTGGTCAGTTTGCAAAAACAGGATGCAGTAGCAAAAGGTCGATGCATAATTTGCGACAATTTTTACCAAATGTAATCTTTTTACAAGAGGTGCCTAGTTCAGTACATAGCTCAGTTTTTATAGTGTTCATCTTGAAGCACTGTGTCCACATGGCAATTCAGGTACTATAAGCATTTATGGTAATAAATGTATTGCAAATGTCAGGTCTTAAACAATGTAATTCAGTGAGTCCAGTTAGCTTACATGAATACTGGCCATGTGTTGACTTGCAGCAAGTCACATGTGGCTGTTTGTCAGAATATCTTATATAGAAATATTTTCTCAGATGAATATCATGTCCTAAATTTCATTTACAAAAATATGGCCCCTCTGATTGTAGGCCTTTTAGTATTAATTCCAGTGGGCAATATTTTTTAGATGATATTCAGGACACAATGTATGCAGATGATATTTTAACAAAGATATTCCCGTAGCACATCCTCAAGGATAGCTGTACTATTTACTCTTCAGGAAGCCTTCTCTGACTGATCCAACACACTTGTAGTGCAGCGCAAAAGTTGCCCACCCTTTCCATGTCACAGATATGTCACAAACACTTAACAGACACAGTATGATATGAAAGTGCAGTTGCCATATGTTTCTTGTATGGTTTAACAAAATAATGTAAGTATTGCACTTAAAATCATTATTAAAGACTGCATTCACTGTAGAATTCGAGAATTTACTCGTTTTACCATACCTGAGTGTGATAATTAAAACATCCTCATTAATTAGATGATGTACTCACTGTAAAAAAGAAATTCTTTAACAATGTGTGCTTTGAGATTTTAAACAACTTTTATTGCTTAGACAACTGGTTAGAAACAATTGTCAGATGGGGAGAATGTGATTTTACTTAAAATCATAACTTAATTTGGTAATATGTGCATTCATATTTCACATATTAGTTTACAATGTAGTTCTTAGCCATACTGATACATGATCATTTTGAAAATTTACTGAATGTTCATGTAATGTGAATCTAAATGCACTAGTAGCCTATATTCATTGTGTTTAAATATGCACATGTATATGAAATGTGCACCATTGAGTTAACGCTTTAATTTGTCCTAAGTAGACCTTTATTTCACCATGGTGTATTATGGCTGTTTTTCATTTTCTGCTAGTGTGCCATTACTTGCAGGTATTCACTTTCATTGTTAGTTGATTAATAGATACATTATTGTACTAGAGATACAGAAAGAGCCTGAGAAGAACACCTTGACGAAGGAACATGAGGAACCAGAGCATCAACTGAAAGGCCTATTGACCAAATGTAGCAAACTGATGTGTGCATGAGAGGGAGATGCTGTTTCTATGTCCAGTGTGAGACTTTCCCCAGATGTTGCATCCTGCAACCAGAGAAATGGACAAGAAAAATGGACCCCTGTTGGTGAATACAAAGGGGGTGTTACCTAGTGGACTTAGGGTGCTATAATTTAGTGTTCACACGATTAGAGAGGCAGATGCCCTTGTCGATGCTTTGTAGATACTTTCCAGAACTCTTAGCAGATCTCCTTTCCCTTTAAATGGATGCTTTCCAGACTTCCGTAAGATTCTCTCTTGGAGCCTTCCAGATCCCTATTTACAGATATCAATTTCCCTGAATGCTCAAAGTATTTCCCCTGAGCCTTGTGAGGTTTAGACTCAATGCTTAATATTGATCACTCCCTAAGTGTGACTTAGGCTAACATGTACTCACTGTCCAGTAGTAGACTTTTGACCAAGTTTCTGAGATGTTGACAACTCCTTACCAAATTGTTCCTTTCCTTGTTCTGGTTTCCTTCATGGAAATTCCTTGCTTTTTGAGATCCGTTAGGTTATTCAGCCATCCTCTTAGCTTAGAATAGATTTAGGAATGTTAGCTTTATTCATGCATAGACAACAGAACGTGTGACTCTTCTCCTAGTATCAAGTGGTATTATTAATCTTTTGTATTGCTTTGACTGACTGTCTTGTTGGTCTACTAGTCCGCCTTAATTTCTTCTGCAGGCTTGGCTTGCCAGTGGCTACAATGTATTTCTTAAGCATGGTTTTAAGAGTTGTGTATCTGACCTTGACTTTGAATCTGTAATAAACCTTTTTAACCCATAACTACCCATACCTGGTCCTTGTTGTGTAGCCAGATGGGTTGCACTGTTAATTGATTTTGATTGATGATTAATGCTAACTTCTGTCACTTCTCAGTCAGATACAAAGGTCCGGCGGAGGAGGAATGGTAAGCAAGTGGGCCCAGAAAATGCAGTATCATTTGTAGTTTGGTCAGTGCAGTAGACTTGTTATCAAATCTGATGAATTGATGTGTTTGAGTTTCATATTTAGGTGTGACATCAAATATTATCCAAATGTGAGTGCTACTACTTGAGATTGTTTATTGATTTATTGCATGTGACTCATTAACTTTTGGAGGTTTGTGAGGCATTCATTAAAATTGTGCTGAATGGTTGACTTAGGATTCATTCTTAGTATGAGTTATATACTTGTAGCGAAGATTTGGGCTCTAACTCTCTGATAATGAAAGAAAGCGCATTAAACAAGTAATTTGTTTGCAATCAGGCTGGTTTATATCCCCATCTGATCCAGATAGCTGCACATGCAAAAAGGATTTGTTCAGTCAATGATTAACTTTTCTTATCAAGTTGAAGTGTGGTTATATCTTTTCGGGGTGAAAACAAGAATCCTGCCTTATTGGAGGATGCAGTGCAACAAATGTGTGACACTGGTGAGTAGCGTATGATGCAGCTCACATAACCTTACAAGCAGCTGATTATTTGATGTGGGAAAACTAATGCAGGCTGGTATCCCTTCACCAAATAATAAACATTACAATTTATTGACCTCTGAATGGGTAAATAATACAGTGGTGCAAAAATATGGATCCTATTTAGGTCGAGCGGTTCAGCAGCACACATGCGCAGTCACAAGACCTGCTGTAATCACTGTACTGAGTGCAATCCCACCTGCAGATTGCCATTGGTTCACTCCTCTGCCGGTATTCTTCTTTCCCGGCTCCTTATTGGTTAGTGCTCTAGATACATCATTTCCGTTTTTTGCCTAGCAGCACCGACCAACTACAGTTTACTTACACTATTGCTGGTTATAGCTTCCTTTAGGGACTGATTGCTTTTTTTCCTGCGAGTGATTTCTCACGGTACCCACTTCATCTGCTTTGGCGGTCTGCTTTGGCGGTCGCCTGCTCGTCCAACCGCCTTCGAGTGCCACTGACAGCAGTAAAGAGACAAAGTTCAAAGTGGGAGGACTCTGTATGGAATTTGTCAAGAGCATTCAGAATGTGGCTCTAATATAAGAAGCTGACCAATATAATCATGTTAATACCAGACTGGAGGCAGGGGTGGGGTGCCCCGAAAGTGATGTAGCAGGGTGGAAGCAGCAGTATTATTCAAAGGCACGTTTGGCTGCGCATCAATGGACAAAAATGTTTCTTTCTTTCTGTGGCCCTGGCGCAGTCATCTCCAGTTACAGCAATTCGGCTCCTTCTTCAAACACACATTTATGACATTGCCATCGTGGTCGGTGATAGTGTACACAACAGTATTAAATCATTGTGCAGAGGGCGTCTCCCACCGACACCGGTGCACCTTAACCTCGCCAGACATGTTCTATTTATTGCCCACCTTGTTCCCCCGCCGAGCAACTGTGAGATAAGCGTCGCTTTCCCGTAGAGCATTGGAGTTACCGCCGTTCCATGTAATGTAACGGGACAGGCATGATCTGGCCAGTTCTGCCTGGTGCTGGACTCGCAGTGCCCAGAGGCTGGCAGTCGGCAGTTGCTATCTCCAGCCGAGACTTGTTTGGCTTTAAGCTCTTGCATAAGTAACCAGGCGCGCCCCAGTGAAGCAACTTTGTAAATAGCCAAACGGTTGTACGTTAGTCTAGTATTTGCTGTAGGTTCTAACATATTCATTTATGTATTTGTTTTTATAAGTCAAAAGCCGAAGGAAACATATTACATGACAACAAAGTATTTAAGATAAAGCAGAACAAATCACTGCATGGATAGAAACAAATAAGAAAAAGTATCTGCTATTTAGATGAGATGCCCCAGCTGATTAAAATGTCTTGCCCCAATTTCGCTAAATAAAACAGAATTGATACATCTATTTGATCCTGCTGTGCAGAAAAAATTCTAGTGGTGAACTGCGTGATCTTGATACTTTTTGTCATTCAAATGCAAAAGTTAATTACCTACTGCTCATATATTAACAGAACACGTTTCCTTTGTTGCAGGCGTTAATAAAAATTATTATTTATGTTGTCTGCATGTTTATAATGGGGTTTTTTTGCTATTCCCATTCGACTTCTGTCTCTGCTAGTAAAACAGCAACTCATTTTTGTGTTATGTTTGCAACACGGGCGCGACGCTTTATGTTTGAGCCCAGCGCACACTTTTATATGTTGTTTGGTAGCACCATGAAGAACAGTTGCTATTGTTGTACTCAAAGTACACAGAAGCACAGGCACAACCTACACATAGCTCACAAAAGGACAGCCATTCACTGTACATGGAGGTGTAGGGTGTAGGCTGTTCCAAAAGCAAATATACACAGACTCTCACTCTACATTAACTCAGTCACTCACTGCAGGCAGATATAGGCACAGAAATTAGAGCCATGGGCACACACACACAGGCTCAGTCCCTTGGTGTTCACAGAAATAAATACAGGTTTTTGTTTGTTCTTTCCTGCAGTTTCTCCTTGCCATTCAGGTCTTTTCACAATGCCGTTATTTTCCATCGGCTCCACTATCATACCACCATCTTTACAAGTGCTCCCCATATAATTATTTCCCCTTTGTTGCTTAATTTACTCTCCAGTGTGTTGCTGCTCTCTTCTGCTCTTTTTTCTCGTATGGCTTTTCCTTTTATTTCTTACTCTTTCTCATATCGTGTAATTCCCCCTTTTTCATACTAGATACATTGCCATTTGCCACTGTCGAATAGCGATTTCCACCTACCTAATACTCACCTATGCACATCATTTACATGCCAATCCTTTGACCACAGAGCCATGACGGTGTATGTCCTTATGTTCTAAAAAGCTCACCACAACTCAGACTCTTGAGAAAAATATATCTATACCCCTTAGATCTTAGACTTATTATATCCGCCTCCACACCTCAGGAGCTCCTTCTACACTTCCCAGTTCCAAGAAGGCCATTTGTGCACCATCAGTTAATAGCATGAACAAGCATTTTCAATGCAATAGGTCTAGCAGTACTGAAAGTTTGAGCTATTGGCGTTGGTAATAATAATGGCACAGGAAGACCAGGCAATGCTGAGTGGGGAGTAATCCGCTCTTCACACAGTGCAAGAGGATATGGTCTGTGCTATGTCTCTGCCGTTGTCGCCTGCCTGAAGTCTGCCATGGTTTCGACCGGTGAGGATTTGCACTCTGTTAAACCAGGTCCAGAGTTTACACAACAAGAATTAGAGGGTTTAGAAAAACTAAAGCGGTTTCTCACCAGGGGTCACTTCTTTCCCTCTACATTTCTGACAGTTGTCAGTGACATAATGACAAAGCCTCAGCCACATGAGCAGTTGC
The DNA here is from genome assembly GCF_964261635.1 of Lissotriton helveticus. Taxonomy (NCBI): domain Eukaryota; kingdom Metazoa; phylum Chordata; class Amphibia; order Caudata; family Salamandridae; genus Lissotriton; species Lissotriton helveticus. Next base: position 470,049,359 of record NC_136070.1, read on the forward strand.
ATTTCTTCTAAAAAGAAAGTATGCAATTTGGCTTCGGAAAAATTTCTCATGCCCGAAGGCAGACACACACTTATATTTCAAATGTCGACTAAATCTCTAAAAGGTACTCAATTTTGTAGTATATTTTTAGCATTAATTGGTGATAAAAGATGAGAGGGTTACTCTATCTTGTTTTTGAAATATCAACCTACAAAAATATGAAATCCTCATTATTAACAGCCACTATATTGATGTGGAGTTAGGGTATGGTGGAATTCAGTGTGGTAAATCTGTATTTCCTGATAGAAACTTATGTTGATAAAATAGTGGTAAACCAAATAGATACGTAGATCCACATGAAATACTGTTTTATTTCAAGCCACAGTGAATCACTCCATCTTCTTGACTTGTGAGAAATCTAGCTCTCTCATTCAGATGTCAGGGACCATATGCGTCTACCAAGGTTAAAAAGTTTCTTAGATTTAATGTCTTCATTGGCTATTGAACCATTATGAGGTAGAATGTCAAAGTGGGGAATACACAAAGGAAATATGACTCATGTCTTATCTCTCGTCGCATATAACACTTTGGTCAATTTGATGTAATCAGTGGGAGCTGTGCCGAATCTACTTCTCTTGTTACATGTGGTTAGTCATTTGTCAAGCATGATAACTTACTAAGACCAGATCATTCCCAAAGGGAGCCCTGACCTGATTAAACAAAGAGAACGTTCTGATGTGGGGGCAGTGTAGGTCGTTGAGATATTTAGGGATTTGTGTCGCTCATGACAGCCAAGATGAAATGTCACTAATTAGAACAATGGAATGTTGAGAGCTCCATTGAAGACAATGGAGTGGCTGTGGGCCAGTAATGCTGGTATAGGTCTACTGCTACAACATTCCAACCTTTTCGCTTTGTGTTTTCTCCTAGTTCATTTAGAACACTCTACCAGTGCGTCCCAAACTTTCCAGAACCACAACACAATTTTTGGAACAACAAACATTTGCAACCCACTTAGCTTTAATGAACATGAGGTGAGTGATTTTTCAATGTAACTATAGCTTTTTGTGGTAGTCTGCTGTCATTTATATACCGCGCATTTGCCATTGAAATAGCCCCCAAATGAGTGCAGGCGTAAAGTTTTATCAATAAAACTATATTGCACACAAATGATAATGTTTGAATTGGGTTTCAGTGAATATGTATCAATTGTTTATCACTAAGTAAAGTGTCTTAATTTATTTTGAACCTATTAAAATCTTTGTTTTTATCACACTTCAGAATAGACAAAAATGCTTGATTTTGGTTTTTATAACAGCTGAATGTGTACAGTTAATTTACAGGTTTATATATTTTGATGTGTGTTACAAAAAATGGCATCCTATAGCATTTCCATTTACACTCCCTGTATCCCAGCAAGATTTTCACATAATTGACTTTACTTTTCTTTCTTCAGTTGCAAAGTGAGAGGAGTAAAAAACATGGTATTCCACATGTGAACCAATTAGCAGCTTTTCACCAGAAGACATAACCTGAAATTTGACCTCTGTCTTTAAAGTGTAGCAAATGTAACAAAATAAATATTGAATTTAAAGAAAGTTGTATTTATTTCTTAGACCGTTGTGACCCACCAAAAATCACGACCCACAGTTTGGGAAATGTGGCTGCAACCTCAGTGGGTGGATTATTCTAATAGCGCTATAGCCATTCTGCCTTATGCTCTACTTGCTGTTTAATTATATCTCCCTTATTATAGGCCATCACCCATTGCTCACGCCTTTAACTTGGGTTCAGGGTCTTTCACAAGGGTTAGAACATTAGAATGTTGGGAACTCCACTGAAGATAATGAAGCGGCTCAAGCCTAAATATAGCTGGTATAAGCCTTTTGCTCCAACTTTGATATGCCTATGTTTCTGCTTCTCCTTTTTTTAATTTAGAACATTGCACAGTATAGACTTGGCAATGGGCTGCACTGCTAAAATTGGTGGAGAAATGGGGGGAAAATGCTGATACAGATCATTTGAACTATAATGTCATTATCGTTTTTAGGCCAGGTAGCACTCCACTTTAATATACATTTAAAACAACAAACACCATTATAACCCCACACAAATAAATGGTATAAAAACACATAAATGTACTACTCAAACTCCATTAGCGGGGGAAGAATTTCACTTTGGAGGGGTCAGATTTTCTATTACCACTCTAACCAAAACAGTAGGAGGGAAAGAACTTCATTTTGGAGGGGTTATATTTACTATTCTTACTAAAACGTAATATGTGAGGTCATAAGCAGTGCATTGCGGGAGTTTAAGTTATAGTTAGTTACGGTCATTATAATTGCTAAATCTCACTTGTTTTGTGTGAGCAAAATCTGAGCTTAACTATAACATCCTTGTAACCTTTGTTTTTTTTCAGTGAATTTCTAAGTTTAAAAAATTTCCATTTCTTAACTGTTACGTCTCTGCAAACGTTGGTCTCTCTAATACATCACTGGTAATAGCCCAATTTCCTTCTCTCCATCTTCATGATCGCCTCATGGGAAAGGCCCATAGTGGCCAGCTCATGTGACAAGAGTGCCCATACACCTTTATGTGCACCAGTAAAAACAATCAGACAAAATTTGGTGGGCAAAGCATTCCTCTAGAGGTGGCTTTTAACGTTACTCAAACTCCCCTCTCAGACTGGTCATTCTTAGGCCATGGAATTTTAACGTCCGTTTCCCCACCCATACTTCCAGCCACCAAGAATCAACCTGCACCGACTGCTGCTTTTTGCCATATGGCCCCAAAGTACATCAATACATTGACTCCCCAAAATGACTCACATTGTGTGAGCAAAATGGTGTGCCCCAAAATTTGGTCACCCCAAAATTTAACTCAATTTGACTTCCCACATTTCACTGGTTCGGAGATGGTGTTAAACCTTAATTTCATAAACCAATGTGTCCCCGTGTTAGGGCACCTCCCAAACATCAAAATCAGATTTTTTAATAAAATGGTTAAGATTGAATGGGCCACTAAAAAACTGAGTTCTAGATCAATGGAAAAGTTAAAGGTATTTATTACAGATTTGAAAAAATAAAGTGGTACAAAGACGCTATTCTAAGCTCCAAATCAGCAGATATTTCGGGAAAGAAATCAACAGCATAGCAATAGTAGCATTGAGGAAAGCTCTGCTTCACCCTCAAATTGAAGGTTTTTATACGTTATACTTGCGTATGAAATTACAGGATCAGCAGTATCACTATGGTGTGAGTACATATAGCATTTTGCAAATCAGAGCCCATGAAAAATAAACATCACACTGTCTTAATATTAAAGCATTATCCCACTAAATGAAATAATTAGTCAGCAGCCTTTTTGCCAATGTCATCCAGAGATGCTCAAACAAAACAAGATACATCAACAATAACGTGAGCATAACAACAATAACCATGGAAATAAACCATTACACCCCCCAGCTTATCTCTGAGGAGTTTGTGAGGAGAAAAGGTGAGCATGGGAAAGCAGTATGAGTCAAAGAAATGATTTCGAATTTGAACAAGATGGTGTTCACATTCAAATGTGGCCTTTTTAACATATATCAGAAAAATACACTGCTACACATCATAGAGAATTACTTCCAAAGCAAATAGCACAACATCAGTGTATGCATGTGAATTTGAGTATGAAAATACATTCTGCACATTGTTATTAAGGGACAAAAATATAAACATATAAAAATCTCTTACAAATACCCCTCTAATTATTCTATAATCACTCAAAACAGACTAATAATAAAAATTTAACTTGTCAGAAATTATAATACAGTCTGCATCACTTTCCATTTCTTTGTAGTTGACTCCCCCATCATCTTTAGTTGGTTGTAAACACAATCTTTGAAATTTTCCATTTCAATGTCTTCTTCTTTTTAATGATTTTCTTTCTTCCATTACACCTACAATTTGAAATAGACATCCAGAAATGTTCAATAAAAGAATCAGGAAAATTGCATAAATCATTACAATTAATACATGGGATTACACTAGCCTCAATGTTCCTTATCAATCCATTCACCAACCTTGCTAAAACCCTGACCTATCTCCCTGGCCAAGGAACCTACAACCATCCACACATCATGCTCTTCTAAAGCTTGGTCTTGACAAGAAATGTTAGTAAGTTTTTGTTGATACTCAATAATAGCCCTACTGTTATCAGGTATAAAGGTGCAGCATTCCTCTACCTTTAATACATTGAAAGCACCACCTTCCTTGGCAAGAAGAATATCTAGTACTAAGATGCTTTTCATAATAATTTCCGGCATTGCACTTAACTCAGAATTAATTTGAGTTAAAGCTCCAGTGATATTAGAAGCAAGCTGGTCAACAAGTATAAACAAGCCATCTAATTTTGACATCATTCATAGCTACACATATATCTAATACTATCTGTCCTAATCCATACTTCACTGTCCTCAAACCAACTAGATCATCCATTTCTCTCATGTGATAGACTCCAAGAAACACTGTAGCAAGATACCATGAACCAACCCGATTACACAGCAGATTGAAAGAGACTGTTTTACCACACACATACAAAATTGCTCTAAAAATAGGCATTTCACCAATCTGAAAAACACAATGTATACCATTACTGTTTTCAGACTCCCTTTCTCCCACATGTACATCTTTTCCAATTCTTGTTAGTTTACGACACATCATAGACATCTCAACCTTCTTCCTCTCATGTTCCATTCTCAATCTTGGATACAACAAATTCAATAATCTACATTATTCTTCTTCAGCTTTAATCTTCTGAATCTTCAGTCTCATCTATCTTTCTTCTCTCCACTCTCTCACAAATTTGATTTGTATCTCATTGTATTCTTTAATGGACTCATGCTCCTCATTACTTAAGCTACACACATACTCTTGGTTAGTGTTTTTGATTTTCTGGTTATTTTGTGCCCTTATATTTAGAAATTTCCCAAATTTAGATCCCTTATTAGTATCTTCATTTTCAGAGATAGGTAGATCTTCAAGCCAGATGTTGAAATCTGACAAATAAGGAGGGAAAAAATCAATGTGATATAGGTAGTTGTAATTAGAAATCACCTTCACCTGCAGATGAAGGTAGAAAAACACATAGAAAGCAATTTTTTTCTCCGATGATCAGCACATATTTGCTCAACTTTTGAGTGTAAAAATGATATTGGAATTGACTACCTCAGCTGTCCCTATGGGTCAGTGTGTTATGTTTCACTTCATTATGTATTATAGTTAATTCAACCGTTGTGGAGACATATCCCACTGGAGAGAGAATGCCAACTAAGAAAATTAATGTCATTAATACAGTGATCAGACCAATAAGTTTGTATCTCCTGCTATATTCTATTTTCCAATGAGATTAAAAGCAAAAGTGTATTGTGAAACTCCAAAAGTCATCAAAAAATGTTTTTTGTTAAAAGAAAACTTTCTTCTTATTTCTTTGAAAACAATAATCAAAAATGAAAATAAACTTTAAAAGAGCCTTGATTTTTTTAAGTTTCAGTTCATTTGGTTCATTCTCTCAAAAGATTGTTCTTCTTCTTCTAGATTAGCTTTTTTTTTAAATTCAGTTTTGATTCCAGCCTTTGACCACGTCTCAAGATTTTCAATGTGATTCTTCTTCTTCAGGACCACTTTCAGGTTCACTTTGAAAAGTGTATCAGCAGCAATATAATGGACTGTAAATCTCTTGTTCTGACTCTTCTACTTCTTCAGACACTGGTGCTAAATATACCCATTCAGGTAAAACATATTTTGATGTTCTCTTTCTTGCTGGTTGTTTGATAACTGGTGATTCACATTCACTGTTTTCTGAGGGTACTTCAATTGCTTTAAATTTTTATTGATTGGCTTTAGTCTCTTATTTTACCATTGCTTATGTTTGCAGGTTCTTTTCAGTAACTTGATTGCTTTATCTCATGCATTTTCCCTTCTGACTGCTGCTGAATCTTTTCCACTCACTGATGGACTTAAACATTGATCAGCATCAGCAAAATGATTTACTGTGAACTGTTTTCTTCCTCTGGGGTTCTTGTGACTTGTATTTTCAACTGAAGTCTATAATTATTTGGATCAGAGACTACTTCTCCTTGCTGCCACTCAAGCCTTTGACTTTGACATTTGAATAGCCTGTCCCTCTGATCCTCACCTTGAAACTGTACATTACTGCTACTTGTACCTTAACCAGGAGCTTCATTTTCATCAACCAGTACTTCTATAACTTTGTTGTCTTAACCAATTTTATGAGCTTCACTTTCGAATGTTTCACCCCCTCTAGATCAACGCAGCACACTTGAGCTTGACCCTGTGAATCAGTGCTGCTTTCCCCACTTCTTCATCTCCGCCTTCGTTCTTTTCATGTGAGTGGCATGGATTTACTGTGGAATTCTGGCATACTTTACAGCAGTGGTTGTCACTAATATCACTCCGTAAGTGCCATGCCACCTTTCCTCCAAGAAGCTTTTACTCCTGTGTCTTCTTACAACCACGCAATCGCTGGGGATTAACATATGGCACTAGGCTTCTTTTTTTGGTTCTTTTGCCAAGTTCTCCTAGTGAGAGACTCAGTAGCGGCCAGTGGAGGGAGTTCCATGGGGCGGTGAGGCAGGGCAGGGGAGAGGCAGGGTGGAGGGGTAGTAAACACCTGAATATAGATGAACGGAGGTAAGTAAACATTGAAATAAATAAAACAAATTTTATTGCACGTGCTGCATTTTGTTTTGTTTATTTCCATGTTTACTTACCTCCGTTCATCCATATTATTGTGTTTACTACCCCCCACCCTGCCTCTCCCCCGCCCCGCCTCACCACCCCACGGAACTCCCTCCACGGACTGCTACTGGAGAGTGATTTCATGATATCGGCTAGACCTTTGCAATAATCTACAATGATGCCATCAGTAAATGAAGCAAGTGTAGCTGAATGAGTGTATGACAATCTCATTGCTCTGCTCATCCATATTTCATGGGACGAGAGACCAGTGTTTTTGTAGTGGGGCACTTCTGATACTCATCAAAACAAGAGGAAGAACATCTGGCCATACAAACCAGTTGAAGTACATACTTTATCCAATTTATTCTTTATGGTTACATTAATTCTCTCAAAAACTCTAAAAGATTGACGGTGATAACTACAATGTACATCCATCTGTTCAATTTGGAGAGCAGCACAATTCAATTGTAAATTCTCATTTTTAAAATGGGAGCTACGATCTGTCTCAATGGAGGTTGACAGGCCAAAGTTTGGAAACGGTCAGGCTGTCTGATCTTTGGGTGGGATAAGCGTAGTCCCATTTAGAAAAGAGGCAGACAATCACAAGAATGTATTTAAGGCCATTGTAAACTGGCATGTCAACAAAAGCTGTTGTAGTCTTGTAACGGGCCCTCTGATTTGCCAATATAACTAATAATAACGCAAGGGACCCCATTAGGATGGCAGGCGGATTGCCCCTGCAGGGCCGGCAGTAGTCACCGCCAGCCCGGCAGGGGCAATCCACCTGCCAGCCTTGCAGCAAAGATCCCCTGCCATATTACAATGGCTGGGGGGCGTCCGCGGTGGACAGAAAGACCGTCTGCCGCTTTTCCACCCGGTCGTCAAGTCGACCGGGCGGAAAAGGGTTCAATATGGTGGCGGTGTCTGTTAGACACCGCCACCATATTACGGCCAGCCATATTACAATGTGGGCGGGAACATGCTGCCGCCACGGAAAGGCATGAGGATTCTGCTTGCGGGGGCCCGTTGCGGGCCCCCAGGGACTCTGGGCGATGGGGGGTGCACATGGGGGTTACCTATGGTACCGCCTGCATTTCAATGAACAACGTGGTAGGCAGCGCGTGGTGACATTCACGTTGTGCATTGAAAGGCACAACCTGCCTTTGTGGCATTGCGGCGGGCAGTGCGTGTGGCGGGCGCATCCTAATTGGGAGTGTGGGACCGCCACACCCTCAGCGGGCGGTCCCATTCCCGGGGATATGGCGGGGGGACAAAGTCTTCCCGCCATACTAATGACCCCCAAGATGTGCATCCTTGATTATGCTTTAGACATAGCAAACAACAGTTGTGGAAATCTTCAGCAACATTTCTAAAATTTGTATTCTTCCAAAATGTTTTCAAAGTTCTCACCAAATAATCTCTCCTCAAGTGTGACTGGATGTGTAAATAACAGGCCATTGGATGTAGAATTGAGTCAGGCACTATATATATTTATGAGTAACCTACAAATCCTGATAATGTCTTTTGTAACCTAATCTTTCCCATTCTCAGCTTCTGGTGCTTCCTCTTGGTGATTTCTCAGATCCCTAAGAGAAGTCTGAACTGAACTTGATAGGAAGCAACTCACATCTTCTGTGTTTACTACCGAAATTGTTCTTGCATCATATTGATCTGTTCCTTGAATCACTGTTTAATTTTCAAGTGCACACTATCCGGACACTTGATCAGCATATCCAATCCAACCTTATGTGCAGCACACTTGACTACTGCAAACACTTTTGGCTGTTATATTGCTTAAAAAAACAGGTATATAGCCTGTTCGTGATGGTAGCTCCTTAAGAGTCATAAAACCACTCTGTCACCACAGTTGCCCAAAATCACGGACCACACTAAATCCATAGTAGCTGTCTGTATAAATTCTCATATTCACATTTTCTGACAGGCAACAAGCTTTTGTCAATGTAACAAACTCTGCCACATACTGCTTCAAGAAATTCAAAAAGAGAATATACAGTGTATACAGCCTTTGTGTTCCATATTGGTCTCTTAACAACAAATAAAATCAGAAAGTAATTTCAAGAAGAATTTCTATAATATCTGGTCTTGGTTTGGTACATAATTCTGTAACACTGATGCAGTCATGCTCAGTTTCATCATCATCATGATCATTGCTCCTATCCTTGTCTTTAGAACTTTTATTTGAAATAGAAAGAAACATTGTAAGATTCAGAGAATTACATCTACTGATTGAGATGTTTTCAGCTGCCAGAATGACATTCTGGTCAGTTGACTGTTTGTCATATGCTGAGTTTGTGTACAAAAGTGTTCCATTTGGAAAGACCAATAAAGGTATTAAGCCACATGAATTAGCTGATCCGAATTCATTTATATAACCCCAACTCATCTACCTCGAGGATGGAGGGAGTATTGCTTATGAAAGTAAGGAAGAGTATATGTAACATCATGAATTTTTCATCGCACATAAAGAAATTACACTTAGATGTATGAGTTTTGCCGACAGTGCATGAGAATCAACAATATAAATCCATTATTTACACATGGTTGCTCCAAAAAGATGTGTGACAGGGTGCTCAGAAAGAGTGCCTGTGCATGGAATTCAAGCAAAGAAAGAGAAAGGAAATAGATCTATTAGATATATAGTATTTCTTACAAAATAGCCTGTCCGTTATACCTATTATACAGCATAAGTATGATCTCATTGAGAAAGGGTAATCATTTCAATCATAATTGCATTTTTGTGGCCGAACTTTCCAATCCAGGCTGTGCAAAATGTCGACGATTGGACCGCGCAAGAGTAGTGGGGGCAATCTAGTAGGTCTTCATCATGACTGGGTGAATGAATGTATGAATGGGGAAGAACAATCATCTGGTGGGGGATCTGTAGAGTTTGCAGCCACCTTTCCCTGTGTTTCTTTACGCCACTTCTCTCTATTGTCTTTTCAATGAAATTCTTAATGTGTGCCCTTAAAGTCAATAAGCCAAATTATTTTATTTCAGTATTAGTCACATATATTTTATAATTTCTCTTAACATTTTTCATTTTACTGATGTCTACCATACATCATCAGCCAATGTTTCGAGTTTGTCATGTGCCTCATTTGCACATCTTGCAACTTGAAACAGCATCAGATGGATCAGCTGAAGCTAGAGAAACATCTGTACTATCTCTACATCTTGCTTGGTAATTCTGTCATTGCAATTTCAGGTGGGGCACTAGCTACGGTACTCACAACCACAAAAGGGGCTAGTCCTTAAGTGTGTACACCTCTACTATCTCCCGCTGTACCAATATCCAGTCCTACATAGGACCAGGTCTCTCTATGTACTCCATCCATATATGGTGGAGGTATGGAGTTTTAAAGATCATTTGGAAAGTTATCTTTCTCATTTGAATCCTAAATTTGTTTTTCTTTATTTCCCTCATTAGCTTTATTTTTATTTGTTGTATCCTTGACTATTGCAGGGAACACTCCTTCTCCCTCCATCCAACACCTTTCCTGTCAATCTCACTTTTTTCAAGCCATTGTTTAAATAAGCCCATCAATTACCTTGACATATTCTTCGTATCCATTTATTTAGTGCCTCAAACTGCATAGTTGCATATAATGGCTTTCTGTCATTCATTTGTTTGTCTTATGACATCTAAATTTCTAATATTAAAAGTAGCATCTAAGGAAACTGAAAGTCTTTGGCAGAAGTAGTATGGTTATGCCATCCAGAAATGCATACAGACATATAATACCAAATGTCCCTCATCATCTCGTATACTGTCGTTCTTTCTGCAAGTAATTTCCAACCCCCCGTAGGAGGTACAATAGAAGCTTTAGACTTCTTAAGCACAGTACCCTTTATTATTTGCTCTTAAATATCTAAAAATTACACAAAATGAACTTGCGAACAATCACCAATCCCAGAGCGGTTCTGTCAAAGATCAGCCAATCATAGTGTGGCTCTTTCAGTAACCAGCCAATGAATAGGCTGCTTTGTGTTGATGTCTCACCAATTCCAGTGTGGCTCTCTAGCTGACTAATCAATCACAGCGTAACTTTTCAGTGCATAAGGAAAACAATGGCAAAGCCTTTCTCAATGATCTCACAATAAATAAAACAAAATAAACATTGTCTGCTCCACCTAAATAGGAGGAAAATCAGCAACTTTAACAAGACAAATCTCACACACAATAGAAATAAGAACAGTAGCTTTGCAGCACTGTTTAAACCACAATTCACATTGAGCAGACTCCCATCCAGCGGCAACCCACCTCTGATGGATGAACCCATCTAGATTAGATACACAATCTCCTATAAAGGAAAACTCATTAACTCAGAAATCCCTGTCTGTGTACCGGTGACACCGGAAAAACACACTACTGGATGCAGACAGGTAAAACCACAATATCTTGAGATCTTAGATTTCGATGAGTCTAATAACCAAATCCAACAAATATTTACAGGAAACCTTTTCAGTACAATTCACAAATAAGAATAGTACATCAAAACATCTGTAATCAGACCGCCAATTGAACTTAGAATCGGCAATGCATGTCCAAATACTTCACATAAAGCATAACAATCCTTCTTTCAAAGCAAACCTCAACACTTAAATTGCACCCCATAAACACACCAAATCTACTCAAAATCCACTAAAACATTCTCCAGAATCATTCCACCCTATTCATACTTCCAATCCAAATTGTTCTGGAACAGCATTACATGTCAGGTTCTCTGCAAAATCCTCCAGGATAATCCAAGGTGGAAAATCCACTATCTCTAAGAAATGGGCTGAAAGGAATTTTCTACAGTAGAAAGGAGGTGCTCTTTTACCTGCAACTATCCTCTCTTACCAAAAAAAGATGGGAACAAAATGGTATACACCAAAATCTGGACATCCCGAAATTGATCTCAATCAGAGTTTCTACACATCACTGGATCGAAGACTGTGTTAAACATCAATTTCAAGAGGCAATGTGTCCCGCGTTAAGGCACATCCCAAAAACCTAAATCAGAAAATAAAATTTTAAGTAGAATTCTGATATTAAATAGGACCACCACATAACTGGAGTTCTAGATCAATGGACAGGTTTTTTATTGCAGAATTCACAAAATAGGATTCACTGCCATGAAGGCTCTCAAATTCTGAATTATACAGAGTATGCAAAAATCTGCACTTATTCTAAATCCCAAATAGGTCTCAAAATCGGAAATTAAAAGGACAGCAGCCATAGCAGCATTCAAGAAATCTCTGGCTCACCTCCAAAATCTAGGGCTTTTATACATTATACGTGGATATAAAAATTTGATGTGATTGGATTGAAAATGTATAAAGCGTTTGGTATTCCAAACGGAGTGTCCACACGATAGGAAATCACCAACCAAGCCCTACAGAAATAAAAGAGACTACGTAATTTAGTTTAAAAGACCAGGCCTTAAGTTTTTCCCGAAAAGTCAGTTCTGAGCTTTCCTATCTCAGGTCTAATGGAAGGGTATTCCAGAGCTTCGGGACCATTGGTTCTCTCTTCACCCTTAAAATTGCAAAAGCCCGGTTTCAGTAGATCTGAGACACCTGCAAGGTCAATAGTGCTGGATCAGTGCCTGAAGGTAAAGGAGGCCTATGTTGTTTTAGGTTTTGTGGCAGAAGCAAAGAGCCTTCAAGGATACTCTTTTACTGTACAAGAGCCAGTGAAGTTTAGTAAGTGCTGGACCTAGGGAAGAGTGTCTAGGGATGTTGAGCAGCAAATATGCTGCTGCATTTTGTACCGTTTGGAGCACTTTAAGCCTTCCTTGGGTTGTGCATAAGTAGAGTATGTTATAATAGTTTAATCTGTCTTTCTGGCAAGTTCTAGAAGATGACCTATGATCTTGTTTAGCATTTTTTTAAATTACAAAGCAGACAGTCACAAGATTAGATATCTGGTTATCAAAAGTGAATTTGTTGTCAAAGCAGATTCCAAGATTCTTTACTTTTTTGTTTTGGGATCAGTTCAGGCACCAAAGTATTTGGTCACCACTCTGTAGACCAGATGAATGGCTCTTTACCCAGAATGAGTACCCCTGAGCTTTCCTATCTCAGGTCTAATGGAAGGGTATTTCAGAGCTTGGGGGCCATTGGTTCTCTCTTCACCCTTAAAACTGCAAAAGCCCGATTTCAGTAGATCTGAGACACCTGCGAGGTCAATAGGGCTGGATCAGTGCCTGAAGGTAAAGGAGGCCTACGTTATTTTCTCAGCGTTTCATTTGAGACAACTATGGTCAATCCATTCTGCTAGGCTGACCAGACAGGTTCGAAAATACAAGCTGCAGAGGTTCCATCATCCTGTGTCAGGGTGATAATAAGTTGTGTGTTATTAGCTCAGGACATAAGTTTAATGCCATGATATTCAATCGCATCAGTAAGGGGGCAAATATACAGATTAAAAAGTGCCACTCTTAGAACTGAGCCCTGCGGAACCCTCTGTGCAAAAAACCTCATCAAACAGGATTATTGGGCCACCGGAAAAGTGCAATGTTGAAGGAAACAGTGCTGCAGTTTTTGTCTTCATCAGCGATGAGTCTGAGAAATTCAGACGCCAGCAGCAGTGCGCATTCAGTACTAAACTGGGGACGAAACCCTGATTGAGTCTCATGCAGCAAGTCATTTGCCTTGATGTAACTCATCAGCTGTTGATTGACATGTTTTCCCGCCAGTTTAGAGAAAAACAGAAGCATGGAGATGAGCCTGAAATTTTCTGGATTAGCTGGATCCAAGTTTCCACTTCCGAGGAAGTTGGCCTGTCTTAAAACATTAATCAAGTAGGTCACTTAGTCTAGGTAGTATAGCCTCCAATCTCTGCTCAAGCATCCAGAGTGGGGCTGGATCGAGCACAGGGCTCGATTTCACTTTGAGTGCCAGCATACAAGATTCTGGTATAGACAGAGTATTGATGCTTAGGAACCCACTGGTGGGATTAGATGGTGCAGGCCAGGTTTCAGGGTAAAAAGTCTCTTTGTCTTATATGTCTTAACAACTTTGTCTGAATAAATTGGGCGATCGCATTACATTTCTCCACTTAGGGAGCGATATTAGCAGAGACACACTCAAAGAAGGACAAGGATTTCACTATTTGAAGATGTTTGTGGGGTGAGTTCTGAGCTTGCCCAATCTTGTGAGTTTAGTATTGGCTTCGTATGAGCTTAACCTTTTGTAGTAGACCTTCCATGCGTAATCTGTCATGTGAAACTGTATTTCTTCCACTGTTGGTGTGCTAGTCATTTACAATTCTGTTTTAATAGCAGGAGCTCTCCTCGTTAAACCACTTTGCAGATGGTTTGGAACAGGAGGCTGTACAGGTAGTAAAAGCTGTAACACAATCTAATGCTCAAGTTTCTTTATTTCCGGCATAGTTACTTAAAACCATTGCAATATTACTGCATAAAATAAGAATATATATAAATTTTCCAACAATGTATGTATTATTTCCTCCATTTTCGCTGCCTTTTTGTTTTTTGAATTATGAAAGGCAATCTTCAGATTAAAACCAAATTAAGACCCATCGTTAAATCATTACAAATATAAAATCAGAATGAATTGTAGACATAGTATATGTCCTTATATAACTGGATTCTGTAAATTGCAGTCTCGTATTCTTTTGGTCCAGCCATGAATTTCTTTTTGAAGGTCGTCGTATTTGTGTTGGTCACATTATTTCCACTTGTTACGGAGATTATCCCTATACTGCTGGCAGTATGTCCTTATAGTGGTCCGGTTTAAGACATGTTCCTGTCAGCGGTGTACTGCAGTGCCAAGGCCTAGTTCAGTTTTTGTTGTTTTGGGCATTTTTTGTTCAGCCAGCATAAGGAATTTTACCATTCTGCAATTTAGTTGTATATTTTCTGGGTTTAAGCAGGCTAGCACCACTTGCCTTCAGGTGCGGATGCCTTTCTGTTTGAAGGGTTCTTTAAGAAACTGTTGCCGTGCTTGGTGCAGTTCCTTGCATAAGCAGATTAGGTGTAGCATGTCGTCTTGTTTTGTTTTGCACAACCTGCACGGCTCTTGTGCTAGTGTCCTTAGCCATGGTGGAAAATGCTGAGTGCACGGAAAGATTCCCATCCTTTGCCTCAGAAAGTTCATTTGTATGGACTTCGGGTAACCCTGGTTGAAAAATGATTGTGGAGCAAGTAATTTGTAGGAGTTAAGGGTCATCCAGGCATGCGATCTGTTTGAGAAACTTGCTTTGTCCTCCATCAAAGAAATTTGTTTTAAGGTTTTCCAGACCAGTTTTTTCAAATTGAGATAGCCAATTTGCGCATCCTGTGAGTTTGGTAGATTCTAGGGCTAGCTGAAGGTAGCTTCTGGCTTGGGAGTGCTCCCTATACTGTATATCCTGCCACAGCAGATAGTTTGACATGTTTGTGGTAGCACTTCTAATCCTTTGCAAGCAGATGATATAAGCACCATACCTAGATAGATCTTGTTGTAGGAGGCCAAACTCCAGCCTTATTTGAGCAGGTGATGTGTAGGACAGAAGGCTGAACATGATTCTATAGGCTTTGACCTACGTGTTGTCCAGCTCCTTTGCATCTCTTCCCCGCATTGCCTCACTATCATAAGCAATTGAGGTAGTAATTTAGCCTGAACTACCTTTTAAAAGCAGAGTTGGGTAGGCCCCATCAATTTGTTTGCGAGATTTGTCATTGTTGGGGCAATCAACAGACCTTTCCTTCTAACTTCCTCTTTCTGGTGCCAGAACGACCCTTCCTTGTTGAATGTAACTCCAAGGTACTTGTATTCCTGAACTGGATCAAGTTTTGTGCCACAAAGGAACCAACTTCAATCAAGGTTATTTTTGTTGTTTATTGAAATTGTCTGTGTCTTATTCAAGTTCATTTTTAAGGTGTTTTCTGTGGCGTAGATTGCATTTCCGTCAGTAGATGCTGGAGACCAACGTAAGTGTGACTGAGCAGAACAACGTTGTCTGCGTACATGAGGTTGGACAATGTTTTCCCTCCTATCCTCGGTGAATGTGAATGACTAATCCAGTTTTCTACTTGCATGTTTGCTGTGTCCATATCGTCACCTAAGGATGGGCAGTTAGCCCTCAGAATCACCGTAAGGTCACTGGCGTAATTCTAGACCACTTCGGCATTGAGCAACTCTGGCAACCTAGTGGAATGGGGAGTCGAGAAGATATGGCATCCTGAAAAGGAAGTAGAAAGTGGTCCAACCATGTCACGGGTATAAAAGGAGCAGCACTCACCCGGGGAGAATTAGCAAATAAAAGGTCAAAGGTGTAACCTTGCTTATGTGTTGGGGCATGAACCAGTTGAGAAATGAGATAGCTTACCAAGTGACATGTGACAACCTCAAAATGGAGATTGAGGTCGCCCAAAATAAAACAAATTGAATATCAGAGCGCGCAAGCAAATATGATGTCAGCCAATAAGGGTATAAACTGAGAGGCTGAGCCAGGTGAACGGTAAAGCAAGAAACCTTCTAACGTGCAATTGCTGGACAGGGTCACAAAGAACACAGCCGCTTCACAGCCTGCAACTGCAACATCAGAGAAGCAGCAGGAGAGAGTACATTAGAAAATTAACACAATCCCCCATCTCTTTGACATTGTCTATCCACTCTTAGAATTCCATAGTCCTGTGGAACAGCGGCACTAATATCGGAGGCTGAATGTGTTGTTAACCAGGTTTCAGACAGAAAGAGCGTATCTGGCTCATAGTCTGTCAAGAAATCATAAATCTCAGTCCTATGTTTTGGTAGGGAGAGGCAGTTCATGGACTAACGTTCCAAATAAGGGTCAGAACAGGCTCTATTTTCCCCAACAGTCTCAGGAAAGCTATTAGGAAGAGTGAAACCACACTTGTCACAGCTTACTTTATTCCTAGAAACATCCATCAAGTGGCAAAATCTACCAGAGATACTCGGGGCAAATTGCAGGATTTCCTTAGCCGTGTAGGATTTTATGTCTGGCTTTACACAAGCAGGGGTCCTGGCACCATCCAGGCACCTAGAGGGCATATGGGCTTGCCAGCAGCGCACTAGTGGTGCATCCGTGCAGCTGCCTTGTTTAAAGGCATATTGGATGCCGAAAATGGGGGTAGACAAAGTAATACAAACAAATCCCAGCAGCTCCACTCCTATCTGGCAGTCTCCCCTCCCAGGTGGAATTACTGGAAAAGAATGATGCAGTTAAAATAATAACAGAAATTAAAAGTGCAAACAGAAACAAAATGTAAAAACAGTCAAGGCCGGACCTTAAAATGCCCACCTCCTAATGCGCTACAAGGACATTCAGAGCAGAGAAGCAGGCATGACAGTATTTATTTATTTATTTATTTTAGGAGTTTTCTATAGTGCTGGCCAGACCCGAAGGTATCGGAGCTCTTTAAAACAGTTGACATGTGAGAGACATATGAGAGACATACAATCTAGCAAAAGTATATATAATAGTACAAGGCGCTTTGAAAGTCTCAGCGAAATGTAGCATCTTGAAGCATGGAGATCAAGTAGTGTTCAAATTGTGTGCCCGGTGTACTGGCTTGAGAGCTTCAGCAGACGCTATCGGTTTGGGAGAGCACGCTTAAGGAAGAGGTCTTTGAGCTGTCTCTTGAATTGTAGAAAGGAGGTGATAGTCCTTATATGGACTGGAATGGAGTTCCATACTTTTGGCGCGTTACCAGCAAAGGATCGGGCTGCGTTTTTCTGTTTGTGTGTTTTCATAGGGATGAGGAGTAGGGTGTTGGTGCTCCTGAGGTTCCTTGCCTGTCTGGCTTTCTTGAGCTTGGAGGCCAGGTATTCAGGCTTCCCTGTGTGCAGGGCTTTGTGTGTAAGGCAGGCAGTTCTGAAGCTAGTTCGCATTTCGACTGGGAGCCATTTTAGTTCTCTGAGTGCGGGTGAGATGTGGTCGTATTTCTTGACCCGGTGACCATTCTAGCTGCCTTGTTGAGGGTTGTTCTGAGGGGGGGATTTTTCTGTACCTGTGAGGATTACATTCCCATAATCGGGTCTAGATGGCACCAATGATTGAGTTGCTTATTTGAGGTACTTTGGCGGAATGAAGGTTTCATTTTATTGAGTAGTTTCATGTTGAGGAAGGCGCTTTTTGCTGCATTCTTGATGTGTTTTGCCATGTCGAGTTTTGGGTCTAGGGTGATCCCAGCAATTTTACAGAGTTAGCCAGGGTGAGATTGCCTTTGAGAGTATCAATAGCTTTTAACCATTCTGAGATTTGGGGGTTCTCTTCTTGTTGGAAATGAGAAGGATTACGGTTTTGTCTTGGTTGGCTTTAGATGAAATATTTTTAGCCAGTGTTGGACCTCTCTTAGAGTGTTGTCGAGTTTCTGAATGTCTTCGATGGAGGAAGTTTCAAGGTAGATCTGGGTGTCGTCTGCATAGAGATGGAAGGGGATGTTAGCTTTTTTGAGTATGTTGGTGAGTGGTTCCATGTAGATGTTGAAAAGTTGTGGAGAAAGTACTGATCCTTGGGGGACAGCCCTGCTGATGGGGTGTAAGTCAGACGTGAAGTTTTTGATTTTTATTCTTTGGGTGCGGTTGTGGAGGAAGGAGGAGAACCAGTGTAAAGCCATCTCATCCACTCCTACCCTATCTTGAAGGACCTTGATGAGTCGACTACCGTCAACCGTGTTGAAGGCTGCTGATAAGTCCAGGAGAATGAGCAAGCAGCATTGGCCCATATCGCGTGACTTGTGTATATCGTGTATGACGCTGAGGATTGCGGTCTCGGTGCTGCAGCCTGTTCTGAAACTCAATTGTTGGGGGTCTAGAAGGTTGATACTGTACATGTGTTGAGTCAGATGTAAGAGGATGCACCTTGCTAGGGTTTTGGAAAGGAGAGGTAGATTGGAGAGAGGTCTGAAGTTGTTCAGATCATTGGGGTCCAAGCCTGGTTTTTCAGTAATGGAGTACTTGCCCGTCTTTCAGGCAGTTTGGTATGTCTCCAGTTCTTAGGGAGCTATTTATGATTTTGCACTAGAGAGGTGCTAGGGAGAGTTTTGTGGTCATTTGGGCGGGAATAGGATCAAGGTTGTGCGAGGAAGGTTTGGCAGAGGAAAATAGATTGACTATCTTCTCTTCCGAGATGGGGTTGAAGGATTTCCAGGGTTTAGGGGGGTTTTGGGTGTGGTGTCTTCTGTTCTTAGTGGTGAGATCTTGGGAGGGGGACTGAGGTTGTTATCCAATGAGAGCTCGATCTTGGTGATTTTGTTGTTAAAGAAGTTTGCCAAGTTGTCACACCGCTCTTTGGAGGCTTGAACTGAGGATGTAGGGGGCTTGGAAGTTTGCTGCCTGATGAGGTTAAAGTTGAAGAGTTCTTTGGGCCTGTTTTTTGCGTTGTTTAGAGCGCTGCAGAAAAATGCAGACTTTTCGTTCTTTATGTGGTATTTGTACTTTGCACGAACTGATTTGAGTTGCTTGTGGAGGATTTTGGAACGACTGTTCTGCTAGAGTCTTTCTGTAGCTCTAAGTTGGTGCCTTTCAGCATTGATGTCTGTGTTCTACCAGGATCTGAATGGAATGCTCCTAACTCTTTTTAGTTTCAATGGGGCAAGTTGGTCCAGATTGGAAGTCATCTTTGTGTTGTAAAGAGAGGTGAGTTCTGTTGTGGAGAGATCCTCGGTGAGGATGGGATGGAGAGAGCGTACCTTTTCTTCCAGGTCAGCCAGGGGAATCTGATATAGGCTTCTCACACATTTGGGGGGGTCATGCGTGAGGGATTGTTCTTGGGTCATTTGGTTGATGTGGAAAAGGATGATGTGATGGTCAGACCAGTCAACAGGCAGGGTCTGGTCGATCGTGATTGTGTCTCTTTGGACAATAATGGCGTCTAGGATAGCTCCTCAGTTGTGTGTTTCCTCTGAGCAGTGTTGGGTGAGGTTGTTGGTGCGGAGGAGATCTTTAAGGGTTTGGATTAGCGAGTTGTTTTCTTTGTTCCAGTGTAAGATGAGGTCCCCCAGAATTAGGTTGTTTGCATCACGGAGCGAGCAATTGGCAATCATGTCAGACAGGTGTTCGCCAAATGTGTTGGTAATGCCTGGTGGGTGGTAGAGGAGATGCCAGAGTAGTGTTTTTTTGTCCCTTGTCTTAATGAAGGCGGTTAGGCATTCAGTGTGGGTTTCCGTTATGGAAATGTTGTTCTTGTGAATGATTGCTATGCCTCCTCCTCGTGGATCCCTTCTGTCTTTATTTATGATTGCGAAGCCTGGTGGCACCAGCATATCCAAGCTAGTGTGAGAGGAATCATTTAGCCGTGTCTTGGTGATGAACGTAATGTCTATGTCATGTGTGAGGATTGATTCTGCTAGTTCTATTGCATGTTTGATGGCTGATCTGCAGTTTATGAGCATGCAGTTGGTTGAGGTCTCCTCTTTTTAAGGTTTCTTCGTCAGTAGCCTTACCAGGACCAAATCCACTGTGTCCATGCAGCTGCGATGTATAATAGTCCATCTAAAAGAGAACGTGGCTAAGGCAAATCAGATATCAAAAGTGGGGGTGGCACAAGTAAAACAAGTAGAGCCCAACAGCTCCACTCCTATCTGGCAGGCTCCCCTCCCAGGTGGAATTACTGGAATAGAATGCTGCAGTTAAAATAACAACAGAAATTAAAAGTGCAAATGGAAACACATAATGAAAATGTTTAAAGCTGGCAGGGCCTAACCTAAAAATGGGCGCCGACCAGTACAGTAGCCAGGCAACTCCCTGCATCTAATGTGCTACAGGGAAATTAAGAGCAGAGAAGCAGATGGGTCAATCAGGATCTGCGGTCTCACTATGGTGTAAGCAAATCACCAATTCAGAGCTCATGAAAAAGAACGTCCCATTGCCTTAACATGAATAATTTTCAGCACCCTCAATGCTAATTTGTTTCAGAGATACTCTGACAAAACAAACTACATTAACAAAAATGTGGTATATATCACTAAATGAGACACAGAGAACAAACAAAATGTCCTTGTAAATGTTTCAAATCATGGCTAAACTGGGGAAGGTTTATTAAGAGCAAAACAATAATAACAGTGAAAACAAAACCATCACATCTACCATGTTCACTGTGTGTGGGAAAGACTGTGGGAAGAAAATCTGGGGGGAAGCATTATGAATTACAAAGATGGCTTCCATTTTTAACATGATGCTGTTTGCACTGATGTGGCTGATTTAACATACATCAGAAAAAAGCTCTTCCATATATCATAGAAAATGTATTCTAAAAAAATAGTACAATATTAGTCCGTACATATGAATTTGAGTATGAAAATACATTCTGCACATTGTTAATGATGCACAAAAATATAAACCCCCCATTAATCTCTTACACATACATTCATCAGCTTCTACATCATTGCCACTAGCATCAATATTGGATTTTCTCCCTTCCTGGCAGGCTGTGCTCTGGTTTCCTTAACCATTCAATCATCATTTTCATTGTAAGGGAAACCGCGATTGTTTTCATCACCTGTCTCACCTTGATGATAAACTTAACTGCTAAGACTTGTACTGCTGCTCAGGAATTAGACTCCCCCTGTACCCGGTCATGGATTCACTTTGTACTATTGTCCAAAATCACTTTCTTGAGCTGAGTGTAATGGATTTTATGCTTGAGTCACACTGTTGCATTGGATAAACACCTTAAAAAGAGCCTTCTCAATGTTATGACGTTTGCAGAGAAATTCTAGTGCCCCACCAATGTCTGCATCTGCTTCAAAGTCCCTTTTTTTTACTAAAGCCTCCAATTTCATTATCGCCTTAAACAGTTTCACCTTCACTACTGGGAGCCTACACTTGAGGGTATTAATTTCAATCCCCAAAAAGAAGAGCACCGTGCAAGGCTCTTCTTAATTCTCCACCTCCAAGGGAACTCCCAGTTCTGCCTTTGTGTTGAAAGATGTAGTGATCCTCTCATATTCATCCATATCATCCTTGCTCATGAAAAGCAAGTTTCCCAAATAGTGTGCTACCCCTTTCAAACCACTTACACGTCAACTCTGTATTCAAGGAAAGTGCTGAAGCAAATGAACATAGCACAACACAAAACTCCTAGTAGGCAACTGTCATAGTAAATGTTCCATATGAGTCTTGTCATATAGTTATGCACAGTAACTTAACACAGAGATACAGAGAGATATTTTCCGAGAGGAGATCACAGCAGTACATGAGATGTAGTACGTCCACCTGTGTATGCTAAGGTACAGGGCCCCCTACTAATCCTAGAGATGTTTGTTATATAAACGTTCTACTTCTGTAGAAGGGTGGGGGTAGGCTAATCTATCTTACAAAATGACAGGGCTTTTCATAATATATGGTTTTCTGACTATGCTGACTGTAGTTTTGTTAGGAATTTGTTTTCTAATTGTGGCACGAATACTGCATTCCATGCGCACGATAGATAGATAAACAATTCAAACATTCTTTGCGTTTCTGTTTTATCTTATTGTAGATGAGAGCGAAAGGAGGTGTCCTGTTACCACGATCGCTAAGAGGGTCAGAAGTGTTGTGTTCTGGGGTGTCAATTCACTTGTCTCTCTGGATATGGTTAGGAGGACAAGTGAAACTCAGTAGCTAGTTGGGCTTGGGCTCATGTGTACTGAGGTGGTATGGTGACTCAGTCCCTACCTACTGACGTTCTATGGTCTATGTTCCTGAGCTGAATTCCTGCAACAGCGATATCACAGCCTCCTGTTCACCTCCCTACTCGTTCCTCATTCCTTTTATGTTCCCTTAAATTGCTCCTTGACCTATTCCTGGACTCCTACCTACTCCACTTTCATGACCTGCTATGTGTCCTACAGACACCTTCTCCCTTCTGTCCCTCTGTCTTTTGATCTGCCCCTTGTCGGTCCACCATTCTTCTTGTATTTGCCATGACTCTTCAATCTGCTCCTTCTACTCTTGCCTCACAACCTGTTGCTCCTTTGTTCACCTGACCTGTCCCTTGCAACCACCTTAATTTCCCCTAACATACCTCTGATACATTCTGTGTTAAACTCCATACTGTGACTACTCGTCCCATTCTCTTAGTAGAGAGTCTTCCTAAGTAATAACACCACAAATTTTAGGGATCCGATCCTTCAACCCCTATTACTCTCTCTTCACTCAATCTCGAAAGAGCCCTCTCCAACCTCCTGCTATTGCTCATTTCCCTTCTCCCCCTTCTGTTCTTGGATACTTCGTGCTGCCTTGTCATCCTTCCCTAGAATTTTTGCTACCTGCAGCCAGAACTCTTTTTTTCTTGCAACTCCTTAGCCTGCACACTGCTTTTCATTCCTCCCCAGCCCCCCTGTCTGTGTCATAGCTCACCATAAATCTGGGTGTCCTGTACCATTCCCCTTTCCTTCCGCTGTACCTGCATTGACATCTGCAGTAATGTGTGCCTTTAAAGTTTTCGAATCTCTATTCTATGCATATTATTAGAGTCTCGTATAGTGTCTGTGTGAAATGAAGATTCAACTTTAGTCATTTGATGTGTGGCTGGCAAGAGAATGAGCATGCTTCTCCAGGCTGTTGGAATAACTGCTTGAAGCCTCGATTAGATTAATTGCCTTTCTTCATCACAACATCATTGGCTTTTGCTTGTTTAGCCGTACCCTCCACCTACCCAGGCAAGTAATTGATTGCTATTGTCAATTCTGCCTCTTTCCTTGCCTTCCCGTTTTGCAGCTCTTAAACGTGTTTGCCACCATCCATCAATCACAATTCCACCTCAGGCACCTCATTGGGTGCTCACATCTTGTTCCTGACTTTGTTCATGAACTCTGATAACTCACTCCTTGGCCCATGTGACCTTCCTCATTCCCTTACTCCTCCCAACATCCCATCAGCCCTCTCAGTTCCCTTTTCCTCAATGAGCCCTTAGATGCAGCCAACCCCCTGCTTCTTTCACCCGCACCTCAATGACTCGAAAGTTGAGTTCAAGGCCCCATTCCTGAAGGCACTAAGGTCGTTCATAATCCCTAGTGAATAACTATTACCCCTTCCATTAGATCTGGGCCAGCCCTCTGAACACCTTTATTTTTTTGGCCAAAACTATTGATGATGCCTCTCCTTTCCCTGTGCATTGCCAAGTGTCTCCTTACATTAGGAGTGCTTCTTTATTGTGTGATCTTGTGCCCCTCTTTTATGTTTTATGCCCTTTAGAGCCCCATCTATGCCAACCATCTTTTTTCCTTTGGAACCATATACTAACAGGGCCTCCACCAACCAAGCTACCCTTCCCCTTCTCACCATATACCTTATAGGGAGCTGAGAGCTTCCCAAGGTACAGAGGACCTGCCTTCATCACTAGCGCTTGCTAAACAAAAAATTACAGAAACCCCTTCAATTTTGTTTTTTGCACAGCAGCAAGAGAAGGTCCCGCTCTTTCCCCTGTGACATCATCACAATGCTACACTGGATTCAAGGTTTGGTAACCATCTCGGCGCAGCAAGCAGATCGACCCAGCATGGTGCCTCTCTCCAGCGCCCACAGACCCCTCCAAGGCTATGGAGGCCAATGGCAGGCAGGGCATACCTCTATCATAGGCCCATCAGGATTTCTCAATAAGTTGCTATACTTTGGAGAAAGAGTTTTTTACCAACATGACTGCTGCACTCCTAAATCGACATTTCTTTTTCAAGTAAAATGGGTCCTGTATCTTTAATGGGGCTGAGTAAAAACTTTCACAAATTCAGTTATTTTAATGGCTCCTATATCCTAGTATGTCTGCTAAACTATTAATGGAACAGTCACCCAAAACTTTCTAAACCAAGTTTAAATTAAGTGATATAGGTACATCACAGCTCGGCTGTTACAAATAGATATCATCAGCACTTTCTGTACTGTAGTTTAATAATATGCTATTTCTACTTATCATCTGGGCAGTTATGTTTGTAAGAAGACAAAATCAACAGTATCAGCAGTGCTCTGAAACATTTAAACATTTAAATGGGCAGTACCATTACTTTCCAGCAGGGCTGCATTAATATCCTTTGAATGGGTGAGAATGTTGGCTCAAACCAGCAGTGTTGCTAAAATTAAAATGGCGCTATGGCAACTACTCGGCAGGTGTGCTCTGCTTTTAGATGAGTGTGCCAGCATGTAACAGGTGGCCTGATAGTCATTTTATTGGCTAGTGCCAGAACTCTCAAAGACAGTAACAGTTGGTACCACACATATCAGAATTATGAGTTTTTCATTTGTATCGCACCTGGTACATAAATGATGTGAGGGAAAAAACACACCCAGTCAAGTCTGTGGAAATTTAAGTGGCAGGAAAGGCCCAGAACATACCAGGACATGCGTATGTTGGTACAGTCAGCACCAAAATCCAAATTAAGCCCCATAGCACTGGAAAAACATGTGCTTGAGCGAATATTATTATTTACAAAACGCTTTATTAAAAATGCAATGTGCAGAATTTACGTTTAAAAATGAAGTGCATTTAATACAAAAATTGCAGTAAGCAGCCACACTTAAAAACCATAGGCCTGTAAAATAGTAATGAGTGACGTATTTTAGTAACTTGACATTACTGATGTCATACCTTATCATGAAGGCCCATTAATGCTCAAATACTTGTTTTTCACTTTAAACGACTTTTGTGCAAGATGTGCTTCTTCTCTTTGCTGCAAACATTGCAATTTTGTTATTTAATGAATTGACATTTGTTGTATTAGACGACTGACTTACAAAAGATATAGACGTACAGGGAGGATGATTCTTGGGAAGATGGATGAATATTAATGTTGCAACAAAGAAAACATGTTTTTATATTAGTGCATGTTCCTAGACAAGGAGGCAGATTGATTCAGATTCTGAAGGAGATCCTGTTCGCATCAGTTGATGCATGTTCTCTTTTCCTGACTCCCTGAGAGAAGATTATGTACTGAGTTTCTTGAACATCTCTTTATGAGAATTTTATTTCTTGGTCTGCTGTTTGAGCTGAGAACACTTTCCAGCACATTCTGGTGTAGCTTTATTCTCTCATCAGAACCTTTCACATGTATATGAACTGACACCTTTAATCCTTCTCGCATTTATCTTGATTTAGCTTAGAATAGGGAAGTTTCTTTATGGAACGCCCTTATTATATTCCATTGTATTGATGTATTATTTTGATTTGCTACATTAACTTACCTTATAACTAAAAATTGATTTATTGATTTTCTTAATCTTTAATGACAAACCTTGGAAAAAAGAAAGAATGAGAATTTTTGAAAATAAAACCCTTTAACTCAACTTAACTCCTTGTATTGACTGAACTAAAAATAAAGAAAATTGAGAACGATTCATATTGACTTCAGCTCCTTATGTCTGAGCCAACATCAAAGATCCATTGACCTATTACAAGCACAGGATTTTGGGATTGATGAGTAAGTGACAGGGAATCACATGCTCCAGCAGTTGGTACCAGAGTACGGTTCATGTCGCAAGACAGGAACTGAAATGATTTGCCTTAGTTTATAAATGCCCATGTCCTTAAGCCCAAAGCCAATATTCTGAAGATTGACATAGTAGGGTTAGTAGTGTTATGCGGTGCTATTGTCTTTGTTGAGTTTTTTTCATATTGTTGTGCTTGAGAATAAGTGGTGTGTAAGTGCTAAATGTTGAGCCGTTGAAGTGGTTATCAGACTCAAAGTAGTCTAGGATAGATAAACAGTTGCAAATATTGATATTTGTCTGCTAGGATGTGTAGTGCGGATTCGTAAGGTTCCATTGAATTGCACCATTGAGATAGGGTCTATAAGATTGTTGTGATTGTACTAATATTGATTGGTGTTAGTGGAGTTCATTGTGCAAAGGGGAAGCTACATAAGCTAGAGTGTTTTCCCCCTGGTTGATATTACATTCATGTGTGTGCAAGTGTAAGGAAGTCAGTGGGTGTTAAAACCTTATTTTCAATTGTTTTTTGTAGAAATGAAATTCTTTGATTTTCTTTAGTGGAGCAGACAAAAGTAATTTGTTTATTGAGCTTGCTTAGAGTTGCAGAATTTGTATGAGAAAATTGTAAAGGAGTGTGAACCGCTGCAAAGAATTAGAGGTATGTCGTGGTGTGCCAAGCTGAGATTGGACGGTTGGTGTAAAGTCTTACTGATACTGGTTGATGATGACAAAGAGTGTCGTGCCTTTAGAGGGCAGCTGCTGTGAAAGTGCCATGCCAAGATTGGTTAACACGTCCTCAAGTATTAAGTTGTAACAGGATTGAAGAAAGAGATATACGGAATTAAAACAAAATCAAAAGAATGATGTTGAATTTTATCATTGCATATTTATTGTTGAATTATTGCAACAATGAAATGTTTTAAAATCCATAGAGATTTGAAGAGGGGTTATGTAAAAGTCCCAGTTAAGGAAGGTGAGGCGGCGCCACTGGAGTGTATGTCAGTTCATTATATGTCAACAACAAACGTAGGGTTCCATGCATGTTTGAGGCTTCCTCAATGGTTAGAGATTACTGAAAATGGGGTTCCATTTAGATTTCCACAACACAGTACTTTTGACTTAAACATTATTGAACATTTAAGGGAAAAATTATACAAGATGAAACCACTCCTAGACCTAAACAATAAGAAGCATTAAATGCTTGGGAAAGAGCTGCTCATGCTAAGGAGAAAGAAAAATATCACAATAGGGCAAAAAAGGATGTGCAAAATTACACAGATGCTCAATGACACACGTGACAGCAAAGGTGGACAACATTCATAAAAAGGGGAATGATGAAGAAGCTGCAAAGAAAACAAACACTGATAGTGATCCCGGGGATGATATTCTGGAAGCTTCATTGTCTTCATGTCCACCACCATATGTGACCCTACAACCAATACTGCCAGTGATTCGACTTCTAGTGCTACAGTGGCTACAGCCCCTTATGAACTGAATGTAATTAAGATTGAGAGACCATTTCTAGCACTTCCAATTGCATCTGCACCTGTTGAAGTGGCTCCTGATATAACAAAGGTGTTACTGCCTCAACTGCAACTTTTACTATACCAGTATCACAAGCTGTGACAGCACAGACATTGTCAAGGAAAGTGGTAACTGCCCCAATAACTATTGTCTCCAATCTCAAAGCTCAGTGAGCTTTAGGAGGAGTAGCTGCGACATGGTTCATCCCAACATTGTAGAATTCACGGATTTTTGCCTGGATGCCACCGCAAAATGTTCAATCATTGAGAGAAGGAAGAAGGATTGTCTTTACGACATCATTTGCACAGGGAGAGACAGGACTAATTGAGGATGAGATTTTTTTCCCTGTGGTTTGAAGAGGCCTTGCAGAATAAAAGAGTGGAAAGATCAGAGAGACTACCTGTTACTCAAGAAAAGGCAAGACATTTAGATGTGCCAAAATTAAAGGTAGAATTAGAAGAAATGACAGTAGGATATGCATATAGTTATATGCAATAGTTCTGAGGTAGTTATGGTAGGGAGTTGCGAAGGCGGGAGAGTAGAGTCACAGCTTTTCCCTAAGGTAGTGGTACTCAAGTACAGATGAAGGGAGTGGGGTAGGAGCATCAGGTCAATCGAATTGTTTGGGGGTGTGATTTAGGTATTTTTTTTGAAGAAGTTTCTTCTTAAAATGAGGGAATTAGTTACTGTCACATAAATCCTGAGGTAACAAGTTCCAGATTCTGGTAAAGTTCCGGGAGAAAGAGCAAATGTGCAATTATTTTTCTTGAATTTGGGCGGAATCAGAGTAGACTGTTGGAGCTTCAAATAGGTCTCTTTTGGCTGGTTTTTGATAGTTTGTTTGCAAAGTGAACTGTTTTTTCCCTGTGGAGAGCTTTGTGGGTTATGCAAGCAGTTTTGAATATACATCTTGCCAAAATTTGTAGGCAGTTGAGTTTCCTAAGAGTGGGAGTGATGTGGTTGGAGCGATTCTCCCCCCACAATTGTCTGGTCACTGAATGTAGTGTAGCTTTCAACGGGGCTGCGTGTGTTTTTTAGGCGCCCATGAGCATTGCATTACTGTTGTCCAGTTTGGAAAGGACTAAGGGCCCGATGTAGGTAATAGGGAAATATCGATTCCTAAATACAGAATTGTACCGATTCAGTATTTAGAAATCGGTATTTCAGATGTAGGTAAGAATTCGGTAAAAAATATCGAATTCTCAATATTCGTTATTACCGAATCAGTAATTGAGATTCCGTAATAACGAATACCTACCCATTCTTTCCTATGGGCTTGGAGGCCCATAGGAATGAATGTGAAGACATTCGGTATTACAGATTCGGTATTACCAAATCGGTAATACCAGGAGGTATTTCAAGGGTGCCAGGGTGTCCGAAGGACACCCTGTTGCACCCCTGAAATGTGCATGTGTGCACATGTGGCACACATGCATGCCTTAAGGGCATGGATGTGTGCCACATGGCACATTTCAAAAAGCAAAAAAGTGCCTTTTGAAAGGAAATCGCTACTTACCACCAACTTAAAGTTGGTGTTAAATAGCGATTCCTTAACCACTTGGCTGCTAAGGCACCTGATGAGCTTCCATTGACTTTCCATTGAAATCAATGGAAAGTCCATGACGAGTTACCCTTGTCATTAGCGCTGAAGTGGTTAAGGCTGAGGTGCACTGTTTTAAGTGCCACCTACATTGCATTTAAGGAATCGGTATTACCGATTCCTTAAATGCAAGACCAATAAGGAATCGGTACTAAGGAATCGGTATTTACCGATTCCTTATTACCAATTCCTTCCCTACATCCCACATGGCTAAATATCGGTCGGTAACGGTGAAATTTAACGAATTTCACCGTTACTGACTGGTATTTGTCCACCTACATCTTGCCCTAAGTCTTATACCACAATCTTTAGGTCTTAGTTGGGGATTTAGGGCCAGATGTAGGTAATTACGATTTACCTACTCTTAAATACCGAATCATACCGATTCGGTATTTAAGAGTAGGTAAATTGGAAGTAGACAGATGTGGGTGATTTTTAGTTTACAATTACCGATTCTGTAAGATTCGGTATTTAGCGATTCGGTAACCGATTCGGTAAATACCGAATCGGTATTTCCCATTGATTCCTATGGGCCTTGAAGCCCATAGGAATCAATGTGAAATACCGATTCGGTATTTACTGAATCGGTAAATACCGAATCCTGGCAGGGGGAACGGGGTGTCACTTTGACACCCTGTGGCACCCAAATTGCAGGCTTGTGTGCCATGTGGCACACATACATGCCCTAAGGGCATGTCTGTGTGTCACATGGCATAGGTTTACATGCACAGATGTGCATGTACACTGGAATTCGGTATTTTACCACCAATAGAATTGGGTGGTAAAATAAGAAATCCTAAGGGCCTGTGGCACTTCAAACTGTGCCACCTACATATGGATTAACAGAATCGGTATATTTACCGATTCGGAAAAATACCGAAGTGGTAAATTTACTGAATCGGTAAATATACCGATTCTGTATATTCCGAGCCACCTACATGACAAAAGCCAAATACCGGTCGGTAACGGACGAAATTCGACCGTTACCCACCGGTATTTGGCTACCTACATCTGGCCCTAAGTGTTTTATTTTTGTAAGGTGGTTAAACATGGAGAAGGCACTTTTAGCTAAAGCATAATATGCTCTTGTCAAGCCAAATATCAACGGGAAAGGACTTTTCATTTGGTTGGATGAGCAGGAGTTTGGTTTTGCTGGGGTTAAGCTCAATATGGTTGTTAGTGAGCCAGGATTGAACTGTGGGGAGAGTGCTGTTTAGGTGCTGGATGTCTTTAACTGACTTTATTTTAATGTTTATTTGGGTGTTATCTGCATAGAGATGATAGGCAATTCTGACCGGCTTCAGGCTCATTGCAAGGGGTTCCATATGGAGGTTGAAAAGAGGAGGATACAGAATTGACCCTTGGGGAACTCCTCAAGAGACTGGTTTTGCTTTTGAGGTTTAATTTGATCAACTGTGAGCATTTGTTCAGGAAGGAAGCAAACCACCGAAAGACAGTTGCATTGATACCTGCACGTTGTGAGAGGGTGTTTAGGAGGGTGTCTTGGTTGACAGTATCAAAGGCAGGCAAGAGGTCTAGGAGGACTAGGTGGCAGGCCTGATGTTTGCCCAGAGATCTAAGTAGGTCGTCTGTGATGTTCATTATTGCAGCATTTGTGTTGCAGCCTTTCCTGAACTCAGATTGGAAGGTGTCATGCAGGTTGTATTTTTCATAGTGGTTATTGAGGTTCGCCAGCACACATTTTTTAATGATTTTGGCCAGGAGAGGGAGGTTAGTTATATGTCTGTAATTGTTACGGTTGTCCTGGGCGGCGCCAGTTTTTTAGATGAATTGGTGAATTGGCCCAGTTTGAGGGAGGCTGGCATGGAGCTACTCGGAAGAGTTGATGATTTTTTTCAATGTAGGAGAGATGATGTGACTGAGATTTTATTTACAAGCGCAGCAGGGAGGGGGTCCAGTCCAAGATGTAAGATGTCGGCTTCATGCAAGAGACTAGTTTGAGGAATTCTTCTTGAAGGATATAACCGTATTTGGTCCAAGTTGCATCATTTTTCAATTGCTAGGGGTTGAGTTTGGCACTCTGGATTGATGATATGGGGAGTTTGGGAAGACAGCCATTATTGGGAGGTAAGGCTTTGGGTGGACCTTCCTTGAAACTAGGGTGTCCATGGTTTAGGGTATGGAGGTGGGTGGGTCAACAAAGAGTATAATGGTAGTTATTTTTCAGAGAAGAATATTGCGAACTCTTCGCAGCACTTAGTATAGTCATTAATTTTGTTTTGAGTGAACTAGGAGGTTTGCTGTTTAACAATGTTGAAAAGGTGTTTTCGGTCTGTTTATAGACCGGTCAAGTTGGGCTCGGAGGAAGGAGGCCTTTTCTATGAAGATGTGTTTTTTTATATTTTAGGTGTTCAGCTCTGAGGATCGAGAGATTGGTTAGCGAGGGTTGTTGTCTCCAGTTTCTTTCGGCCAATCAGGGTTGTCACCTCTAATTGTTGAGGTTTTTATTAATCCAGGATCTGAAATGGATACACCTTGATTTCTTGATATTCAGAGAGGCAACTATGTAAAGGAGTTCTGCCACTGTTTGTGTTGTAGTGGGTGGTGAGGTAATCGACTGAGGTGAGGTTGGGTGGAGGCAGAATTTGGGGAATGTCTAATGCTTCTAACTCTCTGGGGGATGCGATGTGTGATCCTCGCACAGTGCATGAGATGGATATTTGGGATGGGGGGCTGAAGTTGGAATGCATTGAGATCGAAAAGGATTAGGTGGTAGTCAGCCCAGTCAGAGGGTAGGATAGAGTGCAGGGATACGAGAGGATTGCATCAACGATAGAGCCCTTGTTGTGAGTTTGTTTATTGTAGTGTTGGGTGAAATCATTTGCTTCCAGGAGGGTGGATAGGTTTGCACTGTTGGATCTTTGGAATTGTTCAGGTGCATGGTTATGTCACCTAGTATAATTTCTATGCTACCTTTAAGGTAATTTTGCGATATTAGGACAATTAAGTCTACAAGGAATTGTGAGTTTTCCCCGGGGGTGATAGATGACAGGAAATTTAAATTGGGCTGGGGTCTTTAGAGTAGAGTTGAGCTGAGCTCCTAAATATTCAAAGGTGGGGTGGGGCGCTAGTGAACCCACAGCAAGATGGCCGAATTTTAGTGCTGCTTGGCCTGTCAATCAATCAATCATTGTACTTGTAGAGCGCACTACCTACCCGTGAGGGTCTCAAGGCGCTGAGGGAGGGGGTGCTGCTAGTGCTCGAAGAGCCAGTTCTTGAGGAGTCTTCTGAAGGTGAGAAAGTATGTGGGTCTGTCGAAGGTGTGTAGGGAGGGTGTTCCAGGTTTTAGCAGCGAGGCAGGATATATGTCGGGCATAGAATCCGACATATATCCTGCCATTCGATACTGCAAGTGACATCAACTGACCCTTGTGAGCGGGGTCTGTGCAGGTGGCCCTCCAGGGAAAGTAGGGTTCGGGCAGATCGAACCGAGACGCAAACAAACTACGCTTCTGAGAGTGCGTGGTGAGGAGGTAGTGGAAGTCCAGGCCGCACTACACCTGGACGAACAACATAAAGCACAGCTACACAGGAGGCATAATGGATAACAAAGGCACTAACGGAGATGGGTAAAGTAAAAGTGATATCCCCAGCAGCACTCAGGGCCTTACCGATAAGTGACTAGAATACCTGAGCCCGGGAAGACCCGTGAAAGACAAAGGTGAGGCTCTCGCATGGGGGCCATGGCTGAGAAGGCAACACCCCAAAAAACATAACGTAAAGACCCTTATGACCAGCGTAGAGGTGCCCCTGGAGTACAGCTGAAAGCCCGCAGCAATAGTCTCAGAGGAAGTAAGCTGAAGGGATCGATATCCTAAGAACACAGGCCTAGCGTGGAGCGCTGCAGTGGAAGAGACTGTAGACCATAGCTCATGCTGGAATTAGGTTATAACAACTCAAATAACACTGGAGGAGTGGAGGGCCTGCTGCGGGCTAATAGAGCTGTAATTGTAACTTGTGTATTATTCACTTTAAATATGTTCAGCAAATGTACTACACACCAGTTAGACTCTACAAATATGATCTGAGAGACAATGAAGCATGTAAACGATGTGGGGGGTAGGGGCAAATTGTGTACATATGGAATGGGAATGTGCAAGTGTTCCGGAGGTTAAGATATATGACATCAGGGGAGATACAATGTAGCCCACAGTTGTGTTTGCTGGGTCTGTTGCCGAAGATGGGTAAAAGAATAAGTACATTTACAGCAAGAGCACTATTATTGGCAAAAAAGACAGACGGCTATGAACTAGGAGAAAAGATCAGCTTCTAAACATGAAAACTGGATACAAGATATGATATACTGTAAAACAAACCTGGAACTATATACTGAAGAATTGCCGGTCACCACAAGACCGATAGACATATGGGGGCCACTAGTGGACTACCTAAGAGAGACTGCCATTACAGACTAACAAATGTATAACACATAAAGGGATGCAGATATAGGTGGCTGAGATAGCTAAAGTAAACAAAGAAGTTGAAAAATAGTAGGGTAGGTACAATAGAGATGAAAAATGGTGATGCCTTGGTGCTAAAGTTGTGAAAATGTGTTGAAAATGATTTTTAAAAAAAAAGATTTTTGAAAAGGTAGGGGTTTTGAAGTGGCAGAGGGGAGTTAAGCAAAGATCATATTTGTACATACTGGCTAATCCACCACCCCTGCGACCCTTGCCGTCGCATCAAATGACTAAGAAGCCGGTAGGCTGAGGAGATTGATGAAAGGGGATGAGTGGTCATTCAGCCAGTTTTCAGTTAGAAAGCAGATGTCAATTTGGTGCCTTAGGATGGTTTCAGCTATGGCATGTTTGACTACTGACCAACAATTTAGTAACGTGCAGTAAAGCGTCGGTGGTGACCTTGGAACAGGCTGACTGTGTTGGATGGTTGTTAGTTGGGCAGGAGGCCTTGGGGGCAATTGGTGCTCCGGGTCCTACTTGTGCCAAGGATGACCGGGATCTTGCGATCGCAGAGTTGGATAGGAGCATTGTTATAAATGTTGCTCAGCATTTCTGCTTCCCACTGCGACAATCCAGTCAAGGTGCGTCTCAGTTTGAGGTAGTGATGAATGTAAGGGACAATTTGCCTAGGGGTTAGGGATGGGCGGTCAGAGTGCATGTTTGTGGCAACGGTTGGTGCTCTCTGTAGATGTGTAAGGTTGGGGCAGGATGTAGCTAATCTTTGCTTCATTACGCAGTGTTGAAATTTCATCCAGAATAGTGTTGATTTTGTGTTCTAGACCAGCTATTATAGGGATCAGTTGATCGGTGATGAGGTCAATGGTGGAGGGTGGAATATGATGGATGGGGGCAACGG
This sequence comes from Lissotriton helveticus, assembly GCF_964261635.1. Classification (NCBI taxonomy): domain Eukaryota; kingdom Metazoa; phylum Chordata; class Amphibia; order Caudata; family Salamandridae; genus Lissotriton; species Lissotriton helveticus. The sequence goes on from NC_136070.1 coordinate 470,083,916, forward strand.
TTGGATGGGCTGAGAGAATTTGGGTGCGATAGATAAATCAAGCTGGGCAGTGGGGGTGTGCCTTGGAGAGGGGGAAAGTAATTCCGGTAACAGGACCTGGATGTGGAAGAGGCTGTGGGGTCATGAAAATGGAGAACTCAAATTCTGGGATAGACATTGCAACATTGTAACATTGAAGAAAACAACTCCTTATCATTATTGTAACACAATTCGTCATTGGAAGAGGGAGCGCAGACAGAATTCAAATAGAGTAAGTGGTGATGGGCAAATGCAGGGAGTAAATCAAATGGAAATGCAGAATATTCGATTTCAAGTGCCAGCACAATGAATGCAAATGCCAGTACAGTCGCAAGTTCTTCGGATGTAGGTTCCACAAGTCTCTACGGCAGCACAGAACATTGGAAATCCCAGATTTAGTATGAATAATGTTCCAAGAGCAAATCAAAGTCAATTTCAGAATCAGAACCCAATTAAAAAAATCCCCATGTTGGAAAATGTGTGTTTTGACTCTGACAAGTCCCAATAAAGTTACCTGAGTGGGGAGGAAGACTGCATGCTTGGCGCAGTCTTAGAGGTAGACAAAAGTGGACCGTTTGTAGCGGGAGAAGTTAATGGCCACCAAGTGTAATTTCTTATTAGCACCGAAACTACCTGATCCACTGTTAGAACAGCAAAAGTCCCAGACCGACCCCTCCCGTGAAAGAAGATCCAAGTTGTAGGTGTTACAATTAAGTAAATTACAAACCCAGTTTCACAGAAAGTGCATGTAAAAATAGGCTCATTTGAAGAGAATCATCAATTTGTAATATATGATTCTAGTTCTAGAAATCTGTTAGGAAGAGGTATTTTGTGCAAATCAAATTGTACCATTTACTGCACACCTCATGGTGTTGGATTCCAAATGCATGATGAAGATGTTGAATTTAAATTAGCCAGACAAGGAACAGCTGTAGGGTTGTATCCAGTGAGAACTGTTGAAGACTTACCTCCTGATTTGAAAAATACAATAAACACAGAGGTAAGGGACTCTACAGGGAAAGATATAGGACAGATCAAAGGTGTATAACCTGTCCGCATTACAGTAAAGCAAATGACATTTTCACAAGAACACCACCTTATAATTTGATGAAACAGACAGTTGCAGGAATAACACCAGTGATTGAGAACATGTTAAAACATGGAATTTTAAAAGAGATTGTCCGAAGTACTTGTAACTCTCCTATTATGGGTTTATAGAAACCAAATGGGAAATCCTGGATTGTACAGAATTTTCAAAAGATTAATAACAATATTGTTCCATTTTGTCCTGCTGTAGCAAATCCAGAAACAATACTTTGTCAGATTCCTTGCACTGAAGAATGGTTTATGGCTGTGGATCTCTGTCAAGCATGCTTCTCTATTCCGTTGCATGAGGACAGCCAGTTCTTGTTCTTTGTGTATGGAGATAGAGTTTTGACATGGTGCTAACTTCCACACAGGTACACAGAGAGTCCCACAACCTTTAATCAGATCTTGAAAACGAACCTTGAAACTCTGCAGATGCCTTGCAATCCAGTTCTTGTGCCTGCTTATGGCATCAAATTAACAATAAGCTTGCAAACAGGGTACAATTGCTCTACTTAATCATTTGGCTGATAATGGACATAAAGTGTCTCTGAGCAGACTGCAATATTGTCAAAATGTTTGGGACCCATAATTGAGGAGAAAACGAGAAAGGTGTCACAAGAGAGAGTTGATAATATTTTGACAATGAATCCACCAAGAACTTAGAGAGAAGTCAGGATGTTTCTAGGAATGGATGGCTACTGTAGACAGTGGATAAAGAGCTTTTCTCAAGACGTTTTTTTGAAAGCTTTCCTAGAGCTGAGAGAAAGTCTCTGTTGTGCCCAGGGACTAGGAATGCCTGATTACAGAAAGATATCCACATTGTTCTGCAGTGAGATGGAGGGCTGCACTCTCTCAGTGCTTAATGCGATGCATGGAGATTTAGGAAAACCTGTGGCATATTTTTTGACTACTCTTGACTCTGTTGCCACAGGATTACCCGGCTGCCTAAAATGGGTTTCGGCAGTTGGTGTTAGTATTGAGAAACGTAAACGCATAGTGATGGGACATCCACTTTCAGTGGTAATTATGCTCACTCAAATGTAAACACAGTATTTGCCAAACAGCAAACTCACAAAGTACGAACAACGAGGAGATGTTGCATGCTGAATCCAGCTACTCTGTTGCCCTCTACTGAAAATTAATTTGATGGAGATAAAGTTGAACATGACTGTCTAGATGTTACAGACCTATGCACCAAGCCAAGATCACACATAAAAGATGACCCTCTAAATGAGTAGGATTATGTAATCTTGTAGATCAGTGGTTCCCAAACTTTTGACTCCTGAGGACCACCACAGAATCAGTACTGGAAGCCGGGGACCCCCAAGCAATTTGTACAATTTCAATTTTAAAAAATTAAAACAGTAATTCGCAAAAAATACACAAACAAGTACCCACCAAACAAATACTTGCATTACTAAAGCTTTTATTATTTTCTATTGAAAAATATGCAAAAGTGCAACTACAATCCAACGCTAACTATAATAAGTTATAGTTATCGTGATAAGGGGCAGCGAATGGGCAGTGGGCAGTAAGGGGGGCAGGCTGCAGGGGGCATAGCGGCGGGGGAAACGAGTGGAGCTGGAGGCAAAAGGGGCACAAAAACAAGGAAAAAACAAGTGGCACAGAAGGCAGAAGGGCACAAAAAAAGAGTGGAACAGAGGGCAGAAGGGCACAAAAAATGAGGGAAAAACAAGTGGCACAGAGGGCAGAAGGGCACAAAAAACGAGTGGAACAGAGGGCAGAAAGGCACAAAAAATGAGGGAAAAACGAGTGGTACAGAGGGCAGAAGGAGAAAAAAAACGAGTGGAACAGAGGGCGGAAGGGCACAAAAAACGAGTGGAACAGAGGGCAGAAAGGCACAAAAAATGAGGGAAAAACGAGTGGTACAGAGGGCAGAAGGAGAAAAAAAACGAGTGGAACAGAGGGCGGAAGGGCACAAAAAACTAGTGGAACAGAGGGCACAAAATAATGTGGGGAAATGAGGGAAAAACAAGTGGCACAGAGGGCAGAAGGGCACAAAAAATTAGGGGAAAACGAGTTGAACAGAGGTCAGAAGGACACAAAAAACGAGTGGAACATAGGGCAAAAAGGCACAAAAACCAAGGGAAAAACGAGTGGCACAGAGGGCAGAAGGGCACCAAAAAACTAGTGGAATAGAGGGCAGAAGGGCACAAAAGTCGAGGGATAAACGAGTGGTACAGAGGGAAGAAAGGCACAAAAAAAGAGAGAAAAACAAGTGGCACAGAGGGAAGAAGGGCACAAAAAAACGAGTGGCACAGAGGGCAGAAGGGCACACAAAACGAGTGGGACAGAGGGCAAAAAGCACAAAAAACGAGGGGAAAATGAGTGGAACAGAGGGCAGAAAGGCACAAAAAACGATGGAAACGAGTGGCACAGAGGGCAGAAGGGCACACAAAAACGAGTGGAACAGTGGGCAGAAGGGCACAAAAAACAAGGGGAAAACGAGTGGAACAGAGGGCAGAAAGGCACAAAAAACGGGGGGAAAACGAGTGGCACAGAGGGCAGAAGGGCACAAAAACGAGTGGAACAGAGGGCAGAAAGGCACGAAAAACGAGTGGTAAAGAGGGCAGAAGGGCACAAAAAAAGAGTGGAAGAGAGGGCAGAAGGGCAAAAAAACGAGGGAAACACACACAAACACACACACACAAATTAAACACTTACATGCACTTCCAGAAGAAGAGCCCTCCTGCCCGTTCGACATGCTCCAGCCTCCAACGCTCTTCAATCTCGGCATCGGGTGATGGGCAGAAGTGAATAACACAATATAAGGGCAATCACCCTTCAGCTTGCACCGATAGCTGAAGGTTGATTGGCCAGATTTCATTGCGGTCTTGCCGCCCCGGCGCCAGCAACATTCACACCTCTCATGTGCTGTGAGCCTGGAGGCCAGATTGTATTGCAGTCTTGCCGCCCAGGCGCCAAGTACATTCACACCTCTTACGTTAGGCACTCAAGTCCTGCGGACCCCCTGGGAATGTGTCACGGACCCCTGGGGGTCTTCGGACCACAGTTTGGGAAACCCTGGTGTAGATGGCTCATGCTCAAGAAATTATGACGGCCCTTTGAGAGCAGCCTATGAGGCCTGCAAAATTCAAGAAGTGTCAAAAGCTTCATGGCACAAGTGGTAGAATTGATTGCCCTTATGAGACCATGTTGCCTTTCAGCAGAAATGAGTGACTACTTACACATAGTATGGGTTTGGTGTGGTCCATGACTTTGGACAGTTATGGTCACAATGGGGTTCATGACATCTTCAGGACACTCCATCCTGAATGGGGAATATGATAAAGAATTGCTGGCTGCATTGCTGTTGCCCCGGAGAATTGGAGTGGGAAAAGGTGCTGCACATAGTACTTGTAATGATTATGTCACAGTTGCAAACCAATATGCAGATGAAGTTGCCCAGTATTGTGCACTTGTGGGTTACACATTCAATGGAGATTACATACATTTTCAGAGAAGAACAATAAGGTTGGGTCAGAGCAGGTTGTGTTAAGGATGATAATGAGATTTTGATTTCAGCTGATGGAAGACCTGTGATGCCAGACAGTTTGTTGTTGCCCATGACACAACATTTTCAAGGTCCTGCACACATCGGTAGGGATGAAATTGTTAGGTTATTTAGACAGAATTGGTAATACCCCTGATTCAGAGTTCTGGCAGAAGAATTGTGCCACAGATGTATAACATGTCAGCAGATGTATGTTGGAAGAAGTATAACACCAGTGTATAAATGGTAATACTCAGATGAGCAGAATTGACAATTGGCCTCAAGAATATGATGATGTATTATATTTACTCATTCTGCTTAAAGCAAATGGATACATCTGTCAAGTTTACTTCACGACATTGGAGAGCTATCAATGACACTGACTAATGAGTTTTTAAAGACCTTGCATAGGTTAGCCACTTGGCATAAAACAGCAAAACAAAGCGCAGTTTATACAACTTCAGCTGACATTTGCATTAATGTTCTTGCCTTTGTATAAATGTGGCAGCTGGCAAACAAGCATGTTGCACCACCTATCATGGAATCCCTCCATCATGGTCATGCCATCAGCTGATTATTCGATATGGAGGATAAGCACAGGAAAAATGTCCTTCTATTACACCTATATGCCAAGCTGCATGGTCAGAAACATCAACTATGGTTAAGATCTGTATTAGGAATGGGGTCTCTGCTTGGTAGTGGTTTACACCCTGTCCAAGTATTGACCCACTTTCTAGTCCGGGTAAGATTATGAGCCAGATTATGAGTACGACGGTTCATTGTATTGCTGTACCAGTGGTAGCGATATAACAACCGCCACACTGCGGGACGACCACAGTATTCCGACTGTGGCGGTTAGACTGCCAAAGACCACCAGCACCGCCGGGATCAAGGCTCCCATTGTCTTTGACCACAGCCAGCACCGCCGAGCATTTTGCCATTTCACTGCGGTGAACCCACCATGAACAGGGTAGTAGAATGGCAATAAAGGGGGCCCTTAAGGTTCCCCTGCAGGATTTGGGCCTGGGGGTGCATACAGGGAGCACATGTAGTGCCCCATAGATTCGGACCGCCCTTTCCTGCACAGTGTGGCACATACGCTGCACCTTGCAGGAAGGTTCAGTCGGTGCCACGACTGTGGCGGCCTGATGAATAGGCTATTTTATAAGCCTAGCAGACCACGCTGTCAAACCGCCGCAAGACCTCCCGCCAGATCAGGATGCAACTCCTAATCGGGCGGTCACACAACGGACTTTGGGGGGGCTACAGCAGATGGTGCATTGCACTGCCCGCTACAGGACTGCCAAACTTGTAATCTGACCCTAAGTTTACCTGTGTTCACCCTCTGGTAGCTTGGCTCAGAGCATTCAGGCTAAACAAAAGAGGCAATGTGAAAAGTATTAGTGCACACACAGACACAGTAACACAGTGAAACCACCACAAATGTACTCCACACCAGTTTAGGAACATAGCTAATATTTATCTGAGTAAAACAAGACCTAAACGACAGAAATCTAACATACACAAGCCAAGATATGAATTGTTCAATATTAAACAGATATAGTGCTTAGAGGCACAATAGCTCCGGCTGGGGCTATCTCGACGTGCTTGACGAGGTTCAATCCAAAAGTTCAGCCTGACTGCTATGGAGTGTGGGCCGGTTACAGAGTCACACGGAGGTGAGGCATCACTTCTTCAAGTGAGGTGTTGGTTCCTGGACGCAGTGCAGAGTCATTTATCCTGCCAATGCGCAGGGACAAAGCAAGGTGCAGGGGAGGTGATACTGCGTTTGAGGCTAGGTATCGGTTCCGATGGCGGTGTGGTGTTGATAAAGCATTGGGGCCAAGCTGAGAAGCAACGACTTTGCAGCACAGGTTTCACACGACAGGGCCACAGGTGCTGCGGCAGAGTCGGACGTCACGGACTTTGGTAACGCGGTATACAGGACTCACACGGTGGCTGTTCTTCAGAGGTGCTGCGGTGGTATCGGAACTTGCGTTGTAAGTCGCAGTCATTGCATTGAGTGGGGATCACAACTTCAGTACAGGCAGTGGTGCGCTGTCAAGGTGCAGAGCAGTGCTGGTTCCGAAGTCACCTTCAAAGTCAATGTGCTGATTTCTTCTTTTTAGCAGAGGAACTCACTTCCAAGGGCCCAGGAATTGGACTTGGCTCCACTTGGCAGAGTAGGTCTTTCAGCAGTGGAGCCCAGGTACTGCAGGTGAAGTCTATGGTGGCCCTGAGACTTATAACAAGAGGTAAGCTCAACTCAAGTCCTTGGAGAAACGTTATGCAGCAAGATGCAGAGAGCAAGGTCCAGTCCTCTCACTCTCAGAACAAAAGCAGCACGTAGCAGGCCAACACAGCAAAGCAATCAGCAAAACGGCACTCCCTCCTAGCAACGGAACATCCCTTTAACCTGGCAGAATGTCCTTAGTCAAGAAGTGTTCTTAAAAGGAAATGAAAGAGGAATGTAACTTATTTTGTAAATCGATGACGTGAGAATTGAGTGACACAACAGGCAACACACAAAGCCATATGTTGTTACTGTTCCATACATCTGTTCGCGGCATTCTTCTTTTTTTTTTTAAATCATTGTTTTCAATTGTGTTAGTTTAAGTCCCGTGTACCATGTCTGTGACTCTCGGACATTAGTAGGTTCTTTAAACTAAAAGCTGTAGGACCTTGGCAGCACTGGAAACGTTTTTCGCATAATATTGTGTTTCAGTTGTGACTAATGTCATGTTAATGCATCTGCTATCCATATTTCAATATGTTTACAACTGATGGCTGGTTTGAGTCATCTGGGCACTTCCTTTGAGATATTATCATCATTTGCCCATATCCTTGCTATGAAGTGCAGTTACCACACATTATCGAGCCACTTTCAGAAAGAGCCTAAATACTCCCAACCAGTTTACATCCAGCATTGGATACAGAGGCATCACAAGGGTGATGTAGGCCATAATGCAAGCAAGGAAGAACTTTCCTCTCTACCACCTGGCTATGTAGTCAAATAATGTTTGTGTAAAGTGGGTTCATCTCACCACTGGTTGCACTTATTTAGTTAAGCCTTGATTTGAGTCTCAAACAGATATCATGATGGCAGCACTACCTTTGTCGAAATTACTGACATGGCAGCATTACTGTGCATCTGTACCATTCAACATGATTGGTGGTGTACCAAGAGGAATTTTTCAACCTTCCTTCCCAGCCATCCTCACTCAAACCATAGACAGTGCTGCAACAAGTAAATCTTCACCTATTTTCCAGTGGATGGAGTCACTGTCAACATTATGAAGGCGGGTCATTATAACTTGACCAGTCTATCCTATGTAGCTGGGACAATTGTACCAAAGTGGCTCTCATACACCCAGAGAATTTTAGCAGATGTACTACAACAAGTAATACTTTCACATCATTAATGTTTAGCCTGTGTATAATGCCGATGTGATGTGAACATCGCCAGCACGTGCACAGGGTTTCCCAGATCGACTCTCCTGCACATATTCAGATGTTGTGTTTGTATTGTTTCCATTTTCGTATCTGAGATATGCCTCAGAGATAGGTGTGCAGTTATATAGATGTTACTAGTGTGGGAACAGTCCCATGGTACACAATCAATTAGTATCTTAGATACATCCAGAGATTAATCCAGCATGTATCCATTTTGATTGTGCAACTTGTAATATTTATTCCTGATTTAGGACGTGCACAGGGTTTCCCAGATCGACTCTCCTGCACATATTCAGATGTTGTGTTTGTATTGTTTCCATTTTCGTATCTGAGATATGCCTCAGAGATAGGTGTGCAGTTATATAGATGTTACTAGTGTGGGAACAGTCCCATGGTACACAATCAATTAGTATCTTAGATACATCCAGAGATTAATCCAGCATGTATCCATTTTGATTGTGCAACTTGTAATATTTCTTCCTGATTTAGAGGTTGATTGGTAATGTTCCAACAGTTATTCTTCGGTACATAATTAGAAAAAAATCAGAACCTTGAAACAGTTCCATCCTTCCGGGAACTGCATTAATCACGAGCAGATTTTCAGACCACCTTGGTCCCTTAATAGCTGAGTGACTTCATCATGCGGTGAATGTCAATTCATGATATGTGGTCACAAAGCTATTAAAGCTTAGGTATGAAGCAACGAGAGTAAAAATGAACCAGCACTTTTGGGACACTCACTGTCTGACACTTTGTCAATCAGTGTCCCCAGCCCCCAAATAAATTATAAAGGCCGCCGCAACGGGCCACCACTGTGGCAGCGCACCGCCGGTGGTGGGCGCGCCTGTTTCCATGCAGTCTTGCAGTAACAGCAGGCCTGCCAAGTATCACGCGTCACGTGTGACTCTAACGCATTTCAGTGCGGTGTTCCGCATCACCGCACTGAAATGCATTGTCACGCATTTTTAATGTCACGCTGAAACTGGCTAAGCCACTGTGCTAGCGAGCGCCGCTGGCATCTGTGACACAGTGTGCCGGCTCTGCTGCTCCCCGCAGACTTGCCAGCAGGTAGTTAAAGTCTAGCCTGCAGCTCAACAGCGTCTGGCTGAGAGTGTTACAATGTTATAAATCAGCCCCTGCTGCCAGGCTGCATATTTCACGCTCGTGGCCCTTCCGAATTACCGAGACCCGGGGCGGTGCCTGCCCCATCAGTGGTTGCTTGCTAGTGGCTGTGGCACCGTTGGGGGGATTATGCGGATGTGACCTCTGCCTTCCGTCACGTCTTGGAGGAAGTCATGTGGTCAGAAGCGGCGGGGAACTCGAATGAGGCTGACGGTCGCGTCGAGTCCTCTCCTGGTGCGTTGTGAACACCACACGCTGCTGTGTGCGCATTATAAGTTTGTAACCCCAGTTAGATTCCTGGCCGGCCAGCTGCAGCATAATTGCCCAAATCAGGTGCATAGCTGCCAAGGTTTCAGATTGCCAAGTGTGACATTTGTATAATGTCATCGTAACTATGAGTGACATTTCAACAACTATGAGTGACACTTTTTTCGCAAGGAAAATCAAGCAATAAAAACAACAGAAACATAAATATCCGAAATTACACCCATTTGAGCAAAGAGAAACTGTAAGAAGATTGTTAAACGGCTACAAAGCACTGGAAATGGAAGGGTACACGCGTAGCTTAGAGGTCACAACCCCTCTGCAGACTGTAATTTATCTCAAAAAGACACACTGAGCAATTTGATAAAAATGAATTTGCAGATAACAGCAGGGTGTGCGGTGCCAACCGTTATTTATTCACAACCTGAGGCTGAAGTTGTATTGCTAGTCTAAGCAATTAACACTGAGACACAATAGAGTATGGGGGTGCATGAAAGCCTCAGGCAGGGCTTTAAGTGGACCGGGTCTGAAAGGGTCTGAGCACCCGCAGTTTTTTAAAGGGTGCCTCGAAACGGGCCTCTATCAGGCTCTGTTTTGAGCCCTGGGACAGGCGGTCCGTTTTTTTTCGGGACAGCAGTGACAGCAGTTTGCAGTGACTGCAGTCCAGAAAAAAGTGCCTAGGCCCAAAACAGCCCTATAGAGACCTGTTTCGACACAGCAGGCACATCGATGTGGCCTGTGAGCCAGCACTCCCATATTGAAGCGGAGGCATTTAAGGCAGGAGACAGCTACAATAAAGCAATTTTTGGCATAACAAAATCGGGTGTATCCTGCCTGAGAAGGGGCTGTTGTTACGTGCATATTTTACTCACCTCAAATGTGTGGCAAGGTATGTGCAACAGAAACTCGGGCTGATTGAAGCGTCATAGAACATGCAAATTACCTACTTTCGATGTTGTGTGTCACACAACAAGCACATAGGTAAAAACACTTCAGTTCTACTTAGTAGAATTTGAATTTACGCTCCTCCAAAACCTATTTCCATATTTCCTCTTTGTGTGTACCTGTAGCTGCACAGCGACTTTTCTAATCAGCCCAGAGAAATGCAACTTCAGCTGATATGACAGTTTCCCAGATCGTCAGGCCTTCGCATAACACAATGTGTGGTAGATAGAGCGCACACCCAGCCATTAAGCACATTGGACCTGCAAATCATTCCATTATTCAAATCTGCTCGGGCCTAAAAGCTAATTGTGAACAGTGCCACGTGAATGGTGCTACTTTAAAGCGTTTCTTTGGTTCTGATTCGCACTGTATAAAAGTCAAGTGTAAAATAAAGACAAAAAGAATGTGTTGTCAAAACACGTTTTTTGTATGTCTACGAGAATTGGATAGGAAGTGGGCTTCGACTCACTACGGTAATATCATGTGATTGTGAACTAACTTATGCAAACAATTGTAGGTGTAACGTGTTCACGCACTGGTCCCCAACCTCACTCCCATCCTTGGAAAGGTCAGGGATTTGCTCCTGCTAGAAGCATGGGTATCTGGTTCCCCTACTTCGTAGAGCGCATATACCAGGAACACTACAGCTGTTACTGACACGGCAGTACTCATAGTATGTATCTAATTCTTCTAGTCAGGTCTCTCTGCTTTATTCCTTCTCACTTTCTTCCTTCGTCCATCTTCATTCATCCCATTATTCATTCACTCCCTTCCTTCCTTATATTTTCACCCTTTCTCCCTCCCACTCTTTTTCAGCAGCCTCCTTTCCACATTGTTTAACCTCTATTTTCCCCTTCCATTCTCACTTTGATAATCGTGCCCTTATTCACATACTTTCTCTCACAATCTTTTCTCCTTCTTTCCCTCCTGGATTCCTACATTTGCTTCGTACTTTTCTTTACACCCCTTCTTTCCCTCTTCTACCCTTACCCCTCCCCTATTCCTCTTTCCTGATTCCCTTATTTACATAGCCCCCCTCTCCAAGATAGGAGAGCCTCTGCCCCTCTCGGCCCCTATCCCTTTTCTCTAACCTTTTCCCCCCTCTCTCCTTCTATTTCCCAGTCCCTTGCTTATTTCTCACCAAATCTTCCCCCTCCTGCCTCCTCTTCTGTCTCTCTCCCACTCACACGGTCATTCTTTCCTCACTTCTTTACTAATTCTTTCCCTGTATCTCCACCCTACTCTTCCCTCTCTCACGCCTCAGTCCTTCCCTGCTCACTTCCTTCTCTCTTTCTGACTCTCATTTTCTCACACTTCTGTCTGCAGTCATCATGTCCCCCGGCCCAGGAAGACTCCCCTTGTCTCCTTTACGCTCTCCTTTCCTCTTCATTCCATTGCTCTCCCCTTACATTCTTTTCGTCATTTTCTTTTCCCCCAATCAGCCCCTCTTGCTTTACTTTTCATGTTCTCCCCTGCCCTTCATTTCCCAACTTCTTACATCACCAGCCTTCCACTCACCACTGTCCCAAACCTGTGTCTCATTCCGATCTCCATTTCACGCTCTCCGTGCCATTATGCTCGACCCTCTTCAATTATCTCACTCACCCATCATCTTCCTTGTTGCTGCTGGGGCTTTCTTTCACTTTTCCATGACTTACCATCTCTTGTGCCCCCTCTCTTGCTTCTGCTCGCAACCTCTACCTGAAGGCCGCCTATTTCTTTACTTTTTTTTTATCTAGAGCCCTCTTTGGTGCATCTCATCTTGCCAGTCACCAGTCTTCTGTATTCCTCTATTCATTATTTTATCCCCCAAAGAGTGTGTGCCTGACGGCAGCGTTTTAAAGATCGTGTATTTCTGCAGCCGCATGGTGTTAATAGAAAGTCGGGTGGTTGGTACTTACTTCAAGTCAGTTTGCCACCCGCTTTCTAGGTCTGGGGCTGTCCTCAGAGTCTTGACTGTCCTGGCGGCCACTGCTGGAACCGCTGGTAACCGACTCCATGATGTGAGCTCAGCTCGCCTCCCTCGGTAATGGATAATTGAGACAGCACACGACGGCGGCCTTGCAGCTGTGAGCAGGAGGCAGGTGCTTTAAGCTCCATAATAGAGGTGGTGCCCGCAGAGACAGTCCGAGCCGCTTCCTGCTCCAAAAACCAACTTCCCCGCCTTTGGAAGCAGGGCGTGACGTCCCCCCACCGTGCCAGACTAATGGATGTATCATTACACTGCGCACTGCCACTGCCTTCAATCAATCAATCAATCAAAGCATTTATAGAGCGCGCTACTCACCCGGAGGGTCTCAAGGCGCTGGGGGAAGGGGGGGGGGGTCCGGCACTGCTCGAACAGCCAGGTCTTGAGCTGCTTCCTGAAGACGAGGTGGTCCTGGGTCAGGCGGAGGTGTGTCGGGAGGGAGTTCCAAGTCTTGGCGGCGAGATAGGAGAAGGACCTTCCCCCTGTGGTGGCTCTTCGGATGCGGGGGACGGCGGCGAGGGCGTGGCCGGTCGATCGAAGCTGGCGTTTGGGGGCGTAGAAGTTGAGGCGGTTGTTGAGGTATCCTGGACCTTGGTTGTGTAGGGCTTTGTGTGCGTGGGTGAGGAGGCGGAAGGTGATTCTCTTGTTGACCGGGAGCCAGTGCAGGTCTCTCAGGTGTCCGGAGATGTGGTTGCGGTGGGGGATGTCCAGGATGAGTCGTGCTGAGGCGTTCTGGATCCGCTGGAGTCTCTTCTGGAGTTTGGCGGTGGTTCCGGCGTAGAGGGAGTTGCCGTAGTCCAGACGGCTGATGACGAGGGCCTGGGTGACCGTCTTCCTGGTCTCGGTGGGGATCCACCGGAAGATCTTCCGTAGCATGCGCAGGATGTTGAAGCATGACGAGGAGACGGCGTTGACTTGTCTGGTCATGGAGAGGGAGGAGTCCAGGATGAAGCCCAGGTTGCGTGCGTGGTCTGATGGTTTGGGTGCGCTGCCTAAGGCTGGGGGCCACCAGGAGTCGTCCCAGGCGGAGGGGGAGGACCCCAGGATGAGGACTTCCGTCTTGTCCGAGTTCAGTTTCAGGCGGCTGTCCTTAACGGCAGGATGTGAGTACCTACGTCCGTGCCACGGGAAATAATCATAAGGAACCATTGTTACATAGCTGCCAAGGTTTCAGATTACTTATGTGTGACATTTTCAGAATATCAGTGAAATTATGAGTGACATTCAAAGACAATGAGTGACACTTTCTCGCAAGCAAAAATCAAGTAATGGAGACAAGGGAAATCTATACATTTCAGAAAATACACCCATTGAGCAACGAGAAACTCTAAGATTATCTTAAAACTGCTGCAAAGGACCAGAAATAGAAGGGCAGTCCTCCTTAATGGGTGGCAAAAGCAATACCACATCCTTCTTCAGCTTTCTCCCATGTACATACTCCTTCAAAACACCAACTTTTCCCAATAAAACTCTCATACATTAGCATAATCTCCTCTCATCCTACACTTTACACCTGCTCGCACCACAGAACCGCAGATAATTGACACTGCGCTCTCAGTTTTAAATTTGCCATTCCATGCTACTAAACCTCACCAGAGTGATCAGTAAATCCAATCTTCTTTCTGTAAACGATTGCTGTAACTGGGCAGATGGTGTGGGGTACCGAGTACTTGCAATACTTTAAATTGAAAGAGAGAGCATGGGCACTTCGCAGCAATGCTCTAAAATTTAATGGGAGAACAGTGGCACTTTGAAGGAGGAAATAGGTACTGCGGATAAGTACCAACCCCTTTTGTATGTTTTCATTTAAAATACTGCCTGCAACATTTCATTTGTATACGTCACTCCCCCAATTGCAGCCATCACTCTATGAGCACGGATTGAAAGCCCCTTCTGGACAGGCCACTAACAAACTTTCTCCAGTATGGGTTCCGCTAAATTTGCCGGTCGCCCGAACTGGTGCTGGAAGTGCTCCGACAGCAGCAGTCACTGGGCCTCTCTTGAATTAGGGGGCTCAGTGTAGAGTTGACAGTCTACAATACTCGTTCAACGCTGCCAAATCAGGTTATCAAGCAGTCACAGGCTCTGGTCAGCTCTGCTTTATCAAGATAGTACAGCACAGCGCTCGTCTGGATGGACACAAGTGCCCCGCCATTCCCGGAACACATGTGGAGCATAGGCAGGTGAAGAATGCTTTGTATCACAGGCCCGCCCAGAATCTCTGCCTGGGGGGCTGGGCTGGCGAAGCAGCAGGGGGCACAGCAGGACGTAAAACACTGCTGTCAGTGCGAGCGCGATCTCTTCACACTGGTCTGACAAAAATAAAGCCTAGTGGACCGGGGTGCCCATAACCTCTGAAGAATGAGGAGACTGAGCAGGCCTGCAGTGCAAATTACTGTGAATTTTAAATCAGATGATGATCTCGCTCAGAAGGATGGAGAGAGAGACCGAGTAGCTCTGTCTGCATATTTTAGTGTGTGTCTGAATTAAATTAATATCATATCATCTGCATGACTGTGCGTGCACGTGGCTCTGCGTGACAAGTTAATATACAACACACTTTCAGTGGCAGCAGGCATCAACGCATGGCCAAAGTAAAGGTAATTAATTTAAAGTAGAACTTACTTGAACTACTACTTCAGAGACTGTCTCTGTCTGCGTTGGTCCCGGTCCTGCGCCAGCCACGATGAACGGCATGGGGACCCGTGTGGTGGCCGCGCAGCACACTGCATGAATGCCATGACCAGCATTCAGAGCCAGTCTCCCAGATCGGCCGCACTGCTGCCTGCGCCTGATGTCTCTCATCAATCTGCACGCGGGCGGCCATGCTGAGGAAACACCTGCAGGCCTGCCAAGTATCACGCATCACGTGTGACTCTAACGCATTTCAGTGCGGTGTTCCGCATCACCGCACTGAAATGCATTCTCACGCATTTTTAATGTCACGCTGAAACTGGCTAAGCCACTGTGCTAGCGAGCGCCGCTGGCATCTGTGACACAGTGTGCCGGCTCTGCTGCTCCCCGCAGACTTGCCAGCAGGTAGTTAAAGTCTAGCCTGCAGCTCAACAGCCTCTGGCTGAGAGTGTTACAATGTTACAAATCAGGCTGCATATTTCACGCTCGCGGCCCTTCCGAATTACCGAGACCCGGGGCGGGGCCTGCCCCAGCAGTGGTTGCTTGCTAGTGGCTGTGGCACCATTGGTGGGATTATCCGGATGTGACCTCTGCCTTCCGTCACGTCTTGGAGGAAGTCATGTGGTCAGAAGCGGCGGGGAACTTGAATGAGGCTGACGGTCGCATCGAGTCCTCTCCTGGTGCGTTGGGAACGCCACACGCTGCTGTGTGCGCATTATAAGTTTGTAACCCCCGTTAGATTCCAGGCCGGCCAGCTGCAGCATAATTGCCCAAGTCAGGTGCTTCCACAGCATGGCCGCCCGCGTGCAGATTGATGAGAGGCATCAGGCGCAGGCACAACTGCGGCCGAGCTGGGAGACTGCCACGGAATGCCGGTCATGGCATTCATGCAGTGTGCTGTGCGGCCGCCCCACGGGACCCCGTGCCGTTCACCATGGCTGGCGCAGGACCGGGACCAACGCAGACAGAGACAGTCTCTGAAGTAGTAGTTCAAGTAAGTTCTACTTTAAATTAATTACCTTTACTTTGGCCACGCGTTGATGCCTGCTGCCACTGAAAGTGTGTTGTATACAACTTGTCACGCAGAGCCGCATGCACGCACAGTCATGCAGATGATATGATATTAATTTAATTCAGACACACACTAAAATATGCAGACAGAGCTACTCGGTCCCTCTCTCCATCCTTCTGAGCGACTGGTTATCTGCAAGATCATCATCTGATTTAAAATTCACAGTAATTTGCACTGCAGGCCTGCTCAGTCTCCTCATTCTTCAGAGGTTATGGGCACCCCGGTCCACTAGGCTTTATTTTTGTCAGACCAGTGTGAAGAGATCGCGCTCGCACTGACAGCAGTGTTTTACGTCCTGCTGTGCCCCCTGCTGCTTTGCCAGCCCAGCCCCCCAGGCAGAGATTCTGGGCGGGCCTGTGATACAAAGCATTCTTCACCTGCCTAGGCTCCATGTGTGTTCCGGGGATGGCGGGGTACTTGTGTCCATCCAGGCGAGCGCTGTGCTGTACTATCTTGATAAAGCAGAGCCGACCAGAGCCTGTGACTGCTTGATAACCTGATTTGGCAGCGGTGAACGAGTATTGTAGACTGTCAACTCTGCACTGAGTCCCCTAATTCAAGAGAGGCCCAGTGACTGCTGCTGTCGGAGCACTTCCAGCACCAGTTCGGGCGACTGGCAAATTTAGCGGAACCCATACTGGAGAAACTTTGTTAGTGGCCTGTCCAGAAGGGGCTTTCAATCCGTGCTCATAGAGTGATGGCTGCAATTGGGGGAGTGACGTATACCAATGAAATGTTGCAGGCAGTATTTTAAATGAAAACATACAAAAGGTGTTGGTACTTATCCGCAGTACCTATTTCCTCCTTCAAAGTGCCACTGTTCTCCCATTAAATTTTACAGCAATACTTCGAAGTGCCCATGCTCTCTCTTTTAATTTAAAGTAGTGCAGGTACTCCGTACCCCACACCATCTGCCCAGTTACAGCAATCGTTTACAGAAAGAAGATTGGATTTACCGATCACTCTGGTGAGGTTTAGTAGCATGGAATGGCAAATTTAAAACTGAGAGCGCAGTGTCAATTATCTGCGGTTCTGTGGTGCGAGCAGGTGTAAAGTGTAGGATGGGAGGATATTATGCTAATATATGAGAGTTTCATGGGAAAAAGTTGGTGTTTTGAAGGAGTATGTACATGGGAGAAAGCTGAAGAAGGATGTGGTATTGCTTTTGCCACCCATTGAGGAGGACTGCCCTTCTATTTCTGGTCCTTTGCAGCAGTTTTAAGATAATCTTAGAGTTTCTCGTTGCTCAAATGGGTGTAATTTCTGAAATGTATAGATTTCCCTTGTCTCCATTACTTGATTTATGCTTGCGAGAAAGTGTCACTCATTGTCGTTGAATGTCACTCATAATTTCACTGATATTCTGAAAATGTCACACATAAGTAATCTGAAACCTTGGCAGCTATGTAACAATGGTTCCTTATGATTATTTCCCGTGGCACGGACGTACGTACTCACATCCTGACGTTAAGGCAGTGGCAGTGCGCGGTGTAATGATACATCCATTAGTCTGGCATGGTGGTGGGACGTCACGTCCTGATTCCAAAGGCTGGGAAGTTGGTTTTTGGAGCAGGAAGCGGCTCAGCCTGTCTCTTTGGGCGCCACCTCTATTATGGAGCTTAAAGCACCTGCCTCCTGCTCACAGCTGCAAGGCCGCCGTCGTGTGCTGTCTCAATTATCCATTACCGAGGGAGGCTAGCTGAGCTCACATCATGGAGTCGGTGACCGGCGGTTCCAGCAGTGGCCGCCAGGACAGTCAAGACTCTGAGGACAGCCCCAGACCTAGAAAGCAGGAGGCAAACTGACTTGAAGTAAGTACCAGCCACCCGACTTTCTATTAACACCATGCGGCTGCAGAAATACACGATCTTTAAAACGGTGCCGTCAGGCACACGCTCTTTGGGGGATAAAATAATGAATAGAGGAATACAGAAGACTGGTGACTGGCAAGATGGGATGCACCAAAGAGGGCTCTAAATAAAAAAAGAAACTAAAGAAATAGGCGTCCTTCAGGTAGAGGCTGCGAGCAGAAGCAAGAGGGGAGCACAAGAGATAGTAAGTCATGGAATACGGAAAGAAAGCACCAGCAGCAAGAAGGAAGATGATGGCTGAGTGAGATAATTGAAGAGGGTCGAACATAATGGCACGGAGAGCGTGAAATGGAGATCGGAATGAGACACGGGTTTGGGACAGTGGTGAGTGGAAGGTTGGTGATGTAAGAAGTTGGGAAATGAAGGGCAGGGGAGAACATGAAAAGTAAAGCAAGAGAGGCTGATTGGGGGAAAAGAAAATGACGAAAAGAATGTAAGGGGAGAGCAATGGAATGAAGAGGAAAGGAAAGGAGAACGTAAAGGAGACAAGGGGAGTCTTCCTGGGCCGGGGACATGATGACTGCAGACAGAAGTGTGAGAAAACAAGAGTAAGAAAGAGAGAAGGAAGCGAGCAGGGACGGACTGAGGACGTGAGAGAGGGAAGGGTAGGATGGAGATACAGGGAAAGAATTAGTAAAGAAGTGAGGAAAGAATGACCGTGTGAGTGGGAGAGAGACAGAAGAGGATGCACGAGGGGAAAGATTTGGTGAGAAATAGGCAAGGGACTGGGAAATAGAAGGAGAGAGGGGGGGAAAGGGTTAGAGAAAAGGGATAGGGGCCGAGAGGGGCGGAGGCTCTCCTATCTTGGAGAGGGGGGGCTGTGTAAATACGGGAATCAGGCAAGAGGAATAGGGGAGGGGTAAGGGTCGAAGAGGGAAAGAAGGGGTATAAAGAAAAGTACGAAGCAAATGTAGGAATCCAGGAGGGACAGAAGGAGAAAAGATTGTGAGAGAAAGTATGTGAATAAGGGTGGGATTATCAGAGTGAGAATGGAAGGGGAAAATAGAGGTTAAACAATGTGGAAAGGAGGCTGCTGAAAAAGAGTGGAAGGGAGAAAGGTCGAAATTATAAGGAAGGAAGGGAGTGAATGAATTATGGGACGTATGAAGATGGACGAAGGAAGAAAGTGAGAAGGAATAAGGCAGAGAGACCTGACTAGAAGAATTAGATACATACTATGAGCACTGCCGTGTCAGTAACAGCTGTCGTGTTCCGGGTATATGCGCTCTACAAAGTAGGGAACCAGATACCCATGCTTCTAGCAGGAGCAAATCCCTGACCTTTCCAAGGATGGGAGTGAGGTGGGGGACCAGTGCGTGAACACGTTACACCTACAATTGTTTGCATAAGTTAGTTCACAATCACATGATATTACCGTAGTGAGCCGAAGCCCACTTCCTATCCAATTCTCGTAGACATACAAAAAACGTGTTTTGACAACACATTCTTTTTGTCTTTATTTTGCACTTTACTTTTATACAGTGCGAATCTGAACCAAAGAAACGCTTTAAAGTAGCACCAGTCACGTGGCACTGTTCACAATTAGTTTTTAGGCCCGAGCAGATTTGAATAATGGAATGATTTGCAGGTCCAAGGTGCTTAATGGCTGGGTGTGCGTGCTATCTACCACACATTGTGTTATGCGAAGGCCTGACGATCTGGGAAACTGTCATATCAGCTGAAGTTGCATTACTCTGGGCTGATTAGAAAAGTCGCTGTGCAGCTACAGGTACACACAAAGAAGAAATAAGGAAATAGGATGGTTTTGGAGGAGCGTAAATTCAGGTTCTACTAAGTGGAACTGAAGTGTTTTTACCTGTGTGCTTGTTGTTGTGTTAAACACAACATCGAAAGTAGGTAATTTGCATGCTCTATGATGCTTCAATCAGCCCGAGTTTCTGTTGCACATACCTTGCCACGCATTTGAGGTGAGTAAAATATGCACATAACAACAGCCCCATCTCAGGCAGGAGACACCCGATTTTGTTATGCCAAAAATTGCTTTATTGTAGCTGTCTCCTGCCTTAAATGCCTCTGCTTCAATATGGGAGTGCTGGCTCACAGGCCACATCAATGTGCCTGCTGTGTTGAAACAGGTCTCTATAGGGCTGTATGGGCCCTGGCACTTTTTTCCGGACTGCAGTCACAGCAAACTGCTGTCACTGCAGTTCCTAAAAAAACGGACTGCCTGTCCCAGGGCTCTAAACAGAGCCTGATAGAGGCCCGTTTCGAGGCACCCTTTAAAAAACTGCGGGTGCTCAGACCCTTTCAGACCCGGTCCACTTAAAGCCCTGCCTGAGGCTTTCATGCACCCCCTTGCTCTATTGTGTCTCAGTGTTAATTGCTTAGACTAGCAATACAACTTCAGCCTCAGGTTGTGAATAAATAACGGTCGGCACCCCACAACCTGCTGTTATCTGCGAATTCATTTTTATCAAATTGCTCAGTGTGTCTTTTTGAGATAAATTACAGTCTGCAGAGGGGTTGTGACCTCTAAGCTACGCGTGTACCCTTCCATTTCCAGCACTTTGCAGCCGTTTAACAATCTTCTTACAGTTTCTCTTTGCTCAAATGGGTGTAATTTCGGATATTTCTGTTTCTGTTGTTTTTATTGCTTGATTTTCCTTGCGAAAAAAGTGTCACTCATAGTTGTTGAAATGTCACTCATAGTTACGCTGACATTATAAAAATTTTACACTTAGAAATCTGAAACCTTGGCAGCTATGCTTCCTTTATGTCCGGCCTGCTGTTGTTAGCAGTACTTCCGGTGCCAGCTTCGCCCCTCCACGTGCACAAACCATGAGCTGAACATTGCAGACATTGCACTGCAACTGCAGAAACGTAGACATGGCCATCTGTTGTGCAGTGGGGTGTCGGAGAACATTCCATAAAGTATAGAACCCTGCGAATGCTGGTAATTTCTAACTTGCACAGACATACAGTTTTACAGATAAAACTAATATAGCGCACAAACGATGTGTGGAAATCAGGTGTCAATCAATGAAACAAACAGGATTTGCATAGCGCTACTTATTACCTGTGAGGTTATCTAGGCACTGTGGGGTGGGGCGGTGCTGCTGCTGAGGGACGTTAATGGAATACCATGTTTTTAGGCCCTTCCTGAAATCCTGCAGGGTGGCAGTCTGTGTGTTCTACTTTGTACTGCTGGTCACCAGTGTATTTAACTGTGTAGCCTTGGACCGTGTCATGTATATGCATGTAACTCACATGATCGAGGTAACTATTAGTGGCGATACTACGTGTCTCTCGATCCTTTTTCCCCAGCACCCCTCACCCTCCTCCCCAGGGCGGAAATCTGAGGGATAGCCCCAGGCGCCACAAGTTCTAGCTACGCCTCTGGGACTTTATCCACCAGACCAGGAGCCAAGTCTGTCCAAAATGTCTTGGGGCAGCTAAAATGTTTTACTTAAACTTCATTCTTTGGAGAACCAGTGCATTACACAATCTGCTTGCAATTAATGCAGATCACATATAGATAGACGCCTTGAGGCAGGTGGTGTAGGTTGGCAGGCTACTAGGACTGTTCTGACATGTTTTTGACAAGATGGTGTGGTGGGGTGCTTGGGAAGTGTACCAGAGGACACATTTCTTTGGGGAGGCTATATGGTCTATTGTTCAACATGAGTCCTATTCCCTCAAAAGATGGCCCTTGGGTTCCATGTGGGTAATCATGAAAGCGAGCACAAACAATATTGTCATTCTATTGACAAGAAAAATAGGTGTTTTCCAACTCATGATTCCAAGAGGCACCAAAGATAACATCTTCATTCTAGTTTGCCACGTGGAATGTTTCAGTAGAGAACAACCCCATTGCTAATGCAAAACTATCTACTGTACTCTATGCTGTGCCTTAGAGCAACAGCCAAACGTTCAAGGAATTGGACTGGAAGAATATACTGTGCTATTAGTCTCACCTTAGTTTGTGAACTTGATGTAATGCAGTAGTACTCTTCTTTAATTTTTTTTGAAAGTCTGTGACATTCAGAGATTAAACTACAAAGATCAGATTAAAAAAGTAACAAGAATTGGCATAGCCTAGGCTTCTCCAATGTGTAGTTGGTGAGCCACTGTTAGCTCTCCAGCTACCTATAAGTAGCTCCTCTATGTGCAGTCCAGCCTGCTAAATTAGAGGCTTTTGCTTGGTTCAATTAAAACATGTATACCAAACTTGAGAAGCATCTATTTAAGATGAAAATATGTGTATTTTTAGAACTCTTAAAGCTTATCTTTGAAGAAACATGTTTCAATTTCCACAATATATGTAAAGCTGATATCTGAGTGATACATCATGTGGAGAAGGGGAGGCTTGTTACTCTTACTATATCCCTATCACTTTCAAACTACAGCTGTCATGTAATACCCATCTGGAAGCATTCCAAATAGATAATGCCTATTTTGTATTACTACTGGCAACTCTGCCTGATGCTCTGAGGTAATCACCGTGGACAGTGTTGCATAGAGTGACCACTAATGTAACCTCGTCTGGTGTGCTCACTATTACAACACCAATATTAATAGTAGCGCTCGATGATTTTCAATGAATATAAGTGTCTCCTATTACAGAAAAAGTTGAAGACCCCTGGCATCGCCAATAGGTCTTGCCTTTGGTACCTTATAAGTATTTAGCCATGCAGCACATTATCCTGGGTGCTACATATATCTATTGCTCTTTAACGTGGAAGCTTTGACACTAATAGGCACGTTATAGCACTGCATTAAGTAGTACTTGTCTACAGTGTTATTTTTGTGCAACTGTTAGTCTGAACTCACAAATCTGGAAATGCTTTCCTACGCGAGAATGAAGAAAAAAACAGATACCAATTCCCCTTACAAACTGTATTTTGAGGTGTAACAATCATTCACAAAAGTGTCAACTAGGGGTACATCAAAACACACCAGCAGCTACATCACCAACAATAAGTGTCACTTAGTCAATTTGGGTTGTATGCTTCACTAACTTACAAAGCAATCAGTGTCAACTTAAAACTCATGTAAACAGCACTGATCCTTACCCACCACATTTATGTGTCCATGAACATGTTCCCCTAGTTAGGCTGCAGCAATATAAAATAAAAAGTCCATGCCAGCAGGATACATCTGAATTTTCGTTGAATGCTGCAAGAGCGCCTGCTATTAAGAGCGCCTGCTATTGAGAAACAGACACACTCCTGAGGCACAGCCGGGAGAAACGCTACCTCTTTTTAATAAAATTTGCACTTTGCACTCGTATTTTAAAAACTCTACTTTGTTACTGGGCTGCTTACTATTTGGGGTCCCTGGGTCACGTGGGACACCCCCGCGCAGTGGATTTCAGCGCTGCTGCGGGACAGGGAAAGCATCGCCGCCATCATCCTCCTCGAGCCTAGAGAGGCCACGCCCACTGACGTGAGGCCACGCCCCCTACAACCTCCTCAAATAGGCACGCTGAATACTAGCTCGCGCTAGAGAAACAGACACACTCCTGAGGCACAGCCGGGAGAAACGCTACCTCTTTTTAATAAAATTTGCACTTTGCACTCGTATTTTAAAAACTCTACTTTGTTACTGGGCTGCTTACTATTTGGGGTCCCTGGGTCACGTGGGACACCCCCGGGCAGTGGATTTCAGCGCTTCTGCGGGACAGGGAAAGCATCGCCGCCATCATCCTCCTCGAGCCTAGAGAGGCCACGCCCACTGACGTGAGGCCATGCCCCCTTTTACTCTATAGCTATGTGCATTTCCCGGACGCGCAGCGGGCGTGCACAGCGGGCGCGCCGTCAGTGCGCCTAAGGCGCGCCTAAGGCAAGCCCGTCTGCGCCCGTCCGCGACCGACCGGGGCACGGGGCATGTCACCCTGCCCTCATTACCCAATACTCTTCTGCCGTCCTGTTTGACCTGCATGCCCCCTGGCCCCTAGCCCCGACTGCCCGCTCGCAGATTGACCATCTGGGCCTGGGTCACGCTCGAAATAATTTTCCTGAGCTTGACGCCTGCTTGGCCTCTACCCCTCTTCAACCCATCTCTCACTCCCCTCTCCATATTTCACCCCCCAGTCCCGAGCTTAAAGTGTGCTATCTTAACACCCGCTCACTAGCAAAACATCAGACAGAAATGCATCACCTCCTAGAGACTGACAGTCCTGACATACTGTTTTTAACTGAAACCTGGCTGCACGATGGATCTTTCCCCGACATCTTGGCGGCCATTCCACCTGGCTACTATATCCTTCAAGCCAACAGGACTTTCGGCAAATCCGGAGGGGGTGTGGCAGCCATCATCAAGCTTTCTATCAGATTTTCCATCCTCACTGTACCGTGTATTCCTCAGGCCGACTGCCTAGCACTCAGACTGGAATCCTCAGTGTCACCCCTTACTTGTGTCTTAGTCTACCACCCTCCTCAGTCCATGCCCGACTTTCCGTCTATGTTCGGAGATCTCTTATCCCAGGTAGTCATTAACAACTCTAGAATTCTAGTCCTCGGAGACTTTAACTACTGGCCCCAGGATGGGAAGGAAAGCGCCTGTTCTGCGGCCTTTTCCGACCTGCTGCGCAGTCTGAACTGCTGTCAACATATTAACACTGCCACCCATACGAAAGGCCACACATTGGACCAGGTCTGGACCTCCAACTTAGAGATCTCGACCCCCCTCATACTGCCCTGTGTTTGGTCTGACCACTTCCTTATTTCCTTCTCCCTCAAAACTCCTACCTGTTCCAGTAGGCCCCTGGAAACCAATTTATTTACCCAAAACTGGAATAAAGCTGACATCAACCAATTCATCGACCTACTCAGTACCTCCCTTCCCCCTGAATCCGACTTAATAGACACTCAAGCCTTAAACTTAAGCCACTGGCTTGAGTCTGCTAGCGACGTGGTTGCCCCCCTCAAACGGGTTAAAATCAGACGCCCTCATGACGCCCAGAAATGGTTCTCCGAGGACCTTAAAGTTTTAAAACTCGGTCTCAGACAAGCTGAGCGCCGCTGGCACAAAAACTATGCCCCCGAAGCTAGGCTAAAGTTCTTAACCCTACTCAAAGGGTATAAATCCTCCATTGCGCTAGCCAAAACCACGTATTTTTCCAATAAAATTGTGGAGTCAGCTAATAAAGCTAAAAACATCTTTTCGATTGTGGAGGGGTGATCTCACCCCGATAGGGTCTCCATCAAACCCCTCCCTTCCCAGGGGCTCTGCAACTCCCTCAATCACTTCTTTGTTGAAAAGATTGCAAAAATCAAAAACAGCATCTCGGCGCTGCCCCTGTCTGACTCCTCTGGGTCCCTACCTAACCCCCTCGCTGACCCTATTAACCCCCACTCTCTCACTCAGATTCCCCTCATTTCGGAGGCGGACTTCTCCGCTCTCCTTAGCAAAGTCACCTCAGGATCTCCTACTGATTGCTGTCCTCCCAAGATCTTACGCGAGGCCTTCACTGCCTGCCCTGCTCCCCCAATGGCACTTCTGAATAACTCCCTCACTTCCGGCCTAGTCCCTACTACCTTCAAGACAGCCGAGGTAGTACCTATCTTAAAAAAAACGACAGCGGACCCCACGATCATGAGCAACTTTCGCCCTATCTCCCTCCTCCCTTACCTTAGTAAGGTGCTCGAGACCCATGTCACTAACATCCTGAGCTCGTTTGTTGAGCAGTCTCATTTTCTTGACTCCCAACAGGCAGGGTTCAGACCCGCCCACTCTACAGAGATGGTCATACTCTCTGTTATGGAAGAACTGCGCAGGGGAGCCGACTCTAACACCAGTCAGGCTCTGGTGCTCCTGGATCTGTCGGCCGCCTTTGACACGGTCGACCACGTCATCTTGGTCGACCGTGTCAGGCAGGCTGGGATAGGGGCCACTGCCCTTGACTGGGTCCGCTCGTTCCTTACCAGCCGCCAACAAGCGGTCCGGCTATCCCAGTTCTCCGCGGACAGGGTTGGGCTGACTTGCGGCGTGCCACAGGGCTCCTCTCTGTCCCCACTCCTTTTCAATCTATACCTCACCCCTCTGATCAGTTCTCTCCGAGATAAAAATGTCTCCGCGTTCAATTACGCGGACGACATCCAGCTAGTCTTTAATATCGACTCCTCGGACCAGTCAGTTTCCGACTTTCAAGACACCCTTTGCCACATTAGCAACTGGATGGGGGCAAATCACTTGAAACTTAACCCCGACAAGACCGAATTGGTTCTTGTCGGAGGGCCTTCCAATGCTTGGAATTCCAACTTTTGGCCCGCTAGTTTGGGCCTTCCTCCCCGCCCTACTGACTCGACTAAAAGTCTGGGGATTATTATCAGTAAAGATCTTTCGCTGAAACCCCAGATAAATGCCACTGTCTCTTCTTGCTTTTTCCAACTGCGCAAAATACGGAAAATCGTGCGTTTTCTCACTACCGAAGCCCTTACCTTGGCCCTCTTGGCGTTAGTCATCTCCAGAATTGACTACGCCAACTCCCTGTACGTAGGCATCCCTGACTACCAACTTAAACGTTTGCAGCTTGTTCAGAACCAGGCGGCTCGCCTCATCTTCCATCAACCGAGGCACCACCACATCCGCCCTTTGCTAAAATCCCTGCACTGGCTCCCTGTTTCTGAACGCTGCAAATTCAAGTTAGGCTGCCTTGTCTTTAAATCTCTAGCCGGCCTAGGCCCTACGTTCATTTCCTCTCTTATTCATCCGTATGCCCCCTCTCGCAATCTGCGCTCGGCCCACCTGGCTCTTCTCAAAGTCCCCAGAGTCAAGCGTAAGAAATGGGGCGGCCTAAGATTCTCGTTTCTAGCTCCATCTCTCTGGAATGCCCTCCCCTTGGACATAAGGTCGGCCTCGCCCTACACCCACTTCAGATCCCTCCTCAAAACTAATTTATTCCGCTCTGCGTACAACTAGAATCAAATTTCCTCCTCTCTCCCGGTTCCTCTCACTCCTCCTTGTCTTCACCCCTGTCTCTGCTTTCTTCTCCCTCTCACTTCCCAGGTAGTTGCCTTCTGTCCTTTTGCTTCAGCGCCAAGAAACTGTATAGTGTATGCTGCGCTTTATAAGTGCCTTTCACATCACATCACATCACATTATAAAATGTTCCTTTCTCCTTTACTATGCAAACCATAACCTGTGTGTCCGCTGTAACCTGCCATCCATGAGCCTTCATCACAGTCCTGATGGCCTGGCTGATTACCTTTCACCCTCGCGATATGGGGCATCAAGGACCGAGGCATTCTGCCAAGACTCGGTACCACCCTCAGAAGATCTGAGCATACCTTGCCACAGCTTCCAAAATAAAGCAAGAACTGCTAGAGACCACCTTCACAAGCGAATACATAAACTACCCATCAGTGATCATACAAGCGCCTAGAAACAATTCAGCCCTAAACGTCGCGCTGTATAAAAAACTTCACACAATTAGAAAAGCGGAGATCTTATCCAGGGCTATAACACTGAAAGCCCACAGCACTACCTGTGATTGTGGAACACATTTGAATAATGTTGGCCTTTTGGTTTACAAAGTCTTGCTTTTGAATGGACTCTGAATTATAACATTAATCTGAGTTTTCACTAAGAGTCATTTAGCTAAACAGTGGATGTCCGCAATACAATTTTGCACTCTAAAAACTTCCAGCTCTAGGTTCTTTTTGTGGTGCGTGTACAGTGGTTGACAGCCTGTTGGCTGGCTTGTAAAAGATCACGAGAATAGATATGCAGAGAGAGCTGGGTTCCTTTTTTGATCAGATTTCCACCTTATATTCGACGTATGGTGCAAATCACACCACCGTAATATTTAGAGCTTTTTATCTTTTATTTGAATCATACATATTTGAGGTAAGTTTAGTTTTGACCCTGTGTGCACCTTGAAGCTAGTTTTGCTCTGGCATTTTTGCACATTTATAAATATGCGTTTAAAATTAAATTCAGACAGTTATTGGTGCTTAAATGCAAGGTGGTAGAATTTTACAACGCAAGGAAATAAACCCCTCTTGCCAAAGCGTTTATAAAGGCACAAACATTTGTTTTAAATGCTTCTTCCCTCGATCCCTGGCGGATAAAAGGCGGAGTCAGAAACGTCAAGATAGTGCAATCTGAAAGGTGCTCCATATGCTGCGGGCACTGAGGTGACAGGTATTTTACCCAGATATGTAATGTAATCAGAGGTAAAATCAGATGGGGAACTGAATGAGGACTTTAGTTCTCTGCAGGACAACATAAGGCTCTCACAAACTGCTCTGATGTCTTGAGTGGGAAGAGACGGAGAAAGATGCGTTTTATAGCTGCGGTATTTTAACTCGCACAGCCCTTTGGAACATATGGCCCTGTTAGGGTAAACTCTGTCATAACAACAAATTCAACAAGCTGCTGGGCGAGGAAATAGGGGTTTGGAAGAGCACATCGTTTCTTCCAATAAAATTAAAAACCACTCTTGACAATAGGTGTTTGAAAATTAAAGCCCCCCTCTGCAGGCTTGGAGAAACAAGGTGAGATGTGCTCTGGTGTGAAATTCTGTGAGCGTGAACCTGCAAATCGCCCCACCCCACAACCGGCCCCGGCCCCTCCGACCCCTGCAGTGACTGACCTACTGCTGCTTCCTCGGTCTCCCCGTCCCCTCTTAGGGAGCTCATTTGAGGATGCAGGTGGCTAAAATATGTTAAAACATTTTTTTTTAATAAAGGATATTCACAACATTGCTAGACTTTAATACAAAATTCTCTTCTACCCCTTCCAACACTTTGAAAGATTAAAAAAAAAAAAAAGATCTGCTGCCACACCAGGTATCTTCTCGGCTAAAATTTAGGAAACAGGAATCTCTCTAACACGAAAATGATCTGCCCACGAGTGTAGGTAAAAAGGTTGCTGCCAAAACCAGAGAAAAGGGTGTTTATTGGCTAACTAGGGACTCCAGCTCGAGTAACACCTGAAGGGGGTCAGTGTGGCAGGTTTAAAGCAGGTGCTGGGCTGATAAAATAAAAGGCGCACTGACACATGAAGTGCATGTGTACTGATAAAATAAATGGCACAGATTTCCAGGCCATCAGAGCTCTAGCAACTGAAAACACGAACGAGCTCAAAACAAACAAAAAAGTCATTCCAAAACAGATGCTACAATGGTAACTAGTGGAGTGAGATTCAACTTGATCCCTGCTCTTGGCGAAGGATTAACACTACAAGAGGCATGGCTGATGCATGCCATAAACAAATAGGAAGAAAGAATACCAGAGTGACAATGCAATCAGCAAATAGCAAGCCTACGGGCAGGATGTAAGTCCACAAACTGAATACAGCATGTCTCGAAGAAACAGCGCATGCACTGCCTCGGCTCGACCTAAAAAGTGCTCTCAGCATATAGGCACCTCATTTTTGCAATGGAATGATGTGCGTTTTCACTACCCAGCTTAGCTTTGAAGAAGTCTGCTTGTGCTATTCAAGATCCTAGACAGATGTTTGATGTCTATTTTGAAAACAGAGGTCACATAGTAGGACCCTTCCTGATTTTAGGTATTACAATTGTTTTGTACATAACAAACAAATAATTGCTCAGTGGGATATTGTTCAGCATATTTTTCAAACCAGGTGACCTCATTGTCTGGGCAAGTTTGGGGCTCATTCTACTTCCTATTTACTGATGTATTCATTCAAACCTTGACAAGTCTCAGTAATGATTTGTGTTAGGTTTACCCGACCCAGAAACCTATGCAAACCACTGTGCCTTATTTTTTGCTGTAAAATTTGTATTCATAGTTGCCTTTTAGCTCACTATCCATACCTTTAATTACTGTCTTATTGTTAACAAAATGCAAGTTTACAGCATTTGTGAATGTGATATTGTCCAATATGATGGGCACTAACTTGCCAAAATTATAGCCATTTCCCATTCATTGTATTATAGACAGAACAAAGGACATCTAATTATCCTTTGACTTACTCATACATGTTGATCTTGTATTTTAAGTTTTCTAACTGTTTTTTGGAACTCCTAAACACTCACAGGCTGAGCGATCAGATTTTGTATTTACTTTCGAGCAACATACATTTTGATTCATGAATTGGTAATTGTTTAAATTCTTATTTTCTTTTGTATGCCATGTGAGCCATAAGCCTTCTGAGATGATTAGATACGTCTGTAAGCGCAAAAGCATCTATCTACCTATCTTTCTTTTTGTCTCTTGATGCCAATGTCTATAGCAAGGGACATTTAAATAAGGGCATAAAATATAAATGTAAATGGCTTATCATTGCGAGTGCAACCTCTTACTTGAGAGCCAACAGTAACTTCTGGAGAATAAAAGGACAAGTTGAGAAAAAATTTTAAGCCTGAAAAATGCCTATATCTCCATATTTGTGTCAAGCTGTGATTTCATGGGATTTTGAAGGCAAAGTTTGCCTGTGGGGTTTACAGTATGGGTTATTTTGCTGTGGTGCAAGGGCAACATTAAAATCTCTTTTAAGCTTTAAAGAAAAATGTATTTAGCTTAAGATGGCATACAATAAAATAATACAAAGCAATTAAACAAGAGTTACAGAGAGGGCAAGATAAACAAAAAGAGAAACAGAATAAAGGAATATATAATGCATAAAAACACAACATTACAGTTTGATCATTTGTCAACTTTATAAACTTGAGATGATGTAAGGAGACGTTTAATAATAACAAGTCTTAAAGATTTTTGTGGGGAAGTCAGGAGGTTTTAAAACTGCCTGAGCAACAGGTGTGGGAGCAAAAATTGTAATGGCAGAGTAATCCAAAAATTGTGACAGGTGTCCAGAAGGCCTTTCGTTTTAACACAAGAGATAAAGCATGCATGTATGCAGCATCTAATCGGTGATTATGACAAACTGCGTATTACCACGCTCTAAAAGACAATTGTGTAAAATCTTTCCAATTACTGGTTATTTGTTGGCAAGTACTAATAACAAATCTGCCATCGGCCTATGAGAAGGAGCATTAGCCCCATATTCAGATACACTTCCTAAAAACACATTGGAAATAGAAAAAGAGACGTTGCTTTGAAAAATGAGATTAATTTGATGCCAAACTTGTAACCAGAAAGCAGAAACTAGGGGGCAAGTGAAATGTAAGTGCATCAAATCAGCCTGTGGTGCAGAGCAAGTCCAACAGGTGTGAGGGATATCTTGGTTAATCCTGTGAAGGGTATGAGGTGTAATAAAAAGTCTGTTGTAAATGAAAAAAAGAGTTTGTGTAGTGTTAGCAGCACAAGAGGATTTCCTCATTTTAATCCATATTCGTTTCCAGGAATGTATGGATAATGTGATAGAAAGATCTTCTTTCCACTTACGTTCTGTCTCAGTTTTGGATCTAGAAATGGGGGATTCAAGTGAATGAAAGTAGATGAGGGATGCCTTGGGGCATGTAGGTAGAATGTCAGATAATTTTGTAAATGATGTAGAATCTATGGATGAGGTGGATTTTAAATAATTATAAGCTCGAACCATAATCTCCTGTAGAATAAGAAATTTAGTTATGAAAGTAGACAGAAGGTTAAAAAGATTGAGGAAAAGTAAGAAAAGAATCTTGGTCAAATAATTGATGAACCCAGATCAACCCCTTAATTCTCTAAGAATGCCAATAAATAGGATGTCCTTTCACCTTAAATAAATGAGTTAATCCGTATTGTAGAATTAACAAAGGAGACAAGATTTGTGGGTGAAAAATGCATTACAGAGGATAATAATTTGCAACTATTATTGATAATAGGGTTAGACATATTCTGAATTTTCCTTACAAAAGACAAGAATTCTGGAAAAGTGAACGGTACATTGGAAGCTCGTTCTAAATCAACCCATAGTGGAGCATATAGCAAAAAGGGTGCAATTCAATGAGAAGATTGACGCAAAAGGAAGGACCTATGATAGTTCAGAAAATTGGGGAAGTGTACTTCACCTTCAACTTTAGGTTGTTTCAGCTTTGCTAGAGACATACGTGGTCTCTTATTATTCCAAAGGAAAGCAGATAATATTGAATTAATTTTCTTATAGTATTTAAGAGGAACACATAATAGAATATGGGAAATAGTGAAGAGAATCACAGGGACCAACATCATATTAATTGTGTCCAGATGGCCCCACCAAGACAGATAAAGAGGATGCAATTTACTAGTTAGAGAAGTGATTGTCTAAATACAATTGTCCATATTAATTGAAATGCAGGACGTGATAGAGGAAGAGAATTGAAGACCAAGATATTTAAGTTGTTTGGGTTGCCAGGTAAACTGAGAGGAAGAAAAGTTGTAACTAAAAGTAAATTTATTAAGAGGTAGAATCTCGCACTTGTCAGTGTTTAGCTTATAGCCGGAGACAGATGAATAAGAAGCAACTTCTGACATGAAAGCGGGGAACGAGGAATTAGGTTGGAAAGTGAATAATAAAATGTCATCAGCATATGCAGCCAATTTAACCCGCTCTAAACCATGATGGAACCATGAATGTCAACATTCTGACGGATGCAAGATAACAATTGTTCCATTGCTAGATTTAAAAGGAAGGGTGAGAGAGGACAACCTTGTTGAACCCCTCTATGTATGTTAAAAAAAGAAGATATGAGTCCATTAGCGCAAATAGCTGCCTTATCGGAAGAGTAGAGAAGAGAAGGAAGCATTTTACTTTCTATGTGCCGAATCAACCTCTGCGCTCTGCCTTTCTCCGCCGGATGATCATCCCGTGTTTCCGCAGAGCTCGCTTGGGAGGCCAGTCACTCTCTTTCAAAACTGCTGAGGCCTGGAATGCGCTCCCTCCAGATCTTCAACTCATACAAGAGTTCCAACTCTTTAAAAAGCACCTAAAACACATCTGTTCAGTCAGACCATCTAATCTGTCTCCCACCTCTACCCTAGCCAACTCCCGCACCAGGACACTCAAGAGTATTAGTGCGTGTTACAAATTCACTATAACATAACATAACATATAACAAATGAGAGTCATGTACTTTGGCCCAAAACCAAACCAGTTAGAGCTTGAAAAATGAAGGACCATATAACACGATCAAAAGCCTTCTCAGCATCTAAAGCAAAGGCCGCTAGAGAATTGGGTACATTTGCAGATCTAGAAATAATATAAAAAAATAAGCGAGTATTATCCGACACAAAATCTACCTTTGACGAAACCAGACTGTTCTTTGCCTAAAAGATCAGTGAGAAGGATTTCTATCCTCATGGCCAAAGCCTTGGAGAAGATTTTATAATCTAAATTAACTAAGGAGATGGGACAATAATTCTTGCAAAAATGTGGATCTTTACCTGTTTTCAGAATTAAACATACATAGGCATCTAAAAAGGAGCCAGAGGAAGTAGCCAAGTTGCAAAAAGAATGAATTAACAAACAAAGTTTAGGAAGAAGCAGTTTGGAAAAATATGTATAAAACTCATGTGTAAAACCGTCCAGTCAAGGGGCCTTGTCTTTTTTAAGGGAAAGTAATTCAAGTTGAAGTTCTGTTTGGGTAATATCAGTCTCTAAGGACGAGAAATTAACTTGAGAATAATCCAGCTTTGAAAAAGAGGAAAATTAACCTAAAATTGCAGAACAGACGGTGTGTGCTCCGGTGTGTAGAGATCTGTATAAAATTGCTGAAATTGAGTTAAAATATCTTGGTCTTGGGGATGAGAGGAGCCATTATCATTAATAATTGAGTCAATGAATAGTTTATTTTGTTTAATATCCAGATAGCTAGCTAGACGTTTTCCAGCTCTATTTTGACCTCCATAATACTTAACACTAGATTTGAGAATATATGAAGCTGCATTATCAGTGGAAACTTTATAATAATTAATATTGGCTTTAATTAACCTATTTAGAATTTGTTGGGAATTGGATGTAGAGTAAGAATGTTATAAAAGCTTTATTTTATTAAGAAGTAGTTTAAATTGGGATTGTGACAGACGTCTCTTTTTTAAATGAAGTTCATTATAAAGTCTTGAGCTGAAGCCTCAAATGAATCCCAAACAGTATGAAAAGGCATGCCTTCCATTTGATTGAGGAGGAAAAATTCTTGACTAAAAGCAGTGAAGGAGGAGGTAGTAGAGTAGTAGAGTAGTAGAGAATTATTAAATCTCCCTCTTTTATGGAAAGTAGATTTAGGTATGATGTCTAAGTGTACAGAAAGTGGGACATGATCAGATATCAGAATAGAGCCAATATCTGCTGAATGCAAGGATTGAGTGAGGTGATGTGATACAAACACATAATCAATTCGGGATTGTGTATGGTGTACTGAAGAGAAAAATGTGTATTCTCTCAGGGTTGGGTTACATATGCGCCATGCATCAGTTAGATTATGTCTCTCGATAGCTTGCGTGAAAGTTTTCTGTGATTTGTTTGGAACATATTGCGATGCTGAATGTCCGTCTAAAAAAGGATCTGGGTATTGCAAAAGCTTCTGAGAAATTGGCGCCCAAAATTTACAATTAGGTGCTTTGGGCCCATATCCATTAAATAAAACAATGGGGGGCATATTCTCAAAGACTTATCGCCAAGTTACCGGCACTTTAGCGCAGCAAAAGTGGCAAAAGAATTATCGCTCCATTCTCAAGCTGGTGCAAACTGCCGATATCGCCAGTTTTCCAGCAATCGCTTCAGCAAAAAACATCACCAGGGATGAGAGCGATAACTAACGGTAATGATATGCAGAGTAGCCGTTCCCGTGCAAAAACACATGAAAACACCACTTCACGATATTTTCAACGACCAGCCAGATCTGCGATGTGATCCAAAAACAGGCGATAAGGCGCGTTAGCAGCAGGGATTTAACACCTGCCTTTTACTGGTGGCGACCGTATCGCGGGTTTCTTCTCAGAGAAAGTGGAAAAAATATAATCTTCCTTTCCGGGAGCCAAAAAACGGGTGCAGAGTTTGTGGAGCCAATCGGAGGTGTTGGGGGAAATCAGAGGCTGGATAGTTTTATCACCCCTCCCCCCCCCGAGTCGCTCTGCAGAATCTGTAGTTCTATAAATTCTGGTTCACCCAGGCATCTGCCTCACTAAAATTGCTTGGGGAGAGTATTGCCACTCTTGAGCCTTATATCAGGCATCTTTTAGATGTATCATTTAGTATGCACACGGTGCCTGATAGTTGGAAGCAGGCTGTGGTACTTCCACTTCAGAAGAAGCCGAACATCAGCATTGAGAAATTGGATAACCTCCGCCCTATTTTGCTGCTACCCTACATGGCAAAAGTGGGCGAGAAGGCTGTAAACTTACAACTCATGGCCCATGTGGAATAAGCCAACCTTCTCCATCCCTCGCAGTTTGGATTTCGGTCACTTCACTTTACGGAGTC
This sequence comes from Lissotriton helveticus, assembly GCF_964261635.1. Taxonomy (NCBI): domain Eukaryota; kingdom Metazoa; phylum Chordata; class Amphibia; order Caudata; family Salamandridae; genus Lissotriton; species Lissotriton helveticus. Next base: position 470,119,135 of record NC_136070.1, read on the forward strand.
AGCTCTACTTATGGCCACGGAGGCCATTAGGCAGGGAGCAGATGAGGGGCAGACAATGGCTCTCATCCTTTTGGACCTGAGCGCCGCCTTTGACACTATAGCACATTACACCTTGCTGCAATGTCTGAATAAGGGCGGTGTCTCAGGCGCGGCGCTAAAATGGTTACAATCATTTCTGACGGAACAAAGTTTCCAGGTCAGACAAGGCGCCTACTATTCTAGAGCTGTGAAACTGGATCAAGGTGTGCCCCAGGGCTCTGCCCTGAGCCCCACCCTATGTACTCTTTATGTTTCCCCAGTGGTGAGTATAGTGGAGGGTTTTGGAATCCGGATTGTGTCATATGCCGATGACACGCAGCTGGTCATCTCGCTATCACGGGCACCGGCTCTGGTAGCATCCTACTTCAGAGCATGCATGCAGGACCTTGCCTCCTGGATGGCCAACAACTGACTGGCGTTGTACGGTAGCAAGACAGAGGTGCTCGTGGTGGGGGGGGCCCGTCTGTGTGGTCATCGGCATGGTGGCCGTCCTGCTTAGGCCCAACCCCTATGCCGTGCTCCCAGTCTAAGACCCTGGGTGTATGGGTAGATTTGAATCTTACATTCGAACCTCTGATCAGACGTGTGGTGGGGACCTGTTTTGGTGTCCTCAAAGGTCTACGCAAAACTATGGACCTTCTTCCTATAGAAGCTAGGAGGACGCTGATGCATGCACTTGTCACCTCGCAATTAGATTATGGCAATGTACTGTATCTGGGTGCCACGGTCAAGAGTCCTGACCGGCTTCAGGTGTTGCAAAATGCAGCGGCTCGGTTGGTCCTTAGGCTTCCAAGAAGGGCTGCGTCCAAAAGGGCCTGGGACGCTCTTCACTGGCTTCCTGTCAGGAAGAGAATTGTGTTTAAGGCCCTCTGTACGTGCCACCATATCACCTAAGGCATTGGGCCTAGGTACTTGCAGAATCTCATCACTGTTTACATGCCCGCCCGGTCCCTTAGATCCACGGGGACTGGCCTGATGGTGATCCCTAAATTCAAGAAGGCCCAAATGGGTGGTAGATCATTCCGGCTCTTGGCGGCCAGGAGCTGGAATAAACTCCCTCTTGAGCTTCGGTTGGAACCTTCTGAGACCAGGTTCAGAAGAGAGGTTAAAACACACGTGTCCCTTCATTAATGGGCCTGGGCGCGGTAGTCTGGGCATGGGGGCTCTAGGATCTCTCACTTACTGTAGCGCGGGGACACGCTTCACAAGCTTCCTTATTATTATTAAAGCAGGATGACTACCTGCAGTATGAAAGGGAGCCCAGCCCAGAGCCGCATCTGAAGACCAACACATGTCATGGAGACACTGATCATGCAGCTCGGAGACCCAAGAGGTCCACAACACCCACCGCCACCACCCCCATGCCACCCCAGACGACACCCACCCCTGACTACCACTGAGGCAGCGCAGAACAGGGTAGCAGACATTCCTAACATGCACCAGCCTCAGAGACTCAACGCCAGAGGAAATCATTGCCACTACAGGCACAAAAGGACAACCATCCTCCGCATCCATACCCACATTGCCCACAGGCTGACGGTACCAACACAGCTCACAACCAACATCCCTTCGCAGACAAAGCTGCTGGCTGTGCTGCACCTGTTGGCTCCTGGTACCTCCCAACCAACAGCTGCCAGAGTCGGAGGAGTCTCACGGCCAGCCCTATCAAACTTCCTCACACATGTCTTCGATGCATGTCCACAATAGCAACGGCGGGCCCCTGTATTCACACCACACGACATTTCCAATTAGTAGTGTTCCTGTGCAACCAATCCCAATGTCAGCCATTGCCAGACGCCTCTGTGCCCCAGATCCAAGATTGTGGTAACTGAAATGGAGGTGCGCATGGTCATGAAGTCCATTAGTCAACAGTAGTGCAAAAACAGTCCTTTATTACAAATAAACAAATAAACAATTCAAAAAGCGCAGCCAGCGCCCAACGGGGAACTTCATCAGGGCAACGTGTGGATTTAAGTAACTGCATATGGTGCGGGAACTCCCCAATACAATTCCATACTCTGGAAGGCAGTATTCAGAAACCTGTTGGACAAATGGTTACAATGGTCAAGCGTCCATATAGTCACAAACCCAATCTGGTACAGTGTATAGCACTTGGACAAACCGGAATGCTTACAGGAAAGACAAATCATGCTCAAAAAGACCGTAACAGAAGCACGTGTGGTCATAACCTTCATAGGAAAGAAAAGGAAGGTTACGGTCACACGAACTTCTGCTATGGTCTCATGATGCAGGATTTCTCATACCTGTAAGCATCACGGTTTGTATCAGCTTGATACCCATGCACTTTCACTCCCCCCACCCAGCCACGAGGGCACTGATCGGTGGTGCCTACTCAACTCTGTGTGCCTGCTGCACCCCAGCCCTGGTCCCCAGACCAGTCCGCCGCCCAGCGATGACTGCCTGCCCCTGCGCACCCAAGCCTCAATGCTCACCTGCCACCACATGCGTGTCTTTAAGAGGGCCCACAATATGCTGCTGCAACCTTCTCAGCCAATCACTGGATTCTGCTCCACAGGCCCCCAGCGCACCCTGCTGCACTGCACTGCGGAGTCATGTCTGTGCAGCCTGCTGCCTTCGGCGTACACTGCGGTCCAGCTGGGCTCACAATTCAAATCGAATCTTGATTGACAGGACGGCGTAACGAGGCCTATGCATCATCGCAAGCTGCACGCCCACTCAGCTCTGGTGCCACTAACTCGTAGGCCCGTACCGGCCAAAGTATCTCGGCTGCCACAAACTCTGTGCACTGTAAGTCATCGCCATGTGGCAGTAGGCCCGTGCCGGCCAAAGTGCCTCGGCTGCCACCAACTCTGTGGACGCAAGTCACCGTCTCGTGGAGGTAGGCCCGTGCAGGCCAAAGTGCCTCGGCTGCCACCAACTCTGTGCACCGCAAGTCACCGTCTCGTGGCAGTAGGTCCCTGCCGGCCAAAGTGCCTCAGCTGCCACCAACTCTGTGCACCACAAGTCGCCGTCTCGTGGCGGTAGGCCCCTGCCGCCCAAAGTGCCTCAGCTGCCACCAACTCTTTGCACCCCAAGTCATTGCCACGTGGCAGTAGGCCCATGCCGGCCAAAGTGCCTTGGCTACCACCAACTCTGTGCACCGCAAGTCATGGGCCCTTTATGATTGAGTCTCGTGGTGCGGACGCCATCATATCACCTCCGGCAGTGGGGAATGTGATGTGGTAGGGCCCTAGGCCCTCATGCATAAATAATGACCACAAAGACACACTCAGATAGATAGTGGAGTGGCCTCGAGCACGTGCGCCCGGCCCGTTTTGTTGGCAGGGTCACATGTCCTGTGACGCCTGTTCTGGATGGGTGTGATCTGGGTGCAAACCAGCCCTCAGGGAGTGGCTGTGGCATGCTGACAACTAGACCTGTGATCCGCAGATCATTACAGGGAAGACCTGGGCATGTAGCATTGTCGTTGTCCCCTGTAAGCGTAAGCAGAGTGGGCTGGCCTGGCGTAATCCAGTCCAGAGTAGGAGTGTGAACAATGACCCCAGGGCTCTGGGCGTGGTTCCATTCTGGGCTGGGCAAGGAAGTAACTAATGCGTGTGTCTCTGTTGTAGTGTAAGCGCCGCCCGGACCGCAATCGGTAATGTTGTGACTCAAGTCCCACAACATGAGCAACATGGACGTAAGGGGGACTCACTGACCCTACATACTGGATAGAAACCTCCTGAGGCGGAAGCCGGGAGACTAGCTGCGCACGAAAACTTTTTAAAGCTTTTTAATTGTGGAAACTTTTATGTGTATCTGTTGCTGTGACTTACTACTGCTCATTTGCACAATCCTCCCTGCCACACACCTCCCCCTCAGCCGAATAGGCCCTGGGATCGGGAAAAACACCACCGCCATATTGGGGGTAGAGCTGGGTTGACGGTATAGCTGTTGGGACCTCCCGACCCTGACAGGACTACTTAAGCCTCGCCCACCCCGAGCACCTATTAGAACTGAATAGAAACCTCCTGAGGCGGAAGCCGGGAGACTAGCTGCGCACTAAAACTTTTTAAAGCTTTTTAATTGTGGAAACTTTTATGTGTATCTGTTGCTGTGACTTACTACTGCTCATTTGCACAATCCTCACCTCCCTGCCACACACCTCCCCCTCACCCGAATAGGCGCTGGGATAGGGAAAAACGCCGCCGCCATATTGGGGGTAGAGCTGGGTTGACGGTATAGCTGTTCGGTCCCTCCCTCTTCTCCACCATATAATGAGCACCTCTCGCCGGCCGCGCAGCGGGCGTGCCGCGGGCTCGCCTAAGGCAAGCCCGTCTGCGCCCGTCCGCGACCGGCCGGGGCCAGGGGCCATAACCCCTGGTCCTCTTATGGTCCTGGGGAAGTACTATAGCTCGGGCCTCCTTCATAATCTAAGACCCCCTGCGAGAGCAAGATGCTGCCTCCCATATCATCCCCTGGACTTGCCCACACTGCAATGCAAGACTCATTGCCACTCAGAGGGAAGCCGACCTACAGACCTTTACAATGTTTATTTTAAACTGTAGGTCTCTACCGAAGCATAGCACGGAAATCTCACTACTGTTGGACGAACTTGTTCCCGATGCAATCTTTCTAACCGAGACATGGTTAACCTCTGACGCTGAACCCGACCTAGTGCAAGCACTTCCACCTGGTTATCAAATTGCACGCAAGGACCGCGCCCAGGGGAAAGGCGGGGGACTAGCAATCATTTATAAAACTCAATACTCGTGCCTTTGCACCTCGGACATCATCCCTGACTGTGAAAGTCTGTCCTTCTCCATTAAATTCTCCTCCAACGACTGCTTCTCAGGGATCCTTATTTATCGCCCCCCAGGTCCATCGAACCAATTTCATACTGCACTACATTCCTCTGTAGCAGAATTAGCTACGTCTCCCTCCAATTTTACGTTGCTGGGGACCTTAATATTAACTTTGATAATGGTTCAGATAATACGGTCAAAGAGCTGACTGCAAGTTTGGCGGCAGTTCAGCTGGAGCAATTAGTGCTAGCTCCAACGCACATTAGAGGGCACTTACTGGACCCTGTATTTAGCAACTGTGTTGAACTCAAGACAGGTCCCATTACTCATCTTCCTTGGACAGACCACTTCTTAATCCCTCTTATCTGGTCGATACATAGACCCGTCTCTGGCACTCCCAATCCGCGAAAGATGAGAAACTGGTCTAGGCTCCCATTAGAACAGTGGACTAGCTCCTTGGCAGCCTACAGACCCTCATTTTCCCAGAATCCCTTACTAGATAACAGGGAATTCGACAACTGGATTCGGAAGTCACTTGACACTATACTCCCCTCTAGAAAAATTAGCTTAAAAAGGCCTCGAGAAACAGCCCCATGGTACTCGGAGGAGCTAAGAGAAAAAAAGTGACACTGCAGGAAGCTTGAAAGAAAGTGGCGCCTAGGATATGCCACCATAGACAAAGCCATGTATAGGGAGGCTATTAGAGCCTACAAATTAGAAAAAAAATCGACACAGTCTACCTATTACAGTGGTAAAATCATGCAGGCCAGATCAAAGCCGAGAGAGATCTTCCAAATTGTCAAAAGTCTTACCAAACTTCCCCCACCTATGGTTCCCAACGACAACCCACTCTCCCGCTGCAATGATCTAGCGGAATTTTTCTATCAGAAAATTAATAAAATCTATTCATCATTTGCAGCCACAGTCCCGGAGCCCCTCACCATTGGACCCTCTCTCCCCTCGGAAGCTGATCACCCTCCCCCCGAACAACCCTGGACCATTTTCCCCTGCTAGACCTAGTAACATTGGGACCTCTGATACAACAAGTAAAGTCAGGCTCCCCATGCGACCCCCGACCCCCCAGGCACTATGGTAGCAGCCAGCCAAGTTATTCTTCCCACTCTGATGGAGCTTCTTAACATCTCTCTAACCACAGGTAGTGTCCAACCTACTTGGAAACAAGCTATGGTGAGAGCACTTTTGAAAAAGCCTAACCTTGACCCAACTAATTTTAACAACTACCGCCCCATTTCCCTGTTACCCTGGGTGAGCAAAATCCTGGAGAAATACATTAATTCCCATCTAACAATGTTTCTCGAGAACAACCACCTACTCAATGTCTCGCAGACAGGATTTCGCCCCAAACATGGGACGGAAACGGCCCTGTTAGCCGTGACAGAGAAAACTAGGTGGATCTTGGATCAAGGAGGATCAGTGGCAGTCATCCTCCTCGATCTAAGTGCGGCGTTCGACACGGTATGCCATAAAACTCTGCTGTGTCGACTCCATAATCTTGGAGTATCAAGGAACGCTCTGGCTTGGTTTAAATCCTTTTTGAGCGGAAGGACATTCCAAGTCTTTGACGGCGACTCTTTCTCCTCAAGCAAACCTCTGGATTGTGGGGTACCGCAGGGATCGTCATTGAGCCCTGCGCTATTCAACGTGTACACGAGACCGCTGGCTGAGATTGTTCACCCATATGGTATTAAGATCATCACATATGCGGATGACACTCAGCTGGTGGTCTCACTCGCACAAAAGAACTGTGAAATGGCTCAGATCAATTTGACTACCTGCATGGAAGAGGATAAAAACTGGATGACTACATCGTCCCTCAAGCTTAACGGTGACAAAACCGAGCTTATGCTACTCGGCCCGCCAGCGCTGTCTACCATCGACCTCTTATGGCCCACCAGCTTGGGTACACCGCCCATCCCGAAAGACAACATAAAAAGCCTCGGGGTCTGGCTGGATAAATCTTTAACCCTTAACACCCAATCAACCAAGACATCTGCGACCTGCTTCGGAATCATTAGGATGCTGAAGAAAATCCTTCCGCTCCTACCCTTTGAAGCCAAGCAAGTTGTGGTACAAGGCTTAATTCAATCCCGACTAGACTTTAGCAATGCCCTATACCTAGGGGCACCGGAGTACGTCTTGCAAAAACTCCAGCGGACTCAGAATTGTGCGGCACGCATGCTGCTTCAGCTCCCACGAAAAGCATCAGTAGAATCCGGGTTGAGGACTCTGCACTGGCTCCCTGTTATAGGAGAGAATCAAATTTAAAGCCATGTGCATCTCCCACCAAGCCTACTGGAAATCTGGCCCTAAGATGAATCATCCTCTGCTTTCCCCTTACCACCACAGCAAATAACTTCGCTCTGCCAATGCATTCTTGGCCGCAGCCCCTCGGATTAAGAGATTCAGAGTTGGAGGTAGGTCCTTTACCTTCAACGCTGCCAAACTATGGAACTCGCTCCCTTTACATCTAAGATCCAATCCCAATCGGTCATCTTTCCGCAAGCAGCTTAAAACTTTTCTCTTCACTAACAAGACTTACTCCTAAACTGCTGTACCACAAGGCACTATCCTTTTTCTTTCCTGGCGCTTGGACGCCCGAGGGCAGCAGTCGCGCTCTATAAAACCCCTTTTCATTTAATTTAATTTCATTTCATTCATTCATACGCTCATACTTGAATGATCATATACATGACACATCTGTGTGAATTTGAATGTTTAATGCACATTCAGTGGAGTGTTGTAGCTGGGGCAGTACAGGGCCATGCAAACCCCACTTTACATTGTTGGCCTGTGGAGGGGCAGCCAGAGTCCTTTAGGGAATGACAAGTTCATCGGAAGACGAAGAGTTCAGTCCGCAGTCTGATTGCTGTGTCATTGGTAACCAAGTAGAATATGGCAGCCCATGTCGAGGTCCAAGGTAAGTGTTGCAGAGTGTATCTGAGGACAGTGGAAGGTGATGACGCAGAGGGCAGAACCAAGCAGAAACAAGCCACATGGCGGAGATGAATGCTACTGTGTCCTTCTTGCTGCTGAGGCAGAATCTTCATGTAAATACAAGCCCTAGGAAACCCAGGGCTGCTAGTCGCACAGCAATTGGGCAAAACGCCTCTATAATTTAAATGGTATTTTTCACAAGTATTCAAATTTCAGGTTAACATTTATTTTTCAAAGAAAAGTTATCTTTCTCTTCCACATTATACATCAAAATATATATTAGTATCTACTTGTTTCACAAAGTATTCGTGGTCAAAAAACATGAGGCACTTGAAAATATTAACACAACATATTTTCAATCCAAGTGAAATTATAATAACGATTCATCAGTAATTGAAATTCAAAAAGCAAAACCCAATGCATTTCGGGTGCATAATGCACCCTTCTTCAGGGGATTAAACAGTTGCAAACAAAATTCAATGGTCCTTGAGTGAGTGATCTCTCAGATTGCGGGTTCAACAGGATCTAAAAAGCAACAAACCAAACTCTAATAAGTAATTCCATATATACAGGTTACATCTCGCAAAAACGTGCTGGAGTGAACACTGAGGAAGAGCAACCAAAGGTACACGCCACCATAAAACACCCGTGTTTCATAGAGCCATCACTAAATATAAAGTGTGCAGGTCTAAACAACTTGTAAAAGAAAGCAAGTTTAAAAAGAAGTATTTACATTCTCAGAAGTTAGAAGCATGCTCATAACTATATCAACCTATAAAAACGTGCTGCGGGTAATTACACCAAGTGTACTACTGTGCTCGACTTCAGCATCTACGTCCTCTGATGTATCATGTGCCTCACATGTGGGTGGTGTTATTTTGTCTGCATCGCTGTGTGGCAGTGACACATCAGGGGCCAGAGGTGGAATGTCTGCCGCACTGTGTGGCACTGACACTTCGAGGACGGAGATGTGGATGGAGTGGTAGCAGCAGCATTCATCCGCGCAGGCCTTGTGGCAGGAATGCCATGATGAGGGCCTGCAGGGCATGGAAGAACACAGCTACCTCTCACTCGTGTGCAGCAGTGGCAGCCGTTCTTTCCACCTGCATCCGCTCCATGTTCTCCATGATCCTCCGCATGTGTCCCAACTCCTGGCTGTATCGCTGGAGCCACTCTGACTAGACAGTTGTTCTTGTCTCCGAGTCAGGACTCCAGCAATGTCAGCCATGGATCGTTGGAGAGCATGGAGTGGACTATGGTTGTCCGTTAGGGACTGTGAGTGGTCCCTGATAGGACTTAGACACCCACGTATGGCATCTAGTTTGGATGCCATGAGGTCACACCCCACCCACACCTGCTCAGCCATCTTCTCCTGGCACCATAACTCACAGCGTTGGAAGGCCAGGCGTTGTTCGTGGGGGTCCTGGGGGTGCGTGCTTCCTGCTGTGTGATCTGTGCAGGGGGTGGGGTCTCCGCCAAAGCTGTCCATGAGCTCTTGGAGGGTGTCCGTGTCGAAGGTGGGGAGGTCCTCTTTGTCATCAGTAAAGAGTTGTTGGGTCTGCTCTGCAGGAGGTGTTGATTCTCGCTCTGCAATGTGAAGGGGAGATGCAGTTTAACATTGTGTTCACATATATGTTGACGCATTGTACATGTTTACATACAAACTGCCTGACAGTGCACATTGTAACTGTTTGGGAGGAGCTGCCTATTTGGTGCGGGACAGTGGACATTTCGACAACATCACGGATTTGTGTTTGTACTTGTACATTATCAACTCACATTTCCCTGCTATGTCAAATGTGATTGGCCAGTTTCTACACACAAGCGGCACCAGTTGTGTCCTCTGTTCTGCTGTGAATGTGTTGCAGTTTGTACCACATTGTTGTTAATGTTGATGTGCTCTGAATGTTACGTGTGTGTGCTGCATTTTGGGAGAGTCGCCCCTGCAGCTCTGATATGGCTGCCCCTTATCCCTTTCATGCGGTATGCCTTTGACTTCTGTGCTTATACCGTGCTGAGATGTTGCATACTTGAGTACATTGGGCTCTTGGTGGGAGTTGGGAGTCTGGGGCATGGTTTATCCACAGATGTGTTGTTGACGCCAGGGGTTGTTTGTGCACGTGGATGTGTCAGAATGTGACCTGCTCCTTTACAGATGTGGTCCACACTCAGCCACCTCAAGGTCATGGAGTGCAACATTTCATGATATATTGACTGCAGCAATGCTATTCGTCATGCAGTGTCACTTGCATTGTCAATGTTTCTCACAGACAAGCCACTTTGCTGGGTTTAGCACATGTGCATGGGTTGGTTGTGAAATTGGTGGTGTGTGGGAAGGGCATAAAGTCGATGGAGGCCTACTTGCTAATTCTAGGTGTGCTGCAGTGTGCCAAGGGGGTCAGGGACATGATCCAAAGTCATTGTGGGTGTGCACTGTGCTATACCTAATTGTGTATGTGTGCCATTGTGCCCATCTCCCCCGTCCCCCCAGTCCCTGGTCATTACTCACCCTGTTGCTGTTGTGTCAGGTCATGTTGAGCAGTGTCCAGACCCCCGACTCCTGCGACCGTCTCCACACTGATGACTGTGGACACCATTTCCTCCATCTCATCCAGCTCCTCCTGTGGCGCTGGACTCTCACCTCCAGTCTGCATTGCTGCCTTCTGGTGGTTGCAGAGTTTCTGCTTGGTTTTGTGCTTCACATCATTCCAGCACCTCTTGACCTCTTCCCTTGTCCTCCTCAGCACTCTGACTGCATTCACCTTGTCCACAATGGACTGCCATATCCCATTTTTTGTTGCCAATGACACAGTGGAGGTGATAAACAGTAGGTGATGGTGTTCAATCACCTCTGTTATCTGGGTCCTGTTTTTCTGGGACTGAACCGCGTCTTCCTCTTCTTCTTCTATTTGCCCTTCCCTGATCCCGAGGTCCCAGGCTGGTCCTCCGTGGGGCTTGTGGTGTTCTGGTTGTCCTCTGTATTTGCTTTGGCTACCTCCATTGTGCTTCGCAGTTGTTTTGGTTTTGTTTGTGGTTTTTTCCTTTCTACTTTTATAGTGATTTTCCCGCCTGATGTGTGTGAATTGCAGGCCTGGTGCAGATTATCGCAGAATTTTTTATCACGATGGGGCCCTTCACAACTTTTTACACGTTCTGGTTCAGAATGTTATTGCCACCCCGGTGATTTTATCGTAGACATTTGACGCGTTATCAGGAAACTATTGCATGCTACCACCGTGTTGTGAATACGACGTTAACACAGAATTATTTTCCCATGATAGATGGCGATATGAAACATTGCTTTAAACTAGTTTGGCGATGATTATCGCACGTTCTTTAGACTATTATCCTTGGTGTTTTATCACATTGCATGTTAAGTATTAACCATCTCCCCTCTTCATCCTTTTCCTCAGAAATGAATTGGATTTTCAAAGATTTATGACAATGTATTGCAACTCTGTGCTTTTTCCCCAGAGCAGGAGAATAGAAAACCTTGCCCACCCATCTTCTCCTCAATTTTGAATTTTCAATATCTGATAAATGAGTCTCCTGCGGGAAAACGAAATGTGCATTAAGTTTTGCTAAATGAGTGAGAACACGTTGTCTTTTAATTGGAGAATTTAAACCCCTGACTTTCCAGAAAACCATTGTCAAGACATTTGTGAGCAAACAAAATGTAAAAAACAATCAGACTTTGATTGAAAAAGAGCATAGCTAAGCCTGAGAGGAGAAAGGAGAGAGGATGTATAACAGAGAATAAGATAAGTTAGAACTGGGTAAGCAGACAAACAATAAGAATAACATACCTAACAAAAACCTTATGAAGGTGGGGGAGGGACCACATGAGGAAGACATCACGTCTGGTCCAGAGGGAGTGACATGACGCTGAAATGGAGGCGACGTGACAAATAATGGAGAACGAGGGTATCCACAACAAATAGACATCACCTGCAGGATAAAAAAGAACATTTTAAAATATGAATCAGAGACAAAACAACCTATTAGGCAATAATACTGAAACAAGAAAACTCATCAGTTTCAAAAATAGCATAGTAAATAAAACAATGCTAGCAACAACTAATCTTAACAACTAAAGCAGTCATTTTGTAGCTGCTATGGGGAGGACGTCCATAACATTAGCTTTGCAGGACGTAAGAAAGTCATGCAAATGAGAAGGATCCTTTTGTATTATGAGTAACTTTGAAAAAGCATGGGTGAAAAAGACAAAACCGGGCTCTTATGGAGTGAAGGGCAGGTCTCATGCTCAGAAAGTCTCTTCTTCTGTCTGCTGTGGCTTTGTCATAATCTCGAGAAAAATATAAGACATGACCAGACCTTATGATTTTCTTAATGTGACGCACAGTTGAAATAACCTGCATTAAATGTGTATACTCTAAGAAGAAGAGGATGCTGCCTCTTGGTCTCTTGGAAGGTGAAGCAGCCAAAGGAGAACGAGCCAGTCTAGGAGCTCTCTGGAAGTTAAGTTGCAAATTCTATGGTAACTGTAGGATCTGGGGTAAACAATATTTGAAAAAAGAAATAACATCTGCCCCTTCTTTGCCTTTGGGAAGACCATATATGGGTAGGTTATTACGTCGATTTTGATGTTCAAGGTCTTCGACTTGTCTCTGCAGTGAAGAGACTTGTACCTGCAAGGAGTTTACTTTAAGAGATATTTCATTGAGGTGTGAGATTTGTTGCTCCGCCGAAGACAAATGTTCTTCCATTAGTGACCAACTTTCAGTTAGAGTTTGCAATTTAGCATTGGTGTCCTCAATCAAAGGGCACAGAGCCCTGATTCCTTCCAATAGTATGTCAAGCGAGGCTGCAGGCAGAGTTTTTGTATGTGAGGGTGGGTCTTTCTTGAGCCCTTTTAACTTGTGATTTATTTGGCTTGAGATGACCCTGCAGGTAAATTATAAGAAGAGCCTGTATCTGAGGTGAGGTTTTCCATTGTGGAAGAGAAGGTCAAGGCCAGCAAATGTCTTCGTAACTTACCTACCGAATACTGAGTTGTGGAAAGAAGAACTTCAGATCAAGTCACACAAAAAAAATGACCAAATGCAAATCCAATGTGAGGAAATTAATATTTTTTCACAAATATGTTGACAGCTGATGCAAAAACTAGCATACCATTCAAGAAAAAAGGGAAAAAAAGCATAGCGTAAAGAGAAAGTCTCTGGATTTTTTTCTCAGTAAGCTAGAAACCTGTTAATGTTGACGCAGTAATCCAATTCTGTCATCAGCTTGGAGGAGAAACTACAATTGTATTTAAAACTTGTCAAAAAGTCCAGGAAGCTAAGAGACAATCCTTGCAGGAACAATGCCTTTAAGAAAATAAGAAACTCCTATGTAGCCATTACCTTTAAAGAATAAGAACAGCCTTCAAGGAAGGAGCTTGCCAAATTATTTCCTCACAGAACAGGCTGATTTCCCTCATGGGTAAAATGGCGGCCGACTGTGAGGGAGAAAGAGAAAGCCCTTCATCCTGGTTTGTGGGCCTCCTCGCGACTTAAAAAGTATAAAAAATCCCTCCGCTGAGCATGCCCTATGCAAACCGGGCCACACAGCGAGGAATTAAGCGAGGGAGCAGCCATCATGCCGCCGACATCCGCGCCGACTTCCGGAGCCTTATTAAGCCATCTTTGCCTCGAGGTAAGCCATGCCCGACTCCAAAATTAAAATCACTTTCTAAAAATAAAATATAGAGTCTCAATCCAACAATGTTTGCCAAATTTTAAAGATGGTGCCTTTCATGTTTCAGTTTAAAAGACAGACTTTTTCTACAGTTCTATTTACCCACACAGGTGACCTTTGTTATGTCTTTTACATTTACTGTCCATCCATATATCTTCAATTTGTACTTAAGGATGCTTTTTCATAAAGTACTTGCAATTATCTTAATTTCTCTGGAAAAATCGTGTAATTCAAGTCAAATCCATCCAACACCTCCTTGAATCTGGTCGTGTCTCCTTCCATCAGGTGTGTCTTTTGATGGAAGGCAATGATTGATGTAATGAATTAAAAAAAAGTAGAAATCCTTTCCCTATGGCAAATGTTAAGTCCTCTGGAAGTTGTGATAATTCAAAATAGTGGTAACCTTATATGATAAAGATCAATTCAAAATGGTCAGGCGATTTCAGTAGATGTTTCCTAAGTTAAATTTGCCCGGCGTAAAAACGCCTCTAATACCATACGAAGTTATTCAATAAAGAGGCAGGCGCTGGAGACAGGAAGACAGGAAACAAGTTTTATTCCGACGGAGTAGAACACATCAGATCGGACAACAAGGTATCGTCTCGAGGTGCTCTCTCAGCCTCTTTGAGACCTGGTCTTTTATACACTGGTTTAAGACATGTGAACGTTCTTTATTACAACAAGGACATTGTGAAGTATGAGAACGACATCCCCGGCACCCCCCAGTTCCGGCCCCTTCCAACACATGACAACAGTAGAGGCCCTTTCCCCTCATATGATTGGGAGGGGCTATCACGCAGCTGAGTGTTCTGCCGATTCCTTTGGAATGTGTGCGCCTGATCGAATCTCAGGGGGTGGGGAGGTCATGATCAATAGTGGCTCCTTTCAGGAAAAGCGAGTGCATACAGTAGTGGGCAATAAACTATATCCTCGGGCTAAAGGATGACCAGCGGTTCGTACAGGCAGTCGGGCTCAGAGGAAGGGGTCATCAAAGGAGGGGTATTCATGGGCGGAAAGGAGGTGTTGGTCAGGCGCGGGGTGTGATTCCCTGAGACAGAGTCATGGGAGGGTAGGGTTCATGACTTGTGCATGTGAGTGCGGGGGCAGCCAGGGTGCGCGGGGAAGGCTTGCAAGGTTCAGGGGAGTGTGCTGACGGGCGATCGCGAACAGGGAGACCATGGTACCTAAAATGGCTGTCATGTATGCTCGTACGTGAGTCTGCAAGATGGCGTAGATGATGTTCAGTACACGAACTAAAATTCCACAGTCCTCCCTTTAACATGTCTCGCCAGCTTGTCAGTTCGGATCAATCCCCATGAGACCACGCACCTCTATCTCATATAGGGGACTCATGTGCTCAGTTTTAAAGTTCAAAGTCTTTGGGCACATACAGTTGGAAATGAGTGCACATAAAGGTGGTAAACATTGAATACCTAAACAACACCCACATAGTATCATGATTGGTATCAATAAAAACGTGAACAATCTCCATCCCCAGTTCTTCAAAGTGTCCCAGAACCAGCCTCCAAGCGACCATCCTTCCTGCTCCTGGTGAACCTCCGAGGACAGTCTGTGGAGGTGTTCGATTGCTTTGTAGACTCAAGGTGAGCTATCTGGCACGTAGGTGCAACAGCTGGAGCCGATGATGCGGCATGCACCTCCACGGTCAGCCAGAACCACATCTAGAACAAGACGGTTTTGAAGAGCCACCAGGCGGACTGCCTGAAGCTCAGCCGTGTTGTTAGCAAGGATGCCAGCGGTGATGTTAATGGTTGTTTCTACTGCCTGAGTCAGGTGTCGGATAGCGCGGCTATTTGCCATTGGTCCCCACAGAGGAACAAGTCCCTTTGCTGCATCCAGGAACTGTGCTCCGGTGGAGTCGGCTTGTTCAACATCTCCGGCGCGCTTTTGCCGGTGGTGGTAGGCTGAAGCCACATACGTGGGAGGAAGAATGAAGGCGATGTAGCACGTACCCCTCCAGCTTTTTGGGAGCCAAGTGTAAGCTTTGGTGCCACAAACAAAGTACATATTCGGGGAAGCAACAAAGGAGGGGGGGTCAACTGAGACCAATGTTTTGGTGATGCGACAAGAACTGTGACCCACCAGCTGCGTTCCTTGTCCTTCGAGGCATACGAGTCCTGTGACATTGATGACAGACAGGGCCACGGTCAGGGTGGCAGCCGTTTGTTTCCGCAGGTGGGAGAAGGTGGGTCTGGCTGGATTGTGGAGCACTTGCATTTCGACCCTTTCTTTGGCAGGGATGTTCGTAAGGAAGGTTGAACCTGAAATTGCAGGGCAAAAGGGAGCAGGCGTCTTTCCTGTTTTGTTCAGCCAGAACCCATAGTAGAAGTGTGACACTGTTTGACCAGAAGCGGCGTTGTCCTTGTGGCTTTCCTGCATGAGGATCAACCAGGCGAGGCAGGAGCCGTGAACTGAGAAAGGAGAAGGGATGAAGGGGATGGAGTGTCCGGTAGCATGTGGGAGCAACCCACAGATCCAGCAGTTCGTGGCATTTGCAGCAAGGTTGTGCTGGTGCAACAGTTGTACGAAGGAATTGTTCCAGAACTCCTTACGCCTTTCTCGGAGCTGAGGTGAAAGGGTGATCAGGTGGTGCTCTTTCATGGTGGTTGGCTGGACAGTGGTTGGCAACATCTGGTGAGCGGGTGTGCTTTCCTCCAAGATCCAGAAGGAAGTCATGAGGAGGAGGCAAAAGAGGAAGACAATGAAGAAAGCGATTGTCTTTGATTTGTGCAAATTATCAGTCTTTGGGTTCCTGTAGCGGGTATTTCCTGTTGCTTCCGACGTCTTCTTATCTGGCGCTTCCATCATCTTCTTATCTGGCGCTTCCATCATCTTCATCTTCAAGGTGCTCGGTAGTGGGCAGAACCACAGACTTTGTTTAGCTTCTCTCCGGGTAACCCTTGGTTGCTTTGGGTCACCGTTCCGAGATTTTTAACTTAGTCAGTGGCCTACTTAGCCGAAGCTCCCTCCTTTCGACGCAGGAAATACCCTTCTCGGGAAGGCACAGTGGGATCAGAGTGTTTTGCAAGTTCAAGTGCCTCGGTATCAGGATAGCAGTTCAGTGATGGTCGGTCTTTGTTCAGGAGCTCTTCTTGGGTGCTGACGTTGTCTGTCGTGGCCAGGGTCGAGGAAACCTTCTTGCAGTGGTGTGCGTGCAGCCAGTTCTTCTTCCCCTCCACTCGAAGAGCCGTCCGAGTGGTGATCAGTACTTGCCAGGGGCCCGTCCACCGGGGTTCCAGACTCTTCGCTCGTTGAAAGTTCCGGACTAGGATGTAGTCCCCCGGTTGGATATCGTGACCGGGACCCCTGGAAGCATCGGGGATGGCCTGCTGCACCTGTTGATGAATGACAGACAGCGTTTTAGTTAATTTGTATAAATAATCTGACAGCAGGACGTCGGGGACGTCGTGAATGGAGGTCGGTTTGGGGGCAGTCCAGAGGTTCATAGGCCGCCCAAACACAACTTCGTAGGGGGTCAAGTGGTGCTTAGTGGGAGTGGGGCGCATCGATAGTAATGCCAGTGGAAGGGCATCTGGCCACTTAAGTCCTGTGGTGGCCACTATTTTTGACAGTTTCAGTTTCAGTGTAGCGTTGTGTCGTTCAACCAGGCCAGCGGATTGGGGGTGGAAGACTGCATGGAACCTCTGTTTTACCCCCAACCCCTTCAGGATTAGTTGGATAACTTCAGCTATGAAGTGGGGGCCATTGTCGCTCCATAAAATTCGACAAAGGCCGTAGCGAGGGAAAGACTCTTTCAGTAGTACTTTGGCAGTAGTCATGGCAGTGTTATCTCGGGTCGGATAGGCTTCCACCCATTTGCTGAAGGCACATACAATGACTAATACGTACTTCAGGCCTTGGCACCTCTCTAATTGGATGTAATCCATCTGGAGGACCTCAAAGGGGTGGTCGGGGATCCCAAACCCTCCCCGGGGTACCACAGTTCCTTTCCCGGGGTTGTGTTGTAGGCAGATAAGGCACTGCTGGACTAGGCGTTTGGCCGAGTCGGGGATCTTGTTATTGTGCCAGACTTTGGAAATGAGTTCAATCATGGGGGCAGAGCCTATGTGTGCAGGGGAGTGTGCCATTGTCAGTATGGGGATCAAATATGCAGCAGGCAGTAACCATTTGTTCGTGTCTTTTGTCCGCCAGCAGCCTTCATCGTCCCTTAGACTGACCCGTGTCTATTTAGTCAGTTGGAGAGGTGTGCTAGCCGACTGGATGTCCCTAATTGTTTCCCTAGCGTCGGTCCATTTTTCTGCTTGTGACCTGGTCACATACATGCGTGTCGTTGTCATATTCTCAGCGGTGGTCCGGGCAGTGGTGTCGGCTAGTGCGTTTCCCTGTCCAACTAAATCTGTCACCTTCTTGTGTGCCTGGCATTTGATCACTGCTAATTGTTTGGGGAGAAGAACTGCTTCAATCAGGGCGGAGACTAAATCTCCGTGAAGGATGGGCGTACCGTGGGACGTCAGGAATCCCCTTTCCCTCCACAGGAGGCCAAAATGATGCACCACCCCGAAGGCGTACTGGCTGTCCGTGTAAATGTTTGTCGTGGTTCCTGCTGCTATGATACATGCTCGTGTGAGGGCAATTAGTTCTGCTGCCTGTGCGGATCGTTGTGTGATGCGAGCTGTTTCGACTACTGTTCGAGCTGTCGTCACCGCATAGGCAGCAGAAGTGGTGCCGTCTGGGAGTTTGATACAAGAGCCATCTACGCATAGTTCTCCATCAGGATCTGTAAAAGCAATGTCTCGGAGGTCAATTCTACTCCTAGTCTGTTCGTCCGTGAGGGTCACACAGTCATGTATAGGGGGTACATCGGGGTCATTTTCGGGCAGGGGTAACAGTGTAGCAGGATTCAATGTCGTGCATCTCTTCAGGGTGATGTGGGGTGCAAGTAGAGTCAATTCGTACCCTGTCAGTCGTGCACTAGTCAGGTGTTGAGTCTTGGTCTGGTTCAAAAGGGTGTCAACTGCATGGGGCACTAATACCGTGAGAGAGTTCGAAAGCACAATTCCCTCACTCTGGCGGATAGAGACAGCAGCAGCGGCTACTGCTCGAAGGCAGGCAGGTAGAGCTCTGGCGACTGGATCAAGAGTGGCAGAGAAGTAGGCACAAGGGCGTTGTTTGGCGCCGATGGGCTGAGTTAGAACAGACAATGCGCATCCCTCCCTTTCGTGAGTGAAGAGGGAGAAGGGCTTGGAGTAATCTGGTGTTCCTAGAACGGGTGCCGAGCAAAGGGCATCCCGCAACTCCTTAAAGGATGCTTGGCATTCGGGGGTCCAAGGGAGTGGGAACGGAACATCTTTGGCCAACAGGGAAAGTAGGGGTTTTATAATGAGACTGAAATTTGGTAACCATTGCCGGCAGAAAGAAGTAAGGCCCACTAATGAACGGACTTGCTTCTGTGTTTTTGGAATGGGGGTGTCTAGGATGGTTTGGATTCGGTCGGGCGTAAGTTTCCTCCCTTCTTTGGACAGGAGATGGCCTAGGTATGTCACTTGGGACTGGCAGAACTGCAGTTTCTTTTTGGAGACTTTGTGGCCATTCTCCGCAAGAAAGTGCAAGAGTTGGATAGTGGCTGTGATTGCAAGTGGAGTGGTGTCGGCCGCCAAAAGGATATCATCGACATATTGGATCAACACTACTCCATCTGGTAGCTGGACGGCGTCCAGCTGTCTTTTGAGGGCCTGGCTGTAAATGCTGGGACTTTCAGTGTAGCCCTGGGGAGCTCTACAAAATCGGTATGAACGGTTTTTTAAAGTGAAGCCGAAGAGATAACGGCTGTCTGGATGGATGGGGATAGAGAAAAATGCATTTTTAAGATCAATAACGGTGAAGGTGGTGGCAGTGGACGGGATGAGAGTCAGAATGGTGGCGATGTCTGAGACTACGGGGTACTGTGGCACCACCACTTTGTTGACTTCTCGCAGGTCGATGATGAAGCGGTACGCTTTCTCATCTCCCTCACCTTGCTTCTTAACAATGGGTAGGATAGGGCTATTGCAGACATTACTAACCACTTCCTCTATCACTCCTGCATCTACCAAGGACTGAATAATCGCTACCAATGCCTTCTCGCCTTCGGGCGATATCCGGTACTGTGGGAGTTTCGGGAGTATTGCATCTGGTCGAACAGTTATGTGTACAGGATCGATCATCATTCGTCCTACATCCGAGTCGTTTCTGGCCCATAGGTACAGGGGTAGGGTATCGAGCAAGGATAGGTCAGCATCTGTTATGGCGTACATATGTCGTGCGGGGTAGGGTCTGGACATGCTCGGGTTGTCGTACAGGATGACTCGGACTCCATCCGGGGAACACCTAATAGTAGCTCGGAAATGTTTCAGTAAATCAATACCCATAATGGCGTCAAGGGAGTTGGAGGAGAGCAGAAACGTGGTGTCAGTGGGATTGTTTCCTAGGTCAAAGGAGATAGGTACAGACAGGGGATTAGTGGAGGGCGTTCCATCGAAACCTATCGAGGTAATGTGTGAGCCAGACAAGGGTGCCCTTGGAATCAGTCGTTTTGATAATACACTACGTGTCGCTCCAGTGTCTACCAAAAATGGAGACTTTGTACCCAGGACCTTAGCAGTGACGTAAGGACCTTGCTGGTCAACACAGAGCTCGACTGGATCCCTCCCTTGCCCCTGGCAGTCCTATGCAGAGTCGTGAGCATTGTTACAGTCGGACTGTTGGCACTGATTCTGTCGGGGGCGGTCAAATGTGTTTGGTCTGCCAGGTCGGTCATTGGTGGTGTTGTAGGTCTGCCCTCGCCCCTGCCCTCCAGTTTTTGGGCCATTTGTCATGTCCCTTGTCTCTTTATTTTTAATCATTTCCCGAAGGGCCGGGCATTGGGACTTCCAATGTCCAAATTCTTTACAAAATGCACACTGGTTCTCATCGAGGTCGGTTCGTGGAGCACCAGGTGTGGGGTTGCGGCCTCTAGGGGGCGAATTCCTAGGGGCATTCGACTGGTAGTTTCCCCTATACCGTTCCCTTCCTGTAGTCACTTCTTGTAATTGAGCAATCATCACTCGTTCCTTTAAGTCCTTTTTCTTTTTCTCATTCGCCCTCTCGTTCTCATTCTTTTGGTGTTCGTAATACTGAGCCATCTGAAGGATAGCTGCAGGTTTGGAGGCTCCCCAACTACTCTCACTCGTCTGTAACTTTTGGGAGACCTCTTGCGATAGCCCTTTTACGTAGTTTTGCACGAATAGGTGTTGTCCGGTTGCGGTGGTCATGTCTTGGCCACTGTAGTCGGAGAAAACCGTCTCAAATCGGGAGAAGTATTCTGATACGTCCTCCTGAGGTTTCTGGCGGCAAGCCGTGACTACCGACCAGTCTACCTTCTTTTCTGGGATCAACGTCTTTAGCTTCTGCACTATTTTGTCGGGGAGTTCCAGTATGTCTTTTACAGGTTTCTTTCCGGGCTCTCGTTGCCTATCTAGTTCATCGAGTTGTTTCGAGGTGTGTCCGAACAGATCTGTGTGGTCGGCTTTCCGGATTTGCTTCCACACATCAGCCGGTAGACACAACCCGAAAAACAAATCAATGTCCGATAGAGTCATTATGGTTGAGCCCAAGGCTGTGCCTAGTTCGGTATAAAATGCTGTAGGGTTCTTTCTTAAATCGGGCAGGGTTTGCCTAAAAGTTAAAATATCTTGCCGATCCCATGGTTGGTAAACCCAGTTGTACACAACCCTCCCTTTTGCATCTGCGTGGTTGATATCATCGTTTGTTCCCTGACCTCTTGGGGGAACCCAGTAGGGGGCGGCTTCTCTGATAGGCATCATAGTGTTGGCTGCTTCTAATGAGGGCTCAATCGTCTCAGGGACTGTGATCTTGACCTCTGGTTTCTGTTCCGCGAGGTGGCGGAAAACCTCAAGCGTTTGCATGAAGAGGTCCGTCACATCGCTCTCAGTCCCATCTCCATCTGAACCGTAAAATGAAATGCCGTCTGTGACTACCGGCATGTGAATTGTGCATATTCATCGTATATTCTTCGCTCTCCTTCCGTTCTACCAGGGTCTTTGCTATCTGGTCGATTCCATCCCGCTCATCTTTGCTCAACCTATTTGGTCTGGCTGTTAGCTGTTTGCCAGTCTCGAGTTCATCTGGTGTTGTTACCAATGCGGCTGGTGCGAAGGCCGTAAGAGCCGGGGCACTAGCGCTAGAGTCACCCACGCCTGCACTTTGAACTGGTGAGTGTTGTGCTAGAGGTTGGCAGGGAGCATAAGGAGGGGGCATGTAGATAGTTGGAGGACCGAGCAGTAACTCGTCATTTGCCCGCTGTTTGGAGGGCATCTCCGGGTAGAGCGTAGGGGTGGTCCTGACAGGGCATTGGCCTGCCAGTCCTGATTCTTGTGTTTGTTTAACTTCCTCTCTTCTTCTTATTTCGTCATCTAGTTCTTTTGCGGCCAGATGGGCTGTTTTTTGTAATTCTTTCACTATTTTTGCTTCTTCTCTTTTCCTTCGCTGTTCTGCTTCTTTGCGCAACATGCCAATACTATCGAGCATAGTGGGCGTTGCCTTATTTATTTTTACAGCTGCTTCTAGT
The DNA here is from genome assembly GCF_964261635.1 of Lissotriton helveticus. Lineage (NCBI taxonomy): Eukaryota > Metazoa > Chordata > Amphibia > Caudata > Salamandridae > Lissotriton > Lissotriton helveticus. Next base: position 470,141,179 of record NC_136070.1, read on the forward strand.
GTTTTTATTTTATTTTCATCAAAAGAACCTATCAGTGGCCACTGACTTTCAGGATCTTTCTTTGTATATTTATGCCATAACTTACTATAAGCTATGGCGACTAGTCCTTGCTTAGTAAACATGTCCTTATTAGGGGTGCCTTCCAGTGGAGCTGGATGGTTCATCTCTAATAAGCGGTCCGGGTTGACCCAACTATTAACCAATGGGGAGAAGATAGGCATGACGGATTACAATGGGGGGCAAAAGCCTGCACTACCTATCTTTTCACTACTTGCAAAGACTGGACAGAATATTCTATTCTACGCTGTTTGCAAATAGAGAATACCTCCAGAAAGAACCAATTCCAAACAGTCAATGTTTGGACAAACAATCAATCAATGAGGAACGAAATAGGCACGACGTGTTAAAGGTTTGCGTTACCTACCCTTCACTATCTGCAAAGGGAGAGAGAATATTCCTATTCTTCCCCGTTTGTAGGCAGAGAAGATCCTTAAGAGAACCAACTTCGAACAATTCAATGCTCGATTCAAACAATCAATCAATGGGGAGAAAAATAGGCACGGCAGATTACAATGGGGGACAAAAGTCTGCGTTACCTATCCTTCACTATCTGCAAAGACTAAACAGAGTATGGCGATTCTGTGCTTGTTTGCAAATGGAGAATCTCTCAGAGACAATCAATAAGTAATACTAGTATTTTCAAACAATCAATCAATCAATTTCGCAATTTGTCGTTTGTCACGACCTTACCCGGACCGCATGGACAGTTTCTCGTCTTCCGCTTCCAGCGCCCGATCGTCCTCTACTCTCTGTTGCTATCGCGGCACTCCTGGTGGTTCCCAGTCAGGACCGTAGATCACTCGGGAGAGGTCTGCTCGGAATCAGTGAAGTTCAGATGATCGGCTGTCAGACGAGGGTCTATCGGACAGGAGCTCTCCCGATCGTTGCAGTCGTTCACTCTGTCGTCGGGACCTCTCCCACTGGATCCACGTGTTGCTGATGGGCCCCGCGTTTGGGACGCCAATTGATAAAGATCAATTCAAAATGGTCAGGCGATTTCAGTAGATGTTTCCTAAGTTAAATTTGCCCGGCGTAAAAACGCCTCTAATACCATACGAAGTTATTCAATAAAGAGGCAGGCGCTGGAGACAGGAAGACAGGAAACAAGTTTTATTCCGACGGAGTAGAACACATCAGATCGGACAACAAGGTATCGTCTCGAGGTGCTCTCTCAGCCTCTTTGAGACCTGGTCTTTTATACACTGGTTTAAGACATGTGAACGTTCTTTATTACAACAAGGACATTGTGAAGTATGAGAACGACATCCCCGGCACCCCCCAGTTCCGGCCCCTTCCAACACATGACAACAGTAGAGGCCCTTTCCCCTCATATGATTGGGAGGGGCTATCACGCAGCTGAGTGTTCTGCCGATTCCTTTGGAATGTGTGCGCCTGATCGAATCTCAGGGGGTGGGGAGGTCATGATCAATAGTGGCTCCTTTCAGGAAAAGCGAGTGCATACAGTAGTGGGCAATAAACTATATCCTCGGGCTAAAGGATGACCAGCGGTTCGTACAGGCAGTCGGGCTCAGAGGAAGGGGTCATCAAAGGAGGGGTATTCATGGGCGGAAAGGAGGTGTTGGTCAGGCGCGGGGTGTGATTCCCTGAGACAGAGTCATGGGAGGGTAGGGTTCATGACTTGTGCATGTGAGTGCGGGGGCAGCCAGGGTGCGCGGGGAAGGCTTGCAAGGTTCAGGGGAGTGTGCTGACGGGCGATCGCGAACAGGGAGACCATGGTACCTAAAATGGCTGTCATGTATGCTCGTACGTGAGTCTGCAAGATGGCGTAGATGATGTTCAGTACACGAACTAAAATTCCACATATAAATAAAAGCTGTGAACACTCCTCTCAAATGGGGCTAAGAGAAGAATGAAAGAAACAAAAGATACAAAAGATGAGGAGGATAAATGTAACGCCCATCGTAAACTATTTGTAGATAAAAATAGAGGACATTAAAAATGGATGCTAAACAGGTATTGCCCGCCTAAAAAATACTTCACAATTCTACTTTAGATTTTTTACGGTAATAATTTAATTCCTATATTTGGTGATTACCTATGAGGCTTTGCAGCCTTTTACTTTAAACCTGGCGAATTTGCCATTGGGAATCGTATTTAGTATTGGGTATGATGATAATGATGAATCAAAGCACTGATTCTGCCTTAATATGGTGTGCTCTGATGCAGGAGTTTCATTATGGATGATGAAACGGAGCATAATGGAAAACTAGAATAGATTAAAGCATGTCAAGGAAAAAAAATAATAACAATGAGATGACGTGATATTTTACATCACTAAATTGCAAAAGAAGAGGTTGAAGTTCTTTAATTTAAAAACAAATATTTGAGATGAATAATCTCAGCTGCGTTCTGCACAATACATTACACAAAATATAAATATAATGGCCTTGCTTCTCTGTTCATTAGTTGCTGGCAGTCTCCTCTGATCTCTGTTGTTTGTCTCTTTGGAACTGTACCTGTCTTCTGGGGATTAGTTCATTGTCACTTGCCAAGTGAACACTGAAGACAGAGAGATCATAGGCCACTGTCTTCTTCAAAGTGGAGCTTAAACCTTGCCAAATGCATTCTTTGTCAATTATTTATGGATCTTGTATGTCTCTGTTGTAAGCATGGCTGTCCTTTAAAGCTTTGAAGTGAATGTAGTCAAATACCAAAATTCCAGAGTCACACCTGCTGTAGTTTGGACTCTCATAGTGCACCTATTAGCAATATTGTTTCTAGTCTGTATTAACTGCCTGCAAAGGTGCCCTATATGTATGTTTTTTACAGTGGGAGATATGTTGACGGTGTTGTCCTGCTGACATAAGAGATGATCCACACAGTTTTGCCTGCAAGCCACAGTTAAAAATGGGGGCCTGTATTGGCGGAAGGACTGGACCATGCACGCAGCTCATGCAGTCTCAATTCTTAAATGGCTGTCCCTGCATTGTAGAGCAGCACCTGGGTTGTGGATCAGGCACACATTTTGAGTAATCGCTTTTGGAATAAGGGATGTGGCAAGATATGCCCCAGGGTACATTTTGCGCCAGGGATAATTTGCAGGTTGAGAATTGCACCAATTCTGCTTATATGCAAATGTGGTTAGTAAATCATAGTATGTTGTTTTAATTCCTGATTAGGCTAGGACAGATTGGTAAAATATTTTGGAGAATCTAAACCTACAGCTCAAAATAATTTAGAGCCATACCTATTGATAATGAGTGTAGGGGCATACTTGGTAATGGTATCTATAACCATTGCAGCCAGGCTTTCATGTTCATGGTAACTGTGCATAAAGGAAACGACCATCTGTGATGGTCGGAGCCTTTCACATCCTTACTCTCGAGAGGAGAACATTTTGATTAGCTAACTCACCAGAAACAGTCTACATTCTTGTAACAATCGAAGGTCATCTTCCTTTTTCATGATCGCTGTCCCTGACATCTATGTACACCCTTAGTTTCGGAAAACCATGTGATTCACATAAAGAGCCAGTTTTTAAAATACACATTATTTGTGTCCCGCACACTCTTTTACAGTTGCTGAGGGACCGATTGTGTGATTCACAAGTTATAATTTTCTTTTGTAACTAAACATATTAAGACTTTTAATGGCCTGGGTGTTCAATTTCATTCACACATATTGTGGTGGGTGTGTTGGAGCGGGATTTTGGTTGTGTGAATACATAATCGTGGGCATTTGGTGCATGATTATGAGACTTCTGGAATACATTGTGGACCAACGATGGGTATGTTTGCATATGATAGTGGCTGTGTTGATGCATGATGGGATGTTTGTGGAGGTATTTTGCTGCTTGTGTTAACATATGATGATGGTGTCCTGGCTTTCACTGTCGATGTGTTGACATATAATGGATGTAAGTATAAGATTTTAGTTGTGTTGCCATAGGATGGTGCAGACCGGCATAGAATGTTGGATGTGTGGATACATTCATATGGTTATATTGGCATATGAGGGTTTTGTTTTGGCATATGGGATGTTGATGTATGATGTTTGTGTGTACTCATGATGGTTTGATTGTTGGCATATAATGTTGGATGTGGTGACCTTTGGTTGTTTGTTGGGTGGATATATAATGGTGGATTAGTTGGTGAATTATGTTGGTTGTGTGGCATCTAATGCTGTGTGTGTTGAGCTAAGAAGGTGAGTGTTTTGGTTTATGAAGCTGCTTGTGTTGATGCATTATGGCGAATATGTTGACTTCTAATGTTGATTGTCTGGACTTCTTATGTTTGATGTGTGGACATGATGTTCAGTGTGTTGGTGCTTGTTTTCAGCTATGGTGGCAGGTGTTCCCTTACCACTTTTCAAACTCTCTTGGGGCAACCCTGGCACTGGACCTGCAGTCCCTCTTCATGAAGCAGCTTTTATGCATGCTGGTTAGCCTTGCCTTTCTAGCAACTCTGTAAGTCACCCTGCCCTGATTCTGCTGGCACTATGTGTGCCCCAGACCACCCTGCTTTGCCCCTTCAGCCCATTAATGAGCCCTCACAGCCTGCAGGCCCTCAGTGTTCCCACCCCTATAGCCCTTGTGTGACACCGTTATCCCCTCCTGCTAGGCAAACTACGTGCCACTCTGCACACTTCAGCCCCTCTGCATGTTACTCACCTGTCCTGATGCTGCTCTGTGTCTTTCACCCCACCCCCTTCAGCATTTTGTGTTTTGCTTTCCTGCCCCTCCAACCTTTCTTTGCGCAGCTACCATTTTGCAATGCCGCTTTGTGCTCTAATTCCTGTGGCCACTGTGGGTTACCCTTCCTCAACTTTCCCATCTAACAGTGTGCATCTCTATCATCCACACCCCCTGGAGTGCTCCCACTGGCGCTACAGTCACTCTCTGTGCCCCTGCATCCCTTCAGCCATCAGAGCATCTCCCTGTCTAACCCCTGAAGCCCTTCTATGTTTCCCATAACCCTGCAGTCCCTCTAGGTGCTCCAGCTTCCGTTCTATATGCCCCACGCCCCAGCAACGCCTTTTTGTACCCCCTTCCCGCTGCAACCCCTTTGTATAATGCTGGCCTGTTCCTACAGACACTCTATGAGCCCCTTCAGCCATTGCATGTGTGCTCCTACCTCTCCTGCATCCAAAATGTGTGCTGCACCTTCAGCCCCTCGTTTTTTCATGCTGTCACAACCCTGCTGATCCTCAGTGAGTTTCTTGTCAACCCTGAAGTCCCTTTTTGTGCTCCTACCCCACCGCAGCTCCAATGTCGACTTCCAACAGCCACCAGGCCCTGTGTGCTGTTCTGCTCAACCTACTGAAGCTCAGTGTGTTCCTCTGTCCTCATGCACCCCCTTGCTCTGCCCCATCTGGCTTATAATTCCTCTGAGACTTTCAACCCCTTGCAGCTCTTGTGGGTTTTACCCTGCTGTTCATCTGTGTGCTTCAACACTCACTAGCTGCCCCTCACTGTGTCACCCAGTCCCCTGTAGCTCCTATAGATGCTGCTCTGTTGTATGCCTGCAGACCCTCTGTATGCCCCCAGTCTACAACAGTCACAAAGTCAATACATCTAGCTTGTTGGCTTGGTGGCTTTAGGGATGACAGTATTCATAATAAAATTAGGATGGGAAAGCTGCTCAAATCTACCCTAGCACAGTGTTCAAAATTGTAAATACAACAGAGGGACAGATGTAACATACTCTTCTAGAGTGATGTTCAGAACATAGTACTGGAAGATCCTTACACCTCTTATAGTGCAGTGCCTTTCCCAAGGTGAACACAGAGCTGGGACTGATGTAAATGTTATCCTTTCACAGTTTGTAGTGTAGTTCCTATATTCCCAATAGGCTCTGCGCATTGGAATAATATATCCTTTAGATGTGACGTAGGACTTAGGTCAACTTGGTCTCTATCGAATATATGGTGCAGAGTAGGAATATCGACTTAGAAATATCGTGTGACATTAACATCTCCGCAGAAATATCAAGTGGACCAAAAATCGACAACAAAAATATAGTTTGACCAGAATATCGACTGACAGGTAAGTAATATCGCTAACAATAATATAGTTGTAATAAATATTGTTTACAAAAATATAGTTTACAAAAATATCGATTTATTAATAATGTTATGTATTTTTGTGTTTTTAATGAGAATTGTTTGTCATTTTATTATATGTTTTGGAATTGTATTAGTTATTAATGTATTTTATGTTTAATTTTGTGTTATTAGTTCCGTAGCGGGTTGTGGGTTTATAGGGGAATAGGGTGGGAAGTAATTTAATTATATAAAACTAATTGATTAATTAATGTGTTAATTTATTAATAATAGTTTAATAATTAGTTGTTAATTATTTCAATGAGTCAATTAATAATTAATTATGTTAATTGTTTAATTAATTTTGTGTTTGTTATGGAGTTTATACGTGTAATTGGTGTGAAGGGTGGTAAGTAATTAATTTTTTATTGATTAATTATTAAATACTTTTTAAATTAATTACCATTATTTAATTAGTAATTATTAATTGTAAATGTGTAATTAATTTTAGGTGTGTGTTGTGATGTTTATAAGTGTATATGGTGTGAAAGCTGGTAATTAATTAATTGATTAATTAATTAATTAAAAAAATACATTAATTTTCATTAATTAATTAGTAAATATTAAATGTAATTGTGTAATTAATTTTAGGTGTGTGGTGGATATTATAGTGTTAAATAATGTGTAAATAATTATCTTTTATTTTCTTTGTTAATAATAATATATTTAAATGTCCATATTAATTATGTTTATATTGGAAATTAAATTTAATAAAAATTTTGATAGTTTTTTTTAATTGTTTGGGGTTCCAACGCTTTCCCTACTATTGTACTCACTGGAGTGGAAATAGTCATTTTTACACCTACGCTATCCAACGCTTTCCCTACTGTTGCACTCTCTGGAGTGGGAATAGTAATTTTCACCCCTACGCTATCCAACGCTTTCCCTACTGTTGTACTCTCTGGAGTGAGAATAGTAATTTTCATCCCTACGCTATCCAACGCTTTCCCTACTGTTGCACTCTCTGGAGTGGGAATTGTAATTTTTACCCCTACGCTATCCAACGCTTTCCCTACTGTTGCACTCTCTGGAGTGGGAATAGTAATTTTTACCCCTACGCTATGCAAAGCTTTCCCCACTGTTGCACTCTCTGGAGTGGCAATAGTAATTTTGACCCCTACGCTATCCAACGCTTTCCCTACTGTTGCACTCTCTGGAGTGGGAATAGTAATTTTTACCCCTACTCTATCCAACGCTTTCCCTACTGTTGCACTCTCTGGAGTGGGAATAGTAATTTTTACCCCTACGCTATCCAGCGCTTTCCCTACTGTTGCACTGTCTGGAGTGGGAATAGTAATTTTTACCCCTACGCTATCCAACGCTTTCCCTACTGTTGCACTCTCTGGAGTGGGAATAGTAATTTTTACTCCTACGCTATCCAACGCTTTCCCTACTGTTGCACTCACTGGAGTGGGAATAGTAATTTTTACCCCTACGCTATCCAACGCTTTCCCTACTGTTGCACCCTTTGGAGTGGGAATAGTAATTTTTACCCCTACGCTATCCAACACTTTCCCTACTGTTGCACCCTCTGGAGTGGGAATAGTAATTTTTACGCCTACGCTATCCAGCGCTTTCCCTAGTGTTGCACTCACTGGAATGGGAATAGTAAATGTTACCCCTTTGCTATCAAATGTTTTCACTACTAATGTTTTTATTTTGTTATTAAATGTATGTATTAATATTTTTAATACTTTAATGTGTTAATTAAATATAGAATATTTTATTTTATTCAAAATGTTTTATATATGTTTTTATTTTATTTTTATATAATTATTAAAGTTTATAAATTAAATAAAGATAATAATAAAATGTATTTAAGAAAATATATGTATATGTACACATTTCTTGTGTTTATATTCATTAAATTAAGTTTATTTGTTATAATTAGTTAAAATATAAATGTAATTTAATTTATTTTGTTAATAATATTAATATTATTTAATTATTTAATTTAAGTTATATTATTTTTTAAAGTCGATATTTTTTACATCTATATTTTTTACATCTATATTTTTGAGTCGATATTGTTGTACTTACCTGTTTAAGTATAGGGAGTCGATATTTTTGTAATCGATATTTTTACATCTATATTTTTGATAACTATATTTTTGTTATCGATATTTAAACATGGAACCGAATATATTGGACTTAATTGTGAGTGCCAGCTGGCTCAGAGGTCACTAGAAACTTTCTCGAATACACAAGAAGGGATTAGTTTCTGACACCCGCATAAACATGACAACTTTGTTTCCCCAAGATAAAACGTATCTTCAGAGTCGTGGAAACAATAGATAGATATTTCACATAGTCAATCATGCATGCTTCGTTTCATCAGAGGTGCAGAAAAATAGAGAGACGGGAACAGTCTTCTTTCTCATGCAAAAGAAATGAACTGCTACAATCGTGATACTGGCTGTAAAGTATAATGCGTACAGTTAGAAGAGTATTATAAAATAATACTGTAAAAGCATGGTATGGTTTCTAAGCCATAAAATACATACATAAATAACAAAGACTAAAAGTATTCAACTGGTGCTTCTAAAATACGCCTACCCCGATGTACCTAACCTAAGTCTAGTACGAGTGAAGAAGTAAGTGAGGTGTAGCATAGGTAGCATAGGTTTAGTTTCTTTGCCAAGAATCTAACCAAGATTTCTCTTAGGGTCAGCTCCGTACCTTGGTTTTAGAATGAAGGAGGTCTGGTATCTCTGTCTCGGGACTCAATTTCCCAACACCAAGCAAGGGGAGCTTGAAAACACTAGAGCTGGATTCTCAGCGAGAGTAAGGCAGCCTCTCTGTCAGTGCGTCAGCTGGAGGGTCGGCTTCCTTCGGCACTTGCTGTAGCGAGCTGCGTCGGGCAAGTAGATAGTCAAACTGATCCGTACCACTGTGTGTTTGCTAGGGCAAGTGTGGGCATATTTATACCATGAAGGTGCCTGGTTTGATGTAAAGTCGGACATGATAACATCACCAAAGAACCCCAAGGGAATGGTAGTGCTTTGAAAACGCCATGATTTCTAGGACAAATCAATATTCAAGAAAGGGGATATCCCTGACTGCTAAAGCCGAGTTTTCCAAGAAATCGTTGTGGCTTTTTGGAACTAGTGGAAGCAGCCATGCCTGTATTTGGACTGGATGGGTTATGTCTAAATATGGTTAGGATTTCTATGCCTATATAAGAGCAAGGTGAATTATACCTATATAAGGGCATGACTTGGTAAATTATACTAGGGTCATAAAATGCTATAGAACACCCACTCCACTTTATTATGTTCAATATTACTAAATACTAAGCAAAAACATATCTAAAGCATGTGTTTACAATCCCACCCAAAATACATAAAATGCATTTGAAATGGTTGTACACGAAAATGAGCATTTGTGCTGTATGCATTTTTTTTTAAAGCAATATTTTCATTCAAAGCATGTTGTGTGTCATTTAAAAATGCTTATCAGAATGAGTCATGAAGTAACATTTATGAAATGGCTCTGAAATACAGAAGAAAGGTCGAGACCATTCCATGACAGAAGATATACACTGTTTTGGTTGTGAACGAGGTCAAATATTGTCTCTTGGAAGTGTTCAAAGAATTCTTGTTCTCTAAGAATAGTTCTACTTTAAGCAGATTACTTTGCCAAAAAAGTTCAATTTTGGAAAAGTCAAATCGTAGAACAAATAGAGTTCTTAAAGTTGGAAGTTTTGTTTTGAAAAGTATAGGTCGAATACAGAGTCCCTGCTAATTTCAAAAGTCATTCTCGTTGTTAGGAGAAAACATTAAATCCTCTAAGCTGGTAAATAAATTGTCTACCAAAGTAGGTGAAAGTTGGACTACCTCGTTAAGCAGATGAATTGTACACAGATGAGAATCATCACCTTCAGCATCAGTCGCATTAGCAATGTTCAAAGTAGATGGTACCTGTGTGCCTGTCGGTCCACGTATCTCACCGTCAGCTTGTTGTGCTGGTGAGACCTCCATGAATGCCGTCATCAGGATTGGTAGCCGCTGGGGACAACACAGTGCATGAGCCGTTACCGAACCAAGCAAAGCGTCAACATCCGTTGGCAGTGCTGATGGAAGTTTTAGACAAATGTCTAGCATGCATTCTTCTCCACATAGCAGGCATCGTAGAACAGGTAAGATGTAATCTTGCCAGATTGGTCTGAATGATAGAAACCATGTGGTATTCAGATCTCTTAAACGAGCCAGGCCCAGGATCTGTATCATGCGCTCATGACACTTCATTGCCAGGAGAGTGTTCTCAATGGTAATCTGGGTGTCATTGCTAACCGGACTTCCCATATCGGAGCAGAAGGAACAAGAATAGTATTCCTGCTACGAGTCCCAAAATGAGAGGTAGGCCACCCAACACAGAGTGCACGAAGTTTGGAAAAATGCGAGGACTGCTTCAAAAGGTGCTAAGAGTCCAGAACAAATTGTCTTAAATACATGTACAATACCACTGGTATCAGACATGTTTAAGATACGACATAACATTTCAACAAAATATATTGGAGAGTTTGTGGATAAAAGGGCATGTATTTCTGCAGAGGACCTTGCAACTTGTAGATCATATGTCTCTTTAGACGAGGTCAGTGGCACAGTTTTTTGTAAAAGAATGGCTTTCATTCTGCTTAAAGTATCAATTCGAATAGAAGAGATGTTCAGTGAAGGCCATAATGGCGACTCCCCGTCTGTCTTAGCTTTAGGAAACAATACTTGCGTACAAAAAGTGACTCTGGCTGACACAGTTACGAGATAGGCAATTCCTGGTATCATTCCATAACAGCTGTGATCATTAAACATTATGTAGCTCCCATTGGAAAGCTGCCTAAGCATTGGATCTATCACTGCTGCCGGAGAACCTTACAGGTGGCAGGATAAGTTGGTCGAAGACCCATCACAGGCTCCATGTAAATTAATACCCTGACATAAAAGTGTACCGCTTAGTGTGCAGTTACAATGTGTACCACTAAGAAATACTTCTTTTCCCTCACTCCAACATTTGTGTGTGTATGGTAAATCCCAGGTTGACTTTATGTAATCTTTACCCAACCTTTCAAACAGGCCTGCTCGTATGTGTTTCAAGCAATACTGAAACTGGAAAATCGTCACTGGCAACTTAATAGTGCCATGTATTATCCATTCTATGGTTGGTTTCTCAGAAACTGTCAATGGTAATCTTTCCAGTGTTTCTATGCTCAGCACAGTATAGTCTGCTCCCCTTTGTGCCAAAGAGATTTGTTTATCTGTAAAGTTAAATCCAGTAAACAACGACGAGGTGTTGATTAGACGCCAAGGCACATAACCTGAAAGAAGATTTTGTAACGTCCAGCCTAGCAGCATTATACAACGCAATTGAGTCTGTCCATGTTGTAACATGAGCAAGTCCTGTTCCATTATGTCTATGGCAGAGGATACAATGCTGTCCAAAGAATAAACTCTGGATGACAGAGTTGTTAACCCATTATCAACCAAAGAGAGAGCTTTCTCTAAATTAATATGATCAATTTCTCGTATTTGTTCTGCAGTTTCCATTTGCACGACTTTCCATGCTTCATTATAAGCAGCATAAATACCGGCGTATATGAAACGTTTATGACGTGGCTTATGAGGCCCTAGTGAGAAGTCTCTCAAATCAACACCATCTTTAAGTAAAGTTAAGTGTTGTTTAACCTCTGTAAGTGTAGATTTTTGTAGCCATTTGAGGCATAGTTTTCCTGCACTGTATGTTGTTACAATCCCTGGATGTTGTCTCTGGACATATCTTGGGTCTGGCCTGGATACTGTAAACCCTTGTGTCTTGTTCAGGAATCTATCTTGACAGTTATTGTGTCTGTGGGCCAGATTAACAATTTTTTCCAATCAGGATCAGTTCTGTTTTTGAATAAAATCGATGTTATGTCGACCCCTCCATCTGAAGTGTTTTTACTATCAGCTGTAGGTACAGGTATGGACGGTTTGTTTAAATCTTTTATCTTGGCTAGGCCAAGACAGGATGTTTGTTGAACAGTGTCATTCAAAAACATAATTTGTTCGGGAATAATACAGGCTCGAAATAAAGCTTCTATTCCCTGTACTTGCCAGTCTTTTGAGCCCCCAGACAAATTTTGTTTCTATGTTGTCACTCCAGAAGTCGAAACCTAACGAGGACAGCTGGGCATAAAAGGCTGCTGAATAAATTTGCTTTGTATTTGTTAACATACTTTTCATTCCTGTCTTATTAACATTTTTAAACTAAAATGTTTCCGGATTTGTGGTATTAAAACCTGGGAAGTATGGAAATTGTTCATAAAATGTTTTTGAGCTACCCTTTGGTGGCGTTGGACAATGTTCCCATTGATTATAAGTATAAACATTTCTAGGGTTTACAGATTTGTGCAAGTAATGAAGACCATAGTGATTGTATCAATACATTTGTTCATAATCTGATGAACCTTCTAAATATTCATAGTTTTAAATTTTGCAGACATCTCTAGATCTGACATCATATTATTAACAGTCTAAAAGTCCCAATCATCAGAAAATGTGCTGGGTGAAACAAAGTCATTCAAGGAAAACTTAAATTGATGTGGAATCTTCAACAGCTCGGCATGACCATAAATGTCATAATCAGTTCTGTCCCATGCTATATCACCAGGTATAGGAACGGTTGTGATGTTCACTGATGACAGGTCTTTTTGTTCATGATGAGATGATTTGTGTGGCTTCAGGAGCAAGTTGATGTTCTTACTTGCTGTGTCCATTCTATTATATTTTCCATCTATCAGCTTTCCCAAATTTAATACAAGAATGAGCCAAAGTAGGAGAAAAAGTACACCTAACACAATCCAAAATTCAACCCATGGTGAAACCAAATAAGTCTTTTCTAGTTGCTGAAAAAGTTCTGTTACTTGGTCTTTGAAAGTTTTATTTGCTGGTGTTGTCTCGGGTTCACTGGGATCCTCAGAAAACATATCAAAGTTGATGAAATAGCCAGAGGTAGTTCTGTCAATTGTTGGTATTGCATCCGGATTACTCGAAATCGCTGGAGCTGCTTGGTCCCTTGTCATATTAGTATAGTCCGAGGCTATATCATTGTAGGCAGGAGTGTCTTGACGAACTGTTATTTGGGTTTCAAGAGGCATAAGTTCAATTGCTTTGTTGCATAGTCCTTCTTTTCTTACTGCAGATTCTTCAAAGGAGATGAGTCTCTCAGTTTGAACCTCTTGGATAGTAGCAAGATTTGGTCGTCTGCTACATCTTTGGAGTCCACTGGGCCTGCTACTTATTATCGGCTACATGATGTGGTTTTACCAGGTCCATTGATACGAACCGGTTCTCCTTTCTTCCAGCAAGGGGCAGCAGTAACACTGTTCTTGATCCGTGGATTGCTAGCACAGGTACTGCTTTTCAGTATGAAGGACCAAATTCCTTCTTATCCGCGATCTTTTCTCTGACTAGATCCCCAATCTTTGGAATCCAGACAGGCCTTGCTGGGACAGGTGGTTTTTCTTCAGTGGTTGTTGGCTTCTGTAATATGTTGCTTAGACTTCTTCTTGTTTCATTTAAGTCCTGTAAAACAGCCAAACGGTCTTTGATATCAAAGGGTTTTTGTTCTACCACTGAAATATGACGATCGAGGTCTTCGACAATCATTCTAGTACCCAAACAAAATTCATATGGAGTGTTTCCACCCAGAGAATTTCTTGGCAGATTGTTTAAACTACGTTGGACACTTATTAGATGTTTGACCCACCCGTCACCCGAACCTAATACCCTAGCTGTTATAGATTGCCTTATGTCCCGGTTTTTTATTTCCACTACAGAATTTCCCTCAGGATGGAATGGACTTGAGTACCGCAATGCAACACCCAGATTGGCCATGGCCTCTTTGTAAGCTTGAGAGCTAAACGCAGGACCCTGGTCAGAATGTAGCATGCCGATTGCGTATGGGCCGATAAAGACTCGCAAATCTTTTATAACAGTTCGGGCGTCTAGCCGAGCGCTGAGGCCACATCCAAATGAATCTGTCCTAATAGTTGTGGGACCACATTCATCCATAGTCAAGTCTGCGTGTAGAAAGCCTAATGCTGTCTAACAATGGTGTCTGTACTGGGCTGGCTACACTGTAGTCAGGTATCTGGTGGCGTTCCTTGCTGCGATCTCTATTGCAGTCATGGCAATTAATTGCAAACTCGTGCATGTGGGCATTCATCCCTGGCCACCAGTGCGTCTCTTTTAATTCCATAATGGATTTAGAGATCCCTTGATGTGTCAGACCCTCTCCCATATGTGCTTCTTGTATCAAAACTCCTCTACGTCTCCTGTTTGGGATTACTCTATCTCCCACTCCAGGGATTCAAGCAAAAGGGACAGAGTTGGCATCAATTATGTATCCATATTCGAGTGGATCGTTTAGAGGTAAACGCTGCACCGCTGCCTTTGCTTGTGGCATTGACAGCTAGCATTGTTTTGCCATCTATTTTTGTTTTCGAACGAGTGATTGCAGCTACGGAAGCCGTTTGCAAAGCTGCCTTTGCGGCTTCATCAGCCAATGAATTCCCTTCAACGTGAACACCATCACGTTGATGACTCAGTGTATGAATCACGTGAGTCTTTTGTAGTTCTTTCTGTAATTGAACTACTTGTTCCCAAAGCAACTTATGCTTGATTGTGCCACCTTTTGCATCTTTGAAACCGTTTTGAACCCAGTTCTGCAAGTATTCATTGTAAGATTGGACGCAGTAATACGAATCGCATACTATGAGTGTGGGGAATTCGCGATCGGTATTTTCAAGCGGCATCTTGAAAGCCTGTAGTTCAGCTCGCTGAGCTGTACAATCTCCTAGAGATTGAGTTTTTGTGACCATGGGTCTGAATTTACCATCGCGCCAGTGAACTTTAACAATCACACACGCAGCACTATAAGCTTGTTTACCCCCAATTGCGGGTTGTGCTGATCCGTCAGTATAAATTATACATTCGTACTGTTCTAGAGGCAGAATCTCAGTGGGCAGAGGACATTCTTGTTCGTATTGTAAAAATTCTTGAGTTTTCAAGTAGAGGTCAAATATGTATTCAACGTCTGTTGCAGCAAGAGAGTTAACCCATAGTATTCATCTTTGATGTAAAGCCTTTGCATTCGGAATGTTTGCTTTTGTCACTGCCTCTAAGGCAGGTACAGGAGTAACAACCATAATGCGTTTACCCTGTGCAAGAGCTCTCTCTTTTGCTACTGCAGTTTGAACCGCTGTCAGAATTTTTTCTGTTGAAGTGAATTTCATTTCAGCTTGTATGTACAAGTGTGATTTGTAAGCAATTGGTACTTTTTCACCTTCATTAAAGGTTAAGTACGTAAATCTGCATCTTCCTGGGACTATTCTGATTACAAGGTTGCGTACGTTTACACGTGTCTGTAAATGTGTTGTTGCTAACATGTCTGTTTGCACTGAACGCGAAATTTCTGTGTGTTTTGGAGTCCAATTTGTTGTTTTAAAATCAGGTTTGATTAATTCGCAGCGAGGTTTAACCCTTTCTGCGTAGTTTAGAATGTAAGTTCTTCCAAAATTCAGGAAACCTAGAACTGACTGTAAGTTGTTCAGCGTTTTTGGAGGTTGGAGCAGCGCACACTTTTCTAAAAAGTTGGCAGTCAGGCTTTTTCCTTCACTTGATAGTTTGTATCCTAAGAATAGGACATTGAGGTGGGCAATTCTTGATTTTTTAAAGTTGAATTTGTACCCTTCAGTTGCGAAACCAAGTATTATGGTGTTCACTCTGTTCAAGTGTCTGTCCAAGTCATCGTCTGTTAGATAGATGTCATCGACATAAGGTAATGCCTCATCATCATCATCATACGTTTGTAGTAACTCTGTTACTCTGGCTAAAAATAACCCTGGACTATTCTTGAATCTCTGGGTGAGACAACAGAAGTGACGCTGTGTCCCCATAATTGAGAAAGCAGTCAAGTACCTGCTTTCAGGTGCGATATTTTGACAGAAGAAACCGTTTGAAATATCTAATGTGGTTTTATATTTTTTACGCACAATGTTATTCATTAGTGCTGCACTGTTTGCATTTTGTACTGCAAAGGTTTTGCAACAAGAGTTTAAATGTCTGTAGTCCAAAACTAGACGATATGTATTGTCTGGTTTGGAGACAGGAACAAAGGATTGTTCATTGACGAGGTGCAAGTTTCAATCACCCCTTGGTATTCAAGTGGATCTAATATCTCCCTGACCTGTTTTTTAGCTTCTTGATTAACTGGATACTGCCTCTAAGCAGTTGGTTGATTTTTTAGCTGGATGTTGTGGTGAGGAGAATCCTCATCACTTCCTACATGATTTTTATATAATGCTGGAGCCTGGGCTACTGCCCATTTTCTGGCATAGTTGTATTTTAAGTGAATTGGAATATGATTTGAGAAGGCTGGCATAATGATGTCTTCGCCATGTGGGCACTCCCTGACAAATTTTGGTGGCCAGTCTTTCTCAGCTAGAAGAATGTCATAAACCTTAGAGAGCTTATCCCAAAAGTGTTACTTCATATAACTTATGGGGTACACTAACCCTGGTATCGGCACTTTCAACTTCCACTGTCTCCAGATGATCCTTCAGGATCTTGTGAGATATGGTAATTTCTGCTGCGCTGTCCAGCATTGTCTGTGCCCACTCCCCGTTCTTGAGTTGTGTCTTCAAGATCCTCGGCATGTCTGATTTTTAAACCTGCTACGTTCTTCTTGGTGAATTGGGTTTTCTTGTATTTGGAACGTGTTGATCGTCTTAGGACTTCACGCGTTCTTCCTTGTGTTCTGCCCGTCCTCTTCTTTCCGATTTCTGTCTGTAAGTCTGAAAGGTACGAGAGGAACGAATATCAGTATCTTGATATCTATCAGGTTTTCTCAAATTTTCCCTATTCCTGAGGTTATACCTCTTTTCAGAGGGCTCCTTTTGAGTAGACCTACCTCTGGATTGAGAACGCTTCTCTTTAGGAAGTGTCTGTCTAGTATTTTCCCACTTCTTTTTAGGAGTATTGAGAGTGTTTTTAATAAAAACCTTTTCAGGACTTTCTGTTAGTTGGGGCTTAACTAGTTTCCCTCCCAAACTATCTCTACCTAGTTCTTCATAGGATTTTTCTATTATTCTGGCCAATTCATATGGTTGCTCAGTTACATCAAGTTCTTTTAATTGTTGGCAGATCGCCACGGACGCTGCTTCACCTTTAATATTAGCTAATATTATAGCTGAGACCTGTTTGAAATCTTTAAGTAATTTCATACTCAGATTTAAAGCAGGCTGTGCCCCGTATTCATTTTGAATTTGTTTCAGGACGTCTGGTTTTACCGCCATAGATGGAACACCATGAGTTTTTGTGTAGATTGCAGCAAAGACTGTACCCCAAGTGCCATCCCCATTGGTAAACAGATTGTTAACATTCAGTGTTTTCCATGAGGTGTGCTATCTGGAAATACTGGCTCTATTTGAGTAATCGTTTGAGCTAACCAGAATGGAATTTGGTCCTGTTTTGCGGGTAATTTACCAATGATTGATTGTATAGTCTATTGTGTAATTTTATTTGTGTTCCCCTTGTAAAGGGTTTGCTGTGGAATCCTTATAGGAGGTTGGACTGTTAGAGTCCGCATAACATATTTAACCAATTGTCTATGTATTTTTATTAGTTGTTTTAGTTGAACTAATAGTTCTGGACCTGACATTTCTTCAATGGCAGGATGAGATGTTTAGCAGGCTAGTACCGGCCAGGTTGCTCCTGGTCTACCTAGTGGACGAGCCTGGCAATGTGATTTTGATGTTGTAGAGCACCTTTAAACCAGAGCACATGCTCTTGGTATGTTAATGGAATTTCAATATCCTCGAAAGGTGCGTATTCCGTTGGAGTTTCCTCTTCTTTGTAGAAGTGAAACACATGTGTTCTTGGATTTGCTTCAGGGAAGACAATCCATGAATAGAATACCTCTGTCTGCCGATATTCATGTGCCTCTATGACAAATATTACCCTACCACCTCTTGGTGATAGGCCATTTGATATAAGCTTCATACTAATGGTTTTCCGTACGTTTTCCGGGATGATTATAGCATCCGCATCGATTTCTTGGAAACCTGTAACGTCTAAACCCGGTTGGTTTGCATTTACTGCATCTCCACCGTTCTCTAGGTCACTCATTTTGTTGACTGAAAGTTTGCAGAGCAAGTTTCAAGGAAACAAAGATAAGGTGCACCATATTTTGGAACACTGTATCCTTCAACATTGAACAAACCAAAAACTAATACATAGGATTTTTCGTCCAACTCAGTTATGGCAGATATTTTATCCTTTTACCCACTCCAGACGTCTATTGGAGTATGTTACGGGAAAAAGGGTCTATGTGAAAAGCGCGACTGAGTTACTCTAGTATCTAGTGTTAAATTAGTGCCTTACCAAAATTTGGGCGCCATGTAGTGTAGTTCCTATATTCCCAATAGGCTCTGCGCATTGGAATAATAAGTCCTATATATGTGACGTAGGACTTAGGTCGACTAGGTCTCTATCAGATATATTAGACTTAATTGTGAGTGCCAGCTAGCTCAGAGGTCACTAAAAACTTTCTCGAATACACAAGAAGGGATTAGTTTCTGACAACCGCATAAACATGACAACTTTGTTTCCCCAAGATAAATTGTATCTTCAGAGTAGTGGAAACAATCGATAGATATTTCACTCAGTCAATCGTGCATTCTTCGTTTCATCAGAGGTGCAGAGAAATTGAGAGACGGGCGTTTTCAATAAAATTATTTATTGAACACTCTTCTTTCTCATGCAAAAGAAATGAACTGCTACAATCGTGATACTGGCTGTACAGTATAATGCATACAGCAAGAAGAGTATTATAAAGAACACTGTAAAAGCATGGTATGGTTTCTAAGCCATAAAATACATACATAAATAACAAAGACTAAAAGTACTCAACTGGTGCTTCTAAAATACGCCTACCCCAAGTGTACCTAACCTAAGTCTAGTACGAGGGAAGAAGTAAGTGAGGTGTAGCATAGGTTTAGTTTCTTTCCCACAAATCTAACCAGGATTTCTCTTAGGGTCTAATCAGCTCCATACCTTGGTTTTAGAATGAAGGAGGTCTGGTATCTCTGTCTCGGGACTCGATTTCCCAACACCCCACAAGGGGAGCTTGGAAACACTGGAGCTGGATACTCAGCAAGAGAAAGGCAGCCTCTCTGTCAGTGCATCAGCTGGAGGGTCAGCTTCCTTCGGCACTTGCTGTAGCGAGCTGCGTCGGGCAAGTAGATAGTCGAACTGCTCCGAACCACTGTGTGTTTGCTAGGGCAAGTGTGGGCATATTTATACCTTGAAGGTGCCTGGTTTGACGTAAAGTCGGACATAATAACTTCACCAAAGAACCCCAAGGGAATGGTAGTTCTTTGAAAACGCCATGATTTCTAGGACAAATCAATATTCAGGAAAGAGGATGTCCCTGACTGCTAAAGTCGAGTTTTCCAAGAAATCGTTGTGGCTTTTTGGAACTAGTGGAAGTAGCCATGCCTGTATTTGGACTGGATGGGTTATGTCTAAATATGGTTATGATTTCAATGCCTATATAAGGGCAAGGTGAATTATACCTATATAAGGGCCTGAATTGGTAAATTCTTAGCACTGGAACCCCACCTTACATTTTTCTCCAGTGCAGTATTTACAACTGTGAACACACCTGTGTGACTGATGTTAGTTGTCTTACTCGTCATTGACTCGCAACATTTGGAGGGCCGAGGATGTGTGTGGCAGCTGCCCTACTTTGCTTTTTTTTTTACTCCACCCTTCACTCTGGTAAAGTCAAGAAGACAGTTCTCCTTGGCCCTTAAGGCTCGTGAGGGAATAAAGCAAACCATGGGGAAGGTAGGGTCAACAACTGCTCCCTAGCCACTTATTAAGTCTAAAGAGGGTTACTTTTTAAAACACCACAGCCTAGGATGCCATGGCATCTGTGTGTGTACCTCCATCTTCCCTGACCAGGCCAGGTCATTGGGGATCAAGTTCTGGTTTCCCTTTATCTACCTCGCTATGGTCTGCCAAAAGAATTTGACATCATCAAAACTCTCACAGTGCTGCTACATTGATTGATTGTGTTCCCCCAACGTTTACTAGCATTTGTAGGGTAGGCCGAGTGACTACCAAATCCACGCACAAAGTGTTGCACATGCACAGTACAACATTTTTTAAATTGGTCATGGTCCATTCCCATTGATTGTGAACTAATTTTAAAATGTACATACTTTGACATGAGGACTAGATACTCAGATTTTGGCTTATATATCCAAAAGGCTGAACGGATTTTCACCACATTAAAAAAGGGCACCAAATGAAGGAAAGACTACTGTGACATATCATTTGGTGATAATTCGTTCAGCAGTTTCAGAGTGATCAAATGAGAAAATCTCCAGTGGGGAATACCATTTTGAAGGTGAATGGAAACATTTGTTGGGAGCCCTCTCATACCTTGTGTATCATGTGTCCAATCTGCACCAAATGTACTATCCTTTTGAATATTCTCTAATATTTTCTTGACTTTTAAGCCATGTATCTTTAAGATGATCAAGGTAGAGCAAAATTATTAAGGATGCAAAAATCAGATTTCTGGTGGAGTGAGGTGATGACCTTAACTACAGAGATGCAACTGTCCCTGTGTAAAGAAACATGTAAAACCTTCTAATCTGAGGCTCTCTATCACGTCGTATTGTGTTCCTTTTACCTTAATATTTTGAAAGAAACCTAACAGTCTTATTCTAATGCTTCTAACCAGGGGAGTCAGCCAAACAGAGTGATTTACCTCTGATGCCCCACCAATCAACAACATAAGTGCAAGGCAAAATGCGCTCTCTTGGATAGCTCACTAGAGCAACTAAACAGCCCTACAGCCATGCCATAATATCAATGATCAAGGGGGTTAGTCACAATGGCATTCTGGAGCGCATTAAAATGAACTCCAGTAACACTCTTTTACAAATTTGTATATGTATTTTTGAATTATCTGCAACTCCTCTAACATTGTTCGATGTATATCTTTGTGGTAGAGGAAACACCTGTCACACATGTGGTGGCCTATTGTGAAGCTAGGAAATTTTACTCCAATGAGACTTCAGTCAACATCATAAAAGCCACTTCAAATTAAAATCTCCATTTGAGCAGATCCACTATAAAAACCCAGCATTATACTTTTAGGTCCCCTATGCCATCCTCCAGTCATTTTGGGTTTTGACTTTCATGTGTTTTTGTTTTTGTTTTGGGCACCATATTGGATGCCTTGATGTTTTCAAATCGGTGATTATACATTAATCATGTGCTGACTTCTATTTAGCTGAAACACCACCCTGCTGCATGCAGCAGGTGCATTGGCATCATACGAAAGGCGAGATAATTCGCACGCATCATTGCTGGCACCTTGCCAGCTGCCAAATATGCTAACTAATGTACCTTCAATACGATGACGTAACCAAACTCTGGTATGGTGTCTATCACTTACAACCTCCAAGATCTTCTAGCTCTTTTGTGTTTTGATAGCAGTCTGCCCAGAAACTCCATAATGGCATTAAACACAGAGAGTTTGTTCCATTCCTTTTCCCATAATTGTTCCTCTCTTTAAGATCTATAAAAGAGAGTGTAATAAAAGAAATGCTTTGTTATATTGGGTCTATGTTTGACATACAGATATCACATTGCTCAACAAACTTGATATTCGGTGTAACTTGCACATCAATATTTATTACATTTAAAAAAAACACCCCATCCTTACACTGTAATTCTGGTTTGGTAGAGGCTTTTAACTAAAGGTTTAGATATCCTAAAAACATCTTCCACAAATAAGTATAGCTTAGAAATTACCCTATGTATAGGGCATTTTAAGAAGAGACAGAGTACAAGGAAATTCCTAATTTAGCCTGCGCTTTTCAGACAATCATGCTCTGAGCTAGTTATGCAATAACTCAATGGTCAAAGCTAACTAGGTACAGACTATTAATGTTGCTACATCCCCATCTTTATTCCCCCAGTTTTCCTGTTAGATCAGCACTTATTTTTCCATTGCTTAATCCTAGGCCCCTCATGCTCCAAGACATCTGCTGGATCCCATTTTTTTCACTATTGGATCCCATTTTTTTCATTAGCAGTCTAGTTATGGTAACCCAGTCCGTCCCTTTGATATGATCTGGCTATTTCGTGCTCTGCTTCAGATAAAAACTAAGATGTATGCTTCCCATTTTACTTTAAAGGGCAGATGCTGGAAACAGTTCAAAACTGAAAATATTTCTGTTTATGTTTTATGAGTTTTCAGTCTTCAACAGTCTATAATCTCTCTAATGAACCCCGATGGAATCCTAGAGTGTTTCATGAAAGCTTGACTGAAGTACTTAATAAAATTCTACCATTTCAAGAGCATTGGATAGAGGCAACACTCAGAAAAAAAACATTATCTGTGGGTTTCGCAGGATGGCACGCTCCAGTTAGAAGTACACCAGTTAGAGAGAAAATGTAGAAGAGAAAATATAGAAAATTCCATTCCCACAATCTCAAAATGGCCTAAACGGCATTATGAAGTAGCTATAAGAACTGGGTTAAGGCAGCAAAGAAATTGTATCATTCTGCCGCCTCTGTAGCACCCATAGTCTATCTCATGTCTTGCATAGAATAATAGTGGACATTCTAACACCCTAGGAAGCTGTTGTCCTTCTAACAAGCTACTTGTTTTTCTTAAATGTGTAGGTCTTTAAATTTACTTCTGCAATGATAAGGATAACATTCACAGACAAGGTATCGGTGCTGCTGATTGTTTCCCATCTAACAAACCCTCTACTTGTATTTAATTGGTTTGTCTCATTTCATAGCCCCTGCTCCCATCCAGGACTGAGGCCCTCTGGATTATTTTGTACAGCAAAGCTGATGCACCAACTTAGCCTCAAGTTTCTGGAGCTATTTTTGTCTTCAATGACTCTTTAACTCTGGTATTGCTCATAAAACGTTTAAAAAAAAACCCCAGTAAAATCAAACAAATCTAAATGATTCACAGTCTATTTCACTACTTCCTTATCTTTACAAATTCATAAAAATTGCTTTACCCCAGTCACAAACCTGTGCCGAAGACAATGACTTGACTCTTAACAGGTTGGCTTCCACCCTGACAGACCCACCAAATTGGTGGTATTGTCTGTTCTTGACAATCTGCTGAGGTTTAGTGATGGTTTCAATCTACTTGTGGCATTCAACAGCATCAACCAATATAATCCTTGTCACTATAACCTCTATCACAAAAACACTCTATTGTGTAATCCTCTTTTGCCCTAACCCAGGATACTCAGCCCTGATATCCCTCAGAGATCAATAAATAATGTCCAATCTTCTGATTAATATCTTTGTGGACGAGTTGGTAAAGCTATTCCACCAGGCCGGTGTGTGACATTTACTGTCCCAACTTTCTGAGCAATCTTCTACCTCATTACTTGGCTGCTTATCGCTGACTTGGAGGTGGATGTGTACTAAATATTGAGATCTCAACATTTCAAAAGCAGAGCTTTTACTCACCACAAATGAAGCTGTGAACAGGCCTGTCTCTGCTTGACCCCACATCGTGGATTCCCACCAGCAGCTCTTGGTTCTGAGTTTTGGGTATCTCTGTTCACTATAAATTATCCTTCAATACTCCGGTGGCCAAAACAGCCAACATCTGCTTCTTCCAGTTTGGAGAAATTAAAAATATCCATTCCCTTCACTGAAATTCATCAAAGTTAGCCCCAAATGTAATTCCTTAATCCAGTCAAGACTGGATAACATCAATTCTTTTTACATGGCAAATCCAAGTAGAAAGCACTGCTGCTCATTTGGATTGACCAGCTACCAACATGTCAATCCTAGCCTGAAATTGTTATAGTGGCTGCACATCCATAGTAGAATCACTTTTAAACCAATAGTCATTGTCCTCTTCGCATTTAACCTCAAAGTTCCTGCTTCATTGCCACAAGATTTGGTTCACATTGACTCTTTTAAAATATTGTAGTCTAATCTTGAGTGAAAGATCAGAGAGCTCTGAAGATGCACATCATTTTCCAGTATTTGTTATGGGTATAAGGGGGGTATGTAGACTAAGACTAAGTCTTACCTGAGTACACTAACTGATGAAAGAGTTGATGAGTTGACAATTGAGTAGCGCTGGTCATTCACGTAAGCCCAGTTTCCTTTTCGGACCTCATTGCATTAACTGCTCTAAGAATCTCTCTTTAATGGGCTTCCATAATTGTGTGATTAATCCAGATGCATTGACACTGTTTATGTTTGGTCATTGTGCCACAATTTTGGTGGGTTTCAGCTTCGCTTTATTAATTTAATAATCTTTTTCACTTTGATGGGTTTATCTAGGATTAGGTTATGATGTGATGCCAGACATATTTGAATTGAAGCCGCCTAGCAAAAAGACGCCTATTTCTTGTTTTTAACATGGAGTTTTTAAACTTTCATTTAAGGACTATTTCACTAATGTTCACTCTCTCTCAAAAAACTGATATTTTTCTTTGAACTTCAACTAGCTGGATCATGTTTTGAGCTTCAATGTGAATGGACTAAAATAGGCTTGAGTCTGACTATTTCTGTTGCTAATTGACCTAATTTAGGGGGCGGAGCTAGCTTGCGACCTAGATGGCCGCTTGAGCCTGGAGCTCTGCAGCGATCTTCAATAATCCTGGATTTATCCTGCTGTGTTCACGTTTATTTCCTTGCCCAAAACTACACCTTAGCTGTTGCAGAGGGTGCGGAAGCTGCCGACCTGCTTGGATCGGACATTGGACGCCTGCTTAGGCACTTGAGGCGTGGTGCTGTGGAGAGGCTGGTGGGCCGCAGATCCCCGGACTGGCAGATGAGCGATGGCTGCCTTGCGCCGATTTGCGTGCGGCCGACTCTCGTGCCAAGGGGCGCCTCGCTGCGGTGAGCCATCGCACCCGGGGGCGGGGCAGTCCGCTCCTGGCCCGGGAGCAATGGGGAATACTGTGGAGCCTGAGGTGGGGGCCCAGCGGATTGAGCGGACCGGCGGCGGAGTCCAGAAGACCGGAGTGCCTGAAGGGGGGTGAGAAGTGTGCTGTCCCCCTGCAGACCGCATTTCTGCGGACCACGCTACAACGCCCCGGGCAGTCCGGTGGTGCGTTGCAAGCCTGCGCAGTGCTCCAACACAGGGAGAGACTGTCGCCGTTGTGGACCTCCCTGACCCAGGCAAGTGCACATTTCCTTAGCCCAAAAGTCCTGGAACACTTTGGTGCAGCTCCATAGGACCGGCGGCGGCCGGTAGTGGAGACAACCCACCACCTGCCTAACTGAAGTGGTGTCCCTGCTTTGCCGGGGAATGAGCACTCTGGAGCCTTGATGGTTTGGCGCTCTGTGAAAGTGGGAGCATTACGGAGAGTTTGGGGAGGCCACTGAGCCGTAAGGGTCACCCCCCTCCCCTCGCGCATACATGGACTAAGGCCGGAGAGCTAGTTTGACCCCCCACTCCGGGGCTCTCCCGTTTCCCATGCAGGGCAACGTGGCTTGGAGTTTCATATCACTGTGAGCGGCGTGAGGGCAACAGTAGGCACCATTGTTCGACCCGGCGACGGCTGGGGCTTGAATCAACACACCAGTGACCTAATCTGATCAGCGGCCCGTGGGGTGTGCACAGTAGAGTGACGCTGGTCCCAAGCCTATTGTATTTGGCCGTCTGGAAGGGATAGCGAAGTAGGCAGATAGATCCATACAGGGGCGCACAGGAGTGACGGGAACAGGGCCGCTGGAGAGTGCGCTGTGGTTGTAGTGCGTTTTCCACGAGACAAAAGTCACAAAAATCCCTATCCAACTGTTCGGGTTGCAGCGCTTCCGAAACCATGGGTAGAGGAGACAAAACGCAATCCAAGCTCACCTTTGATCAGAAGCGAGCAAAGTCCCAGGACGCCTCCACGAGTGAGGAAACTAGGAGGCCGCCCCCAGCGAGCGACGATTCAGACTTGGATATTCGCGGTCTCCTTAAATCAATGGAAAAGTCACTGCAAAGTGGCATCACCACTCTGGGCACAAAAATGGACGCCCTTACATACAGAATGGACAAGATGGCTGACAGACTCGATAAGCACGCGGAAAGGCTCGATATGTCGGAGAGGCGGCTCACTGAGGTTAAGGAGGCGCACACGACATTGGACGCTGATCATAAACAACTTGATAAGGTTCTGCGCGTCTTACAGGATAAGACAGAAAACTTGGAGGCGCGTTCTCGGAGATGGAAGTTTCGCATCACTGGCTTGCCAGAAACCACTCCCCCGGGAACATGGAGAAGTTTGTAGAGCAGTTGTTGTTGTCTCTCCTGGGAGAGGGGGTCTTCTCAGTGATGTTTGTGGTGGAGAGGGCACACCGCTTCCTGGGCCCCAAGCCCCCGGTGGGAGGCCCTCCACGGCCGATCATCGCGAAACTTTTCAATTACCGAGACAGGGACGCTGCGCTACGTGTGGCCCGGGAGAAGAAAGTATTAGAGGTATGAGGGTTCTGAACTGTCATTGTTCCTGGATTTTTCCACTCGGGTTCAGGAGGCCCGCAGACATTTTGCACCACTGAAGAGGCAGCTCCGAGACCTGGGAATCGACTATGCCATACTATACTCGGCGAAGCCATGGGCGTCCGCAGGGGAGGGCAAGGGGGGGCACTTGCTCCCCCCTGGAACACCGGTCCGTCACTATTGACAGCCCCACAGTGGTGTTTGTCTGCAGGGCCGTCAATTTTAAAAGCGTGAGAAAGCGCTTGCAATGACGGTCCTGCTGATGGGCAAGAGAGAAGGTCCGGGCCTGGCTGCTCCCACAACTTGAAGCAGAGGCGCACCTAGAGTCAAATTTCGGGGGGGGGCACATTTTTCAAGCTAAGGAAGAGTGGAGCTGCAGCCAGGGGCCCTAGGAAGGGGTGAAAAACATCAAAGCCTCATTAACGCCAGCACCGAATTACACAATTCGCCCAGAGATGCAATGGGTGTGTCTGCCTGTTTTTTGCGAGATCAATTGGAAAGTCCTTCTGTGCACTCGTGATTTATTCGTAAGCTATATTCCTTTCTTTTGTTGGTGCTACTACATCCTGGTACCTACTCTTTAGGTGCCCTTTCGTATACCCTATCTTGTGTGGTGCAGACACTTCTGTTCCGATGGATGTGTGCACTTTTCAGCGAACATTAAACGTTCATCAATTTCTTTTCCATGGTAATAATCAGTTTTAATTCATATTTTGGTTTCCATTGTTAACTGTTGTTATACGTTTTTTAATATATCCATTATTTCTAAAATAAAATAAAATAATGGATATATTAAAAAACAGTTAACAATGGAAACCAAAATATGAATTAAAATATTTTGTTGACACCTGGAAAAGAGTTAAAACTGAACAGAAGTGTCTGCACCACACACGATATGCCTGTTTTTTGCACCATAAGCACTAGTATTACAGAATGGTCTGCATATGAGCTGGATTAAAGAGTTTACGCCTTGAGCTCCAAAGGGGCAGTCCCTCATGTTCATTGCAGTATCGAGTGTAGGCCCTGGACCACTGTCTGTCACTGTCGCCTGCCATGATTCACGAAGGGAAAGCTGTCCCACAGGGACAACTTTTCTTTTCTGAATCATGTACCAACTGCAGCTCAGTGTTGGTATCAGATCAACGGTTTGCGATTGCCATTGCGTTTTAAAACCATTGATATATGTCATTGTAAATTGCAATTTGAAGATAGCACCCTTTCCACTGCCCCTACAAATTCCAATATGAAGTAAGATGCAGAACCCCTTTTGTCAATCATGAAGGTTATACACAACTCTAAAAAGGGGGTTTGCAGTAGCAACCACTGTGATGCTGCAAATTGTAAGCTTTATGACCACAACATCCTTTTGTATTTGAGGGCCCTAGTTATTTAGATAAAGAAGGATGTGCAGTGAAAGGAATGACGTTACAAATGAGTAGTGCCTTTAATGCTCTGGAAATGCTAGGATCTCCAATCTACCTCTCTACCTCTCTCTCTCTACCTCTCTCTCTCTACCTCTCTCTCTACCTCTCTACCTCTCGCTCTCTACCTCTCTCTCTACGTCTCTCAATCTATGTCTCTCTTTACCTCTACCTCTCTCTCTACACCTCTCTCTACACCTCTCTACCTCTCGCTATCTCTCTCTCTCTCTCTCTCTCTCTCTCTACCTCTCTCTCTCTACCTCTCTCTCTCTACCTCTCTCTCTCTCTCTCTCTCTACCTCTCTCTCTCTACCTCTCTCTCTCTACCTCTACCTCTCTCTCTACCTCTCTCTCTCTACCTCTCTCTCTCTACCTCTCTCTCTACCTCTCCCTCTCTCTCTCTCTACCTCTCTCTCTCTACCTCTCTCTCCCCACCTCTCTCTCTCTACCTCTCTACCACTACCTCTCTCTCTACCTCTCTCTCTACCTCTCTCTCTACCTCTCTCTCTACCTCTACCTCTACCTCTCTCTCTCTACCTCTCTCTCTACCTCTCTCTCTACCTCTCTCTCTCTACCCCTCTCTCTCTCTCTCTCTCTCTCTCTACCCCTCTTTCTCTCTTACCTCTCTACCTCTACCTCTCTCTCTACCTCTCTACCTCTCTCTCTCTCTCTCTCCCTACCTCTACCTCTACCTCTACCTCTCTCTCTACCTCTCTCTCTACCTCTCTCTACCTCTCACTCTACCCCTCTCTACCCATCTCTACCTCTCTCTCTACCTCTCTACCTCTCTCTCTCTACCTCTCTCTCTCTACCTCTCTCTCTACCTCTTTATCTCTTTACCTCTCTTACCCTCTCTACCTCTCCCACTCTCTCTACCTCTACCTCTCTACCTCTACCTCTCTACCTCTCTCTCTACCTCTCCCCCTCTACCTCTCTACCTCTCTCTACCTCTCCCTCTATCTCTATACCTCTCTCTCTACCTTTACACCTCTACCTCTCTCTCTACCTCTCTCTCTCTCTCTCCGTACCTCTACCTCTTTCTACCTCTCTACCTCTCTCTCTCTACCTCTCTCTCTACCTCTCTCTCTACTTCTCTCTACCACAGTCTCTCTACCTCTCTACACCTCTCTCTCTCTACCTCTCTACACCTGTCTACCTCTCAACCAGTTGAATTCCGGGAAGCCCAAACCATCAGTATTTCAAATCTGCGCATGAAACGTGGATAGGATGAGCCGTGCAGATCAGAAAGGGATGTTCTTTTTACATCATTTGTATTTAATAGAATTGGGAAGCAGGAGAGCAGTCTCACAGTTGAGATAGGGATTCACATACACTGGAGACAGCTTTTGAATTGGCTTATAAACCATTCAAAGATGGCTGCAGCATCTACGTGGGATGTGGTGGACTAAGTGGCAGCCGGAGCCATATAGCACTGCTTGTCATTTAAAAAAAAAAACAGCATTGACATATCCAATAGGTCTCCCCTTTGGGACCTTATAAGTGTTTAGTTGGGTAGTACACTATCCTTGGTGCAACAACTTCAAGTGTTGCATGGCTAAACACTTAGAAGGTCCCAAAGGCGAGACCTATTGGCTATGCCAATGCTTGTTTGTTTTTTCCTCTGTTTCATTGTGGTTGCCAGGTAATCTGCTGTGAAGCCTCACATGATTTTTCTCCCACCCCATGGGTTTCTTTGTTTATTTAAGCTCTTTATCTTATTAGATTTTTTTATTTGTTTATTTAATACTTGTGCTCAATCATGTCGGAGGATGGTGATGAAGTAAAAATGTTGCCCCCCCCCCCGGAAAAATTTCTGCGGACGCCCATGGGCGAAGCTGAGGGTCAATACGCAGGGTCGGTCTCATATCTTCACTGGCCCCAAGGCTCTACAACAGTCGATTAAAACCTGGTCAAAGGAACAACACAAGAGCCCGGATAGACCGCTGTTGGATGAAGCAGCGGGTGGCTCGCTTGATGAGCAGGACTAAAGCAGAGAGGAGTCTGCTGCAAAGGGTGCAAGGTATCCAGGAGGGGGGATGGGGTGGAGGGAGGGGTTTGAGATATTGACTGGTTTCCTGTGGAGGGTATTGTGAAACTTGGAGGCCTGAAGGTGATGGAGGGTTTGATGCGCCAGGTATCGGAGCATAATGTTAATTTGGTTTTGTTGGACGCCCAATTGGCCTAGTATTGCAGGGGGGTGACATTGTGGTATGGGGGGGCGGCAGACTGAGCGCCAAATACCCAGAGTGGGTACTGGAAAGTGTTAACTGTGGCCTGAGGGGGGGGAAACGCCCCATAGGCGGAATATGCTTAGGGGTGAACACTAAAAACAACCAATGAAGACACACGCGTAGCTGGGCTGGATAGTGCTTATGATGTTGAGAAATGGAGGCTGGCACAAGGAGCTACCTCCGCCCACATGTGCCTGGCACTGTTGTTGTAAGTTGGGGGGGACCACGGGAGGTTGGTGTGGGTAGGGGGGCTCTTTGGGTTTACATGCGGCCAAGTTGGGGAGGTCTGCTGTGGGAGGTGGGTGGGGGTGAGGGGGAAGATTTCTTTGAGCAAGAGATGTCGGAGATTGTTTTTTGTTGTTGTCAATGGTACATTGCACGCAAACAGGCACTGACATAGACCTCAAGATGAAAGCAGATTACAGTGATGATGTCACATAGCACACACGATTCTGGTGACTCGATAGATTGTATGCGGGCGGTGTCCTGGAATGTCAGGGGTCTTAACGACCACCGCAAAACTCCGGAAAGTGCTCAGTTACCTAAATAGACATCACGTGGATACCCACCTGCCACAACTGAGCCCTATGCTGCGCAGTAGGGGACTGTTAGATAATATTAATTCAGCGGGATTCACATCACATGCTAGAGGGGTGCTGACCTGGATTAATCCCAAAACGTCATGTACTATCACGCAGTTGCATGCGGATGCTGATGGCCGATATGTCATATCTAGTTGCCAGGGCTGGGACTTTGATTTGATTATAGTTAATGTGTACGGTCCCAATTATGATAGTCCTGAGTTTTTTGAGATGTTAGCTACTGTTACCAAACCATATAGAAATGCACGGTTCCTGTGGGGGGGGGGGCGATTTCAATTTAATATGTAATCCAGATTTAGACAGGTCGGCAGACCCTCCTAGAAAGCCGGCGGCGGCTGCAAGACGGTTGAACGGTGTTATGATCAGTTTGGACCTGTGCGTTGTGTGGCGGGCTCGCCACAGTGATAAGGGTGGCTACACACACTACTCGGCATTGCACAATATTCACACGCGTATAGTATATTGGCTTGCCTCCTCCTCGCTACTAGACCAGGTGCGTCAATGCGTAGTATTGCCCCGCACTCTCTCTGATCATTCTCCGCTTCTGTTGGTCCTCGCCGTACCAAAAAAGACTTTGCGTCCGTTCACGTGGCGCTTCCCCCATTCTCCCTGTTGGACCCGCTGTTTAAGGAGGAGCTTGCAGAAGCCATAGAAACCTTCTTTGCCACTAACATTGGCTCAGTGGATAACTTTAAGCCAGTCTGGGAAGCATTTAAAGTATATATTAGAGGCATTGCAATGTCCAAACATTCGGGTGTGCTCAAGGCCATACGGAAAAGGTTAGAGGATCTGGAACTACAGTTGAAGGACTTGGAGCAACAACCGGTTGCTGGGGGGGTGAGGAACTGGAGGCGGAAATTAAAACACTGATAGGGGAATATCACGATGCTGCAGACAGCGAAGTGAAGCATATGGGCAAATATGCAACGGCCAGATCTTACGGAGAAGGTGACAGACCGGGTTCGGTCTTGGCTCGGTTGATGAAGGCGAGGCGGGATAAGATGCAGATACCGCAGATCAGGGCAATGTCTGGGGCGCTTCTGATGGAGGAGATGGAAATTGCAGATCACTTTAAACAATTTTACTCCGACCTGTTCATGTCCGGATCAGATGGAGTCGAGGAGCAAATATTGGATTATCTTGAACACATTAAATTACCGTTTCTCCCAGACACACACAGGGAACTTCTAATACATCCTATTGAGAAAGACCCTGGCGGGTATGAGATCCAACAGCGCTCCGGGAACGGATGGCCTAAGGGTTACCTTCTACAAGGCTTTTATAGATCTCATG
The DNA here is from genome assembly GCF_964261635.1 of Lissotriton helveticus. Classification (NCBI taxonomy): domain Eukaryota; kingdom Metazoa; phylum Chordata; class Amphibia; order Caudata; family Salamandridae; genus Lissotriton; species Lissotriton helveticus. Next base: position 470,173,386 of record NC_136070.1, read on the forward strand.
CTCCTTCATTTGGCACCCTATTTGAGGATATGTGTGTTACAGCCACGCTACCTCAGACGATGAGGGAGGCTCTTTTGGTTGCCATTCCCAAACCAGGGAAGCTCCCGGATGAGTGGAGCTCATACCGCCCCCTCTCGCTGCTTAACGTGGATACTAAGATATTCGCTAAAGTCTTAGCCAATCGACTTGCCCTTATGACAAACATTCTTGTTGCCCCGGAGCAGGCTGGATTTATGCCCAATAGGACCCTTACATATAACATTCGCACTGTGGTCTAGACAATTCAACATGTGAGACAAGAAAATAAGGTGATTGCGGTTTTGCTAGACATGGAAAAAGCCTTTGATTCGGTGGAATGGGCATTCAGGAGACAGGTATTGATGAGAATGGGACTGGGGATGGTCTTCTTACAGTTGATTGGAATTTTATATTACATACCCACGGCACGTGTCCGCCTGGGTGACATGGTCACTGACCCCTTCCCCATAACTAGAGGAACCAGGCAGGGCTGTCCTTTGTTGCCACTACTTAATGCCCTGGTGGCGGAGCCACTGGCATGTGTGCTACTGGAGTATCATGGCAATGAGGGAATCGGATTCCCGGCGTACCGGATAGTGGTGTGAACCTACGTGTATGATACCCTTTTGTATGTGCGGGACCCTGAAAACAACTTCTCCTCCGTCATTAGGGAGGTTGTTCACTTCGGTGAACTGTCAGGGCTGAAGGTTAACTGGGCGAAATCGATAGTGTTCCCCCTCACTCCACCTACTGTGGAGTTTGAAATGGACTATCCACTGCAATGGTCTACCGACTCTATTAGGTACTTAGGCATTATGCTGCACACTGACTCAGAGATTGAGTTTCAAGAAAATTATGGGACAGCCTTAGACAGGCTTGAAGACGATGTGGAGCTGTGGACCCTCCTCCCCTTGTCACTGATGGGTAGAATTTCGATCATTAAAATGGTTGTCTTGCCCAGGCTGCTGTTTTTATTCTCGAACAAACCAATAGTGTTGCCTCGCTCCTTCTTTTTAAGACTTCGTCAGTCCATGATAAAGCTGGCCTGGGCTGGTAAACAAGCGAGGGTACAGTGGAACGTCCTCACTTTGCCATACTACCTGGGTGGTCTTGGGGTGCCGGATTTCGAATTATATTACATGGTAGCGCAGGCGGTTCATGCACACTCCTGGATACATGGGGAGGCTGACGTACCTTTCCTTCACATGGAGATAATGTTTTCCGAACCACTGCCTCTGCCGGCTATGATCTTCAAGCCTTTGGAACATAGAACTGGCATCTTAGACTGTATAAATTCTACCAGGCACGCCTGGTACAATATATTGCACCAGCAAGACGGAGTTTTATTGTATTCCCCTGCAATGCCTATTGAGTGGGTGCGCTGGCTAGGGCCATGTAGAGATAGGGGAGTGGTACAGGCGTTACGCTCTCTGTCGATAGTAGAGGCTGGAGATCTTTTTCAAGATGGAGTAGTTAAGACATGGGAGCAGGTAGAAGGCGCAGCGGGCGCGAATATTTTTCTGGGTAGATTCCAGTACCACAGGGTTCGCGGGGCCTTGCTAGACATGCTAGGGGAAGATCTGGCTGAACCCCCTGAAGTGTGGGAAGTGTCCTATGTGATCCACACAAAGTCCCCTCGCAATATGACTACTCCTACATACAAATTAGCCATTGCACACAGGGAAAATAGATACACCGCGGCTAGGCTTGCTTGGCAGTGCGACTTGCAGATTACGATTGATGACTCCACGTGGACTTACTGTTGTATGAACACTAGAAAGATCTCGCTCTATGGTCGGCACACCGGAGAGACTTTGCCGGTATGGACTCCGAGCAGATGCGCCATGCAAGAGATGCCAAGCACAGACAACAGTTTTCTACATCTAGCCTGGCACTGCCCAGGAATAGATGCATATTGGGTAAAAATATTCAGTAAACTGGGGAGTGTGGTGGAGACGGATCTCAAGTCTGACCCTATGGAGGCGCTACTAGGCGCTACTGGGATACTCTAAGAAATTACCTTAGGCGCTAAGAAGGATGGTGGATATGGGGTTACCTGTGGCCAAGCGGAGGCTGGCGATGTGTTGGATGGGTGTCCAGTTCCGACACTCCAGCAATGGTCCCACAACATGCTGTACTGCTGTAGGCAGTCGGAGCACTACAGTGAGCTTCTCCCGCCTAAGAGCAGACCAAAAAATGTTGGGGGATTATTTAATGCCTATAGGCTCCGCAGAGATGGTGAAGCGGAGAGTGCAGAAGGGGGAGTAGACCATAAAGTGGAGTCAGGCACTATAGACACCCTGAGCCGTGTGCAAGGGGCTTCCCAGTCTGCGACGGCAGTCACCCCTTAGAGTGTAGCTGTGATTTGTGTTTCCCCATGGGGTTGCAGGGCTGGGGGACGTGGGGTGAGTGTGGGGTGTCGGGGAAACAGGGGGACTTAGGGGAGGGCGTGGTGCATATTTCGGGACGCTAACACTTGCTGGACACTCTAGAATAGCGTGGTACATACTCCACACATTTGTGAGGAGCCACTAGGACCACTTTGTTGAATGTCAAGTTGTGCGAACACTGAGCTTTAATAAATATTATCGCCGCCTGCCCACTGGGGATTGTTGGCTTGATGGCTGTGTTAGTGATGCATAGAATATTTTTGGTCGGCCTTGGGCCGTTTGTGTGTAATGTAGTACCATGACAAGATGTTGTTTATTGCTGCAATAAAAGTTACTAAAAAAAAATAATAATAAATTGACCTAATTTAAATAAATGCAAGGTTTTTATTCAAATTGATATACAGTGCTGCTAACATCCCACCACCAGTCCAAGAGCTTAGGTCGGACACACAGCGGTGACACAACCACTCCTTATTGTGTTTCAGCTGTTTTGCAAGAGTTAAGGTAGTGGTATTACCCAGACTGTTTCTTTTACTTCAAGCATTATGCTTATATATTAACCAACAACCCTTGAATAAAACTCAAGGTGCTGCTGTTATTGGGGATAAGAGATTGAAGATCTAAGCCAAAAAAGATGTTTGACTATTAGGCAGGGAGCCTTGATATTCCAAATCTGCAAAGATACTGCTGGTCAAAGTTGCCCACTCTATACACGTCACAAAAATTTTAACAGATATGTGACATGTACGTGCACTTAGCACATGTTTTTTATGTGGTTTAACTAACTAATAAGTATTGCATTTAACATATATGGCCCTAATTACGATGAGACTCAGAAAGCCGCTGACCACAGGTCGGAGGCTTTTCAAGCCTCATCACGAGTTTTACTTTCGAACACCGCATTACGATGCTGGATTCAGACAGGCTCAAGGAGCTGAGCTGCCATTCGGAAGCCTGCCCGAAATCCCTATGGACGGTGTTTCTGCCGTAGGGATTGCGATGTTGGTTTCCGACAGGCTTTCCATGTCGGGCTTTCCGACATGGAAAGCCTGTCGGAAAGCGACATTGGGGCCCCTAACAGGACCTTTCATCCTTCGGCTTATGGTTGAGGGCTGAGGGGGCACCTACGGTGCCTCCATGTTAATCCCTACACTGTGTGGCAGACAACCTGAGGTGCCTGCCAGGTGGTGCAGGGATGAACAGATTCTACCATTTCCCTATGGGAGCTTGTGCTACAGCCTGAGGTTGGTCGGTCCCGATTCCGCAACGGTGTCGGGTGGATGTGAGTCTGCCCGGCATCGTATGAAGGCCCTATGTGTTTATCATACTTAATAGAGTTATTGATTGAAGTCTTAATAAATTAAAACCATCCTCATTAATAGATAATGTATTCTCTATAAAGATTAAACTTGAACTTTCATAACGTGCTATAATAAAGGAATAACATTTAATGATTTGAAAACTGATTAAAAAACATCCTAATATATATGTAGAATGTGATTTTACCTAAAAGGATAAACATTTTAAGTAATGTGTGCATTAATATTTCATATAATTGATTTAAATGTAGTTCTTAGTAATACTTACACATGATTTATTGAAGATACTATATGCCACATGTAGTGTAAATTCAAATGCAATGTACTAAAGACATATATTTAGTTGTGTTTAAATGTGAACACATATCTTAAATGTGCGCCATTGAGTTAATTCCTTAACATGTCCTGACAATTTAGACCTGTAATGGACCATGCTGCATAAATTATGTTTTCCATTTTCTGCTAACGTGACATTTCTTGCAGGTATTCATATGCATTGTTAGTAATGGAATAGATACATTACTGTACAACAAATAAGAAAAAGAGCCTGAGAAGGAGACCTTGACAAAAGTACATGGGTCCCAGAGCGTTAACTGAAAGTACTAATAAGCAAATGTTGCAAACCAACGTGTGTGTGAGAAAGAGATGTCATTCCCATATCCAGTGTGGTACAAGCTGCCGTTGTTGTGGTCGGCAGCATGAGAAATGGACGAGAGCAATGGCTCCCTGATGATACGTTAAAGGGGGTGTTACCTAGGGACTTTGGGTCTTATAATTTAGTTTTCCCCTGTCTGATATCAAAACTCTTCTAGATGCCCCTTTGGCTCATGACAAATGCCCTTCAGACGTCTTTCTTTCTTAGAGACTTGCAGGCCTTTCACCTGATTCTCTCCTGACTATGGACTTAAAGAGGTTCTGACCTCTATGCTTACCTTTAATCATCCTTTCTTTTCTAAGTGTGGCTTAGGCTAACACTTGTTCTCTGACCCATAGAAGACTCTCGATCGAGCTTCTGAGATGCTGACACTTTCTTACCTAACCTTTCTTTGCTTTGTTCTAACTTCCTTCATGGAAATTCCCTGATTTTGAGATATTTTAGGTTATCAACACATCCCTTTTAGTTGAATTGGATTCAGGAAATGTAGATCACTAATGTATAGACAAACCAGCGTGAGACTCTTCTTTGAGCATCAAATACTTTTATTAATCTTTTGTATTGCTGTGACTGAATTGCTAATTTGCATTATATTCATTTGCCTACATTTCTTTTGCAGGCTTGAATTGCCTGATGCTATTTTGTGTTTCTCTTGCATGGTCTTAAGAGTTGTATATCTTAACTTGATTTTGAATTTTTATTAAACCATCTTAGCCCATCACTACAGATTCCTGGTCCTAATTTTTTAACCAACTGGGTTGCACTGTTAATGGATTTCGATTCTTGTTACTGTTAACTCCCATAACATCTCGGTAGGAGAAAAGGTCCATCAGAGGACCAATAGAAAGCAAGTGGGACCCAAATATGCTAGGTCACTACCATGCAGTGAAGCTCAGATACCTTTTGGATTTGTGGTTCAAGGCAGAGATTGAAAAGCATTGGTGCCTCTTGGACCTTGCTCTGGGGTGTTGCCCCTGTGGGAGGTATCCTGGCACAATCCTAAAGACAGATAAGCAAATATGGTACATTCCCTTATTATACATGCAACACTTAAGAGTTGGAATGAGAGGCATCAAGATGGGTATCACCTGCGTTACTTTTCCATGCACAACAATGCTATGGCAATCTGATATTTTCCTCTGGGAAGGACGAGGAGGCCTTCTGCAATATGTAATTGGCAAAATGTACTAAGACTGAGGGCATGTTTAAAAAGGAGGCAATTAAATAGTTCGAAGAATTCAAGATGGGTTATGGCACAGAGGAAACAGAAAGGTAAAGGTATGTGCAAATCTCCTATTGGGTGTTAAACCCATTGATGAAAGAGGAAGCTATGAAACCCCTTACTTTATTTGAAAAACTCAAACAAGGAGTAAATGATAGAAATCATCTCTTCATTAGAATCAACAAGGTACTACCAGGCGGAGGGAAGGTCAGAAGGGGCTGATTGCAAAATGAATGGGAGGAACAGCTAAGGTTTACCATCTTGGATTAACTATAGGCAACAATAATGAAGAACTCAAGGCAGGGGCCTAGCCATGTCAAGTGTTTAGAAACAGCAAGATTTTGTTTAATTGGCATCTTAGTCCAACCTGCCTCCATACTGTAGATATTAATATACCAGAAAAATGATAGAGGGTATGTGAAAACACAGGTGTGCACATATATTAAGAGGCTGCGTTCAAATAAGGTATTATTGGAAGGCAGTTTTAGGATGGTCAGAGGAAGCCACGAAGATATAGCTATCAGAGAATTCAGGTAGCATTCTATTGGTCACAATTATAATATTAGCAGGCTATGCCAAAGATTGTTGCACAGGTATAGTTTTCTTTTCAGTAACTAGATCTCATATGCTCAAACTTTTTGTGACCCCACAGCTGAGAAGTCACAACAAATACAGCTATTGATACACACAAAGTGAAAGGGAGCATATAGTCATATCATATAGAATAAACTTGTAAAGTACAAAAAATATCATAGATCCATCAAGTCCAAATATATTGATCAGGGAGTCTTTGTTCATCTGTTTCAAAGTCCACTTTATTGAAGTTTTGATAACATGTGTACATCAGCCCAGCCATCGTGTTTCGTCCAACAGGACTTCCTCAGGGTTGGATATATTCCTCAAAGGAACAGATGAATTTTCCTTTAGTCAAAATGATATAGGGTCAAATGTATCCAGAGTGTGTCCTCCTTCCAAGAAGTAAAAGGTCAAATATCTTCTGTCGTGATCTGACATGTTTCTTGTCAAGTCTCAAATGCTGTGTAGTCTATCTGTGTACAACAAATTGGACTTTAAAACAGATGAACAAAGATTCCCAGAACAAAATATTTGGACATGATGGATCTCTGAGATTTTTTGTACTTCACAAGTTTATTCTATATGATATGACTATATGCTCTTTTTCACTATGCATTCTTTTGAGGTGGTAGGTTGCGGTCAACTCAGGATCACAAAACAGAACTGATGCATTGTTAAATCTCATGCTATTGTCAGCTAAGCAATCTATTTTGTCAAAAATTATGTATGACATTGATCTATCATTTTTAAGATTGGTGCCACAGACCATGTAAACATTATGGGCAGGTAAAAAAATTCACATGAAATTAAACGTACAGAACACTCCTTTTCTGAGTTGTGGTCCCTCTCCTGGAATATTGTTAGAATTGAGGATCTCTGGTTGGCACAGGTAGGTACTTGTGACAAGCAGGGACCCTCTCCTCTAGTCAGGGCAAGGGAATTACTCTTTAAAAATCCCTGCTCACCCTCTAGGCGGCGTGGCACGAGCAGTCAAGGCTTATCTCAGAGGCGATGTAAGCTAAGCAGTTGTGACCACATACAGTAACCCAGTAACAACACTACAAATGGACACCACACAGGTTTTATATAAAAAATAAGTATACTTTATATAGAGTTATCACAAGACCAATAAACGACAAAAAGAATCCACAGTACTATTAAGTTTCAAGAGTTCAGCTTAATTCAAGGTTCTGTGTGAGTCTGCAGCCTTGTCCGGCTACAGCGTTGCTGAAAAGAACACGGAGTCTAACAAATCCAGCGGACCGCGGCGTTCCGGGGCCACCCAAATGCCGACAGACTCAGTCACAGTACCTTTTCCTTGAGGTGGCCGGTACGGATGTGCGAGCCGGTTCCGGTGTTCGTCGGGGTGTAGAAAAAGAAAGTGTTGCAGGTCACTGTGTCCTTCCAGTCACGGTGCAGGCTACGGCTCGTTGACGGCGTCGAGACGGAGTCGGTGAGCTCAGAGCTTGCGTTGTTTGAGGCGGATGTTGCTCGTTGCGGTTCTTCCGGCTTTACGGTGCGGCAACAGAGCCGGAGTTCGGGAGCTGGAGTCGGTCAGTCCGGACAGCGGTGTGAGTCGGGCGGTGCGTCACAAAGCGTGCGAGGTGGTGCCCAACTCCGGTGCAATCACAGGACTCGAAGGCAGCAGCAGTGACCACGTCGGTCAGACCAGTTTGATTCGGTGTAGCGAGGCGTTGCACGTCGCGGTGTCCTTCCAGTCGCGGTGCAGGCTACGGCTCCTTGACGGCATCAGGACGGAGTCGGTGAGCGCAGAGCTTGCGTTGTTAGAGGCGGACGTTGCTTGGTGCGATGCCTACAGGACACCGGGCCGGTCGTGAGAGTCGGTCACAGCTCCCTGCCTCTGTAGCCACTTGTTTCCAGCAGCAATTCACAAAGGCTGGTGAAGTCCACTGGTCCTGGGACTTCAGTCAGGGGGCAAGCACTCTTCCAAGCCATTGGAGATCTTTTCACAAGTTGAAAGAAACGTCCAAAGTTCTTTCTCCTCTCTTTGGCAGTCAGGCAACCACTGCAGGCCAATCCCCCAAGCAACACTTCAGCTTGGGAATAGTCTCTCCTCAGTTTCTCCAGGTTCCTTCTCCTCAGCAGAGGTTTTGTCTTGTCAGTTCCAGGAGTGATCTAATTTCATGGGGTCAGGGTCCCAATATCATTTGTTCTCTGAGGGGAGAGGGGCCTGTGCCCAGTCAAAACCAGTTCTGAAGCACTCTGTTTGCCAGACTTTCCTTTACTTTCACAGCGCAGGGCAGGCACATCAGACTGCCCACAGGAGGTGGAGCCCGCATTGTGGAAGGCAAGTACAGCCCTGGAGCACTTTGTTGACAGCCTTCCTTCTCTTCTTTCAGTGTACAGGGCAGAGACATCAGACGCACCACAGGGGGTGGAGTTAGCACTGTGGGGGGCGGGCACAGTCCTATTCAGGTCCCAGGTGCAACTACTTCCCATCTAGATGCAGATCTCTATATTCACCACTGGGCTGACTTATTCTGTCTCCTGGATTCCCCTAGCCCTGTCACTCAAACTCCAGACAAGGAATACACAACCTCGCAGAGGCAGGCTTAAATGGTTAGGCAAGCAAATACCTACTTTCTAAAAGTGGTATTTGCAAACACAGAATATTAAAATAAACTTCACTAAAAGATGTATTTTATTATTCTGAGTGCAGGCATACTAACCTCAAACAAAATATTTGGACATGATGGATCTCTGAGATTTTTTGTACTTCACAAGTTTATTCTATATGATATGACTATATGCTCTTTTTCACTATGCATTCTTTTGAGGTGGTTGGTTGCGGTCAACTCAGGATCACAAAACAGAACTGATGCATTGTTAAATCTCATGCTATTGTCAGCTAAGCAATCTATTTTGTCAAAAATTATGTATGACATTGATCTATCATTTTTAAGATTGGTGCCACAGACCATGTAAACATCCTGGGCAGGTAAAAAAATTCACATGAAATTAAACGTACAGAACACTCCTTTTCTGAGTTGTGGTCCCTCTCCTGGAATATTGTTAGAATTGAGCATCTCTGGTTGGCACAGGTAGGTACTTGTGACAAGCAGGGACCCTCTCCTCTAGTCATTACTTTCTTAGAAACATTTCAATCTTCTGAATTCATTTGAAATGTCCTGTTTTTATGTTTCGACCACTGAGTAGAAATGAGATGAATCACAAGATGGGTGAGGTTATGATAGACTGATAAACAGAGTCTTGGAATCCTACAAGGTGAATACATTTGAAAAAAGAAGTGCTATGGAAGAGCATTGTCGTGGTCATACTTAAAATCTTTACAGAGATGGCGAAATTTCACAAGGTGGGGAAAAGTGAAACATCTTAAAGAAGCAAAAGGAGCCAATGTATAGACAGTAAGGACAAAACAGACAAAATACAGAGCTAGAAATAGATTATAGCAGTTATAAAGCATAGAAAGTACTGCTGTTAAGCACAGAAGAGAAATAGTCCATAGGCAGGGTAAGACTGGCCTATATGGCAACCAGGCAGTGCCAAATGAGCTAGTCTGACTGATTGTTGTATGGGCTGTTTTTTGACTGTTTGTGAGCCGGTTTTATGGGAAGGTTGGCCGGTTTTTACTGGTGATTTCCCTGATATTATCACATAATTCCCTGCAGAAAACACACTTGTATTCAGACAATATACACAGTGAGTCTTTAAAAATGTTAAATGATCCTGATGTGAAATACGGCCCACTTATTTAGCTATCTGGTTCGCTAATGGGGGACACTATTATTTTTTACCCCAGGCCTACTTTGTGTCCCAGTTCGACCCTGTCCATAAGGAGAGAAGATTAGAGAAGTCAACAGAATGTTAGTGGTATGGAAAATGAGAAAGGGGTAGGCTTTCCGCAAGTTAAATTGTTGAAAGTGACAGATGCAGTCACGAGAGGAAATGCACACATATAACAATAGTAAAGATCTGAAAGAGATGAAATGTTTATGAGCAGAGGAAGAAAATAGGATCCTAGAAACAGTTGAAAGAATTTGAGATGGAGGAAATTAAGCAAGGACGAAAACTGCTAAATGCAGGTTCTCATTTTAGAATTGAGATGAAGAAAATGTTGGGTAATTTGTACCTTGCAGTGAGACAGGGAACATGGAGTTGAGCAGAAAAGGGGTAAATGAGACATGAATTTGGCAATAATTAGTAGAAAAGTTACCAGAAAATTGGGATCACTATGTTGAGACAAGCCAAATGAGTATATTAGATAGAAAATTGGAGGGGGCAAAAGATGTGTTTAAAGAAAACCAATGAAAAGAAGGTGTGTGGGGGGATTCAAAGTAGGAGAGTGAATATGTGTAGAGAAATAGAAAGTGACAAGAATGAAGTATGAGCAGGATGAAAAGAGGACCAAGTGATCAACGGAAATTAACGCTGTAGAAAGATCAGGGAGAATAGGAAGTGATTAGTATGACAAGGTGGTCAAGTGATAAAGACTAATGCAACTTCTGAAGGGTGGAGGGGCAGTAACCCAGATGGAGGTGGAGAGAACCGGGAGTTGGAATCTAGCTTGTGGGAGAACAGATTTTAAGTTACCCTACCAGAGGTTTTAAGAGAAAATAAAGGTACAGATCGGAAGATGGTTAGAAACAACATCTTTTTAGTTTCAAACAGAACTCCCCAGATCAGACAAAGACAATGGGACAGAGTGATGCCGATTTTGTACCAGTGCACCTGCAACAGAATACTCACAGAAAACAAGAAGATCTATTCAATATGAAGAATGAGATACTCATTGGTTTGGGTAAGTTTGTTTGTATAGACTGTGATAGAGGGTAATCCATCTTCCAGCATTCAAAGATATTTCTTCTTGTTAAAGAATATCATTTTTTAAGTACTCTTTGGTTATTTTACTGGCTCTACCCTGGTGCTGACACTCCCCTATAGGATAAGAGGAAACATTTGCACAAAGCTCATGGGTTAAGAGAATCAAATGCTGAGGGGTTTGTGAACTGACTACCAACCCACATTCTCGGGTACCTCAATCTGCAGAGCACGATGACTGGTACCATATCAGGTAGACTGATGGGAAGCAATGAGCACAAGCACACGGGCTTTAGTTACCTTTGGGTCACTGTGATTGGAATCCAGAAGAAATGTAACCCACACAGTGAGGATTCTGTCGTCAGCAAGAAAACCCATTGGTTTCATTTGGTGGCTCTCAGACTGGATACAAGATAGTGCAACATCCACAATATGGTGGACATTTGGAAGGAGAAGTCATTAAAAGGCATTCACTATATCTGTAGCTATTTTTATCTCATTATTATGGAATTTGCTTTGTACATGTGCTGTGTCCCCAGCATGCTAGCAATTATGCTTGCTGACATTTTGCCCATAAGCCCAATTGCTGTTAATGAGATACTCAAGTCAGGACCTATAATGGAAGAGGAAGGTGTCAGTGCTGGTGGATCAGTACTTGTTGGAGGGCAGGTTTGGCAGGACAGGTGCATTATTTTAGCCTTTGCTGTGATGGCATATAGCCATATCACACAGGTCTGTGTGTTCTAGTCCCCCACAATAGGGTAGTGCCACCCACCCTTTGTTGAAGTGAGATAAACCTGTCAGACTTGACAGTGCTGCAGTTGTGACTATCCCGTCTTCCTCTGTGATAGCTCTGGGTCATGCCTTTGAGTGTTGGCACAGTTGCACCCATTGCATACTGTTTTCCTTTCAAAAATAGTTGCGAGGGCAGCCAGCTCACTTTGTGTCTACATTTATGTGGGGTCACTGTCCCCAGCCGGAAGCTTTTTGAAATACGCCAGCATCCAATAGGACCGTCCCAACACTTCGCCAATTTAAAAAAGAGTTGAAGACTCACCTCTTTAAAGATCACTTCATCGAAATGCATTACCTGTCCATAAACCAGATACCTCTCCTATCACTCCTTGACTTTATGCTTGTCTTTGAACCTGTACAGTGCTCCTCTGCCTTTTGGATAGGTCTGAGCTACAGAAACACCATATATGAACGCCAACTCAAGTCTCCCTCCAGCACCTGGATAGTGACACAGGGATTTCGACTACGATTTTAGAACTCTCGTATATTTGTTCTTGGTAATACATTTCACCTGTCTCAGCAGGATTGCTCACACAATAAACCCCATTGCCATAACACCCTTTTAAAATCCCAAGCTCCCGATCACATGGTCCGCTACTCTCATAACAATGGTAGACAGACTCTAAAACAATCCGTGATTAGACCACCATAACAGACATACCGTGTTGATAGTTGTACATTCCTCCTAAATCTATTTTTTGCATTAATAATTCGTTATAGCATTCTTTCAATAAATATCAATAGTTTGGAGGCTTGTCTTTCCTATATATTCAATGCGCTGTCAATTATCCAAGTTATTTCACTCCTCGATTCCTACTCGGGCTTAAAATCTTGGCAAGTGCCTAATTCATCCATCAGCTTCTAATCAAGCCAATAGGGGAATCCATCTATTTAATGTATAGTGGGTAGAGAAGATTACATTTTACATACACATTGCATAAATAATTAAAATGTGCATAAAAAAAGTTAAATATTATTGACTATTCCAACTATTTTCAAACAAAAAAGACATAAAAATTCAAAAAATTCTTCCAGGCGGGTCATTTCGGATAAAGTGCAAGTGCATTGTAAACAAACATCATTCTCATATTGTCCATATACCTGATGAATAATGTCAACTTCGCGGCCAATATAACAGAAATAGTGTATGGCAAAGTGCAAGTGCTTCTAATACCTACTATAAGGTGAAAATGGAGACATATAGTCAATACAGTACATAAACTCATAAAGTGCAAGTGCTTTGCCAACAATTAGTCAATTATTTGCCACCAACTAGACCATATTACATCATGGAACAATATGTAAAGTGCTAGTGCACTTTAAAATATACATTCACAACGACCTCCTTTCATAATCTCCAATGAACCCTACCTTGGAGTAAAAAGTATATATGTATTTGTATAAATAAATTTAACTATAATAATATTCTAGCATATTTCAATCCTGACTCCAAATGCTAAAATCATACAATTCGCCAAATATTCTACAACTTTTTCTCAACATGTCTAACAAACTTGTCAATCTTGTTATAGATTAAGGAGCTTCTTTATTTAAAATGAGCCATCTGACTTGGATACTACCAGTGGCCTAAGTGTACATGTAAATCCTCGTCTGTATTCAATCCAGACGGGATACTAGTATTAAACAACATTATGTACTTTGATTCCAATTGTTGCAATTTTCTCTCTCTATGGCCTCCTCTTCTCATTTTAGCCACCTGGTCAACTACAAAGTAAGTTAGATCTTCTAAGTTACCCTTATGAATCTCATAGATAAGCTTAATCATTGTTTTTGACTGCCCGCATGCGTTGGAGTATACGAACATGAACCATGTGGATGGTGTTTCCTACATATAATTTTGGGCAGGAGCACTGTGAGATGTAAACTACATGGTCACTCCGGCAGTTCAAGAAGCATCTAATTTTCTGTGGGATCACCATTAATGGAGACATGACTGATTTAGCACTTTGGGCAATTGTACAGGCTTTACACTTTTGATATTTATAAAAACCTGGGTTCGCCCTTAACCAACTCTCCGGTTTTGTTAATTCCGGACTGATGTCCACCAGCTCTTGCCTCATAGACTTAGCCCTTTTGAATGTCACCTGTGGCCTGCGTTTTACCACTGTACTGAGCATTGGGTCACTCCTTATCAGGTGCCAGTACCTACTCACATAGTCTCTCACCCTTGTGTGGTAGGCACTGTACCCAGTGATCAACCATTTATCTTCAATGTCCTGCCTTTTCGTTCCCTCCTTTCCCTCTTTTGGTCTAAGTAAGACATCTCTTTTGATACCACTGACCTTCTGTAGTGCTTGATTTAGGACATGACCTTTATAAACCCTTGCTGAGAATCTCATAGTCAAGCTATTCAGAGCATCCTCCAGTGCCTGCCCCTCACTACAATTCCATTTCATCCTAAGGTGCTCAGCATAAGGGATGCTCATTTTTAATCTAGTCGGATGAAAACTGCTTGCATGTAAAATTGTAAATTGCCGGCCGTGGTCTTTCTGAATGTGCCTGTATGCAGTATGTTATCTTTTACATATACTTCTAGATCTAGGAATGTTACTTGGGCCTTACTGATGGTATCTGTAAATTGCAAATTCAATGTATTGTTGTTAAGTTGACTAACAAAGCATTTTTCAGATTCCACTGATCCTTCCCAGACCTCAAAAAGGTCATCAATAAACCTTTTCCACAAAATCACATTCTCATTCCACTCTTTGACTTTATCAACCTTGAGCACCTGCTCCTCCCACCAGCCCATATGCAAATTCGCAAAGCTGGGGGCGAGGCAGGTGCCCATGGCCGTCCGCGAACTTGTTTGTAGGTCTCGTTGCCAAACTTAAAACAATTATTCTCTAATCACAATCTGCCCATTTCAATCAACATTCTTGAATGCTGGTGAAAGGAAATATGTCCTGTGTCTAAGAAATGACACAAATATATACATACAATAGGGAATGCATTTTGTGTCACCGGGAAGGACTCTTCTTTGTCTGGCTACAATAATTTTGAATGAGGGAGGCTTTTCATTAATAACTTAGACTTTCAACAGGGGTCCTAGCAGTGTGGGGTGTATCACCACTCCTTCATGGAGTACTGTATCCCAATGAAGAAGAGATCTGGGTGGGTTCTGCAAATGAGGCTTTTTGGGCCATCTCACCCGGTTGCCTGTTATCGCGTTGTGCAAGATGGCCTCACAAGGGGAAGAACAATTTACAAAGTTGATAGTTACCTGCAAGTTATTTGAGAGATATAAACTTCAGCCCATATCAAGTCAATCAAGGAGTGATAAACAAGAGTTGAGATAAAATGAGGAAACTGTTTCAAAAAGTGTGATCCGTAATCTTTGACTGATTGATGTGTCAACAATCTGAAGTCTAGTTCATTTGACCTCGCTCCACTTGCACTCATAAACCAATTAATCTTCGCCCATTTTATCTCCCTTGGCTTATCTTCTTTAGGTGGGTTTGATTCTGTGGTGTGTGGAAACATATTATGTATTTTAAATTGTTTGATTCTTGATGTTTATGGTTGTGATTTTGTGAGTTTTAGTTGATGATCTCTCTTAGCGAATCTCTTGCTGTATGAACTGCAGCATTGATGTGCACGGACTGGTGTTTTTGTTTTATGGTTAGTATTGCGAATCTGGTGTCCAGTTCTTTAGTTTAGATAGTGCTGCACTTGGTCTCTGTTCATGTGAAGTTAAATTGTTAATTTCTCCACTGCGTATATTCCGTTTGTTATGGGTGAACCAACAAAAATGACCATTTAGATAGCACCCATCTAAGTGGTCTCTTGAGCCTCAACAACGGATGTTATTATCACCCTAAAGTATTAGTTCTCTTGACTTTAGGGGTTCAAAAAGTCGAGTCATCTGAAGCAATGATAAAAGGTTATGCTCATGCCCTTACGGCTGACCACCATATTACCAGTCAGAGGACGTGTCGCTTTCACCCACCTACTCTATGTACATCTCCTGAGGTATTTAAAAGTTGCACTTCCAGTGATCAGGTCTTAAAGATTCAGGAAAATGAAGCTGCTGGTGGTTACGGTGGGCCCTGATTCACTCCATGGGATGGTGGTTGGATAAAGAAGAACGCCGGCTGCGTGTCGTAATGGTCACTGCTCTCTGGTTACATTCCTGTTTTTTTATTTGTTCCTAGTCACGGTTGTAGTCTAAGAATAACATAATATTGGTGCATGTTTGCCTGAGTGATTAGACACTGAAACAATACAGGATAGATGCCTTGCATGGCCATGTCACTAAAACTGATGCATTGCTTGAAGTAAAAACAATCAAGAAAATAAAACTGTCACACATTATTGTAACATAACTTGTTTTATGTTCTCTCACTAGAGTTAAGAATATTAACAGTTGCTGTGCATTGAAGAGTGTGCTCTCCTCCTCTGAACTGTGGAAACTGTGTGGCAAATGTATTATTTTTGAACAGCAGAAACCAAAGTAGTTGTGTTGCACAACAGGAAGAAAGAAGTACAGAGCCATATTCATTACATATGGCTTGTTGCGGCTCACTACCCCTGCTATGGCACACAAACAGGCTGCCTTAGTCCACACACAATCTTTGCACCATGGCATACACTTCCAATACAAAATCCTACACCTAGACAAATTCTAGAATATTCCACACATGTGGAATGAGTGCTGTTTATTGAAGCACACATGCAATGTGTGAAATGTTTAGAGCAATTAAAACATCTTTCTGTGTTAGCGATTACTTCAAAGAAGGATTATTATTACGCAAAACCTGGTCTGGCTATCTTAGTAGATGAGATATTATGTTAAAATCTACGGGTGCTTGCACTGATCCATCCAAGTAACACTCAAGTGATGCTCCCTTGTTGTAAAGTGAGGCAAAGTGGAGCACATCAAATGAGCACATTTCCAAAATGCCTTTAGCACTAGAAAGTAAATACTCTTGCGCGAGTTTGCGTTGATTTGTGACCCTTTGCACAATTGTGCCCTGGCTAAAACCCTTAGTAAATTGGGCTTTATGTGTTCCTTGTTTATAGCAATCACCTGTAACTAGGGTGACCAGGCATCTCGGACTTGCAGGGACAGTCCTGGTTTTCAACAGCTGTCACAGCAGATTTCAACATGTTTTGCTCATGTCCCGATTTTTACAGCGGGTCAACTGAAAACCGTGAGAGGCACTTTTTTGGGTGTTCCAAAGCAGGGCTGGTTAGCAGATATTATAAGTAAGCACTTTTATTAACAGGTATGATGCTGGTTTTAAAAACTACATTTTATTTATTTGCTTATTGCCCCTTTTTATGTTGATGAGGGCTGTTATTCTTTGCCACTTCGTTGATGTAACATTGTAGTCCTTCCTCTATTTTTGCGAAATGTCCCGGTTTTTGGGTCACAAGATCTGGTCACCTAACGCCTCTCACTCTACCCAAATGATCCTGACCCCGACATTTTCTGAAAACAGACTACATACGTTTGAGCAATATATACCGTGTAATCGCGCCCCAGTCAATTCTTTGACTTTCTTGAGTCAGATCATGGACAAACAGCAGCTGTAGGATGTGCTAGTGAAACACAACCCATGCCTCAAAGACCGCTCCTGTGACAGCTTATTATTTGCGAGCCTGGCAGTTACCTCATCTCCCGCTGCAGGTATTCTTTTCACTGCACAATGTGCGCAACCGCCGAGTGAAAGGCGGGGAAGCAAGCCTATCTGAGGAATGAGGATGTTCACCTGCAGTAGCTCGTCAGCTGTCATTTTCTGACACTGCAGAGCAGTTTATTAGGGGTGGCAACACCTGGTCCAGGTTAGAGGACAAACACATTTATCTCAAGAGAGGAAGGGTGGAACTTTATGGCAGCACAATACTAATAATCTCTTGATGGAGTTTGTGCAAGAATTGAGATAGGCCATAATTTTATAACAAAATCACAAAGAACCCACAGTATCAATTCACGTTTCTTGTACTGTGAGTAGAATCGTTCAGTTTTGCAATGTGTGCATTATTTGTACGAAAAACTAATTTGACGCCAAAGAAAATGATATATTTATTACAAGGGCACGCTAAAGCACCAATTCACAAATTTCCTTGAAAATATGGGCTAACCTATGAACCCGGCCATTTTGAATGTGTGTTTTTACTGTCCTTATTTGCCTGCTGTCGCACAAAGAGAATATACGACTTTGACCCCAAAAAATTAAATACATTAAATAATAATAAATATTAAGCATTATTATTTTTATTATGATTTTTGCGAGTATTGTTGCTATTATTATTATTATTATTATTATGAAGGTTTTGTTAACGCACTAGAAATACACAAACGCAGAGGCATGCATTGACTTAATATTCTTTCACTTCTGGTCTGTTAGGCGCCGAGCTTGTCCGGATGTCTGTCCAGGCGCTGACTGTCGCCCCTGAGATATTTTCCGGACACCTTTCTGGCACTCGGCTATGTGCTATTTTTGTAACCTTTTGCTGAGTGATCTTTCGTGCGAAGCTTTTCAAGCAGCTCTGAACAGAGAACCACTTATTAAAAGCTATTGTTTGTCTGACATAAACTCCCTTCCTCTTACTTTCAGGCCTAAGGCCTCTCTCTGCTGAAACACTTTCTCATTCTTTTCTATTGCACTACTCGTGTAGCTAGCCTCCCTCCGGCATCAGAACGCTCCCAACATTTACCATGTACTTTAATAATAAGTCAGGCATTGTAAGTGAACGCCATTACCTTTTAAACATAAAGAGGAGTCAGAACCATCAATAAAATAGGTGTTTTCTAAAAACGATTTTGTACTCCTGTTTCTTTCAGTGGAAAGTCAGTGACTATACTAAGATTTAAAAAATATGAATTTTGTTGACAATGAAGACAGTATTTTCAGAAACAAAAACTTAATAGGAAAATTGAATTAAATATTGCATGGTGGGGTGTTCTTCCCCTGGCTGAATTCACTGGCCCTCCCATGTCTTCAAGGGCCGTCCCTATTTTTCTCAGTTCCCATGGCCATGTCTGAACTGGGTTGGTGTGTTGAGCAAAAAAACGATGGATTTAGGCCCAGATCTATGTACTGGGATGAATGTATGACATTGTTCTGCATTCTGTCCATCACTGTTGTTTTTGCATTTGTCACCCGAGTGGGATGGGTATGCTCAGACATGAGTCCTGTGCTCTCCACACCACTGGAGTCAAGCTATCCTGGCTGAAGACAGCTGATAGCCAGAAACTGGTCCTAGGATGCTTGATTCCGGTCCAGGGAAGACATGGCTTGGCATTTCAGGCTGGACTGTTCCCATGAGGCACAGGGTCAAGGGTGATTTGCATATGGCCATGTCTGAACTGGGGTGGTGTGGTGAGCAAAAAAACGATGGATTTAGGCCCAGATCTCTGTACTGAGGTGAATGTATGACATTGTTCTGCATTCTGTCCATCAACTGTTGTTTTTTCATTTGTCACCTCGAGTGGGATGGGTATGCTCAGACATGAGTCCTGTGCTCTCCACACCACTGGAGTCAAGCTATCCTGGCTGAAGATGGCTGATAGCCAGAAACCGGGCCTGGGCATAATGCATGGCCCCTGGCTCCGGCCGGGCGCGTATGGGAGCAGACAGGTTTGCCTCAGGTGTGCCTTCAGCACGCCAGCAGCGCGCCCACTGCGCGCGTCCGCTGTGCAACATGAATGGCATAGCGTTGATGTAGGCTGCAGGCGTGACGCTAGTCACTAGGCCCTGCCCCCAACAACAAGAGATGAGATACTTCCTCACCGACACCCTCCACAACAATCGGGGAAACCCCATTGTGGACCGAGGTGGCGGCGATAGCAATTAGGTAAGGATGCCAATACACGTAAAAACAGAATTTAAGTAATATTTAAAACGATAAAAACGTGTGCTCAAATTACCGCTAGGCGTACAGATCTCACAGAGGCTTAGATAATTTGGCAGCTGTAATGAGTCTGCGCGCGTCCGCTGTGCAGACGCGAATGACATATCGTTGATGTAGGCTGCAGGCGTGACGCTAGTCGCTATGCCCCGCCCCAAACTACAAGAGAAGAGCTGTAATGTGTCTGCGCGCGTCCCTATAAGAATGCTTGTCTGGATTAAGGCTCAGATGGGCTATACACATCCAGTATCCTATATGTACAATAAGATTACATTGCTTGATTATGGTTCAGATGGGCTAATGAACATCTAAGTACATTTAGTATCTTTATTTTTGTAGTAAGAGTTCATGCTTTTTTTTATAATGAGACGTGTATCTTATTACACATGCCTTTTTTGTTCAACAACATAGTAGTCTGTTTGCTCATTAAAAAATGTCCCCTACCTTATAGCATTATACTTTGTAATGCTATGGAAAATAAGGCACAACTATATATACAGTTTTTTCCTGACCCCTTTGTCTGCTTCGTTCAAATTTGTATCTTTCCTTTTTTACATTAGCTGTCGAGAAACTAGTATTATGGACTGTGTATGTAGTTACCATACCAATTAGGAACTTTGCTACCGAACTACATTAGTACATTTTTTAAATTATTTATAAAACAGCTTCAGTATCTTCACAAACAACATAAAAGATCACATATTATGATAGGAACACAAATGGTTCTAAATATAAGTATTGCTGACCTTATATGTGTGTCGCTGACGAGAATTGACTGTTGTGATGTGACTAACGAATGGTCAGACTTACGAGTTCAAGTAGGACTTGATTAATGAAATTGGTAAGAACATCACTTTGTTATTTGGAGTATATGATATAGGTATCAGAAAAATAAAGAAATAGGTAGGAATAAACATACCTTTTTCATGCATTTGTTATAATAGTCTCCGGATTTTCTTGTCTTTGGAATAACCGACTATTATGTTCTTTTAAAAACTTTAAAGGCTTGATTATGGTGCTCCATAGGTTCAATATACATATTTATGTAATCTAAATTGATAAATGTGTTATTATTCAAATGTGGATATAGGACAACGTTTCTCATTTGCTATGACCTTCTAGACTTATTCCTGCTGAGTAATAAGGATGTCTGAAGGTGTTTTAACTGTTTTTAATTGTTGTATGTAATATATCGAAGTATGTTTATGTTATTTACAGGATATTGCGATTGTAACATCTAGTCTGGTCACAGCTCTACCTGAAATTGAACAGCTGGCACAGGAGTTTGGCTCCGTTTCAGGCTACAAGCTTAATACATCTAAAACCCAAATTCTATGCACAAGCCAAATTTTGGTTAATGATCCCAGGGTAGTCAAGGAAGCCACATATTTGGGCATTAAGATTTAGGCCTGCTTAAAAGAGTTAGTTGAGGTTAATTGGGGTTATATTATAGGTAAAGTGAAACTATCACTTGAGAAATGGGAGAGCTTGCACCTTTCCTTGGTTGGCAGATCTAATGTCTTTAAAATGAACACATTGCCCAGGGTTATGTATTTCTTTAGAGCAGTCCCCTTGGAAATACCTTGTGGACAACTTCAATATCTGCAATCACTGTGTGCTAGATATGTGTGGGCCCCTAGGAAACCTCGTAGAGCCACTCGCTTCATGACTCTTCTTCTTCTTCTTCTTCTTCTTCTTCGAGAGAGAGAGAGAGAGAGAGAGAGAGAAAGAGAGAGGTGGATGGTCGGTTCCTGATTTTGCCTTTTATTATTATGCGTGCATTCAATCAAACATATGCATTTTATTGACTGGAGAGTAAGTGAATAATCCAGCTGAGGCCACCTCAATTTATCAGATGGTTTTGGGCTCAGAGGTTAATAACTGTCTGCTTAAGAGAATCAACAGTAGTTATTATAAAAGAACTCGGTTCAAGGTTCTGAGAGCAGTTTTTGAAGTTTGGAATACTGTTCAAAAGAATTTACAGATTCCACACCTACCGTCGCAGTAGGATTACTACCTTCGATCTTCTGGGATTATGTGGCAGCTAACTGGAGATCGAAAGGAATTACCCAAATTGGTGATTTCTATCAAGCTGGCGGAGTCTGCTCGTCCTTTTCATGTTTGGTGGATAAATACTATCTACCTAAAACCCAATTTTTTAAATTCTTACAAATAAGGGACTTTTTAGGTAAACACCGAATCAGTATGACATTGTATAAGATTGTAGAAGCTATTAAATGTCAGGAAAACATTGGTTCTCTTTATAAAATATTGTTAGCAGCAAGATCAGATGACTTAGAGAAGTACAACTCTAAATGGGGATGTTGGCTGGGAGACCAACCGATCTCTTTAGAGAAATTGATTTATATTGCAGGGAAAATTCTCTTGGCAGCGAACTTAAAAACCCAGCACTATAAAACTTTGTTCAACCTGTATCACACCCCTGCGAAGATGTTCAAATGCGGGGGTAAAAACGACGGGATGTGTTTTCGGTGTGGTGCAGACTATTCCGATATCCTTCATATATTTTATTTGTGTTCCACTCTGACTCCTTTGTTAGGATATATGGAAAAGTTCTCATCGGAGGTTACTAGAGTACCTATAAAAATGTCAGCCTCCATGATGTTGTTAGGTATTGGGGAGAACTTATGTCAAGGGATACCAATGTATAAATTCCGCTATTTGATCTTCATTGCCATGGCAGTCGCACGGATATCTATAGCATCCTTTTAGCTACAGCGGGTGGTCCCATCCTTTGAAATGTGTCGGACCAAGTTTTATAACATCTTTAATATGGAATTTAGTCTCTATTCTGTTAAAGGGCCCAGAAAACAAAAAGTTGGCTTCCATGTGTGGGGGGCAATGATTGACTATATGGCGGATTGACATTAGCGTGTATTCAAGGGAAGAAGCTTTATTTAAATGCTTGTTTTTTTTGTTTGTTTGTTTTCAATGCCTGACACTTCTGGCTGAACCAATTGTTTCTATGATGGACGGATATTAATGTTCACACAGAAAAGTGAATTGAATTATTACTGTGTTATGATTGTAGACATATGTTTATATGTATTTTGATAATGTGGATTTTTTAATAAAAAACAGAAAGAAAAAAAGAAAGAGACACAGGGCTCTAAAGGAGAAGCATCTTTCTAATAGATTAGGAGATCCTCTATGCAAACATGTAGGTGGTGCACCATCAATTGGAAAATAATTTCCAGTTTCATACCTCAGCAGTGATAAGTGTATATGAAGTCATGTTTATGCGAGGATGTCACATGCTTAAATCAATTACAATATGTGGTCCAATTAGTAGCCTATAATTCTTATTTTTTTAGAATAAAACAGAAAATAGATTGAACGTAACGCATCAACTGGCAAAGAATTTATTAAAAAGACAGACCAATGTGTTGGATATTTGAAGAATAAAGTAATTTAAACCACATCAACTTTGACTTTCTAGAGCGCTTATGAACTTGTGCCAATTAAAAAGAAGAAATGTTACTGATGCTACTCAGTGCCCAGTATTTCATTTATGGATGTATTTTCTCTGTCACACTCTGACATGAGAGGGTTCTGTTCTTGTACCTACAGTGGTTGTACCAGTATTATGCAATAAGAAGAGAATGAGCGTAGGCAAGAGGGGTCTTAACTACAAAATGTAAATTAATTGGGGCCAGATGTACAACACATTTTACCAGTCTTAAATGGCCAATTGGACCGTTTGTGACTGGTAAAATATGTAGAAACCCTATTTTCGGAAAATAGGATTTGCAAGTCCGTATTAGGAAATGGCGAGCCAAGGACGTCCATTCCTAAAGGCGAGTCGCAGGAGGATGTATGATTGTTCTGCGACCGTTATGCGGTCGCAAAAAAAAAGTGGTTTACAACCTACTTCAAGTAGGTGTTAAGCCAGTCGCAAACGGAAAAGGGTTTCCAAGGGACCCCTACCCTTTGTGATTGGCAGCAAAAACATTTTTTAAGAGCAGTCAGTGGTCCACGGACCACTGCCTACTTTAAAAAAATGAAACAGAATCATTTAATTTTTCTTTTTGAAACGGAACCCGTTTTCCTTTAAAAAAAAATATTGCTCCATTTAAAGAGCAAACACAGACATGGGGGACTTCTGTCCCCAGCGGGCCACCATCTCTGTTTTATTGCCCATCCCTAATGGGTAAAAAATTGCAACCTGCCTTCTGAATATTGATGAGACAGGTAATTTGCGACCCCATTGGGAATCGCAAAATGTGTCTGAGACACATTAGTACCTTTCCTTTTTTGACTCGGTCATTGCGAGTCGCTAAGATGCACAAATGGTTGTACATGTTGCCCTTGCTATTTCACTAGCCATAACTAGTAGTAAGTGATTTTTTAATTATGCTAGTGCAGTTGCTCAAATTGGAGAAATACCTTACTTGACTAAGGAGTACAAAGTTCTCCAAATTTGCCCACGGTTGGATTAGTTATAATTACCACAAGCAGTTAAAGTACATGAGCTGAGACTGTTGCTAATCAGTCCTCAAAGGGCTTTTTTACTGCCATTCAAGAAAATTCTGAATATTTTGAGTTCTTGGTGTGGTAGAATCAGGCACTGTCGATAATATGCTTTTGAATATACATGGAGGTGAGGTGAGTAACATTGAAGAAATGTCGATAGAGATTAGAAAGGGGGAAAACTACATTACTTAACTGTTGGGTTGCATTCTTCTAGCATGCGGAACCACGGCTGAGAAGAATGCAAGAATGCAGTGGGGAAGGATTTGGGAGGGAGGGGTGGGGGAAGGTGAGCAGACCAAGAGACCAGATAGAGTGTGAAAAAGGCCGCTTTAATGAAACAGGTGCACATTTACACAACAATAACCTCGGCAAATGCCTAACAATCTAAACCTTTACCAAATGTTGTTTTTCAACCCCCAAAACACCCGCCCCCGCCCCTCACCCCTCATCAAACCCGCCCCCACCCGTACATACCCCATCACATATTAAAACCATACAACATCCCCATTAAAACATTATAACTTCAACCGGCCCCAAAACCATATCTCAAAACCCCAATTACAGCCCAAGCCAGTCCAGATCCCCCAGCCTATGCCTCCAAACCCGAATTCAACCTGCACAACTTCCCCTGACAAAATCCCAATTCAAAACTATCAACTCCCATCATGCCCAAAACTGGCAAATCAAAATAATCCGCACCGCACCTGTTCCAAGCGACGAAGAATAACAATATAAAGAAACCCCATGTCCACCTGTTACAACCAGCCGCACCAATAAAGAAAAAGATTAAATTATCAAAAGAAGGGAAGAATAAAAACAAGGGGGAAAAAATTCATAAAGGGAGGGCGGGAGGGAAAAAAGCTAACTAGCAAAACCACCCAGCCACCAGGTCACCTAAGCCTAAAATGGTGGCCGGGGGGAGGAGCCCAACCCACTTATAGGTTGGGCTCCAAAGGCAACCAAAAAGAAGCCCAAAAAAACGCCCAAACTCAGGCTGCTCTAAGATGGCCCCCACCCACCCCTCCCAAACAGCCCGGGGGGGGACCTCCCAGGGGTCGGCTGCCCCCCCCCCCAAGCCCCCCTTGGGAGGGAGGGGTGGGGGAAGGTGAGCAGACCAAGAGACCAGATAGAGTGTGAAAAAGGCCGCTTTAATGAAACAGGTGCACATTTACACAACAATAACCTCGGCAAATGCCTAACAATCTAAACCTTTACCAAATGATTGTCTTGTTTTTCAACCCCCAAAACACCCGCCCCCGCCCCTCACCCCTCATCAAACCCGCCCCCACCCGTACATACCCCATCACATATTAAAACCATACAACATCCCCATTAAAACATTATAACTTCAACCGGCCCCAAAACCATATCTCAAAACCCCAATTACAGCCCAAGCCAGTCCAGATCCCCCAGCCTATGCCTCCAAACCCGAATTCAACCTGCACAACTTCCCCTGACAAAATCCCAATTCAAAACTATCAACTCCCATCATGCCCAAAACTGGCAAATCAAAATAATCCGCCACCCAGAAAGCAGTGGGGGAAGGAACACCAGACCCCACCTTTCTGCCCCCCAACAAAGAATGGTAAGTGGAGGGGGGGTTGCAGACAAAGCAGAAAAAACAAGGCTGAAGGAAGAAAAAACTCACTAACCTAAGAAACTTTGAACCTTCAAACAGCGTGACAGCACCTCCCGCAGTTCCAAGAGATATAAATCCATCCCCATACGGGACAGATGAACCCCATCACTTTTAAAAAAGTCTACAGCATCATAACGGATGTCACTATAAACAACCCGACCAAAACCCAAATCTCTACAAAACCTAGATACTTCAAGATTAACCTTCCTGCGAGACTTGTCAATAGCCTTAGGTTTAACCGCATTCCTCCAAAGCCTCCTAGGAATCAATTCTGTCCAAAGGACGTGACACCCAGCCCATTGCTGATGCAACAAAGACAGGTCTTTCTTCATGGCTCTAAGAAGCACAACACCTTTAACCGCACACAAATCATTCTCCCCAAGATGTATAACCAAAACATCCGGACAAACCCCACCTACTAACCAAGAATTAGGAGCTGGTATAAGATCCTTCCATAACCATCCCCCCCTACCCTTCCAAACAACATTGAATAGACGGTCATTGAAACCAAGCATAGTGCCAAAATAACTCAAACGAGCTTGAAGTTGAGCTCTTTTAATGAAGGAGTGTCCCACAATCCAAATAGTCAAGCATTCGGAACGAGGACCAGCCACGGAACCTGAAAGAAAAAGAAGTATCAGATAGGCAAAACAGAAGAAGACGCAGGCGCTTCCTTAACCTCTCGTCTGACATAGCGCTGAAAGCAGTTTGAAGTCCAGCGCCCCAGACGCATTATGTCCTCCCTCGACCAACCCCTGTTAAAAGCCTCTGTTGCAGCTCCAATTCTAAAGGAATGCGTGCCATATAGTGACTCATCAAAGCCAAGCTGACGCAGCGCTTTCCGCAACACCATGCGCAATTGATAATTAGTAACCACAGAACCATCCAAGTGTTGAAAAACATTATGCTCCAAAACCCCACCCGAATACTCCCACCAGCGTCGCGCCCAACGCAAAGGGCAAGTCTCCAGGGAGGAAACAGCTTCCAACCAAATACCTTTGCCTTTGTTCCTCTGATCCGTCTTTGAATGAGAAAGCCAAATATGAACTCCTCTAACTGACAAATGAACATCACCCCACAAAACACCTTTGTTAAACTTGTTACCCAACAACTTGGAAACCCTAAAAGCTCCAAAAAACATCCAAACCATCAAAGTGGCAAAAAGGCAAGCTTCCGACCTATCCCTG
Organism: Lissotriton helveticus; assembly: GCF_964261635.1. Classification (NCBI taxonomy): domain Eukaryota; kingdom Metazoa; phylum Chordata; class Amphibia; order Caudata; family Salamandridae; genus Lissotriton; species Lissotriton helveticus. The sequence goes on from NC_136070.1 coordinate 470,200,356, forward strand.
CAAACCACCGGCAAAACTGACACTATACTTGCCAACTTCTGCCACGACAAAGGAGACCTCACCGCCTGAACACCTCCCTGCTCCCGAGCCCACCCTTCCAACATTCTCCTACCCAACTCCCCCGCAGACGGCGAGTAACCACAGAAGAACTTACCTATAAAGGAAAAGCCCTCTAACTTCCCAGCAATAGTAACCCTAGATAAACCCTTATCCATCATCCACAAAATAAACTGAACCACATCCTCTGACCTCTGCCAATGCAGTTCTCTCTTACTAGCTCCAGACGACAAAAACTCTTTCCACGCCAACTCATAAGCTGTTCTAGTAGAAGGAGCCAATGAACCTACCACCAGCTGAAAGACCCTGTGTTGCCTACCGTCCACAGATGCTCCGGCATGGGAGTCGGCATGGGAGTCGGCGTCTCGTCTGCCTCCAAAGCTAGCCCACGGAATCTCTCCCACTGTGAACAAGACAAAGCATCCGCAATGTCATTGTCCACACCAGGAATGTGCAAGGCCCTAAAGCAAATGTCAAACTTAAGGCAACCCAACACAAAGACCCTGAGCAATTTCAGAACTTGCACGTCCCTTGCAGATTGTCTATTGATTACCTGCACCACAGCCAGATTATCAATCCTGAAAAGAACCTTCTTGTGAGCCAAATCCCGGCCCCACAAAGTAACTGCCACAACAACTGGAAACAATTCCAAAAAGGCAATGCTCCTGCCACCATTCTTCCAACTCTCAGGCCACTGTTGCGCACACCATTTCCCTTGCCAGTACAAGCCAAAACCATCGCTGAACCACATCCTCTGACCTCTGCCAATGCAGTTCTCTCTTACTAGCTCCAGACGACAAAAACTCTTTCCACGCCAACTCATAAGCTGTTCTAGTAGAAGGAGCCAATGAACCTACCACCAGCTGAAAGACCCTGTGTTGCCTACCGTCCACAGATGCTCCGGCATGGGAGTCGGCATGGGAGTCGGCGTCTCGTCTGCCTCCAAAGCTAGCCCACGGAATCTCTCCCACTGTGAACAAGACAAAGCATCCGCAATGTCATTGTCCACTAAAGGAGACTAAAGTCTGGGATGTCAGGACGACATGTACCTATAGCATATCTGATATCTGGTGTTTGGAGAACATGTTGCTTGAATCTAAATGTCATCAGGGCAAAGGCTACTTGTCACTAAGGCTAGTGCATGCATATATTTCCTAGTGTATTGTGTGTGCTATGAATCTTCTATGGATATTAATTCAGTAATTCTCTTGCATGGAGACAGAAAGACTAGACTATAGATGAAGATGTTTATGCGGTTCGTTAGCTAGGAATGTGAAGCCGGGGAGCTGAACTGATAACTAGAGGCATAACATATTCTTGGCAGACAGGCAGGCAGGCCAGGCCGGACACCGCGCTGCTTGGCAGGGAGTAAGTGAAGGGTCAGGGATGCGGGCGGGGCTGCATCTCTCCTCGGAGTGGTTCCAGGAGACTTGAAGCTCGAATCTGGTGTCCGGGCCCTATGAGGCCTAGAAACGGAGACAACTCGATGAATTAACGTGCACAATGTAAAACGTTGGCAACATAGGCCTAATACTTGTTGCTTTCACGAGGACTGGATAACTGGCATACTAACGTTGGACAAAACTATAATTGCGTCTTTATTCGGGCAAGGGGGAACATATGCATATTGATCATGCACATATAACATACGATGGGGAACACGTAGGGACACATGACAAGGCAAAATTCAATTTTCCTCATTCCCTCCTTGTTCCCTACGTTTCCTTCAGGAAACATCAATATTCATGAGACCATCTATCTGTTCATAGAGCATCATTTGCTCGTCTCGAATTTTCTTGGAACGGGACTTAGGACTTGGAATACAAGAGGTAGCGCACAAGCCGCAAATCGCAGGGCCACATTGTAAACATAGGCAACAACTGAATATGATCATTACTACTATTCCCAGGAATGACAGTACTTTCCATCCCCAAGCAGATATTATACTCCAGAGCCAACCGGACCATGTCCAGGTGCCTGGATTCTGGTGCAACTGATGGGCTATCTTGTGAAGTCTGGTTATAGCTGAATAAACAGACGGTGCGTTATTAGGAATGAAAATGCAACAACTAGATCCGATGACTCTACAAGCTCCGCCCCTATCGGCCAGTATGACGTCAAGAACGAGGCGGTTCTGAAGAACAACAAATCTCATAGCAGACTGTTCTTCTGTTAAGTTACCTAGAGCGGAAGTAGTCTCATTCACTACTGCTTCAAGGGTTCTGGTTAACCTACGTATTAGCTTACTATTCTGGATAGGTCCTATAAAGAAAAAGAAACCTTTATTGAAGTCTGTATACTGTTCTAAGGCAGTTTCGGTTTGATCGACAATTGGGGACTCGATCTCCCTTCTATGTCTGATGTGTACTAGATGTGTATTCCTGTGATAATCGGATGGGGCTAGGAAAACTGGTGGCAGTAGGAAGGCAATGTAACATGTTCCATCCCAATCTAGGGGCAGACGTACATATGCGGTTTGACCACATACAAAATATGAATGACGTGAGGCTTTGAAAGTAGATTTCCCACTGTCACTATACTCGACCACAGTATTACAATCACTGTGTCCTAGATGTACCGAACCATTCTTTCTAACACATAATTCGCCTTTCACTGGTAGAACTGTAATAGCAGGCAAGTCTGGAGTAGTCTCGGACTGAACATTCAAAACCATGAAATTCGAGGAGTAATTACCTAGATCATATACTTCATTTTCTAGATCTAACCCTGTCCTATGGGAAAGACCTTCCTTGTCTGGGAAACATGTTCTATTCAAAAGGGACTTATCGTCTAAGGATGATGTTAACGTAAACCATGCTCCACACGAACCATTGTGTGAAAACGGATAGGGAAAGAGTGGCAGAACTCCCTTCGGTGTCTGGAAAGGGGGGAGTCGACCACACACCCAACAATTAGTGGCATTGCTAGTCTGGTGTGAATAGTGTAACATTCGGATAAAAGTATTGTTGCGCATGGCAAGTCGATAGGATAACTCGTGAGGAGGTAGTTCACTAAAAGTGTGCTCTACTGTATCATTAGAAGAAAAATGTACATGTGAATCAATAGGAGGAAAATATACATGTAAAACATAACTTATGCATGTGATCGTAAGACTCAGAAATAACATAAACAATAACGTAATAATACATCTGCTTCGCAGATTCTTACAATAACGTATTTTCTTGGAGTTTCGTCTAACTCTCTCACTATGGGGGTCTATCTCATACATGTCAGGAACCTGTCTAACCGCTTCACCCGAGAGGGACTTAAACAATTAAACTGTCTGACTTGCTAGACCTCAATTTCATTTTATACTCCTGCTGCGGAGTTTTCTCTAACAGGGGAAGTTTAGAGTCAGTATCGGGGCAGTCCTTGAAAAAAGTCTTTGGACGGAGTCCATGAAAACGCTTAACGTGACTGAAGTGGAGCCATCCCTTGCGGCCCTCCACTTTGACGGCGGTCCTTGTGGTCATCAGAACAAGCTTCGGCTCTTTCCAGCGGGGCTCCAGCGGACTTGAACGATCAAAGTTCCTCACTAGAACGAGGTCGCCTGGAATGACCTCGTGCGGTTTCACTTGGGTGTTGTCTGGAAAAGCAGCCGCGACCTGTGAACGACAAGAGAGTAGTGCAGACATCAAGGAAGCTAGGTAATCTGTCAGCATATTACTGTCAACATCAGTAATTTTACGTGGCATAGGGGTACCCCACATGTTTGGGGGACGACCGAAAACAACTTCATAAGGTGAGAGACCTGAACGGGAGTGAACGACCATTCTCATATAGAAAAGGGCGACTGGCAGGGCTACCAACCAATCTACGCCTTTCTCGGCACAGACCTTCGCAATGCGTATTTTCAGAGTTTGATTATGTCTCTCGACGAGGCCAGCTGCCTCGGGATGTCGTACGCAGTGGAACTTCCACTGGTACCCTAACAGAAGAGATACTTGTTTCATGAGTTCGGATGAGAATGGCTGGCCGTTGTCTGAATACACGACCCTGGGCAAACCATAGCGTGGGAAAAACCCACGAACCAACTGCCTGGCAGTGGTCGCGGCAGTGTAATCTGGGACTGGATATGCTTCTGTCCATCTGGACAAAGCGCATACAACTACGAGGACATACTTGAAACCTCGACATCGATCCATCTGAATATAATCCATCTGGAGGACTTCAAAAGGGTGGTCAGGAGGATGGAATCCACCTTGTTCCACCGGAACACCTTTACCTGGATTGAACTGACAACAGATCATGCAGGTACGCACTTTCTGCTTGGCTGCTGCTCGTAAATGCTTGTTAAACCAAAGGTTCTGGATGCTGTCTAACATGGCTTTTTCTCCTAAGTGTGCTGGACTATGTGCGGTGTTAATAATGACTTGAACCATAGAGTCGGGGAGAAACCATGTGGCTTTTCCCTTCGTCAACCATCCCTGATCTGTCTGGACCCCTCCTTGTTCAGACCATTTCTTGATTTCGTCTGGGGTAGCATGTGTCTGTATGTCTAGTACATCTTGTGTAGGGTCCTTAACTGTCATACAAGTCGTCTGATCTGGAACATCTGTCTTTGTCATGTTAACTGGAATGACTGGAGTCTGAGCTGTAAGCTTGGCTGTTCGATCCGCTAGATCGTTACCCTGGGAAATGGCGTCAGTGGCTTTCGTATGTGCTTTGCACTTCATAATGGCAATGGCTTTCGGTAAATGTATTGCTTCTAACAGAGCTTGAATGAGGGGGCCATGCTGAATCTTGGCTCCATGAGAGGTCATGAAACCTCTTTCTTGCCAGAGGACTCCAAAGTCGTGAACGACTCCGAATGCATAACGTGAATCTGTATATATGTTTACTTTCAGGTTCTTGGCTCGTATGCAGGCTTGGGTCAGAGCGATAAGCTCTGCTGCTTGAGCAGACAGGGTGTCAATACGATTTGTTTCTATAACTTCAGTTTCAGTAGTCACTGCATACGCGGCTACTAACTCTCCTGTACTTGTTCTCATACATGAACCATCCACATAAAGTGTCAGGTCTGGGTCAGGTAATTCAATGTCCGTCAAGTCTTGTCTTGGCTTTGTCATGGTGTTGATAACTTCCACACAGTCATGTGTGGCAGGGTTTGATGTAATCGAGGGTAACAGTGTAGCAGGATTTAAAATGTTGCAGTGTCTGATTTCTATGTGTGGCTGAAACAGTGTCAGTTCATATCCTGTTAAACGTGCTATTGTCAGGTGCTGAGTCTGTGTTCGGTTTAAAAGAACTTCCACGGAGTGTGGAACTTGTACTGTCAGGGAGTGTCCTAACACTATGGAATCACTTTGTCTGATAGCTAGAGCTGTGGCTGCAACTGACTTGAGGCATGCAGGCAGAGCCTGGGCTACTGGATCTAATGTGCTAGAGAAATAAGCACAAGGTTTGTGTTGTCCTGCTTGATCTTGTGTGAGAACAGACAATGCTGTACCATCACGTTCAGTAACAAAAAGTGTAAAAGGCTTACTGTAGTTTGGTGTCGCTAAAACAGGCGCATTACATAAAGCTTTCTTTAACTCATTGAAAACAAGTGTATGTTCCTGGGTCCAAGGGAGGACAGTCGATGTGGCTGCCTCCTGTGTCGTTAACTGTATCAGTGGTTTGGCTAGATATGCGTATTGAGGAATCCATTGTCTGAAGTAAGAAGTGAGGCCGATGAAAGCTCGTACCTCCTTCTGTGTCTTGGGCTGTGGAAGATGTGCTATTAACTGGATACGGTCAGGTGTCAACTGTCTACCCCTCTTGGACAGTAAGTGTCCAAGGTATACCACTTGCTGGACACAGAATTGCAGTTTGGAAGGGGACACCTTGTGTCCCATCTCTGCCAGGAAATACAAGACTGTCAGTGACGCACGTTCGCAGTCACGTTCTGTACGGGCTGTGATCAATAGATCATCGACATACTGGAGCAGGGCAGTGTCAGTTGGCATGTGAATACTGTCTAGTTGTCTTTTAAGTGCTTGACTGTAAATACTGGGACTTTCTGTGAAACCTTGAGGAGCACGTGTGAATTTATAGCTTCTTCCATTTAAACAGAATCCGAAAAGAAACTGGCTGTCTGGATGAATGGGGACACTAAAGAATGCGTTCTTGAGATCAATAACAGTAAAGAACGTAGCTTCGGAATCAATGGCAGTCAATAGGGAAGAGATATCTGGAACCACAGGGTACTGGGGTATGATACATTTATTAAGTTCCCGAAGGTCAATCACTAATCGATAAACTGGAGGTGCATTTGGGTCAGTACGTTTAAGAATCGGAATGATAGGAGAATTACATACATTGGAGTCAGTTTCTACAACTACTCCTTGAGCAATGAGCTCGTCAATAATTTTCGATAAGGCTGCTACAGCCTCAGGTGGCAACTTGTACTGTCGGATTCGTGGTAATACAACACCTTGTTTCAGAGTAACACGATATGGTGTAATGTGCATACAACCTACATCAGTTGGACCTTGCGCCCATAAATGCTGTGGTACATTCAGTAATCTTGGATCAAAATCACGTAACACATAATGACCTTTAAAATCACGTAAAAACAATCCCACTCCTTCCGGAGAGCAGCATATTACGGCTCCTAATTCTTTCAATGTTTTAATACCAAGTAAATTTTCAGGACAGGATTTCGTGAGTAACAAGTCTGTAGTTCGGGACAATGGACCAACTTCTAGGGAAACTGGTTTCGATATTTCATTAACAATCGGCTTTCCTGAAAATCCCAGGGAAACATTTTTTGAGCCTGAGAGTGGAGCCCCTGGAACCTCGTCATGACTGATGGTAGTCCTACTTGCCCCTGTATCAATCAGAAACTTTCTGTCTTTCCCTAATACTTGACTGTGTACATAGGGACCCTCTTGATCTACAGGAACCTCAATGAGATGCAAGCAAACCTCCCTCTCTAGGCTGTTTCATGAATACTGCTGATATTCTGGATAATCTGACTGTGCGTACTGGTACATCTGCTGTGTAACGTGTTGTGCGGCAGCTATAGGCTGCGGTACTGTAACTGACTGTTGTGCGTTCTGCGGTGGTTGCTGCGAATTTTGCGGAACATGTTCTTGTCTAGGAGGACGCGTTCTCTCTTTCGTCTTACCTGTAGCTATGTTATGTTTCAGAACTGTACATTCGTTTATGTAATGACCTGGCTGTTTACAGTAATTGCATGTCCCTTTAACAGGAGCTGCAGAATGACTAGTTTGGTTCGTACCCCTCTTCTGACTATCTGGTTGAACAGACTGTGCAACTAGTACTTTAATTTTCGTGTCTTTCATACGTCTTCTTTCGTGTTCTTGCTCTTCCCTGATTCTGTTCTGGTGATACTGTAACATCTGGAGAATTTGGGACGGGGTATTAGCTTGCCATGTACTCTCGACTTTCAATACTCGATTCTTAACTTGTGGTAAAGAATTCTCAACTAGTTTGGTAACAAAAAGATGTGGATACGACTCACTACTTGTTTTCAGACCGCTATTAATAATGAAACATTTCTCGAATCTGGAATAAAAATCACTAGTGTCTTCGTCCTGTTTCTGTTTACAGGCTGAGATGGCGTCCCAGTCTTCCTTTTTCGTGGCTAGTAATCTTGGCAAGACTTGTATTAACAGTTCGGGCAATTCTTTGGCTTTATCCCCAAGACCAGTACCTGGGACTCGTGTATTATCTTCGTTCTCTAACGCGGTCCAATCTATCTTTTTCTCTCCCACCTCCCATTCTTTTTCTTTAAGTTTTTCATATATGCCCGCAGGCAACAGGACCTTTAACATTTTGATGATATCAGGATACGTGTATTCTCCCATACGGAGCATGTCTTTTAATTCACGGTGAAACCCTGCTGGATCTTTATCGTGACAGGACACTAACTTTTTCATTTCGAGTAGTTCTATTTTCGTTATAGGGGTGTAAACAAATACTCGTTCGAGCTCACCCCCCGTTCCCTTAACAGGATGTACTTCTCGCAACGGATTCTGTCTATCTATATAGAAAGGGGGTGAAACAGGAACAAAATGCGGAGTCAGGAACGTTCTGTATTTGTGGCGCTGTTCTAAAATGACACGAATTAAATCGGTACCTAGACCTTTCCATCGGTTTAGGAGTAACTCGTTCAGTACATTATATAATGGACCTGGATCAGAATGCTGACTCTCGTACAGTGTAATGAGGTGCTGGATCATGTACATACCCACCAGTCGCTGCTCAGCTGGGGGCAGTTTCAGAAACATTTGAGCCACTACTTCGTCTGAAAACGTGGTAGAATCATTAGTCCATCGAACTGCTGTTCGGGCGAGTTCTTGTTCATGCATGGTACTAAGTTTACTGTAACCTATTCGTAATTTCAGAACTTTGTCGGTAGCCTGGAATAATTGTTCAAGAGAACACTGTTCCGGCACGGGAGGAGGAAAAGCTTTCTTGTAGTCTAGGCGTGTGTGTCTATCAGAAGGTCTCGTCCTACCTACATACGCTATTCTGGTGGGATTCTCGTTGTCTACCTCTTCGTCTGAAGAGTCATTCTCTTTCTCGGCTATTATTCTTGCTTTCTCCCTCTCGTGTATGCCTATAATTTCTTTACGAATCTTTCTGTACATGGTTTCTATACTATTCTGTGTCTTGTGTTTTCCTTCTGCTATATTGTCACTCCATCTGGTCAGGACTCTCATCTCTTCTGGATTTTTATCAGGATGATCCTGTTCTCTTATTAAACAATTTATTAAAAATTGCAAAATCATGCCTTGAATCTCGACTTTTCTGTGTACCATAGCTTCGTGAATACTTTCTGGTTTCTCCCCTGTTCGGATGAAATGATATATTCTGTCTAGATGTTCTTTCATATTTGATATGGTAACCAAGAAGCTTGCAACTCGTCGTAAGCGTATGGAATATATTATCATACTATCTTCACCTGGTACTGGATCATATCTACAATCAGATCCGCACTCATTGAAATACTTTCTGAGGGCTTCGTACGTAGTCACTTTCGGGGTACGTTGTAACGCTGCATCTCTCAGCGTCAGGCGTTTTGTTTGAGGCGGGGTGATAGGAATACCTCCCCCTGCCCCTCCTGAACTGGAATCGTCAATTAATACTGAATGTGAGGCTACTGGTAACGTGACTGGTAAAGCAGGCGTACGTAAAATGGGTTGGTCCTGGGGTACTGGCACATGGACAGGATTCCCGGGACCAACGGCTGGAGGCACAGTAATTACATTATTAACAGGGTGCTGGACTTGAACTTGGACTGGCGGAATAGGATTCGTATTTGCATATTCTGGGACAGTGTCATCTAAATAGGAAGAAAGAAAAATTTCAGCTGCAGTCGGTTTATGACGTAGCTTAGTCGGGACCAAGGGTGGCGGTAAATTACAGGACATTTCCGGGGTCGCCTTAGGCAAGCCCTCGGCGAGAAGAGGATACATACCCTTAATAAGGGCATTTCTCTGTCGGTCTGACTGTTCTGCTCTAACTCGTTCACCTTCTTCTAGTAATTCCCTTTCTTGGGCTTTTTCTAAGGATTCTCTACTTAATTCGGCTTTTCTGAATTCCTTTTCTGTTCTTTTATGCGATTCTTTACGCCATAATTCTATGGCATCTTTCTGGGATTGTCTGGCTTTCTTTTTCCATAATGCTTCTTCTACTCTTATGATGCACTCGGCATCCCATGTTCCTGACACAGGCCATCTATATTTCTCTTCGAGATGTTTGGTGTAGTCCACCCATAAATCTAGATACAGTATGGCATCTAAGCCATGCTTATGATACATGAAATGTCCAGGACTGTCCCTGGGAGGGACAGGAACTGATTCTTCGAGTAACCCTTTTCTGGTTTTTATCTGACGTAACTTCGAAAACAGCGGCATATTTGAACCGTACTTGAACTTGACCACAATACACAATGAACACAATAATGAAATAGCAAAACAATCACTCATACCACGACATCAAGAACACATTAATAACAGTTCGAACAGAATACTACCTAATACATTGAAAACATAATGCTTGAATTTCTCGAGAACAGACTTACTAGAATTACTGGATGCACTGCTAAAACAGTACAGAACATACCGGTCTCCTAAAGAGACACGTCATACCGTATCCACCTAGGTGAACACGTCGGACCGGATCTGTGTACCCAAACCCGTCGGACCGGGCACAAATTAATGAACCCGTCTAGATACCCCCAGCAACGGTACTCACCGGGAAGCAAACTGAAGGCCTCGGACTGGACTGGACTGCTACGACGTCTGGTTACTGCTACGCACTACGCATGCGCCTCGGGCTTCGGAAACAGGTGGGCCTCCGGATACCTCGGACCTTGCTCTCTCGGCTTGGGCTCTGGTCGGGACGACCCGCCTTCCTCACCGCCTCGTCTGGATGCCGGACCGCAGTCTCCGTCTCCTCCGTGGGCCTGAGGGAGACTTGAAGCAGAAATATCTGCATGTGCACAGTAGGGGTCCGTCACGGCTGTAGAAGGGTCAGGGGGCCTGCGTTACATCGCCGGCGCGTGGGGAAGGGGCTCGTCCCTGTTCGGGCGCCATTTCTGTGGTAAATAAATAATTAATTACCGGTACTATTTTTCTAGGCATTAACTGAAACAGATAGCTCAATAAATAAGAGGCAGGATCCGTGGTATCTGAGTCGAATAGGCTTTAATCAGATGGCTCGAGCCAATGGACCATCGGGTTCCATCACCTGCAAAGGTTCAGGAAGGGACAGACACAGGACAAAGGGAAGTAAAAAGCCTAATGTCATATTAACATCATACAGTATATATAGTAAAACAGTACAATTGCATTGAATACAGTAGGCGTAACAAGTGACAAATGAAAGATAAGAACACATGGGCGTAAACAGAAGGCGTGCACAGGGTGTGCACGGAGACATGTGATGTAAACGTCACAGAAGTGTCATAAATGGGTGGATACATGGAGGGGGCTACCTGGGCAGCTGGAACCTTTAACCTACTGGTGCGCGCAAAACGGGCCATGACGTGTAACTGGGGAGAGCTGGGGCTCTGACTTCTGGCACTAGAAGAGGAGACTAAAGTCTGGGATGTCAGGACGACATGTACCTATAGCATATCTGATATCTGGTGTTTGGAGAACATGTTGCTTGAATCTAAATGTCATCAGGGCAAAGGCTACTTGTCACTAAGGCTAGTGCATGCATATATTTCCTAGTGTATTGTGTGTGCTATGAATCTTCTATGGATATTAATTCAGTAATTCTCTTGCATGGAGACAGAAAGACTAGACTATAGATGAAGATGTTTATGCGGTTCGTTAGCTAGGAATGTGAAGCCGGGGAGCTGAACTGATAACTAGAGGCATAACATATTCTTGGCAGACAGGCAGGCAGGCCAGGCCGGACACCGCGCTGCTTGGCAGGGAGTAAGTGAAGGGTCAGGGATGCGGGCGGGGCTGCATCTCTCCTCGGAGTGGTTCCAGGAGACTTGAAGCTCGAATCTGGTGTCCGGGCCCTATGAGGCCTAGAAACGGAGACAACTCGATGAATTAACGTGCACAATGTAAAACGTTGGCAACATAGGCCTAATACTTGTTGCTTTCACGAGGACTGGATAACTGGCATACTAACGTTGGACACAACTATAATTGCGTCTTTATTCGGGCAAGGGGGAACATATGCATATTGATCATGCACATATAACATACGATGGGGAACACGTAGGGACACATGACAAGGCAAAATTCAATTTTCCTCACTAGCTCCAGACGACAAAAACTCTTTCCACGCCAACTCATAAGCTGTTCTAGTAGAAGGAGCCAATGAACCTACCACCAGCTGAAAGACCCTGTGTTGCCTACCGTCCACAGATGCTCCGGCATGGGAGTCGGCATGGGAGTCGGCGTCTCGTCTGCCTCCAAAGCTAGCCCACGGAATCTCTCCCACTGTGAACAAGACAAAGCATCCGCAATGTCATTGTCCACACCAGGAATGTGCAAGGCCCTAAAGCAAATGTCAAACTTAAGGCAACCCAACACAAAGACCCTGAGCAATTTCAGAACTTGCACGTCCCTTGCAGATTGTCTATTGATTACCTGCACCACAGCCAGATTATCAATCCTGAAAAGAACCTTCTTGTGAGCCAAATCCCGGCCCCACAAAGTAACTGCCACAACAACTGGAAACAATTCCAAAAAGGCAATGCTCCTGCCACCATTCTTCCAACTCTCAGGCCACTGTTGCGCACACCATTTCCCTTGCCAGTACAAGCCAAAACCATCGCTGCCAGCCGCATCAGAAAAAATCTGAACATCCCAGATCCAATCAACCTCCCTGCATAGCGGAACACCATTGAAGGAATGCAAAAAGGTGACCCACATACGCAAATCCTCCTTGACTCCTGCTGACAGTCGAACCCGGTGATGTGGCAAGTAATGACCAGACAGAGCCCTGCCCAGACGCCTACAGAAAGTTCTGCCCGCCCTGACCACCCTACATGCAAAATTAAGGTGACCCAGCAAGACTTGAACCTCCCGTACCATGACTTTTTCTTTAGGTAACATCTTCTCCACCAATTCCAACATTTTCATTTTCTTGTCAAGGGGTAAACGAGCTTGCATGGACTGAGAGTCAATTTCTATTCCCAAAAAAGACATGGTCGCGCAAGGACCCATGGTCTTCTCCGGAGCCAATGGCACACCCAAATGAACCATAAGTTTTTGAAACCTAACCAGAGCATTCTGGCAGTCTGAAGAATCAGCAGCACCCACAAAGAAGAAATCGTCCAAATAGTGCGTGACCAAAGTGTGACCAGATTTTTGTGTAAAGAACCATTGCAAAAACGTATTGAAGGTTTCAAACAATGCACACGAAATGGAGCAGCCCATTGGCAATGCTTTGTCCACGTACCACCTCCCAAGGAAATGGATACCCAGAAGATTCCAATCTTCAGGATGGACTGGAAGCAGTCTAAATGCAGATTTAATATCGCATTTTGCCATTAAAGCAGAGGGGCCCGCTGCCACTACCAATGACATGGCCACATCAACAGAAGAATAGGAAACAGAAGCAGCTTCATCGTCAATAAAGTCATTCACCGACCCACCCTCTGGCCATGACAAATGTTGGATGAACCTGAACTGCCCTGGTTCTTTTTTGGGGACCACCCCAATGGGTGAAATTATTCAATTCTCCAGAGGCCAATCATCAAAAGGACCTGCCATTCTGCCCTCACACACTTCCTTATTTAATTTCTCCTGGACCACAGCCCTATGCTCACCTGCCGATTTGAGATTCTTAGACCAACGCCTCAAACGAGGCCCCACATAACCTAGATGAAAACCATCTTGAAAACCTGACAACAAAAACTCACGCAACGCAGCAGACCCATAACCATGCAAAGCTTCCGCCAAACGAAGTACATTAACCGGTGTATGAGCCTTTGGGCCCAAACCCCGTCGAAGATTTCCCTCTCCTTGGAGCTTGAGGTGGCTGTGGCGTGGCGTGATGTCCCGAACCCTGCTGTGACCACTGTTGCCCACCTGAAGGCTTAGGCCCCCAGCATCTTGCCAAAGGGTGGCTTTTCTTCCCACATTGGGAACATTCATGTCGGAACTTACAAAACTCTCTATTGCATGTCCCTTTATTGAAATCCCAGCAGGTCCCAAAACTAGACTGTGCTGATGGAACGGCTCCCACCCCTCCCTGGGTGGGTCGCGCCTGAAAGGGGCGATAAACTAAAGGTAAACCACTAGCTGTAAAGATAGTTTTTCCACTAGCTGAAGCACCCATAGTGTGTTGCCAAAGGTCTGTGTCCAATTCCCCCCATTTCGCCTCAGGATCCCAAGCCATGCGCGCCCTGAACACTTCATCATATTGCGCCCATGAAAAGTCATTCCTCGTGATTTGCGCTTTTCTAATCACATCCATGTACTTAAACAGTGAAACACAGCGCTCAGGGAACTTCTCACAGTAGACGCTGGCATATATCAAAAAGGCCGCCGTCCAATTTTCAATGGTCAAGGGAACTTTGGGGCGCTTAGCTAATTCGTATTCCTCTTCTTTGGAACCCTCTTTAGCACGGACCTCCCTATGTAATAACTTTAAAAGCTCAACATACTCACCATTCCATATCTTCTCCTTAGTGCTCAACATTAAATGAGCCCCCAAAGGCTTAGTGACGCCCATATAGGGCAACTTTTTAATTTTGAGCTCTTTACTATGTAAGTTCTTCGCCGTTTCCACCCCAACAGTAGAAGTCCCACTGGCCACCTTGGCACCTAAAACTTCATCAACCTCATTAGTACCTACACTCTGGTCCTTCACATAGCGACCCTTGTATAACTTACCCTCAGTACTCCCAGATACTAAATCCTCCCCAATCCCAACAGATACCATTTGAGGCTTCGCCCGAGGATTAGCATTCTCACCTGGACGTAACAAAGTAGGCTGACTGGGCTCCGCTCTCCATACCGCAGTTTAAATGTCATCTGCCCGCCGAGGAGCCCTCACTGAGGGGCCGAGCTCTCGTGGTCTTGACAACGCCGGTCGAGTGTACACCACCGGTGCCTGTAAAGAACTATGAGAGACATGAAACTGCCCCCCCCAGACACCATGTCACGCACTTCACCCTCCTCTGGGCTATCCTCATCATAGTCAAGCATTACCGACTCATTTAACTGGGGAGGGGCCGGCAACACCACATCCTTCTGGACCTTTTCCAAGGTAGGCGCACGAGCACGGGCCTTACCAACCCTTAACTGTGAACGTGGCGGGGAAGCCGACTGAACTCGCCGGTACACACTCCACTATTACCACTCACAAAACCTTTTTCAACTGGCAAAGACACGTGGTGAAATTGAAGAGCCTGCGGAACAAGAGAAGTCGCGCCAGACCTGCTCTTGATAACTGCGCTGTAATCCCTCGATGGGGCCAACGAGGTCGCACTTAACCTACTTACATTGCCTGTGTTGACGTCCCTCGTTGGGGCCACCGAGGTCGCACTGAACCTGCTTTTGCTGGCCACGATGGGATCCCTCGATGGTACGGGACGTGCCGCGCAAGGCTCCACCCTCCCTTCACCTTGGCGCAAATGGGCTGCCTTCCGCCCTACCAAGTCCGCTGCTCCAAACCGCTCCCTATCCTGAAAAGAAAAAGGCCGGACTGATGTGCCGGGACCCTTACTACATACATAACCAGCACCTGAAAACTCTCCTACTGTTGCCCTACCAACACTCTGACCACCGTCCTGACAATCACCCGAAGAAACCGTATCCCTCCCCTTAAAAACGTTACTCAACTGGGGGAGTGGGGGAGAAGGCCCACACACCTCCTCATCACTACTCCAGTCCAGCATTGCTTGAACTATTGCAGACGCTGGACCCTGCACCTGAGAACCCTGACCCACGCCTTCCTGCTGCACCACTTCCAAAGCACCTGACACCCTGTCTCGCCCACCAACCCGTAAACCTGGAAAATTCACCACACCAGACATTGAAACTTTACCTCCAGGACCCTCACACTTTTGAAACTTGCTGGCGTCACTCAGCCCTTCCGCCCAAGAGGGAAAGATATCTAGACCCCCCCAAGACCGAACCCTAACCCCCAAATGAGGGCCACTCAAATTCCTCACCACAGGAGGAGGCCCCTCCATACCCTTGTCCACTGCCCCTGAAAAAGAAGGAACCTGAGAAAAAACCAAAGACTCCTCCCTGAAACCTGAATGCAAAAGAGAAGATCCCTCATGACCCCCCACCTGTGCCCACTCACCTTCCCCCACAGAACCACTGCACACAGAAACCACCTCACCCCTAACAGACACCGGAGGAGAAAACAATAAAGGGCTAACAGGAACCATAGAAGCACCAGTATCCACAACCCCCCCTGCCAAAAAAGCATCCTCCTGACCTGCTGGAAAAGAAACTCTATGAGGGCGAGAAGGAGTAAATAATAACCCTCCCTGTACCTCCCTAGGCACTGAAAAAGCAGCCTGTGTAAGAACGCCCTGAGGAGGGACCAACACGTCAGTCACAGGCACAACCTGCCCGCCTTGTACCGGCATGAAAATTAATGCCTCGCGCTCCAGCGAGGCTTCCGCCCCTCCCCCGCCAGTGACGTCACTAACCGTCACCGCGGAGTCTGAGGCAGAGCGCCGATGTCCCCCACGCTGTTTTGAGCCACGGCGACCTCTATGTAATGGAGCCGAAGCGGCTCTGGCCTGACAAAATTCCACCGGCAAGTCAACATGCGGAGCCTGCATCCCCCCAACACTCGCCGCCCCGCCCTCCGCCAAGTCCTTTACACACACCGGCTCAGGGAGCCCTGAACCACTCCCCCGCCGAGCCTTCACACCCGGGGCTGCTCTCCTAGTGCTAGAGCGGCCTCGTACACTTACCCCCTCCTGACAACGGCGTTTCGGAGATAGACACGCCGCCACCACCGCTGACACTCCTGCCGACGCCAAACGTTGGGGACGCTGAGGCCCGACCTGCTCCCGGTTACCAATCACCAAATCCAAGCGGCCCGCCTCACTAAGCAGGCGAATCGCTTCTAGAACGCGATAATCTTCCCCAGACATAGCGAAACGCAAATGCTCCAATAACCTACAAATACCTACAAAAACGACCAAAAAAGCTAACTAGCAAAACTACCCGGCCACCAGGTCACCTAAGCCTAAAATGGTGGCCGGGGGGAGGAGCCCAACCCACTTATAGGTTGGGCTCCAAAGGCAACCAAAAAGAAGCCCAAAAAAACGCCCAAACTCAGGCTGCTCTAAGATGGCCCCCACCCACCCCTCCCAAACAGCCCGGGGGGGACGACCTCCCAGGGGTCGGCTGCCCCCCCCAAGCCCCCCTTCTAAATAGCAGGGAGTTGACCGTTGGAGTTATGAGGAGGCTGGTTTCTCGTCCTGCTGTTTATGGAATAAACCTGATATGACCTTTCCTATGTGTGAGCGTCTGCTTTCTCATACTGGTAACGAGTTGCCGGTCAGCAGGACTTTCTACGCGTCTTCGTTGCTGTGGTGTGCCGGAGGACATCTCTCGCTAGATGGCCATGTCACATGGAATCTGCCGTGGAGAAACAGTTTCTTGTTTCTGCTGCCGATGTAAGAGGTACTGCCCTCCAAGCTCACCTCTACGGTATTATTATTTTAATTATTGAACTTGCCCTGACTCCGGCTCTGCAGCGTGAGCTTCTACTACTGGTCACTTTCTTTCATGCCTGTCTTTCTTTGACGTTTCAAAATCATCCTTGTAATCCCAGCGGCCATCTTGGATTGGGCTATTAACAAGGCCCACACTTTCCTGCACGTACTTTGAGTATTTCACTTGCACAGCAATGTTTACAGTTGTGTTGTTGCAACCTCATCGGTGACACGCACATTGCATCCATATCATGTATGTATTAGTATGTATTAGTATACTTTTATAGCGCGTGTCTGTCACCCAACGGGTATCCTGGCGCTTTGACTAAAAGGAACCTGCTTCGCATCGTGCTGATTAAAAGAAACTAATGTATCCCAGCCTTAGGGAACAGATGGGTTTTTAAGTTTTTCTGAAAAGAATTGAGATCATTCGTGCTTCTCAATCCCAGTGGAAGAGCATTCCATAGTCTAGCTGCCGTAAAGCTAAAAGATCGGCCACCCAATCGTGATCTCAGAACTTTAGGCACCACAGCAAGGTAGGCAGAAGCCGAGCGAAGGGATCTGGACGGAGTATACCAATGAAACATATTCTGTAATGGCATTGGGCCTTGTCCATGAAGAGCCCTGAATACAATACATAACGATTTAAAATCAATCCGCTGAAGGACCGGTAACCAGTGGAGGTCCCTTAGTGCCTGGGATGAGGAGTCAAAACGACGACGGTCTAGCGCTAATTTGGCTGCAAGATTTTGCACCCGTTGCAATTTTCCTATCAGGGTAGCTGGTGCTCCGAGAAAAAGGGCATTACAGTAGTCCAAATGACTTACAATAATGCTTCTCACCACCTCTGGCCTGCTGTCTACGGGGAGCATCGGAAGGACCTTCCTCAACATTCGAAGTAGTCCCATGCAGATACTCACAGTTTTACTAACAGCTGCGTCCAGTTGGAGATTAGACCCAAACATCACTCCCAGATTACGGACCGAAATAGCTGACACAGACGTGCTCTGAAAGGAAGGCGGCCAAAAGTCCGGCGGAAGAGGTCTAGGGACGCGATCAGTAGTGCAGTGTAAGACTTCTGTCTTAGAGCTGTTAAACTGCAGCGAATTCTGATTTAGCCAATCAGCAGTTGCGAGCATACATCGGTGGAAGGTGTCTAGCGTCACTGCTTCCTTGCCCTCAAGCGAGAAGACAAGTTGAGTGTCATCCGCGTAATTCATCACCGCTATGCCAAAAGATCTAATTAGCGCAACTAGCGGCCGCAGATATAGGTTAAAGAGGATAGGGCTGATATCATGTGTGACATTTTGGTTTACTTGCTGTCTGGTTATTTTTAAATCTCCTTGAAACTGTAGCAATAAACAGGCATCAGTGACACAGACACCAGAACAACTCATATTTTAGGTGTGTACATGCACTATGAAGCACTGGAACACCCTCACCATTTTGTTGTCAGTATAATTCGTTCTGCAGGTGCATAAGTGGTGACACACATTCTCACCTTAGGGTACATTGGATGTCATTTTATTTATTCATTTGCTACAATAACCTACATGTAGTGAATTCCATTGCGGTGAAACGCACACCACATATTTAATTTAGAGTAATGTTTTTTCGACTTTGTTGCACCTTCATGAAACAAGTAATTCCTCCAGCAGCGTTCTGCCTAATCCTGCCTCTCCTAAATTGAATAGGGAGAGGTGGAAGGAAGGTTTGGAAGCAAACCTTGATGCTCTTGAGGGGGAGACTTTTATGCATAAGAAAAATTTGCTATATTGAGACATTGTTTAGGTTCAGAGGGCCGCAATGGTTCACTGACAGAATATCAACAACAAAAATGTCCCCATACCACAATATTGAGTTATAAATATAGATGTAAAAAATGTCAACACCCTATAATTATAATTTTAGGTACAAAAATATTGAAAATAAATATCGATGTCATAAATATAGTTGAACAAAATATAGTTTTTTATATATAAAATAAAGTAATACATATTTAATATATTAAAGAAGAAAATGTATTAAAAAAATTAACTGGATTCAATATACATTTTAACAACTATAACAAATAAACGTAATTTAAAAAAGTTAACCTCACATATATAATAATTTATATATATATTTACTTCAAAACAATTATTAAACTAATAATTTTAATGTATTTTATAATTTAGAAATTATATAAAAAAAAGTAACAAATAAATATATATACACAAACAAACAGGTAACCCCCAGTGAGGATGACCTCCCAGAGGGCTGACTTCTAAAATGAGGCCTCCAACAGAGTCAGCTTTCAGCAATCCATCTGCATAACGAATGGCTCTATGCGTTTCGGGCATTCGCCCTTGTTCACAAGCCCAACAAACTGGATAACAAAGCCTCCATTACGCAGAATACCGGCTTTTAATATCAGATTCCCGCCCCAGTGGGCGTGTGCTTCCACCTCCGACGGCATAAGCCAGTGATGCGTTAGGGTATTAGCAGGCTCTAGGTAAACATACAATGCCTGAGTGGGTGGTGCCGTGGGCCTTAATATTCTAAAATCAAATCACCCCAGTGGGTTGGTGAAGAGTCAAAAAAACTGAGTCTGTTGCATCCAATATGCCACTCATAAAGAAACCTACGCTCCTGAATTGGCGCCGAGTCCTCAAGGCGCCCAGGATCCGCTATTCCGCTGCGGTTCATCTTTGCGACCAGGTATGGCAGCTCAAATACAAACAAACAGGTTACCCCCAGTGAGGATGTCCTCCCAGAGGGCTGGCTTCTAAAATGAGGGCTCCAACAGAATCTGCTTTCAGCAATTCATCTGCATAACAAATGGCTCTACGCGTTTCGGGCATTCGCCCTTGTTCACAAGCCCAGCAAACTGGATAACATAGCCTCCATTATGTAGAACACCGGCTTTTAATATCAGAGTCCTGCCCAGTAGGCATGTGCTTCCGCCTCTTATGGCGTAAGCCAGTGATGCATTATGGTAATAGCAGTCTCTAGGTAAACATACAGTGCCCAAGTGGGTGGTGCTGTGGTCCTTAATATTCTAAAATCAAATCACCCCAGTGGGTTGGTGAAGAGTTAAAAAATGGAGTCCGTTGCAAACCGGATAGAGAGTCTGTAAAGCCAGAGACAGCCATACTCCAGCAGGATTCAATGCAGAGCAATCCTGACTCGCCACCACATTCCGAAGGCGCAAACAGGTACAGACCGCTCAATGGATATAGTGGATAATCCAGTGCTTTATTTGTCATTAGAATACACAAAGCATGCGGACGACACGCAGCTAATTGTCCCCATTGAGGATGATATTATATATACTCAACGGAAATTCAGGAACTGCATGTCCAGTATTGCCGTCTGGAGGAGGAGGAACTTCTTACAACTGAACTCCTCAAAAAACGAAATTCTGCTTATCGGAAAGGCTGAGACAATCTGGTCCCCTGAGTGGTGGCTACCCGAGTTGGGTGAGCCGCCACCACACAGGAGGTGGGCTAAGAATTGATGATGAATTATCCATGGAGGAACAGGTCAAGACAGTGTCTGGCAAGTGCTTCCGTACAATGAGGATGCTTAGGAAAAATTTTCCCTGGATTCCTCTGTCAGCAAGGAAGACCTTAATCCAGTCACTCCTGGTGAGTCGACTGGAATATGGCAATGCGCTGCTGGTGGGTGCCCATGAGCACTTACTAACGCGTCTACAGGTAGTGCAGAATACCGCAGCCCGCCTTGCCGTAAACAAGCCGCCATGAACTCCATCGGCCCCCCTGCTGAACCAACTGCACTGGCTCCCGGTGAGGAAAAGAGCCATCTTTAAGATGCTATGTGTGGCCTTCAAATCACTACAGGGGGAGGGACCTCTATATCTTAGAAATAAACTCAGGTGGTATCAGTCGGCGCGACAGCTAAGATCTAGTAGCACCAACCTTCTGTGTACTCAGAAAATACACAGAGTAAGAAGGGGTGGCAGAACCTTTTCCCACCTGGTACCTAGATACTGGAACAAACTGCCAGCAAATATCAGGTCCTGTAGTGATTTATCTAGCTTTAAGAAACTTTTGAAAACATGGTTGTTTTAGACGTTCCTGCCCGCCCTGTCTTCTCCTGTAGCGCCGAGAGATCCCCTTGGGGATGATTCCCTTGCGCTCAAGAAATCCACAAAGTAAAGTAAAGTAAAGTATCAGGCATTGGCCAGTGCCCAGCATGACGCATTTCGACGGTTACCTCACGGTCTTGATCACATGACGCGCTAACGAGTGAGAAACATTTAAATAGAGACAAATAATCACACCTGTAAGCAATTAGACTCTTGCTCCATGACCATAAATATAGACAACAGACTGTTAATTTAATTGCACGTATTGTTACATTGTAATGAGTAAATAAATAGCTTAAAAAACACTTCAAAGGTTTTTTTTTAGAAATGTTTTTTTTTGGAAGACAAGATCTCATTTATCAGCAATAGAGAACCGGTAAAAATGAATATGTAGTGCATTAGAATAATGACAAAATGTGCATATGGTCCTAGATCCAATTCTATCATAAAAACTGTACAAATACAAATGTAAACTATTACTCACAGTGCTAGTTTACAAAGTGCTAAATGCTCAGGTCCTAAATAAAAAAAGTGCTAGTGCAAAATCGTGAAAAACTTCACTAATTCAATGTGAAACTAAAATTCCCAGAGCCCCGGGAAAGCCCACAACTTTAAAAGAGATTAAAGTGAGAGGTCAAGAGCGGACAAAGTGAATATTCAACTAGCAGCAGAGAACAATAACATTACATTGATAAAATAGAAAGCTTTTTTTCAATGGAACACGATATACTAGGCATAAGGTGCATTAAAATGTTTGACAGAGAAATTCGTGATGTGTGACACGCAGCCTCTAGGGATATACATAGCAAGCTCAGAGACTAGAAAGGCTATGTAACTGGCTTATGTCCTAAGAAAGCAGATAAAACACCTCAACTGAGCTGAGAAGACCGAGGGATGGGCCATTGGTCAGCAAGCCCTGTAGAATAAAGAAAGATTCTAGCTGCCTCAATTGTCGTTCTCTGTTACCCCCACGTATTGATTTGGGGACAGCCCCTATTACGAAGAATTATAAGTCATTAAGGTTGTTATGATGTACTACTTTGAGGTGTCTTGCTACTGGGTTGTTTGGATCAGAGTTGACCACTGCTCTAAGATATTGGCGTAACCTTTGTAAACCTGGCGCTTAGTGCTCCCTACGTACTTCAATCCACATGTGCATCGAAGCACATAAACAGCAAAATCAGTGTGGCAAGTGAAGAACCCTTGAATCTTCTTGGGTTTACTGTTAAGGGCAGTGGTATACTCCATGGTGGTAATGCCAAATGTGCTAGCTCGACAAGAGCTGCACTTGAAGAAACCACACTTAGATGACAACCATGTGTTGGTCGAACTGACTTCGGGACTGTTCCTGACTAGTGCATCCCTCATAGAGGGTGCGCGTCTAAAGGTCAATGAGGGCAACTGCGGTAAGATCTGAGATAGAGTTAGATCTGTAAAAATAATGGACCAATGGTTATAAATGATTTTTTTTATCTGCTTCGCCTGCCTACAATAAGCAGTAATAAGTCTGACTTCTTGGGGAGGATCATTTCTCTCTCTCCGGGTCGTGGAGTCACCAACAATTACCCCAGTGATGGCTCCAAGGCAAGTGTCTCTGGTATAAATGTTATCTTTGTTAAAGGCTTTGGTCAAAACCTTGCTCAAGTAACCACGAGCTATGAAACATTGGACTGCCTCATTTTGACTGATTTCTAACTCTCTGCCACTGCTGCAGATATGGCGGATTAGCAGGAATTCCCCATATGGAATGCTGCGAAATGTTAAACTCACATATATAATAATTTATATATATATATACTAGCAGCCCGTCCCGACGTTGTCCGGGTTTGAAAAGTAAATTGTGTCATCTTGCTGGCAAAAGGTCCCTCTAGTTAATGTTACTCGTGTTTCCTTCTTTGTCCTTGCCCCCCCGTGAGAATGTTGTTGCTTCTGCCAAGACGATATTTCATGTAGCACTTGGTGATGTTGGCGAGTGAAATATTTGTTTACGCCCTGTAGTCAAGTTTTCTCCTTAGCGCCGCAATAAGTGGGAGTGTTACAGTGGTAAAACAGATAGCGGCGAGTGAATCCGTAGCTTTGTTCTTAGGTTTAGAACGCAAGTACTGTGGTGAACGCTGACTCGCTTAAGGGCCATGCAAAAGCCTGTTTTCTTTATGTATGATATCTCCGTGCGATAAATATTTGCTGCTTCAGAACAGCTGAACACTTACTCGTCAAAGCCCTGAAACGCCGTGTAAGCCGCACCTCTTTTGCTTGAGGTCTTCCCCCTGTGACAAACAGGAGCATGACCAATGGTGAAATCGTTTATAAAATATTCCTCGCAAGGCTTGCATGTGTTATGCGAGTTATGTGGCGTGATTGGGCGGCTGTGAATGCAAGCCGCGCACCGTCCCTGATGTCAGCGTACAACGGTAATGCCCAGGTCAATGAATCTGCCTATCCGAAGATGTGTGTGTGAGTGAATATTTCGTGTTTGCAAAATGCTGCACTGTGATGATTGCGCGTTTGAAATACGCTGCATTGTGAACACGAATGGTTGAAATACTCTGCACTGTGAGCGCGAATGGTGTGTTTGGTTTTGCACCGTGGCATCTCCTCGCATCTCAATGTTCTCCTCGCCATCTAACGCCCACAACTTGCCTCTCTGAATGTTAACTCCCACATCTAACGCCCAGAAGGGACTACTTTACCACTGATGGCGCCCCCCCTTTTTAGTGTATATGGTGTCCATTTATGTAGCCTATGTCCATCTTCTGGACCTCCCCTTTCCAACGCTGTATTGGGTGTTGTGATTGGTGGTGTACTTTTTGAGTTTACCTGGCTCAAAGGACACTCTTCTCTCTTTATAATAGTAGTATAGATATATATATATATATATTTACTTCAAAACAATTGTTAGATCAATAATTGTAATGTATTTTAACGTGTATAAATTAGATAAAAATTTAACAAACAAATAAATAAATAAATATATATATATATATATATATATATATATATATATATATATATATATATATATATATATATATATATATATATATACACACACACCAATAACATAAAATATATATATTTTTAAATTCTATCGTAAATTAAACCATTAAACTGTTTAAAAAAATCTTTATACTCTTTCCCACTCCAGTCAGTGCAACAGTAAAGAAAGTGTTGGATAGCGGAGGGGTAAAAACTAATTTTTCCCTCTCCAGTGAGTGCAATAGTAGTGAGAGTGTTGGATTGTGGAGGGATAACAGTTACTATTCTCACTCCAGTCAGTTCAAAATTCAAAACAAACAAAATATCATCAACAAAATACAAATATTAAAAATATATACATGTATATATAAATATGTTCAAAATGAAAATACTTACCTATAACACCACACAACTCACAACCCACATCAAAATTTAAAAATAGTATCATGTGGCCAGTTGGGGTATCACCCCTCTTCAGCCAGGCTAGCTTGAATCCAGTGGCATAGTGGACACGGTCCCAGGATGCTTATTTTCCAGTCCAGGGAGGACATGGCCTGGCAGTCCGGGCTTGACTGTTCCCATGGGGAGCAAGGTCAAGACTGATATGCCTATGTCTGGGTGCAATCTGGGGTGGCATGGTGAGCAAACAAACAATGGATTTAACCCAGATCTATGGCTGGGGAAATTGTTTGACAATGTTCAGCATTGCCTCCATCATCTCTTTGTGTTGCTATAGTCACCCTAAGTGGGAAGGATATACCCAGATGTGGGTCCCGTGCTCACTAGGACACTGAATTCTAGCTAGCTTGGCTGATGAGGGGTGAAACCGGTCCCAGGATGCTTATTTCCCGGTCCAAGGAGGACATGGCCTGGCAGTTCGGGCTGGACTGGTCCCATGGGGAGCAAGATCAAGACTGATGCGCCTATGTCTGGGTCCAAACTGGGGTGGCATGGTGAGCAAAAAGAACAATGGATTTAACCAGGATCCGTGGTTAGGGGTGAATGTTTGACAATGCTCAGCATTGCGCCCATCATAATTTTGTTTTGCTATTGTCACCCTAAATGGAAAGGGTATGCCCAGATGTGGGTCCTGTGCTCACTATGTGAATGGATTCAAGCTAGACTGACTGATAATGGGTGATACTCCAAAACCCCTCCCAGGGTGCTTGTTTTTCGGTCCAAGGAGACCCTAGCCTGGCAGTTCGGGCTGGACTGTTCACATGGGGAGCAGGGCCAAGACTGATTTGTATATGGATGTGTCCAAACTGAGGTGGCATGGTGAGAAAAAAACAATAGATTTAACCCAGGTCCGTGACTGGGAGTGACTGACAATGTTCAGCATTCCGTCCATCATCTTTTTGTGTTGCTACATTCCTTCCTCCAGCCACCTCAACAGATTCTCTGCCCGGCTGACGAGGTCAAAAGAACGAAACACTGATGTCAAGGGCTACATAGCACCATCTATGCTACAACACTCAAGAAACCACAAATAAAACCGGGGGTTATGGAAATCCTTGAACTGCATTTACCATAATACACTAGAGAGGATCGGGACTGGCATGTGAACAATGTGCTCCACCCACAAGTAGAAGTGTCTTCATATAGTAAGAGTAAGGTAGCCCTCATAAATTAAGCACAGTTTAATAAAAAAGTTTATCAGTCACTCAGAGGACCTGTTCTCAAAGCCATTTACATTGAGTGGTAAATATTCACAAAAGGTGAGCTTGTACTCACAAATCCATTTATTCATGTCCATATTACACCCAAAAGGGTGTAATTGTACCCTAATTTCCACTCCGGGGTCAGAATACGAGCTTTCCAAGGTACAAAGTCAATAGAAAGTTTGGAAATAACCCCAAATAGGGGTTTTTGTGTATATTCACAAACTAGTTTCCATGGTCGGAGATATTTTTATGAAGAGCAAGAAGAACGTCCCTTACTAAGGTAGGGAGACAAAAAGGTAGAAAAAAAGTACACTTGCATACCTGGGGAAGGCAACTTCTGTCTGCATGAAAGTGCACTATGGGGCACATGCATCATTGATAGCTTTTGCAATTCTTAATTTGCGAAAATTACCGAATCGCAAATTAAGAATTGCAAAATGCTATGCATCATTTTTTTCACTATTTATTTGCGAATCGGTAAAAATCGCAATTTTTACCGATTCTCAAATAAATAGCGAATTCCAAAGTGCATTTTCGCAATTCCCATTGATTCCTATGGGCCGAAAGGCCCATAGGAGTCAATGGGAAGGCAGTTAAGAATTCGCAATTTGTTGATGCATTCCACGGGTGCAGGGGGGGGTCCAGAGGCCCCCCCCCTGCACCCCTGAAATGTATTTGAAAGTGCATGTTTCACACACACATGTCCTAAGGACATGTGTGTCTGTAACATGACACTTTAAAAAATGCATTTTTTAGTTTTTGTAAACATTTTCGCAAATTAACACGAGGTTCAACCTCGTGTTAATTTGCACTTCCAAATTCCAAATTCGCAATTTTAGAAAAAATGATGCATTGCATTTAAGGAATCGCACAAATGCGATTCCTTAAATGCATTCGCTTTTTTTGGAAGTGCAAAAAAAAGCGAATTGTGCAACAAAGTTTGATGCATCCCAAAAATGGTTTTTGCATTCGCAAACGGCCGATTTTACCGATTCGCACCGTTTGCGAATGCAAAAACCAATGATGCATGTGCCCCTATGTACACTCACATATAAGGAAAGACCTCGTATTGTTGGTTGTCAAATTCAAAGTTTTCCACGAGTAGATCTGGAAACCTTTGACTGTCATAGGCCCCCAGCTGTATTCTAGAAAACCTTTGGGATTTCCAAAAATGCGGAAATCTGAACCCATGTAGGGCTAGAGACCAGCATGTGAAGATTTACAAATTATTCAGAAAAGGGGACCCAGAGGTTTTTGCAGTTCTTGCATACTTGTAAAATAGGATAGTGCATCTAGCGAGCAATAATTTCAAACCCAGAGCAGGAGGGTTAAAATTCCTAGTCTACAAAAAAGTACTGTATCTATGAACTGTATATTGCACTTGAGTTCCAGAATCTTCGAAGCACCAAGGGCAATATTTTTAACCCCATAACT
The DNA here is from genome assembly GCF_964261635.1 of Lissotriton helveticus. NCBI lineage: Eukaryota > Metazoa > Chordata > Amphibia > Caudata > Salamandridae > Lissotriton > Lissotriton helveticus. The sequence continues at coordinate 470,227,696 of NC_136070.1, forward strand.
GCTGAGTCTTTTTCACCCTCAGTGCAGAGCATCATTTTTGTTATTTAGGGTACTTCACACTTATGTCTTCATTTTTTTATGTTTTTATTCAGAGCATACATGCCAAATTTGCATTCTTTATTCCCGACATCATGCGGTTTCTCAAGGTAGTCATGGTCTGTAAATTTCCCCTGAGGTAACCAAGAAAATAGCAGAAATATAGCACAACTTTGGTTTTTTGAGAGAAAATAGAATAAAGTGCTGTGCAAGAAAGCATTTTTTTTTAACGCCCGCAATGAAAAGTTTGCTTTGGTAGGTTCACCATCTTTCTTACTTTTAGGAACAAGCAGAGTTGTATCAAGAAAACATGTTTCACTACAGTTTTTGCATTTTTAACAAATGTTTGTGTTTTCAACCTCCTTCCAGTTTGAGATTGAAACAGATGTGAAACTCGCGGGTGATCCAGGGTAGGCTCCTTCACTAAGGTAGAGGAGTGTCACCCCACTAAGTACAAAAAGAAAATGATAATAACGTAATGTTAAAAATGTTATGTTATTAACATTTTCTTTTTGGAACCAGCGAGGTCAGAGCGGGCTGGGCTTGCCCGGGAGAGGGAGGAGAAGTGGTTGCTGCTGCACTTAAGTTTGCATGATCATTTGGCCGGCCGTCTCTTCCTGCACACCGACATGCGCACTTTGCATGTTCTCTACCCAGGTTGCATTACAGCCTGGGTGAAGAGCATGCCCAGCCATCCAGTCCCCATCTGAGAGCTGAACCACGGCACTCAGGCCAATCACAACGCTGCATTAACAGTGCTGTGATTCATCAGGGGATTCTGGTAGGCTGGGTGCTTCCTGTTCATATGCTGGAGGAGTAAAGGCGGCGATGATAACGTAAGTCTTTTTTCTTCTAAACCCCCCTCCCTGCTCCCTAGCTCCCCCACCACAGTTCCCAATCAGCCACCACTGGGGAGATCACAAAAAGCTCAAAAGAAGTCACAATTCAGCAAGCGGTCATTTGCTTCGTTCCACCAAGGTTTTCCCAAACAAACTAATTGTGCAATTAAAAAAATAATGAAAATAAGTAGTAAAAGCGCCATCTGTGACAACTTTTTATCTTTAATTTTTTGTCACAATGGGCAATTTATAAAAACAGTATTCGCGGCAGAGCTTCACACCAAGGGAAATGGCTGTGTGCATATACAGCGCCAAGCCGCTTTCCCTCATAGCAGAGATACTGGAGACACCATTGCCCTATGGATGTACCTGTTAACCCCCAAGGGAAGAAGAGAGCACTGAGAACTTACAAGACCACTCCGAATGGGTGAAGTAGACACATTGTCTGTATGAGCTTCCCGGATAGAGTGCTGCCTTTACACAGTAGGAGCAGCAGAAATTATACTGTGGCGTACCACCTCACTAGCTAATGCACATCAAAAGTAGTGCTCTCTTGCCTTTACAACATCAGGCAGCATGCAGTAAAGGAGTGGAGCAACAAACTTGGGCCCAGTGTTGATTGTCACTGAAAGAGGACCTGGTGAGATATACAGGCGGTGGTCATTGTGGATTGGACGATACGGCTGTGATGCCTTCTTCTTTTGAAAATTCACCAAAGCAAGATGGCTCTAAGTGACAAAGGACCTGATTCACAAATGTAAACTTACACAGAGATGAAGGAAGGCCAACTCCCATCTTAAAAAGTGACTAAAGCTGAAATCATGTTAATTCTCACATCAAAGATCCTTTTAGTTGCACTAGTTACAGGCCAATATCTTAACTAAATCTTGACATGAAGACATTGGCTAAAGTGTTGGTGAATAGACGATAGATGTTGATACACCCTGACTAGCTTGCCTTTTTTACCACACTGCTCCGCTGCGCTCCACTGAGATCGCTATTGCATACCTTTTTCCAAGTACGCGATAATGAGGACAAAAAGATGGTGATCTCTTTAGATGATAGAAAAGCAGTTAATTGGGGGGAATGGGCACATCTGCTCAGGGTGCTGGCATGCATGGGTTTAGAACCAGAAGACTTGTTGAATATCAAGTGGCTGTATTTGAATCCTACTGTAGTAGTATCGTGTAGCACTATACATTGAAATCTTTTGAGCTATATAGAGGTACAAAGCAAGAATGTCCACTGTCACCACCACTTTTCATCCTTGCCCTAGAGCCACTGACGATTGGTATCTGGCAAGCCATGGATATCAAAGGCATCTCAACTTTAGTGGGTGAACACAAGGTACTGTTTTATGCATACAATAGTCTCGAAATCCTATCAGAACCCGCAAAGTCCATTACACAACCTACAGTGTTGATTACCAGATTCTGATTTTTTTTCGAGTACCGTGCCAATGAGGAGAAATGAAAAACCTTGTCATTAAGTAGATCTATATGGTAGTTACTCTTCCTCCACACCCCTTCCACTGGAAGACAGCAAAATTAAAATACTTGGTGTGAGAATGTAGATGATTAGTGGAAGAGGATGGGAGTCTGCTTCAAGTAATAATGACACTATTCCTTACTAGGTCCAGTTTGGTTTGATTGATTTAAACATGAACTCTACCATTGGTAGCTGTAGCACAGACCAGGCAGGCTTAACTAGAAAGAAAAGTGCAAAGCATTTATCTGTAGCAAAACAGTTACAAAGTAGAAAACACCACACAATAAAAATCCCACTCCAATCAATGAAAATAGAGTAAAGTTTAATAGCAAATAGAAAAAAACAGAAATCTGATGTAGGGAACCAGAGATATGATTTTTCAAAGTTTTAAGCAATTGTAGCACCAAAAAGCACAAAGTGCTAACTGCAGGTATTTGGTCGCTCTAGACTAGGTCAAAATCAAAAGTTAAACCCGACAATGAAGCAGCACGGCTCGGATACTGGGACCAGGGTTGTACTGGTGCAAAGGTTAACTTCTAACTTTGCCCTTTTTCTGGAGAAAGTCCTCATCGATAAACTCTTCCAGGAACTTTTGGCTTCCTCTTGGGGGTTAGGACTCAGTCTCCTAGAAGCAACCAGCAGGGTCCAAGGCAAATCCAGTTGAAACTTGTCAGCTGGACTCAGCAGAGATGTGGGTGTCTTCTAGCTTTTGTGTTTCTAAAGCCTAATTAGAACCTAGCCAACTAGCTCTTAGAGCCCCTTTTTCAGTCCTGGGTACAGGTGGGAGCAGGCCCAGCCCTTGGGGTTTCTCTCCATGGTTTGATCGGCAGGTGTAGTTCTTCTTCTGTCTTCCACAGGTCACGGTGTGTTCTGAAGGGAATAGGGAGTGACCATTTATGTCCACTGCCAGTCTGTAGGTAAGGAAAGCCCCTAACCACTCCCTAGCCAATGGGGTAAACTTTGCGAGGAGTGCCTCTACCAACTTTTGCAGTACTTCCCGAGTGTTGTACTGTAAACTATGCCATAGTATACCCCTCTCTACCTAAAACCAACCTATCCGCAGCTTTCTTTCCTTGTGCAGAGCTCCATGTGCCCACCCAGAGGGATAGTTGGCTTGAATGTATGTTTTGCGTACTTTCCTGATTTCTGATGCTCTTTACAACCATGAAAATTCTAGTGTGTCTACACCTGTGAAAGTCTCCTCTTGTTTCCAGGGCAATACAACATGCTGTATGCTGTTGCGTTGTGTGAGGTTATACCTCATGGATACCTGGTATAGTGCTATCACATTAAAGACCACTTACATCGTCTATTACTTAATGAGCCCCAGGCGCAGTCTTGGGGCACATTTATTTTCTCTGTGTCTCCCACCATCGCAATGGACCATTCTGTCCCAGGGTGCAGTGGTCATGTCAGGAACACCCCTCCTGCCTAGGCAGATTGTGGGATCACCCACTAACATAACATATGCCTACAATGCCTCTAAATGAAAGCCATCCCTGTGGTCTTGGGGTCTTTATCATGTGGTGTCTGATGCTACCTTGCACTGCTGGATTGTTGTCAGGTTTCTATTACCCCTAGTCTCCTCTGCGCGGGAGGCCAGTGAGGATCCCCTTTGGCTGCTTCCTCCTTCCGTCAGCGGAGGTCTGCCGGAGCCGCAGGGATCAGAATCTTGGATGGAGGTGTTGGCAGCACGAGACCCACATTGCACGTGGCTTCCATTGCATGAAGGCAAACTATTGTGTGCAACTGAAAAAAAATATTTCTCTACAAGTTAAGAATGTATGTAAGTTGCATAGCCAGGGATTGTTCCGCTCCAGGAAAACCTCCTTTCCTGTGATATTTCAAAAAACACTTTTCCTTACCTGCCAAAAGTTCAAACGGGTGAGCATTTGAGTCCAAAAGTGCATATTTTATTCCTATCTCCCCTTATCCTTCTTCTTACTATCTAACCTTGTAGATCCCTCCTCTAAACATTAATATTAAACACAGTGAGTTATAATGGAGAAAATACATTACAGTGGCGCCCACTTAGTTGAAAATCTTTTAGCTGATAAACTCCCTAAGCCTTCTGTGAGAAAACATTTATCTTTTGCCAATAAATTCATATTCACATCGTCTACTCAAATTGATCCACGCCAGGTTCTAAAACATATACCCTTTTCCTGACTCAAAAATTCTTCCTAACATAATATATGTTTTGTTCTCGATCTGATTCAACAAATAAACAGTTAAAAAGCCTATTCTCTCCTTTAGCCTGTGCAATAAAGAAGCTTTTAGCAGGTTGTAATCAATGCCTGCAGCTGCGAAGGCTTCCATCTGAAGCCCCCTTCGTTAAACTATAATGAGACAATTACACCACTATAATATTAGCTTGGAAACTGGAAATATGGATGTAATGCCTCCAGTCAAACTAAACATGAGAACAATCGTACACGTTTTAAATTGTTCTAATTTGACTTTATTTTAAAAGCTTTTCCCTGTTTGAAGTGATTTGGCCGTTTTCCACACACCTGCAAGCAGTACACTCACTCCTTGCATAAAGAGTCACATTAGTGAAGCTCATGGGACTTGCTTTTTCGAGAGACTGTGATTCAAAGAGAATTTTATCGCTTATTTTAGCAATGAAAGCAAACAAATTGCCATGAGTGGCCCACACAAGAGACACAGTAATTGTAGAATATAATTTTGCACCCAGAAGTTGTGGTACCATGCGGTATCTCCCTCAATTTAGTGTTAGGAGATAACGACCCTGTTATGGTATTAAGATGCAGGCACAGATGTACTGCACTATATAATGCATTACTTCTCCAACTATCGTACCACTGTTGGCAGGTGGAAGTTGGCTCTGGTTTATCCAGGTAAGGTGAATCCAAGGAATCCGAATCTGGTCGAGGGTATTCCACTCCACCTGTGTCATGATCTGGACCAATTTGTGGTTTAAGTGCTGTTCATTTTGTACATCATCTAATTACTGTTTTTAAAGAGAACAAGGGTAGCTGTACCAAATCCTTATCAGCGTCTGCCTTGTGTCATTTTGTTGACCTTTCAAGAGTGCTGTAGGGATTGCACAGCCAATAATAACATAACAGTAATCTTAACTATATGAAAAGGTACATTTATGATTAATCTATTTTTCTATTTTCACCGAATATTTCAATAATTCTTTTGATGGGTTAGTTGCAGAAGGTGTTATTTGACCCTGCTCTGCCTTCTAAAGGTATAGGTTTTTCCAGTTATCCCTGAAATTTGACAGAATGGCCACGTGCAGAGAAGCACTATAAAAGGGAAGCTGTAGAAAACTGATCACTTGCTCACAGAGAAATGGTAACTCAACCAGTGGCGGCTACCATGTATGGGGTGGGGTGACAAAAAAAATAAAAATAAAAAACTTACCTTCCGACGCGACGTCCTCCTTCGGTCTTCTGGTAGGCTCCAACAACACAGGACCCAGCAGCAAAGTACGCTACCCAATCCTGGCTCTGCTCTCACCAGCATAAGAGCGTTGCCAGAATTGGTTGGAGCGGCCTCACTCAGCGATCCTAAGAGCACTGGAGGCCTGCGCTTTCTGTAACCCAGCTGTCTATGACAGTTGGGTTAGAGAAGTTTAAAATGCGCATGTCTGACAGCCATCAAAGAGACATGCGCATATAAAAGCGCATATCTCCCTGCTGCTGCCACTGGACAGGGAAGCACTGGCCCCGCCCGGTCCTGTCACTCAGTTCAGGGTGGGTTGGTTGCTTCAAAATTAAACTGTAATAAATTAAATTTAGTACCATTTTATTTTACAGCTCTGGCCTGGGGCTTTTTTTATTGGGGTGATGCTCCTCCACTCAAAAGGAGGAGCCGCTGCAGAACCCAACTATTTCCCAAAGACCATAGGTGAAACCCTGAAGCAGTATCACAGAAGAAACAGGCGCAAGGTCCTCTTCTCTGATCACAGCCATCACTCCTGTGGTTCACCAGAGAGTAGAACCCATGGTCAAAGTATACCAGAATCATAGCAGAGTCCCCTCTCATTTCCTCCATCTGAACAGCCATCTCCTTCGCTGCATTCCACAGAGTGGACAGTGATCCACTCCTCCACAGCAGCCTACATTGTGGAGAACAGAATTCCTTTTATCGGAATTGCTAACATGATAATTGTTAGCATGATGTAGCTGCATACACGTATATTCATAGTTTATGTATCATTTAATGTTAGTAACCGAAAGTAGCTTTTGTTTCTTACATACAGGTTAAGTTGCACTGTAGTTAGAGAAACCACACTAACGCCATTTTGTATTTGTCGACTCGGGCCTGGGTTGTGATCACGTGTTGTTTTCCCTGTTACCGAGCGAGTCCCAATTAGTTGAGTTACAAGGCAGCCGAATCCATGATGTTTTCTCTACTCCAAGGCCCAAGGTTGCATCTGGCTTTAGAGCTGATAAGTACATTCTTGCCGGCGCCGGGCTGTTACTCCCATGTACCGAGACGAAAGGAAGTTACCCTTTCTGACCTTCCCATGATAGCAGAAACAGACTTCTGAGCAGGCTTTGTGTGCCATATATGGTTCTTCCTTAAGATCCTGTAGCTATTGGTAGGTTGCCAAATATGGTTATTTCATGTAATGTAACTATAGTATAAATGACTTGTCTCGTGTAAATCGTCAGTCTTCTCGGCACACTGATTTGGTGTGGACGGGGGGCTCCTCTGCGGAGAGTCTTTTGTAAATAAACGATTGCCTTTTCTTCACTGCCAACTGACTGGTTATTTGGTAATAGTTATTGGGCTATTGGTAAGTGTGGCCCTTCTCGATATATTTTTCCAGTACTACAGTTGGCGACTCCGCTGGGACTCTGTGTTTGGGGTCGTCCTCCCATAATACGGGGTGAAATAAGGACATTAGGGGGATTGCTCTGGTCGAGGGGGTGGACGGGCTAACAAATTTGGCTGAACTCCGCTCTCGCGATCAGAGAGCCCCAGCTGCTAGTGACCCCTCGCCGGTGTAACCCAGGAACTGATCCGAGTTGATCTTCAGGAGTAAGCAGTGGAGAACTCGCAATCCTACTTGAGTGCACCAGGTGAGTGTATTAGTTTGTTGTTTATGGATTATGTTGTTGAGCGATGTTTTGGAAACAGTTAACTGATTTTTGTGGTTTGGTGGTCGGCGTACCACGAGAAGTTTTGGAGATCTGACGTGGCAGCATTGAGGCTGCACGGGTAGATGCTCTGCGGACTTGTTTGGTGAATAATGAAGGTTGTAATCCGAAGCCTTGGTGTGGCATTTTTTAGTGCGCACCTGGCCGGACTGCCCTGGGAAAAGCCCGTGGTTGTACCTGGGTGACTTCTGGACACATCTGAAGCGGCGCTAAGGTAGTGGGCTCAGTCAGAATAGTCCTGAAGGTGAACCAGGAAGATTGCGGGATGGTCTGTATGCCGGTGTGTGGTTAATTCCTGTCTGATGACCTCTTGGTAGTCTCCGGACTGCCTGTTTTCTTTGTTTCTGTTTGGTCCGGTGGCTGGACGTTCACAACTTCTCTATGAACGGGAGTTGACGGGCTCCGTTCTTTGGTAATTTCATATTGATCAAGAATTGAAAAAGAAAATTGTTTTCCTTTTTTGTGTAAAAGGTTGTTTGCTTAAATTTGTGTATATAGTTGGTGTGGAGTCAACGAAGATTGAGAGTGAAAGAAACATGGCCATGTTCTGACTGTTTGTGACGAAGTGTGCAGAGTGATCACTTAAAAATGTCCTGTTTTAGTAAAATATGTTTTGGATGTTCTTGTCGGCAGAAAAATTCACGATTAGATGAAAGTCAGCCTGCCCCACCAGAAGGCAGTCCATTTTATTTAGCAATTTATTGCATAAAAATACCAAGGATAACGAAGTATTACAATGGCCCGTAACTGGGGCTTTTGATGAGAAGAAAATACAGTATCTACAAGATCATTTGTTCTCTAAAAGAAGTCGGCTGGGAATGTTTGATTCTTTACGATTATGGCAAAAGGAGGCAAAACGTCGCTGGAATAGAGAAGAAAAGTTGTTAAAAATACAGAATTGTCAGACCATAACTCAAAAGGCTATAGCGTATGATAAAGAACAGACTGAGAAAAAGATAGAATGTTTAGACAGACTGCTCCGGTTGCAGGCAGATAAAAGTTACACAGCTCGACCTGAGGTGGAGGATGAAATAGAGGACTTATTAGATACGCGTCCTCCACCCCCTTATGCTCCGCAACGAGTGTATCCTGCGATACCTCTGGCTAGTGCCCCCGGTGCACCTGGCGTGTTAGCTGCAGACCCTGTGACTCCTGCCACTACTATGTCAACAGGAACTATTTTTACTCCCTCTTCTACAACACCTGCTATGGCTACTTTATTGACAGACAATTCATTGACCCCTGTCATGTCCCCAATGACATTGATTTCACCTTCGTCTTCTGCGGCTTGGCCTTCCCAGTCAGCCACTTCAACTCCTGCCAGGATAGATTCGACCCTCTCCCATGCTCCTGGAATGGGGACGTTCAACGATTATATACACGTGCTGTTGTAGGATGTAAGGAGAAGCAGATGGTGCTAGATCAGGTGTCCCAGTGGGTGCAGAATGCTATTTACACTATTAAGGATATTTGGGGAACTATGAAGGATTACGAACCGGTTATGCAGCAATATGCATTAGAAACTATGGCTAATTGGTTGATTTCTCTATGGGAACAATGTTTTGAGGACGGGAGAGCCCCGCAGGTCCTATACAATATTGTGGACCGGGCCTATAAGTTTGAACTAGGACAGGAACATGTATATGGAAATTTGGTCACCATTATGCGATATCGGCAAAGATTATTTACAAAATGTCCAACGTGGGATTCTCAGCATCCCATGCAAGAAGTCCATCCCATTTACCATCCCGAAATTCCGGAATTTAAGGATAATGCCAATCAGGTCATTCAGGCCCGTGTGGAGGCACGGTTTCAAGAACAGTGGGTATATACTCCTTGGAAGAGAAGCAAAGTCCTCTCCCTAAAATCTCATGTACCTGACCCGCGCAAAAATCCCATCGCCTATTATAAAAAGCTTACTGTAGCGGCTTCCTCAGCTGTGATGACTTTGGCTGACATAGAATTATTTTTCGGACTGTTGGTTCCAGTTTATGTGTGGCCCCAGCTACATGACCAACCTCATGCAAATGAGTTAGGGATAATGTGGGAGCAATTTAAGGTTTGGGATGGGGAACGGAAACCTGGAGATAAACCTAGAGCTGAAATTTTGGCCCTGCCAGGTCGAATAATTACATATATGCACACTTTAATCGCACCCCGGAAGGTGAATTGGGATAAACTGACTGCTTGTAAACAAAAAAAGGATGAAAGTGTATCAGATTTCTTTACTCGATTTGAAGGTGTGTTTATTGATTTCAGTGGACAGGATTTATCGGTAGAAGGGGGAATAAGATTGTTTGTTAATTGTTTTGTGACTTATCTGTTGCCGGAAATATCAGCACAGCTCCAGGCTGCAGAAAGTACTTGGACCACCTCTACTCCCTCAGTTATATTGAGTATGGCTCAAAATTATGAGCATAGGGAGAATGAGAGTGAAGACAAGTCCGATAAAAAGACTAAGGATCTTAAAACCCGTGTATTATTACAACAAGTGGCCCTCGGACATGGCAGGAACGGATGGGGAGGAAGGGGGTTTGTTCCAAGAGGGGCAGGGACAGGACGGGGAGGAGGAGGTCCGGCTGTTGCTTTGGGCCAAAATCAGTGTGCTTATTGTAAGCAGGAAGGGCACTGGCGAGCTCAGTGTCCTTTCCTTTTAGCACAGAACGGAGCTGTGAGAGGCAGAGGTAGAGCAAGAGGGCGGGGTGGTGTTGATCATGGCCACAAGAAAAGAGACGAAGTGATACGAGATGAGTCTAGAGGGAATTATTTTGATAATACCAATGGGAGGCAGTATTACACTCGTTTTTCTACCCTTTCTATCTTTCACCTTTCTGCACCTTTCTGCATCTCTGCTCTTTTGTGCCTTATTTCTGCCCATTTTCCCTTTCTCTCCCTCTGCTCCTTCACTCGTTTTCACTCGTTTTTCTACCCTTTCTATCTTTCACCTTTCTGCACCTCTGCTCTTTTGTGCCTTATTTCTGCACATTTTCCCTTTCTCTCCCTCTGCTCCTTCACTCGTTTTCCCTAGTTTTTCTACCCTTTCTATCTTTCACCTTTCTGCTCTATTCTGCATCTCTGCTCTTTCGTGCCTTATTTCTGCTTATTTTCCCTTTTTTCTTTATCCCTTCTCTCCTCCCTTTACCTTTCCCTGCCGCTGCTGCCCCCGCGGCCCCTCCCCCCAGCGCGACCGGCCCAATCCAGCTCCCCTCCCCGCTCCCGCCTCCCAGCTGTCCAGCCCTCCCCGACCCCTACTTAATGGCGGCCACTGCGGGGACAGGGGAGCAAGACCACTGACTCATTGTCAGTGAAATTGCTCTCCCACCCTCGCAGCTCCACCATTAAGTGAGGTGCCCCTGCCCCTGCACTCTTGAGTGTTGGTGATCGAGGCCCTCCTCCACCCGCAGGTTTCCCTGCGCCTCATCCCTGGTGGTCCAGTGGACCTCTGTCTCCTTTCTCTCACTCTGCTCCTTCACTCGTTTTTCTACCCTTTCTATCTTTCACCTTTCTGCAGCTTTCTGCATCTCTGCTCTTTTGTGCCTTATTTCTGCCCATTTTCCCTTCCTCTCCCTCTGCTCCTTCACTCGTTTTCACTCGTTTTTCTACCCTTTCTATCTTTCACCTTTCTGCACCTCTGCTCTTTTGTGCCTTATTTCTGCCCATTTTCCCTTTCTCTCCCTCTGCTCCTTCACTCGTTTTCACTCGTTTTTCTACCCTTTCTATCTTTCACCTTTCTGCTCTTGTCTGCATCTCTGCTCTTCTGTGCCTTATTTCTGCTTATTTTCCCTTTTTTCTTTATCCCTTCTTTCCTCCCTTTACCTTTCCCCGCCGCTGCTGCCCCCGTGGCCCCTCCCCCACAGCCCGACCGGCCCAATCCAGCTCCCCTCCCCGCTCCCGCCTCCCAGCTGTCCAGCCCTCCCCAACCCCTACTTAATGACGGCCACTGCAAGGCCGCGCAGCGGCCGCGGGCTGCAGGCACGCGCTGGTGCACCGAAGGCGCATCAAAGGCAAGCACGTCTGCGCCCGTCTGCGACCCGTCCGCGACCAGCACCAGGAACCCTGGACCTCCGCCCCGCCAACGCTATGACCCAGCAGCACTCCACGCACTCAACCCAGGCTGCAACAACAACTGCAAGCTAGCATCACCAGCCGACACCCATGGACCCTTCAGCTTTCACCGCTGCCGGCACACCTACAGCACCGCCAAGAACACGGATCCAGCACAACCCGCCCACAAGAACACAACCGAACCGAAGACCCTGCAATGCATCCTCCTCAACGTCCGATCCCTCCACAAACACGCCACAGAAATCTGGGACCTCCTCGACAGCACCACCCCGGACGTAGCATTCTTCACCGATACCTAGACCACCACCACCTCGGTACCGGACATCGCCATCGCCATCGCCATCCCCCATGGATACAAGATCTCCAGGAAGGACCGCCCCACCCACCCAGGAGGAGGAATCGCCATCGTCCACAAATCCAGCCTCCGCCTGAGCACACTCCCTGACGAGTCCACAGAACTGATGGAACACCTTCACTTCAAGATACTGGCCAGCCCCAACGCCGCCCTCCAAGGAACCCTCATCTACCGACCCCCTGGACCCCGCGGACCCTTCGCCAACTCCATCAGGGACATTATCTCCCCTCAGGCCATCCCATCCACCAACTACACCCTGCTGGGAGACCTCAACTTCCACCTCGACAATCAACTGGACCCCAACACCACATGCCTCCTGGACAACCTCCACAACATTGGACTCTGCCAGATCGTGACCAGGCCCACGCACTTAGCAGGACACACCCTCGACCCCCTCTTCACTACAGGAAACTCCATCACCTTCCACCACACCACCGAACTCCCATGGACCGAGCATCGTTGCGTCCACTTCACCTTAAGAACACCCACCATCCACAGACACCAGCACCTGCTTCCACAAAGAAACTGGACCAAAATCACCAACGACCAGCTCACTAGACATGGGCGGATTTTGCGAATTGGCAATCCGCGAAATTGCGTATTTACGGATTCGCAATCCGCAAAATCCGCGAACTCTCGCGAATTTTGCGGATTCCTTTTTTTTTGTGTTCGCAAGTGTTTCTGCCATTTCGCAAGGGTTTTTTACCAGTTCGCAAACGCGAACTTACTTGTCGGGTAGCAACGGTCACGACCATGTTGTTTCTACGTCTTTTTCATCACAGCACCCTCTGTTTCACCACGGCCACCCTCTGTTTCACCACTGCCACCCTCTGGCTCACCCATGCCACCCTCTGGCTCACCCATGCCACCCTCTAACTCATCACTGTAGATTATGGGGGGGAAAGCACACCTGCCCTGCCTCAACTGACATGAATGAATTAGGGGCTGATTAATGTGTCACTGAATTTGAACTTCCAGGCTGGCACCTGCTTCCTTATCTGTAATTGCTTTCTGTTGCAGTGTAATTTTTTTAACAGGACCTTTGTTGTATACTTGTAGCTATTCTCTGAGCCTGCTGTGAGGGTCAGAGCAGGGTCATAGAATAGTTGCAAGTAGGCAACTGAACTTTGAAGGGGCCCCTCAGGAAGCACTACAGGGAAAGGTTACTAATGATAAGATTGAACTTTTGCACCTGCTGAGTGCTTTCAGTTTTGCAAAAATCCAAATATCCAGCAGCATCCACAAAAAGTAATCCTTCCAGGCACTACAGGGAATGGTTACTAATGATAAGATTGAACTTTTGCACCTGCGGAGTGCTTTCAGTTTTGCAAAAATCCAAATATCCAGCAGCATCCACAAAAAGTAATCTTTCCAGGTCAAGATCCAAATCAAAGTGACCAGCACATGAAGAAAGCACTGGGAGGAGCCTGCTGGACAGGAACAGGAAGTTGGAGACTGTGGGGCACTTCCTTCCTCCCACCCCCCCACCCCCCCAAAATGGACTCCTTGCAAAAAAAAGTGCAGGCAAATGTCAACCTGAGGAGTTATTCTGATAAAAATCATAATTTTCAAGGTTTATGCTGCCTGCTGGTGGATTTCTTGTGCGAAATTGTAAATTTTGCAATCTCGCAATTGCGAGATTGTCGCTGCCCGCCGCATCTACGTGTTCGCAAGTGTTTACTCCCGCAAAATTGTATAGTATTCTAGTTGGCAAGTGCGACCAAGCAAAAAATCCGCTTCGCACGGATTTACGAATTTTCGGCAAGTTCGCGAGAGTTCGCGGATTGCGAATTTGCCGAAAATCCGCAAAATCCGCGAGCGGAACGGATTTTACGCCCATGCTTACAGCTCACCTCCTCACTCTACAACTCCACCCCAACCATCGCGGAAAACGACGACCCCAACACCGCAGCCCGAACCCTGCATAGATGGATCTCGGACAGCACCAACACCATAGCCCCCCTCAAGAAAAACAACAATACCCGTGCCAAGAAAGCCAGATGGTTTACCACCGAACTTCAAGAATCCAGGCGCACATGTCGCCACCTCGAAAAGGCCTTGGAGAAACAACAAACCCACAGAAGCCCACAACAACTTCAGAGCCGCCACCAACGCCCACCATCAACTCATCAGAGAAACGAGGAAAAAAGCGATTGAAGACAGAATCTCCACCCATGCACACAACAGCAAGGAACTCTTCAGCATCATCAAGGAGTTTGCCCAACCCACCAGCGAGTCTACCGACATCCCTCCCTCACAAGACCTCTGCGACAAACTCAGCACCTTTTTCCACCACAAAATCAAGAGCATCTACGACTACTTCGACGAAGACAACCAACACACTGAACCCTCACCAACCACCCCCGACACCCGGAAACCAGCGATTGATGACTGGACAGCCCTCACCACCGAAGACACACTCAAGACAATGAAGTCAATCCACTCAGGGGCCCCCACGGACCCCTGCCCCCACCACATCTTCAACAGAGCCGCCGACACCATCGCACCCATGCTCCGCCACACCATCAACCGCTCCCTGGCGACCGCCTCGTTCCCCGACGACTGGAAACACGCCGAGGTGAACCCCCTCCTAAAGAAACCCTCAGGGGACCCCACCGACCTCAAAAACTACAGACCCATCTCCCTGCTCCCGTTCCCAGTGAAAGTCATCGAGAAAGCCATCAACAGCCAACTCGCCACATTCATTGAAGAACACAACATCCTCGACTCCTCCCAATCCGGCTTCAGAAAAAACCTCAGTATGGAAACCGCTCTCCTCGCCGCAACAGACGACATCCGCACCCTACTGGACAAAGGAGAAACAGTAGCCCTCATCCTCCTCGACCTATCAGCGGCATTCGACACAGTCTCCCACCGCACACTAATACGCAGACTCTACGACGCAGGAATCCACGACAAGGCCCTCGACTGGATCTGCTCCTTCCTCTCCGGCAGGACGCAGCGGGTCAGACTCCCCCCTTTCCTCTCGGACCCCACACACACCACCTGCGGAGTCCCCCAGGGCTCCTCCCTCAGCCCGACGCTCTTCAACGTATACATGGCTCCACTTGCCCCCATCGTCAGAACCTACGGACTCAACATCGTGTCATACGCAGATGACACCCATCTCATCCTCTCCCTATCCAACAAGCCCAACACCGCCAGACGCAACTTTCGAGAAGGCATGGAAGCCATCGCCAAATGGATGAAAAACAGCTGCCTACAACTAAACACCAACAAAACAGAAGTACTCATCATGGGCCAAAACCCCGACGCCTGGAGCGACACCTGGTGGCCCACTGCCCTCAGAAACCCGCCAACCCCCACAGACCACGCACGCAACCTGGGAATCATGCTGGACTCCGAGCTCAACATGGACCGCCAGATCAACTCTGTCTCATCTTCCTGCTTCCACACCCTCCGCCTCCTTCATAAGACCTTCAAATGGATCCCCCTCGAACACCAAAAGACAGTCACTCACGCCCTGGTCACCAGCAGACTCGACTACGGCAACGCACTCTACGCCGGAATAAACAAAAACCTTATCCGCAAGCTACAGAAAATCCAGAACGCCACCGCAAGACTGGTCTTCAACCTGCCAAAACACTGCCACATCTCCCAGCACCTGCGCACACTCCACTGGCTCCCCGTCGAGGCGAGAATCACCTTTAAGATGCTCACCCATGCACACAAGGCCCTCCACGGCACCGGACCAGCATACCTGAACAGCCGACTCAAATTCCACGCACCCCAAAGGACCCTACGATCAGCCCAGCTCTCCTACGCCGTGGTCCCCCGCACCAGAAAGACCAGATCGGGAGGCCGCTCCTTCTCCTTCCTCACGGCCAAAGCATGGAACGCCCTTCCGCTCCACCTCAGACAGACAACATCGCTCGCCATCTTCGCAAGAAACCTCAAAACCTGGCTCTTCGACAGACCCCCTCCTTGATGGAAAGGAACCTGCACCCCCCCACCCCTAGTGTCTTGAGACCCTTACGGGTGAGTAGTCGCGCTTTAACAAACCCCTGATTGATTGATTGAATGAAGATTATGGAATGGACGAATGAGATGGATATTTTTATGCATAGGACAGCCATGGACAGAGAAGGGGCCAAGTGTCAGTACCCTTTGACCAAAAGGGGCCTTATGTTAAAGGACAAATAATGGGAATTTCTGAAAACTTTTTAGTGGACACGGGTGCAATGAATAGTTTGATTGCTCGTTCATTGTTCCCAGGGGTTGCTCTGTCTGGGCATAATAATGTTTCAGTTGGATTTTATGGTATTCCAGTGGTAAGCCCCATTTCGAAGCCACTCTCATTCACGATAGGTCCAGTTACAGTAGATTCTCCATTTTTGTTGACGTCGCAAAGTGGGGAAAACTTAATGGGATTGGATCTGTTAAAAAAAATGCTAAAATGTATTGTTCTCTGGATGGAGTATATTTGACGGTTAAATCACCAGAACAATGTATTAAACAGAATTTCATGAAAAACGACCAGCTCCCTCCGGAGCTGGCAGCCATTCCTTGTACGTTGTGGGCAACTGGTGATACTGATGTAGGCTTATTGAATATTCCACCAGTTTCCATTTCGTTAAAATCAAATGCCTGGTTGCCTCGTTTTCCACAGTATAAAATCTGCCCCGGTAGGTGAAAAGGCATTAATGTCGATAATACAGGATTTGATAGACAAGGGCTTAGTGGAAGAGATAGCTTCTAACACATGTAACAGCCCCATATTACCGATTTTGAAGAAGGCTCCTATAGGGAGCAGTCCTGATTATGCTGATACGTACCGCTTTGTAATTGACCTCCAAGAGGTTAATAAGGTGGTTGTACCACAATAACCAGTGGTCTCGGATATTACAACGATACTTACTATGATTCCCCCGACTGCTAAATTTTTCTCAGTTATTGATTTAAAGAATGCTTTCTTTAGCATTCCTCTACACCCTGAGAGCAGACATATTTTCGGCTTCTCATTATCAGGCCGTAGCTTTAGATTTTGCCGTGCTCCTCAGGGCTATACAGAGAGCCCTAGCATTTATAGTCAGGCTTTGAAGGTAATTTTGGATGAACTGACCCTACCTCCAGGAAATGTTCTCCTCCAGTATGTTGATGATCTATTGGTGGTGTCTGATACGGAGGAGGGCTGCAAGGAGGCCACTGTTAAACTATTGTCCCATCTAGCAGCCCATGGAAATAAAGTATCTCTTTCTAAATTTCAATATTGTCGCCAGGAGGTGACCTATCTTGGTCATCTACTGTCGAAAGAGCGGAGGAAGTGGACTCCTGAACGTGTGTCTGCTATTTTTAACATGCCTGTTCCTCATACTCAACGAGATGTTTGTGCATTTCTTGGCATAACCTCTCACTGTCGCCAGTGGATTCCTAATTTTTCTCTTCTTACTAAACCACTGTTATATTTGATTACGAAAGAGGTGCATGAACCCTTACCTTGGACGGATAAGTGTCAAAAAGCTTTTGACTCTTTGAAAACTGCTCTTTGTTCTGCACCTGTCTTAGGAACTCCTGACTACCGAAAACCTTTTGTACTTTACGTGCATGAGGTGGACGGTTGTTCGCTTTCAGCAAGGATTTGGTGATAAGCAAATACCTCGTGCTTATTTTTCGGCAGTATTGTACCACATCGTTAGAGCACTTCTTAGCTGTCTGAGGGCTACTGCCACAGTAGCGGTGCCCATTAGGCAGTCGGAAGGACTCGTGCTAAATTCTGACCTCACAGTGATGGTACCACACGCTGTGGATACACTCTTGAATAAAACGAAGACACAGCACCTTACTAGTGCACGTCTTACTGGAAATGAATTAACTTTGTCTGCCCCTCATATTACCATAAAAAGGTGTGCCACTCTGAATCCAGCGATGTTACTACCCCTCCCTTCGGATGAACCAAATAATGACATACATGATTGCATATTTCGGACAGAAGAAGAAACGAAGGGACGGGTGGACCTCACAGACACGCCCTTATCTGAACCCCAAGGGGAGTTGTATGTGGATGGCTCTTGTTTTAAATTACCAGATGGCACGACAACAGCTGCATACTCAATCACCTCTCTGCGTACTGTAGTTGAAACGTCTCGAGTTCCCTATCATTCTGCACAGGCAGCTGAGCTAATAGCCCTGTTATGAGGATGTGAGCTAAGTGAGGGACTGGAGGTAAACATTTATACTGATAGCCAGTATGCCTTCGGCGTGGCTCATAGTTTTGGGAAGCTGTGGGCGGACAGGGGATTCTTCACTTCTCATGGCCAACGAATACAACATGGCCCTTTGATATTAAGGTTGTTAACTGCGTTGACCTTGCCCCGGAAGGTAGCAATTGTTAAATGTAGTGCCCATAAAGCCATAGTGGATACTGTGGGAGAAGGAAATGCTTTCGCTGACCAAATTGAAAAAGACACTGCTAAATCTAAAACGTCCCCGATGTATATAAATTCAGCCAGGGGGGTGTGGGAGTCAGATATGTATGATAACACCATGGAGAGTGTCCGAGAGATGCAGAAGGAAGCTACCCCTGCTGAATTGGCCCGATGGGAGAATGAAGTAGGGAGGTTGGATGATAATGGTTGCTGGGTTGATTTAAGTGAGAAGCAGCGATGGATGCTTCCCAATGCTTTTGTTAATGTTGTAGTGACTATGGCCCATGGGACTGCACATATAGGAGCAAAGGGAATTCGTCATTTATTGGACCCAGTTTGGAATAATCCCAATATTTCTAAAATTGCCACCCATCCGGTTCAACGCTGTATGGTTTGTTTACGACATAATCCTGGAGGAAGAGAACCTGTTCTTAGTGGGAATTTTGCACCACCCTCTTTACGTTTTGAGGTGCTCCAAATGGATTATATCCAACTGGAGAGAGTGAATAATCTGAAGTACGTCTTGGTAGTGGTTTGTGCGTTCAGTAAGTGGGTTGAAGCTTACCCTACCAAGGAAAATACTGCACTAGCAACTGCTAAAGCTCCAATCAAGGAATATTTCCCTAGATACGGGGTGCCTCGGGTCATATGGTCGGACACCGGGACCCATTTTAATGCTGACCTTGTCAGGCATATCTGTAATGGATTACACATAAAACAGAAATTTCATGCTGCTCAACATCCTCAGTTCGCTGGATTGGTCGAAAAATATAATGGGATTTTGAAGTTAAAGATGGCTAAAATTCAGGAGAGTACCGGGTTGCGGTGGCCGGACACGTCGTCTTTGGCTTTGATGTCTTTACGCATGACCCCCCATTCCCGTTGAGGTCAGTCCCCGTATGAGGTTATTTTTGGACGACCACCTAATGTATGGGGCGTTCCTCATCCGAGTAGTTTTAGAGAAATAGATTATCCAATGATGACAGATTATTTGTATGCATTGACTAAAGACCTTTGTTCTATCCATCAACAGGTATCTGATGTATTGCAGCCCCTGCCGGAGGGTTCGGGACATCGTTTGGAGCCCGGCCAATGGGTAATGGTGAAGAACTATCAGCGAAAATCGAGCCTTGAGCCTAGGTGGACGGAACCAGTGCAAGTCTTATTGGCCACCCGAACAGCGGTGAAGGTGACTGGACGGAAACACTGGATCCATGTTGCCCATGTTAAAAAGGTGCCTCTTCCCCTTCCTTTTGATCGCCTGAATCCAGAAGGAATATTGACCCAGGAAAGTGAAAGAGCTCCTTGCGTGATTCCTTTTTCTGACGCCCAGGAAATTGAAGAGCAAGAAAGGGGAGCCGAGGGCGCGAGAGAGGCCGCGTCACCAAGTGCGGAATTGGCCTCTGAATCTGTTGCCCTATTGGTTGAACGAAAAGTTCATGGAAAATTTGGCACCTTGGATGCTTCCTCATCTGTTTTATTTAATGATCAAGAAATGCCAGGTCAGGCTCAATACAACCTGCGGCCCAGAAACCGACACGGTACCCCCAATAATTGCAGGAGATAGAGAAAGACTTTAGTAACAAGGGCTTGCTAGAGAATTTTGGGGGTACTGAGTGAGACACTGAAATGAACGCGTTGAGAGTTGGAACTTTGTGTTGCTCTGTTCAGATAGAAAGACTGAGAAGCAAAAAAAGGGGCCCAGGTTGTAGTTGGAGAAAATAACAGACGAGAGGATTTGTTCTTTTGATAAACGACAGGAGCCTGCCTGTGAGGCTCTAGACGGACACAGGAAAGAAGCACCCTCTGGCAGGACGGACTGCACCTTTTTAGAATAGTTTGGACTTTAGTTAGAATGTACCCTTTCGGTCGATTTATTCCTGAGGAGGAGCGTCCCCTTGCTCCTCGATATATGCCCATTTATGTACCTATGTTTTCATCATGGACAACCCGAGTGAAGGTTGCTTTCGTGATAACCGCTGCAATGTTGTTTATCATAATAATGAGTGTGTTTTTATATCTAGAATTTCATCACCCCATGCATACTGTGATAGGGACTCCTACCAATACTCCAATAGAGCACCACTTCTTTACGTTAGCCCCTCACAAAGAAAGACATCGTCAGACATATGTTAAGAATCTATTTGTGGAAATGCTGCATCAGACTCACAGTGCTACCAATACAACAAATTGTTGGGTTTGCGGTCTGCTATCCTCTGTAATGCATCAACATGATCTCTTTATCTCATTGCCATTATCCTATTTAGGAAGTTGTGAAGCCTGGTTTAAATTACTGAGTATGATGTACTTGCATTACACTGTAGATACCTCTCGATATACCGAGAGGGATTATGAGATGATTTTGATTTATATAGAAGTACACCAAGGTTTTGACCCACAGGGAAATAATGGGGAGGGGTCCCTGGACCCCAAGGCTTGCATGAATATGTATACCGAATATGAGAATGTCACATGGTTGAAAACGGTGATACTGGATTTTGCTGAATTTAATTTCACCCAGTATTTCCAACACTTCCAGGATCAAAATGTTACTGATGACAAGCCAATCCTGGTGCCCATTTTAAATAGCACCTCTGCATTTTGTGTACAAGGAACAGGACATATCCCAGAAGGAGACAGTCGGTGCAATTACACCTATCGATTACGTACTTTTAGTAGTCCGCCATTGATAACACCCCCGAACGTTTATTTTGTCTGTGGAGAGAACGCATATACTTGGCTTCCCCGGGGGCAGACGGGCCGTTGTTATTTATCCTTCCTGTATCCACCTGTTTATATAGCTCCCTCAAATTATCATAAGGATCATCGGTTAGATGGACAAGGGTCACTAATAAAACGTGATAAAAAAGAATTGGACATGTCTGAAGTAGATCAAACTGATACCCCGGAGCAGCATTTTGTTGATATAGTAAAGGGAGTGTTTGCTATTTGGGGACCCATAATAACTAGTAAGGAGGTGAGACGATTATCCAGAGTAGTTGAAAGAGTCATTAATACCACTGCTGGTATATTGACAAATTTGACTGTAGAGCTTCAGGCTACGAGACTCGTTTCTCTTCAAAATCGTATGGTGTTAGACGTCATCTTAGCAGATCGAGGAGGAGCTTGCCGGGTCATCGGCAGCTCCTGTTGTGTATATATCCCTGACTCCGCCCCCTCTGTCCATTTAGCCATTCAGAAATTACACTGGTTAGCAGCAGAAATACATGCTGATACAGGAGGTTGGTCCCTCTCCGGCTGGTTTTGAGTCCTACTGTCAGCCTGGGGATGGAGGATCTTAATGGTATTAGTAGGTATAGTGGGTGTCATTTTCATTTGTTGCCTATGTATACATTGTGGGTCTGCCTGTTGTTCCTACTACGCCAGGAGAGTATCCTCTGTCCTGGTACCGTCACCCTCGATGAAGGAAAAATCTCAGATGGTACAACAGGAAATTCGAGATTTGATGCAGATAGATGAGTGTATCTTTGAGGATTGATTTAGCTAGATCACGCGAAAAGAATTCCTTTTACCGAAATTGCTGACATGATAATTGTTAGCATGATGTAGCTGCATACACGTATATTCATAGTTTATGTATCATTTAATGGTATTAACGGAAAGTAGCTTTTGTTTCTTACATATAGGTTAAGTTGCACAGTAGTTAGAGAAACCACACTAACGCCATTTTGTATTTGTCGACTCGGGCCTGGGTAGTGATCACGTGTTGTTTTCCCTGTTACCGAGCGAGTCCCAATTAGTTGAGTTACAAGACAGCTGAATCCATGATGTTTTCTCTACTCCAAGGCCCAAGGTCGCATCTGGCTTTAGAGGTGATAAGCACATTCTTTCCGGCGCCGGGCTGTTACTCCCATGTACCCTTTCTGACCTTCCCATGATAGCAGAAACAGACTTCTGAGCAGGCTTTTTCGTGCCATATATGGTTCTTCCTTAAGATCCTGTAGCTATTGGTAGGTTGCCAAATATGGTTATTTCATGTAATGTAACTATGGTATAAATGACTTGTCTCATGTGTAAATCGTCAGTCTTCTCGGCACACTGATTTGGCGTGGACGGGGGGCTCCTCTGCGCAGAGTCTATTATTAATAAACGATTGCCTTTTCTTCACTGCCAACTGAATGGTTATTTGGTAATAGTTATTGGGCTATTGGTAAGTGTGGCCCTTCTCGATATATTTTTCCAGTACTACAACTGCTCCCCTCGCCCCCTTATCTGCCACTTTGTGCTTCCAGGCTATTGCTTTGCTACCTGCTTCCACCTTTCTTAATCAATGCCGTTCTCCATCTTAATCCCTGATATTACTACCTCACTTCAGACTCTTTAGCCTGCTGTCCCCACTCCAACCCTCATTCTTCATCATAGTAGCATATAGCTACATTCAAGTCAATCCACCACTGAACCATCTCACTCCACTTTTCATTACCAAAACTCACTTAAATTAACTAGCAGTCAGATTTATTCTCTCCAGGATCAGAAGCATTTGTTCCTCCTTCTACTTTGTTTGTTGCTTGCCCATCACATGAATCCAATTGGGCAAAATAATCTCTCTCTCTCTCTCTCTCTCTCGCTCTCCTCCCTTCTCACTCCCCTTCCCTGTTATGGCCGTATTCCTATTGCACACAGCAAATTCGGTTTTGCTATCAGCATAGGGTTTCTGGAACGTTCAAGAAATCGGAACTTGACAGATTTGAGAAATATGTCATTGGTTTCTCTTGCCCAGGTGTTTTTGTGGCTCACAATAGCACTTCTAAATAGGAGAATGCTTTCAGGATATACACAACACTCAGTTCTATGTAACATAGCAGATGTCCTCACCCAACCAAAGTTAATACTTATTATACACCGTTGTACAGGTCTTTTATGTGGCTTATTATTATATAGTTGAGGAAAGCCTACACCATTCTCTGAAGAAAGACTCTATCAGGTGGAATGTTCAACAGTTATTATTTCGCATATTTTGATTTTACAAATTTTTTTTGCACATATGTGTAGGTAACCAAGATTCTATGTTTACATATATGCAATTTTTTTAAAGTAGATTTTTACACACAAATTTATAAGAATGTGTGTGTGTGTGTGTATATATATACATTTATATCTATATAAAATATGCATATATATTACCTACTGGCGGTCGCCAGTAGGTATATATAGTTAGGATTTTTTCTCTATGGGTTTTTTGAAAATTCTATGTCTAATAACTTTGGCGTTTGTGGACGGAATTGGCTGAAATTTTCAGGAAAATGGCACATTTTGTTTCTGAGCAGCCCCTGGAAATTTGGGGGGAGTTGGTCCAGGGGGGGCCGAGAAAAAAGGGGGGTCCCAAAACGTGTTTTTAACATTGAGTTTTCCATAGGGCGGTTAGCCTCACTTTTAGCCCGAACGGCTGAATGGATTTGCACGAAACTTGGCAAAATTGTAGGGACTGGTAGCCCGATGTGCCTTTTGTAGGTCTTAATATATGTGCTGCAGTGGATTTTGAGAAATTAACGGTCAAAAAAAGATATATATCTGTAAGCGCGGACCAGGCAGCGCCCCGGTACGCGTAACGGAACTTCGCGTAGCGAAGCTGATTGGCTCTCCGGTGTCTGTCAACATTCTAAACAGTCCGGAGCGGCCGCCATCTTGTCTCTCGGTAGGATCGAGAGACAAGAGGAGGCCAAAACAAAGGGGGAAATAACTATAAGGGGGCATAGTAGATCCTCGCTGACCCCCTAGGTTTAATGTGGAGGTTTTAAAGAGGTCCCGCGGGGCAAAAAAAAAAAAATGTTTTTTTTGTTTTTTTTTGTGGTTAGCGCCCGGTACGCGAACCGGGAAGCGTTCTGGGGAGCGTACTACAATGAAAAATGAATGATAGACTTTTCAAATGCTGTATGTTAATTGATTGTTGGTTTTGTTGATTATTTTTTATTTTTTTTTATTTTTTAAGCATTTTTTATTGTGTTTCATAATTTATTAAACTTTCTAACATTTCATTGTCAGAAATTTCATTATTATCATGGAATATACATTGTAGTCTCTGAGGTTGTAAAATGTCCTCATTTGCAATGAGGTTATCTACTGCTTGTACACATTGCAGTAGTTCTTGGTCCCAAGTTTCATCCATAAATTCAATCTCATTTGTATCAATGATTTCTGTGTTGGACTCTGGAAGGACAATTTCAAATGAAATTTTTTGTTCACTTTCCATTTTCCCTGAAATTTGCATAAAAAAAATATATATTAGTAGAGGTAGGGCACTGTTGGGATTAATTTTAGATAGGCAGTTTTTAACAGTGAATTTATCTTTGGGCAGTGTATAGTATCAGAGTGGAAGTAGGAATATAAAAAAGTGTATCTAAATTTATAAGTACTACAGAGGGATAGTATATAACTAACAGAAAAAGTTTGCCATATTAACTTAAAGTGCACAATATACTTCAGTTTTAAAAATAACAACTTACCTTTAAAAAGAAGTTGAAGTTATTAATGAA
Source organism: Lissotriton helveticus (assembly GCF_964261635.1). Taxonomy (NCBI): domain Eukaryota; kingdom Metazoa; phylum Chordata; class Amphibia; order Caudata; family Salamandridae; genus Lissotriton; species Lissotriton helveticus. The sequence goes on from NC_136070.1 coordinate 470,252,500, forward strand.
AATCCTATTGAAATGTACACCAGGAAGTAGTAGTCAAAATGGCTGTGTTTCCTTGTCTTCCTTTATATATATTCGGGTACATAACCAATCAAATGTCAGGTAAAAAAAGTAGAAAATGAAAGTAACATTTTAATTGGTTGTCAATTCCAACACTTCAGATGTGTTTTGTGAAGTAATTTACCTCACGGTATTTAGAGAGGTCTACAGGCTAAATGGCTAAATGGAATTCCAATCAAATTTGTGAAAATGGTAGGGATTGGTATGTAGTATGAGCTAATCTATATTTGGTGAAATTGTCTCAAGTGGCTTTTGTGTGAACTACTTTCCCACCTTTTTTGATGGTGCGCTTCCCAGGAAGCGACCCGGTACGCGAACCGGTGAGCGCCCTGGTACGCGAACCTTAAGCGTAACGGGAGTCCACCATTTTGTGTTTCGGTCGAATTATGATACAAGATGGAGGGCAAATAATGTTCAGAATAGGTAGAAGGGGGCACGGTAGACTTATCTTGACCCCCTAGGTTTTGTGAGGGTGGCTGAGGAGGCCCATATGTGCGAAAAAAAAAAATTTTTTTAAAAATTTCGCGAGGTTAGCTCCCGGTACGCGTACCGGGTAGCGCCCCTGGGAGTGTACTTTGTTGAAAATTAGTGAAAAAAGTTAGAGTAAAATAATAATTGTGAGTGATTAGATGTAGGGTAGCTCTGAGAAGAGCTTTTGGGTTTATGGTACATTTAGGTACTTATAAGTAGGTACCAATGCACATTCTTAAATTCAGAGTGAAAATTCTGTTGCCCTCATCTGAGAAGTGAACTCCATCTCCTCTGTAGATATCTTGCATGTAGTAACGCAAGTTATTGTTGTACAGGGAGCCCATTCCATGGTCTCTCATGTAAGCTGAAACAGATTTGTTTACATGCTTCCTCGACTTCTCAATTTGTGGACAAAATTGGTTTGACCACCTCCATTTCTGTCTTTGGCATATATTTGAATATACCAAGGCAGTCTGAGGAAAAAGTGCCATCAATTGCTCAAAGGTGTCCTTTAAAAGCATTTCCAGACCTACACCAGTCAAAGTGCCCAAGTCATTACCTCCACAGTGCACAATTAACAGGTCAGGTTTGGGCAAATGCATAAAGGTTTTCACCAATGGTATCAATTGGTGACATTTTAATCCTCTGTGGCCAAACCACTTAATTTCCACATCTTGTAAATTGAGGTTAGGTAAATTCCTGCTTTCAACGTACCTTTGAGCCCAGTGAATATAACTATGACCAACAATCCAGACAGAAAACATGGTGAGAGAAGGTTCTCCTGCAGTCAGATGAAGTGTGGCAATGAAATGGCAGTTGAAAAAATGAGAGTTTGAAATGAAAAAAACTATGGAGTTTCTGTGTTCATGAAGCAGTAACAGTGATTGGTGGATTTTGATTGATGAAAACAGAAAGTTAGGGTGTACAGATGTGTTGTTTGAGAGATGTATTTTGAGTGGTCAATAAAAAATCATTAAATGAAAGAAAGCACTGGATATGCAGGTGCACTGAGAGTTCAGAGTTCAATTGCAACATTGTTGTGTGAACTTGCAAACACCAGAGTTTCTCCAAGAGGTGGTTGCTATGGAAAATAGCCAGAAATGGCAGAGGGGGGAAGGGTTTTCATTTGAAAAAAAGTGAGGGAAGAGTTTTGATTGGGTGACATGAGAAATATGTGTGAAGAATTACAGCATTTCTGTGCTTTTGATAGCTGCAGACTCTGGAGTGCATACCTTTTGCTCTGCTGAAGACAAATTGGTGTGTTTCTTAGACTGTTTTCAAACTCAAAGTATTTGCTAAGGTGAGAAAATATTTCTTTATTTTAGATAGAGAATAGTGTGCTTTAAGGAGAAAATTATGATTTATGTGGCGCAAATTGCTTGTAAATATGCTCTCACATGTGCATGGAAAAATTTGATTTTGAATGTTAGTGTTATATAGCCATGTTAAAAGTGACCCAACCATGCTGGAAAGTCAATCAAAAAATGATTTCATGTGTTTTAATGACATTTTAAGTCATTTTCTCATGTGCAGTGTTTAGAAATTATGATTTGAAAATCGTTTTTGTGGAAAAGGAATTGTTTTTAAATTCATGACAAGGATATAATGGTGTATGGTTCTTTATAAGGCAATTGACTGTCCCTGATGTTATTTTTCTCATTTTAATGTAAGACCTTTCTCTGTGGCGCAAATTGCTTGTAAATATGCTCTCACATGTGCATGGAAAATTTAGATTTTGAATGTTTGTGTTAAATAGCCATGTTAAAAGTGACCCAACCATGCTGGGAAGGCAATCAAAAAACGCTTTCATGTGTTTTAATGACATTTTAAGTCATTTTCCCATGTGCAGTGTTTAGAAATTATGATTTGAAAATCGTTTTTGGGGAAAAGGAATTGTTTATAAAATCATGACAAGGACATAATGGTGTATGGTTCTTTATAAGGCAATTGACTGTCCCTGATGTTATTTTTCTCATTTTAGTGTAAGACCTTTCTCTGTGGCGCAAATTGTGTGTAAATATGCTCTCACATGTGCATGGAAAGTTTTAATTTTGAATGTTTGTGTTACATAGCCATGTTAAAAGTGACCCAACCATGCAGGAAAGCCAATCAAAAAACGCTTTCATGTGTTTCAATGACATTTCAAGTCATTTTCTCATGTGCAGTGTTTAGAAATTATGATTTGAAAATCGTTTTTGGGAAAAAGGAATTGTTTTTAAATTCATGAGAAGGACATAATGGTGTATGGTTCTTTATAAGGCAATTGACTGTCCCTGATGTTATTTTTCCCATTTTAATGTAAGACCTTTCTCTGTGGCGCAAATTGCTTGTAAATATGCTCCCACCTGTGCATGGAAAATTTTGATTTTGAATGTTTGTGTTACATAGCCATGTTAAAAGTGACCCTACCATGCAGGAAAGCCAATCAAAAAACGCTTTTATGTGTCTTAAGGACAATTTAAGTAATTTTCCCATGTGTAGTGTTTTGAAGTTATGATTTGAAAATCGTTGTTGAGGTAAAGGAATGTTGTTAAAATTTATGTGCGCCATATGCCCCCAAATTTCTTTTTTAGGGTTGCAGCAGGGTGTTCTTGAGACACCCCTGCACCTTTGGAATAAATTCCTAATTTGTGATGAGCAAATTGTTAATCGCAAATTGCACCTTCATTTATATGAGCCTCCTAGCTCATGGAAATGAATGGGTAATTTGCAATTAGCAATTTTCTCATCGCAAATTTGGAATGGTAAAGAATCGCTATTTATTCCTTAAAATTCGCTTTTTTGGAAATGCAAAATAGTTATATGATACATATGGCGGTTGATGTCTAACAAGATAAGAAGCTTAGGGATACATTTATGATGACTGGCGCAATGAAGTAGAAATCACTTACTTCATTGGTAGGCCTTTACATGAATTATCTCCTCTGTATTCTTCATCAAGCATAACTTTAATCTGCAATCCTGAGTAGGCCTCACCTTAAACAAACCTCTGGATAGGCCACATCCTATTGTCATCCTGAATTAATCATTTAAAATGCTAGGGACAGATTTATGATAGGTGTATACCTCTTTTGTGCCACTTAGAAAACATTGTCCATGGGGAAATGACTTAAAATGTCCTTAAGACACATGAATGTGTTATTTTAAAACGTTTGCAAATTTTTTGGGTCACTTTCAACATGGCTATGTGACTGAAACAGTCAAAATCTAAATTTGCAATGCACAGGTGGGAGCATATTTACAAGGAATGTGCTTCATGGGGAAAGGTCTTATAATGTAATATGGGAAAAATGACATTAGAGACACTGAAATGCCTTATAGAGAAGCATACACCATTATGTCCTTGTCATAAATTTGCAAACCATTACTTTTCCCCAAAAACGATTTTCATATTATATTTTGAAAACACTGCACATGTGGAAATTACTTAAAATGTCAATAATTCAAAATTTGCGATTCCTTAAATGCAATGTATCAAAAAAAAAATATGTAAAAAATGATATTAAGGATTTGGAAACTACCACCAACTTCTAGTTTGTGGTAATTTGCGAATTCTTTTCAAAAAGCATTTTTTTCAACAAAAAAAAAAGGTCCCATATGACGCCCATACATGCCATTAGGGCATGTAGGTGTGCCATGTGCTCTCAAATTTCTTTTTCAGGGGTGCAGCAGGGTGTTCTTGAGATACCCCTGCACGCTTGAAAAAAATCCTATTTTGTGATGAGCTAATTGCTAATCACAAATTGCAACCTTAATTCCTATGAGCCTCCTAGCCCATGGAAATGAATGGGTAATTTGCAATTAGCAATTTGCTCATTGCAAATTAGGAATAGTAAAGAATTGCTATTTATTCCTTAAAATTTGCTATTTAGGAAATGGAAAATAGTTTGATGGTACATATGGTGGTTCATCTGTAACAAGATAAGAAGCTTAAGGATACATTTATGATGACTGGTGCAATAAAGTGCACATTACTTACTTCATTGGTAGTCCTTTATATGTATTATCTCCTCTGTATTCTTCATCAAGCGTAACTTTGATCTGCAATCCTGAGTAGGCCTCACCTTAAACAAACCTCTGGATAGGACACACTTTATTGTCATCCTGGATTAATCATTTAAAATGCTAGGGATAGATTTATGATAGGTGTATGCCTTTTTTCTGCCACTGTGCGTCACTTTTATGATGCAGCGGTGGTGCAAAATATTTGCTATGAGGTGCCAACATTAAAAATTGATGCATTTAGGCAGATATGTCATGGTGTAAAAAAAAAACGTACCACATAAAACCCAATCAGCAGTAATGCAAAAGATGCACCATGTCGCAAGACAGGCCTCACTTGGGGCCATATGTATCAAGCTAATTAGCATTTGCAAAGATCAAAATTCTATGAATTTCGGCCTTTGCGAATGTTAATTAGACAAATGGTATGTATCAAACAACTTTGATGCAAAATAAGGAGTAGCAAAATTTGCTATTCCTTATTTTGCGATTGCACTGAAGCATTTGTAAATTTTGTGACTACTTAAATGCAATGTATCAAACAAAAACTATGTAAAAAATGACATTAAGGATTTGGAAACTATTGTGGTAAATTAGTGGTAATTTGTGAATTCTTTTCAAAAAGCTTTTTTTCAAAAAAACAAAAGGTGCCATATGACGCCAACACATGCTCTTAGGGCATGTATGTGTGCCATATGCCCCCAAATTTGTTTTTCAGGGGTGCAGCAGGTGTTCTTGAGACACCCCTGCACCCTTGGAAAAATTCCTACTTTGTGATGAGCAAATTGCTAATCGCAAATTAAACCTTCATTCATATTAGCCTCCTAGGCCATGGAAATGAATGGGTAACTTGCAATTAGCAATTTGCTCATCACAAATTAGGAATGGTAAAGAATCGCTATTTATTCCTTAAAATTCACTATTTAGAAAATGTAAAATATTTTGATGATACATATGGCAGTTCATCTGTAACAAGATAAGAAGCTTAGGGATAGATTTAGGATGACTGGCGCATCACCAGGGATGTGACAGTCATCCTGCGCCACTGTTCCGCCACCCATGTTGTGCTGCATTTACAATGTGGCGCAGCATGGGGCAAAAACGGCACAGATGCGTGACGCATCTGTGCCGTAAAGGTGGTGCATTGCTGGAGTTGTATCGCAAGTGCGATGCAGCTCCAGCAAGGCTCAGGGGTGCCCCATCTGCACAATGCTGCGTCAAGACCTATGCCAGCTTCAATCAGGCGCAGGGTTTTGACGCAGCTTTCTCCTATCTGATTGTAAATGCGGCACACCATGGGTGGTAAAGCAGTGGTGCACATTAACTGGTGCATGCCTGGGGATGTGCCATTTAATATAAATCTGCACTTTAACATTTGAGTATGTGCAGGGGACACAGAGTCGTTGAGGCTTATCCAAGGTTAAGAAGAGATGAGTCCTGTTCAGTGAAAAATTAGACATAGGCTTCACCTGCTCAGCATTGCTGGACATGGCTAAATAATAGCTGCAAAATGTTAATCTTGTTAAACAATTTTACTATTATAATCTCTGAGATTTGTTTCTTACTCTGCAACATCTCATTGTTGTTATCTTTCTTTAAAGATAAAGACAACATCAACATGAGCGACAATCAGCAATCAGTTGATTTTGACCTCATCATTGAACTCGTAATTGAAACATCAGTGGATGTTGATCCCTTGGATGATTTAAATCCTGAGGATGAAGAAGAGCGTGATGAGGATGCAGATTTGTCCGAATTATATGATATAGGATGGGAAGCTGACCTGCTTGAGCCTTTGGAATTATAAACATTTATTTTTAAAATTTATAATCAATAAAAAGTAAAAAGGTAAACCGTTTAATTTAAAAATAAAGACACCTTCAAAAACAGGTTATGTGTAGTGTCTTCAATAAAATATTAAAATATGCTCATAAAATTAGATCAGATTCACATATAAAATAGCATAGGTAACATAAATATAAATGTCATTTCTTTTCTGGTATTTCTGTATTGTAAAAATGGCAATGACTAAAAAATCTTCAAATTAAAATGTCAAGTAGTGTGTTATGTTTTTGATCACTATTACTGATTTACTGTTTGATAATAATGTTTATTAACATTTTTTATTATATTTTTCCTCAGATTCAACTGCAGATCATTTCAAGATTTTAATATGCCTACAACACAAAGACAGATAAAGGCTGCAAAACGTCAAAGACAGCAGGAGAAAAAAAAAATGCAGCAGTCCTCTAACAAAAAGATTTCTCAAGCCACGAAGAAAGCACCGGGTAAGAGCTCTAAATATTTCATAAGAAATATTTGTAATAAAAAAAATATTACTACAGAAAATGTTTCAGTCCATAACACGAGGAGTAAATCAAATGGAAAGAAAAGGACAATGGAAAATGTTACTGCTAGAGCAAGAGATAAATCTGTGCATGATAGTAGAAGGAAACAACAGTTTAGGGAGATTCGTAAACGAATGTTCCGCAACAGGATAATTGGCAATTTGTTAAAAAATATTAAGAAAGGTCAACAGAAACTAGTTTTTTATAAGAGAAAAAAAAAAGTTGAGAAAGTTATTGATCAGGCATTTGAAATTAAACGTAAGTTATTTATTTTGATAATCAATAGAATTAGGAAGCTAAACAAGGCAATTTTTGATTTCAAAAGAAATAGTAGATGGAAGAGAATAGTTAATCGTAGTAATTTTTGTGAAGTTTTTTCTGGAGAATGGATGCATAGTTCAAGCTGTGAGGCATTTTTTAATGAAGAGAGTTATTTCCAGGATAATGATTTGGTGCATGCAGTTGACATCAGTGGTCGTGCTTATGAAGTGAAAGATGGTTGTCCAGTTGAAAAAGAAAAACTTGTGACAACAGAGGCAGAAGAGTTGTTAGGTAATGAGGTTTTAGGAAGACGTGCTAAGGGTCCTGTGTACACCTGGAAGTGTAGTAGTATTTGCAGTGTGCGACAGGATTCCATCAATTTGCTTTGTGATTTTGTACGGTCATTTAACAAAAAAAGTTTGAAGCAGAAAATGAGGTTGTTGCAAGAATTAGATCCTTGCAGAGTAAGAGAAGTGACAGGTTTGCATGGTCATTCACTGGCTTGTCTTTCCAGGAGAGTATGCCAGAGTGTTTTTCATCATTTCAGGATGCTAGCAGTGCATCATAACAAAGTGAGGAAATTAGTTAGAATGTTGTATTATGCTAAGAGTCCAGCAATTATGCTGAAACAATTATGCGCTGCTCTTTTGCATGGTTCTGAAATAGATGTGAAGAATATATGTGAAGAAATTGAGTTTTGTTACTTTGGAAGTAAAGAGGAGAATGTTGAAATTGAGCAAGAAGTAGAGGGTCATCTGGAAGATAGTGTACATGTTTCCAGTACAGATAATTTCCAGAGGGAAATTGCGACGTTTGACATGAAATCAAGTGAGAGGCCTAATTTCACTTGTGTGTGTTGTAGACGCACTTATTATAAGAATCAGACTAAGTTAGTGGATTTATATGCAAAAAGTGAAAGGGAAAATAATAGTGAATGGAAGGATTTTGCAACATACTTGATGGTAGAAAATTGTTTTGATTTGGGATTGGATCAACGTGTGTGTACTTATTGTTGTAACAAATTAAAACAAAACCAGATGCCTGCTAGAGCAGTTCATAATAATCTGGAATTGGTTGAGATTCCTTCTGAATTGAAGGACTTAAATACTTATGAATCTATTTTGATTCAAAGTATCCATCCCTTTCAGGCTATTGTAAGAATGGAGCCAAAGACAGGGAAATTGCCTCCATCAGATTTACAGAGAGGATTAAAGGGAAGAGTTGTTTATTTGCCTCTAGATTTGAAGAAAAACATTAACACAATTGGAGTAGAAAAAGTGGAAGAGGAACCTCAGGTTATCTTAGTTAATGGGGTTCCGACAAAGAATAAGAAAATATGGCAAGATTTAGTAGATGTTAGGAAAGTTAAAAAGGCAACATTGTATTTGAAAAAAAATAATAAATACTATAAGAATGTATATGTTGCAGAAGAGGAAGTAAGTGAGGAAGAGGATAGCGATTTGTGTGCTGGTCAAATTGAGAAAGTAGAACCCTCTACTAGTGAGGAAATATATGAACATTATAGTGTTCATCCTTTGCATTCCAAGGAAGTCATGGGGAATGCTATTGAGTTGTTTCAAATGAAACAAGCCAAAGGGAGTCCCATTAGTGTTTGGGAGGAAAGTTTGGAAGCTCGGTGTTTCCCACAGCTTTTTCCAACAGGTCAGGGAGGAAGATATGATGAGCGACCTCATCAAATTCCTGCTTCTGAATACCGGACTTTGCGATTGTATGCAGGAGATGCTAGGTTTCGACAATGCATTCCTTATTTGTTTCATCTCCTGTTTGAAAGCGATCTGTCTGGACTGTCATATGCAGTGAACCACATCTTGAAAAGTGGTATACACATGCAAAACATCTCGGCAAGTGATTTTATGGATAAAGTGAATGTCCAAGATAGTATTTTGGATTCTCACCTGATTAATCTCATGGCGTGTCAGCGTGGTACTAATGAGTACTGGTACCGTCGTCATGGTGATTTAAAATGTATGCTGAGGAACTTAGGTACTCCCACATGGTTCCTCACTCTGAGTTGTGCCGAGTATGGCTGGGAAGAATTACTTCAATTTCTACGAGAGGCAAATGCTAACGTAGATAACATCGAATTCAAGACACCCGGAGAACTGTGCTCTTTGGATCCAGTCAATGTATGTAGGTACTTCAATCATAGATTTGAAGCTATGATGTCTTTCATCATGAATAAGAAGAATCCACCTCTTGGAGAGGTGTTGGATTTCTTCTGGAGAAAGGAGTACCAAGCAAGAGGTACTCCTCATATACATATGTTGTTGTGGATCAAGGATGCACCTAAATTTGGAACGGATCCAGAAGACTCAGTGATGAGTTTCATCCAACAGTATTCTACGTGTGCTGTTCCAAACGCAAAGGAGAAGAAAAGCCTAAGAGAAAAAGTTCTGCGTTTCCAAAGCCATCGATGTGGAAAGTACTGCCGTCGTAAATTCCGAAACAAAGACAAGTTCTACACCAAATGTCGTTTCGGCTTTCCACGACCGGTGATTTCTAAAGGAAGAGTAAACAGTTTGATGTCTTCGCTGCGACATAATGTGATGAAGAAATCACCTAAAAACACATACAATTTGAAGAGGAATGAAGAGTCCAAGTACATCAACGACTACAACCCGGTGATTTTGTCCATGTGGAATGCTAACATGGATATACAGTTTGTGGCTGATAACTGTATGGCTGTGGCTCGGTATGTGACGTCTTACATCACCAAAAAAGAGAAGACAGAATTGAAGGATATGTGGGAGGACATTTCCCATGAAAAGAGCCTCAGCAAGAAGTTGTACAGTTTCAGTCTGAAGATGTTGTCGCATCGAGAAATCGGAGCGTACGAATGTTCTGACCGGTTGTCTTCAGCAAGTCTCTATGCCAAGTCCAGGAGTATCGTTTGGGCGAGTCTTGGTCTTGCTGCAACGCGTAATCGAGTTCTCAAACCTTTGCGGGAAATTGAGTATTTGGCGGAAAAGGAGCCAAACAGTACCGACATTTTGAAGACAAACATGTTGGATACATATTATCCAAATCGAAGCAGTCACCTAGAGAATGTTTGTCTGTATGAGGTTCTGCAAAATTACATATTCAAGAGGAACATCAAAGAAGATACTGAGAAAGGAGTGTATGCTGTAATAGGAAGTGAGGGATGTCTGGTCAAGCAAAGAAAATGCCACTTGATAAACCATCGAAAATTGAGTGGCGAATCTCCTGAAAAAAAGGAGTTTTTCTATTTAGCACTTTTGCAACTTTTCAAGCCTTGGCGTGCAGAAGAGGAACTGCTTGGAGATTTCCTCTGTTACGAAGACTCTTTCAATGCCGCCAAGGAGACCATAGAATGTCCTGCTTTTCCCAAATATGTAGAAATGTTGAATGCGGAAATTGAGCAGGAAGCAACGATTGCAGCCGAGATTGCCAGAGACAGTTCTCAGGACAGTCAGAGTTCTGCTTCATTGAGTCAGGATCCACTAGGAGGACCTCTTATTGAAAATGAAGCTGCCACTGCTATGAATGAAGTGGAAAGAGCCATGGCACATGCTCAAGAGGATGCGGTTAACTTAGAAGAGTTGGAAAGGCAACTCAACGTTGAGCAGAGGAAAATATATGACGAAGTTACCATGCAAATTGATCATGGATTAAGTCATGATAAGAAAGAGTGCTCATGTACGTCGTTGAAGCCTGTCCGACTGTACGTGAGTGGAGAAGCGGGAACTGGAAAAAGTTTCCTCATTAAAGCAATTTCATGCTATTTGCAGGAAAGGACAGAGTCATCGCTGTCTTGTGTTGTCACTGCTCCAACTGGACTGGCAGCACATAATATTAAAGGGATTACTTTACATCGTTTACTGATGCTGCCAGTGGAGCATGACAACAAATTAGAATATCACAAGCTATCTGGAGATGCTTGTTTTGAAGTTTCAAGAATCTTGAGGAAAATGAAACTTCTTATCATTGACGAAGTAAGCATGGTTTCCAATGTCATGCTTGCCTTTGTGCATTTGAGGATGCAAGAAGTTCTCAAAACAGAGTATGATGTGTTATTTGGTGGCAAACACATCATTGTTTTCGGAGATCTTCTGCAGCTGACACCAGTGAAAGGGCAACCTGTGTTCAAAATGCTCACGCATGAAGATACCAGGAAGTGCCTAGGCAGCATTGGCAACGTCAATATATGGTTAAACTTCAATTATGCTGAACTGCATGAAAATATGCGTCAGGCGAAGGATGAAGTTTACAAGACTATTCTACAAGATGTTAGAATTGGAAAAGTGACCGAGCATGGGAAAGAAGTTTTAAATGCACGATTACTGTCAAATTTATATCCAGAACAAGATGTTGTGCCTCAGAATATTTTTCAGAAAATTACTGAAAAGAAATCTGGAATATGTTTGATGCCAACTCTTGCAGAATGTGCCAAATTTAACAACAAAATGTTGCATTTAGAAAAGCAAGAGATTGTGAAACTGGAAGCTATTGATAGAGTAGAGCATATGGGATCAACAATTATTTTGTCTGAGAATCTGAAAACTAAATTGGATTCATTAGAGAAGAGTATATCTAAAACTGCAGGTTTTGAAAAGACTCTGAATGTGTGCTTGAACTGCCGTATAATTTTAAGAAGGAATTTACATGTTGAAAGAGGTCTGGTAAATGGATCAATGGGTAATGTTGTTGATTTTGTGAAATACAGAAATAGAGATGGAATTGAATTTTTAAAAATTAAATTTGATGGCATTGAGGAAGTACAGCTAATTGCTCGTTGTTCTGCTAGATTTTTGCTTGTAAAAGACTTATATGTTCGCCGTAAACAGTTCCCTGTTTGCTTGGCATATGCGGTGACAATCCATAAATCGCAAGGTTTAAGTGTAGACAGTGCATTGGTGAATATTGGCAGTTCTGTGTTCAAGGAGGGTATGGCATATGTGGCATTGTCACGAGTTAGAACTTTATCGGGATTGTACTTGATTGAGTGTGATGTCAGAAACATTTGTGCAGATCTAGATTGTGTTAAGGAATACAATAGATTAAGAAGAGAGTATGCGCCACATTTGCCTCAGTTTCCTTTGTTTGAGAAACGTCTGTTAGGCCGGAAACGAAGAAATGAGAACAATACTGGGGAGGTTGTAGCAAAAAGACAAAAAGTGAATGAACCTAAAATTACAAGCAGAAACAAAGAGGATTCTGTTGAAGATGTTGTTGGTTTTCAGTTTGAAAACAGTTCTGGTGTCAACTGCTATGCTAATGTAGTAATTAATGTTTTGTTTTCTCTAAAAAATGTAAAAGAAGAGATTGTGGTCAATTCTGATCAAAGATTTTGCAGTTTGTTAAATTCTGTGTTAGAGAAATGTACCACTGATAGAAGAAACATAGAAAGTGTGTCTGAAATTAGAAATCTGTTAGATAGATGTTCAGGCCAAACACAATTCTCTCAAAATATTCAGCAAGATTGTCAGGAGTTTTTAATGTATATGCTTGATGTATTACATGGTGAAGGTGTAGATGTAGATCAGCTGTTTGGGCTTTCTTATCAATGGCAGCATGACTGCGAGAACTGTATGGTATCAAGTACTACTAGTGTAGACTCAGAAAGATTTATATATTTAACTTTGCCAGACAGTAAATCAGTCTCCTTTAATAAGCTAGTAAAAGCTGCTAATCACAACATGGAGTGTAGCCAATGTAAATCTGAAATGATGTCCACATTATTTATACGAACATATGGCCAGTACGTCATTTTAATGTTCCAACGATGTAGGCCTGATGGAACAAAATTGACAACTTTAATAAAAAAATTTGTAGCTCCGCAGTTGTCAATATCAGGAAGGACTTTTGTAACTACAGCAATTATATATCATGACGGCCCTTCAATAACATCAGGACATTACACAGCTTATTTAAAGTCTAGAAATGGCTGGTCATTCTGCAATGATTCTGTTTTAATTTTCAAAAAAAAATTGCCGTATGACCTTAAAAACTCTTACCTGGTGTTTTTAAAACCAACATTTTAGGGAAATAATCTCGGGATGTGCTCTGTGGAATTTCAAGAAGTTCTAATGGCTCCTACACAATTTGGCCTTGAGGATAAGTGTAGTTCAGAGACATAACTTCTAATCATAGGACTGGACATCATGGAGATATATGTGCACTTTTAATGAGTTCAGAAAAACTGTTTCTTTTCATAAGCTAATTGAAGCAGCCAATCAAAACATGGAGTAGAGGGAATGTAAGTCTGCAATGCTGTCTACTGTTTTACATTGCTTTGTGATTAAAAGTGATGTAGAGAATTAAATAATTGTAGTACTCATAGAGGTAGTGTAAGTCTGCTTCATATTAAGCAGTATCAGTGTCATAGGAAATGTAGAACATGACTGAGCAAGAAGGGGAAGATATTACTATTCCAGGATTGTGAAAATGATCTTCAACATTTTAATTGTGAAAGTTGCGGAAATGCCAAATGATGGGATTGGCTTACAAGAAATCCAAGAGTTATAAATATCTCTGACTAGCTTTGGCCTTGTGGAAAATAGTGGTAGAGAGCAAGAAGTCATTTATTGCATGTAACGTGTTTTTAAAAACGATGGAGGTTTTCTTTCAGAAAGTGGCGGGCTGAAAGTAATAACAGCACAAAAGAGTGTAAGCTGTTCATAGGACATCCTTGGACGTCATGGAAAGTAAGTTAACTTTAAGGAGTTCTGAATTTTAATTTCTGATGTTGTATGGGTTTTTTAAACACAATCATTTTGATTGTGGTTTTTTTTCCCCGCTGTTACATGATGAATACCTTCAAGTCACTGTTTTTAGTGAATTTTGATACATTCTGAGAACAGCAAAAATAAACCATTTAACATGTATAATTAATTCTGTACTGTTTGCATTTATGATATATATGTAGAACTGTGTAGGAGGCATGGAGAAGGTGAGTTTTCTGTAAGTGTTAAATTTATTGCATGCAGTGCTGCACTTCTACGTATTCTTTCATATGCTGGACTACATCTGCACAATGAGATACCTAAGCAAAGGAAACACAAGTGATGTGATTGTGAAATGAGCAAAATAAATTGCACATATTTCAATTACATCACCTGTGTTTCCTATCATTATGAATCACATTGTGCAGATCAAGTTTAGGTCTGTCCAGGGAAACATAGGAGGTTTCTACTTTGTTGAAGAGTGCAGTGGACATGACTCACTTCATTGGTAGACTTTCACAGATATTATCTCCTCTGTACACTTCAACAAGTGTAAATCTCATCTTGAACTCTGAGTAGGCCTCACCTCAAACAAATCTCTGGATAGGAGACATGTTATTGGCATCCTGAAGCGACACTTTTCTGAAACAAGAGCAATGCAAAAGATGCACCATGTTTTAAGATAGGCCTCACTTCATCTGCATCAAGATACTGTTAGTTTAAAATGTATATCTTTAGGATTGTGTAGAGGACCTGGAGAAGCAGAAGCTTCTGTCAGTGTCAAAGTTGTTGAAAAACTATTTGTCCTTCAATATTTTCCCTTGTCTTTTGTAATTTTTAAATACATGTTTTAATATTTTTCAAATGTTGGTTCTCTCTTTCACAGATTGAAAGTATAAAAATAAAATGTGATTAATTTAACGGCAATTACAAGGTAAATAGTTGTACTCTTTTCGTTACATTTCTATCACATTCACCTACTATTAGATCCACTGCTTCACTTCTTTAATCCTCAGTTTCCTGCCTTTGTTACTTTCCTCATTCCTTTCTCTATTACCTACTTACTCAAATCCTTCCACTCTTTTTCTCAGTCCCTCTGTTCTCATAGTTCCTCAGTCTTGTTCACTCACTCCATCTCTATTACTCTTAGTGTCTGTGAATTACTTTCCCACCTTTTTTTTTGGACCGCTTCCCGGGAAGTTGCCTGGTTCGCAAACCAGCAGCGTTATGGGAGTCCACCATTTTGTGTTTCAGTCGAATCAAGATACAAGATGGAGGGCAAATAATGTTCAGAATGGGTAGAAGGGTGCACGGTAGATGTATCTTGACCCCCTTGGTTTTCTGAGGGTGGCTGAGGAGGACCATAGTTCTTCACTCTTGTTCACTCTCTCTGTTTCTATTAATGTCACTGTTTATGACTGATCATAAAAATTTTTTTAAAAAAAGAACAGTAACTATAAGGGAAGGAAACAGACAGTTATGTTAAAAGAAAGACAGCTATAGGGAGTAAACTAAGGATACTGTTACCTACAATCCACTGCTGTTGATGTTACTGACCATGTCATGAATGATGTAATATGTGACATCATCAGCAGTGGATTGTAGGTAACAGTATCTCTTGTTTACTCCCTAACGCTGTCTTTCTTTTCACATAACTGTCTGTTTGCTTACCTTATACTTACTGTTCTTTTTTTTAAAAAATATTTTTTTTGGTTAGCTTCCGGTACGCGTACCGGGTAGCGCTCCGGGAGCGAACTAAGAGAAATAGAGATTGGCAGAGTTTCAAATATTCTACCAATTTTTTTATAATGGGGAGTTAGTTCTGAAAAGAACTTTTTTTTTTATGTTTTTGTTGTTTTATATTTTTTTTAGTATTTTTTGAACATTTTTTTACTTTTTTTTTATTTTCTGAACGTTTTTAAAAAAAATTTGGTTTTTTTGGGGGGGGGGGGGGAAACAAAAACGATCCATTGTAAAGGGCTCAACAGGAGCAACAAAAAAAAAAGAATTTATTTTTTGGGGCGTCTCGGACAAACATTAACATGATTTTGAATAGCTCGTAAAATCAAACTGATGCTACTTTCTCTGTAGCAGATGAAAGCGCCACATTCCACGCACACTTGCTTTACGTGCCCAAACAACATTTGGATGTTTGCGATCATCTCCCTCGCCTCTGGTCCCGACACCTCTGGGACAACCGATCTTCTTGCCATTGGGAGGGGATTTTGTTGTTCGTCACGTAGCTGGGCAGCACTATAATTATTTGGGTGCCACCTACTCATATGCCGATGCATAGTGTGATTGCCGTAACTGTATTTTTTATCAGTTCCCCTTGACAATCTATCACCGCATATACGGCAAAACACGTAGCGTGCATTCACTTTTTTTTGCCCCTCTGGAATTCTATAGAATTGCCAGATGTAATTCTCCTTTCGATTGTACCTCCTGGGCTCCTCTGGCAAAAACTCAGGCTCTTCCTCCTCTTCCTCCTCTTCCTGTTCTTCCTCTTCTTGCAAAATTACTTCTGCAGGTGGTCCTCTCTTTCTTGGATTTGGTGGAGGTGGTGGGTTAGCACCAGCTGAAGCTACTAATGAAGCCATCTCAAAGTCTAAATAAAGGGTCTTTCTCTCACCAAGATGAAAGTCAGAGTGAGGAAAGAAGGAGGGGTTTTCATCATTTGGGAAAAACAAAAGTTCTAAACCAATGAAAAGTGTTCATTTTAGATCACATGACCTAGTATTACATCATTAGGAAACCAAAAGTGAAATGAACCAATGAAAAGTGTTATTACCGAGTCACATGACCTGCTGTGTTTACGTTACGCGGTCGGCGCCGCGCCGCGGATCGCTTCCGGTTCGCGTACCGCTACGCTTCCGGGTACGCGAACGTAGCACGTAATATGACGTATTACGCGAGAACGCGAAACGTCATGCTGACGCGAAGCGTCACGATGTTGTTTTGTAACGCGAGAGGTGCGCAAAAGGAACGTTTACCGGTTCGCGTACCGGGTCGCGCCTCCGGATTGAGCTAACGGGAAGCTAACCGGTACGCGTACCGGGAGCGAAACAAAAAAAAATTTAAAAAAAATTGTATTAAAAACATGTAAAAAATTTTTTTCTATTTAAAGAATAATACATTGTAAATGTTTTGATATTAGCTATTAAAAAACCAATGAAATTCACTGAAAAAACCATAGGTTATAGACCATATATAGTTAGGAATTAGCATTTACAAAACCTTGAAAATTCACTGAAAAAACCATAGGTTATAGACCATATATAGTTAGGGATTAGCATTTAAAAAACCTTATTTTACTCACACAAAACCATTGAAATTCCATATATAGTTAGTTGTACTAACTATATATCACGCACCCGCAATCCACTGCTGATGATGTCACATATTACATCATTCATGACATGGTCAGTGACATCACTGATGACATCACTGATGACATCTCAAATGACATCACTGATGACATCACTGATGACATCTCAAATGACATCACTGATGACATCACTGATGACAAAATCCAGTGACTGTATTTTTCTGTAAAGTTAAAATATGTCTTACATATTTATGAATGAGTCGATGTATAAGTGTCTGGACGAAGGATTTAGTAGGTGCATGACTGAATGTATGAGTGAGTGATTAAATGTGTCTCACTGAGTGCATGGGTTAGTGACTAAACTGTCTTAATTTGTGCATCATTATGTCTGTTGTTCTGTAAACTGCTGCATGTGTTGATCAGTAGCTATATGAGTAACTATATGGGTTATTGATTGGTTGCCCAAGCATTTGTATGGGAGACTGAGTGTGTGTGTGGGTGGCTGGGAAGTGTATGACTCTGTGCATAGATGTATGGGTTCAAAAGTGCATGTTGGAAACAGCTGTATGGGCGGTTGACTGTGTGCATGACTGTATTGTTGAGTGAATAGATATCTCAGTGCTACATGTCAAATTAAGTACATATGTAAAATACAATACATGTGAGAGTTGACATATATAAATAACTGTGCATAAGAGCCAGTGAATGTGTGAGTGGCTGTATGGATCATTGTGAACTTGTATCCAGGATTGTATAAGTGAGTAAATATGTCTTAGTATATGTTTGAATAAGTAAGGTGTGTTTAACTGTATAGTTAAGGAAATGGAGGTGTGATTGATTGTTTGCATGACTGTCTAGGTGTGTGTGTAACTTCATGGATGAGTGACAATCTTTGAGTCTGTGTTTACACTGAGTGTATCTAAGGTTATATTAGAGTCTGAAGAGGTTCATCGTATTATCACATAAATGATTTTATCAGTGATGTCATCAGTAATGTCATTTGAGATGTCATCAGTGATGTCATCAGTGATGTCATTTGAGATGTCATCAGTGATGTCATCAGTGATGTCATTTGAGATGTCATCAGTGATGTCATCAGTGATGTCACTGACCATGTCATGAATGATGTAATATGTGACATCATCAGCAGTGGATTGCGGGTGCGTGATATATAGTTAGTACAACTAACTATATATGGAATTTCAATGGTTTTGTGTGAGTAAAATAAGGTTTTTTAAATGCTAATCCCTAACTATATATGGTCTATAACCTATGGTTTTTTCAGTGAATATATATATATATATATACACATTTACTTAAAACCACACTCCATAACCACCCTAAAATTACCCTTGCCATCCAAAAACCTATACCCACCCTAAACCCTAAAATTACCCTTGCCACCCAAAAACCTATATCCACCCTAAGCCCAAAAGTGACCCTAGTGATCCAAAAACCCATACCCGCGCCAAACCCTAAAATTACCCTTGCCAACCAAAAGGTCATAGCCACTCTAAACCATAAAATTACCCTTACCACCCAAAAACCCATACCAACACTAACTCTAAAATTACTCTTTCCACCCAAAACCTACACCCACCCGAAACCCTAAAATGGCCCTTGCCACCCAAAAGCCCATACCCACCCTAAACCCTAAAATTCCCATTGCCATCCAAAAAAACATACCCACCCCAAATCCTAGCATTACCCTTGCCACCCAACCCCCATATCCACCCTAAAACCTAAAATATCCCTTGCCACTCAAAAAACCATACCCATAGAGGGAAAACATGGTGGCCGGCTAGCAGCAGGTCGCGGGTGCGGAGCGAGGGTGCAGCAGTGGAAGTTCTAAAACCAGCCTCTCCGATCTGCGGGGCTATTTGGTAGAACTTTTCCGTAGAACTTTTCCGGTCGTTGCGGATTTTCTGAACAATATCGGTTTGGAGGTTATAATGTGGTTTTGTTTGGGCTGATCCGGGGGTTAGGAGCTGCAATCGGCTAATCGGGTCTGGCTTCAAGGGATCGGCTGCTGGCTGTTGCGGCGGTTTGGCGGTTTGGAAGATCGTTTACGGCGGCTGTTGGTGGCGGTTTCAGAGAAGAAACTGAGAGAGTAAGGCGGCAGTATTGAGATCGCGAACACGAGGAAAAAAGCTTGCATAGAGGTAAAGGGTATGAGATTGGATATATGCGAGTCTTTGGTTACAGGCAACGCCGCGACAATAGTGGTGGACAACTGCATGGCGGGCAGCCAGGTAAAAGATACACAGGGTACGGTGGCTGTGACTGATAACGTGGAACAAAACGAAGTGGTTATTGCGGGGGCAGTTGTTAGTCCAACGCAGACAGACCTGGGGCGTTGGGGGAGAGCGGCATTGGAGGTGGGAAGAGGCCGACGAGCAGCGGCAAAAATTGGATACAAAAACAAAGGGAGCTGTGGAAGGGGTAGTGTGTTAAAATCAGGAGAAATCGAGACTGAAATACCGGCTTCACAGGCTCCACAGGCTTTGGACGTACAAGAACTGGTAGAGAAGGCAGATTGCAGGGTAGTGGGATACGCACTGAGAAGTGCTGGGAGAGGGGTTGGAGGGGAAGGGGTGAAGCAAGGTTGCGGAATTAATAAATTCAAGGGAAAAAAAGTACAGGTAGTTACTACAGAAAAACTGCAAAATAAGAAAAGTCTTAAGAGAGCAAATAAATCAGGTAAAACTAAGCTAGCAGAGGTCAAACCAAAAATTACCCCCTCTCTTAATTCTTATTTTAAAGTGATCCCAAAAACTCTAATTCTTAAGCCCCTAATAAATTCCACAGAGACTGTAGAGCTTTCTCTCTCCGACGACGAGGAGGGTAAAGGGGGAAAAATCGAGGATTTATTATCAGACTGGTCCAAACATTTAAGTCCTAATCGATATCAAATGCTTATGCCGGAAATGGAAGAACAGAGAATGGGGGATCAGGAGATTCAGGAAAACAGTTCAGTCGAGTCTAACTTTCAAAGTTCGATAGGCGTAGTGCTGGAGGAAGCAAAGGACCTAGGAGCTCAAGCAGAAACTCCTAATCAGTTGGATTGTGCCCCTACAGAAGATAAAGACGATGAAGATTTAAAGATGTTGAATATGGATATTTCAGTAATTGCCCTACTTAAGAAGTTAGATTTAGACATGCATAAAGGCTTCGAGATTTCGAAGGTAAACCATGAGAGTATCCAAGCCTCATGCACAATATTGGAGGCCAAGTTAAATGCAGTAAGCTCCCGTACAGAGGAGTTAGAAGCCGAGACCAAAAAGTTGCAAAAATCAGCTGCAGAGAACCGCAAGGAAATTGATGAAATTAAAAGCAGAGAGAGGGTACAAGAAGATAGACTGGAGAGGCTGGAAAATATGCAAAGGCGCAATAATTTAAAAATTCTGAAATTACCGGAGGGAAAGGAAGGTTCGGATATAAAAAAGTTTGTGGCACACTTGCTGAAAAGAGAGTTGGATTTGGATGTTGGGGAAGAGGATATATTGGCCGATATTCTGAGGGTCCACCGAGATCCTTTTAGGTTGAATCCAAATCGTTCCTAACCCAGGAAGATTCTTATAAATTTTTTGATTTTTGATTTAAAAGAAAAAATCCTAATAGCCGCCCTGAAAAAACAGTTTATTTTACTGGATGGAGTAAAAATTGAAGTTAGATCTGACTTATCTCCCGCCACCGCAAATAGGCAGTGGGAATTAGGAAAACAGATCGATCCTTTAAGGGCACTGGGAGCTACAGTGCAGCTCAAATTCCCAGCATTTTTTAAAGTTATGTGGCGGAACAAGATGTACTCCTTTAGGGTAATAGAGGAAGTGGATACTTTTATAGCGCAATGTCAAGAGTCAGGGCGGCAGGATGGTGTATAAGCTCCAGGGATAAGAGGATTGTGCACCGAACCTTACTTTATAACAGGAATTATTGCAAAAATGTGTATTTAATCTGCAGCACCTTTTGCTGGCATCCCAATGGGCTGTCTGCCACTGGGAAGAATGGGAGGGTTTTCCAGGGCGGGATGGGGGGTGAAAGAGGGGTTTTGGGGCTGGGGGTTGGAAGGGGTAGGGGGAAAAATAGGAAAAAATCTCCTCATTAGCCGGTTTAATATAGCAGCAACTCTTTTTGAATGGTATGAGTGGCGCTAATACCATGGACTTAAAGATTTTGTCATGGAATGTTAACGGGTTACGGGTTAAACATAGAAGACGAGCAATATTAAAATACTTAGAAGATTCACAAGCTCAAATTATCATATTAATGTTGTTGGCTCAGAGGTGGATTGCATATTCAGGTTACACGCCTCAAACCTTGGTGTAGAGATTCTGATTAGACAAGGCCTAAATTTTTGTGTTGAATGTTTTAGGGCAGACCCGAGGGGCAGGTGGCTGATTTTGAAAATAAAAATGGCAGGAGAATCATTTGTTATAATAGGCTACTATGGTCCAAATGTGGATGATGATGTTCCCTTAGAAACAATAGCCCGGGAGTTAGTAGACTTTACGGGAAAAATTATCATGGTAGGTGATTTTAATGTAGTATTAGACTATAATTTAGATAGATCTCTAAACGCTAGGGGTTTAGCAAATTCTAAGATGACTGCAAAATTAAGGTGGATGATGACTCAATTTGGGCTTTGTGATATATGGAGAGTAAAGAAAGGTAGACAGTTGGGGTACACGTACTATAATAAAAAATACAGACACAGATCCCGTATTGATTATTATCTTCTGGATTTCAGATTGAAGGATTTTGTAACTGAGGTGAGACATGTGGGAGTACATATATTAGATCATTCAGCTGTTTTTTTGAATTTGAAACTAGAAATGGATAGGGGGGAGACAACATGGAGGTTGGACAGGACAGTTCTCCTAGATGAGGAAAGTTTAAAAACAATCAAGGATGAGTTAGAAGGTTTTGTAGATAGCAACCTTGGTTCGGCAAGTATTGATATGGTTTGGGAAGCTTGTAAGGCGTTCTTGAGAGGGAGGTTGGGAGCAGCTGGAGCAAATAAGAGAAGACTTTATTACAGTAAAATTACAGAACTGGAGGAAAAAATTCGGGCGCTGAGGCAGAGGTTATTAGTGCCAGGATTTCCGGTAGTGACGATCGAGTCCTGCAGAATTTGGAAAATTGGAAATTAGAGTAAATGGCAACCCTTAATTACAGAATTAAAGAGAAGTGGGAAGCAAGCAAGGTGGCACATTTCAGTTATGGTGAGGGATGTGGGAAACTTTTAGCCTGGAAGGCCAAACAAGAGCAGGTTCGTAGTTGTATTAAAGAAATAATATCTCCAGAAGCTAATCTAAGCATTACAGACAGCAAAGAAATCGTGGAGGTATTTTATAAATATTTTCTAAAAGTATACAAAGAAGAGTTAAAACCAGAGGCAACTGCAATAAGAGGTTGGTTACATTTGTTGGACCCGCTCCCGACTGAGTTTAAGCAGGTATTAAATAGGGAAATATCTTTGAATGAAGTCGTAAATACTATTAAAGAAGGAAAGAAAGGAAAAGCGCCGGGATCAGGCGGTTTACCTTTAGAGGTGTATAAAAGTTTAGTTGAGATAATAAGCCCTCTACTTTGCCAATTTTTTAATGGTATCTTTTTAGGAGAGGTATCTCTGCCGCATTCATGGAATGAGGCTACTATTGTTTTAATACCGAAACCAGGAAAATCCCCTAAATATCCAGATTCGTACAGACCTATTTCGCTATTAAATTGCGATTACAAATTATTTGCGAAAATAATGGCGGATAGATTAAGTACGGTTATTCCCAAGTTGGTGCATGAAGATCAAAAGGGTTTTATTAAGGGTAGGTTTATGAAGGAGCTCACTTTTTCTTTAATTGGTGCAATAGACATGGCCACAACAGAGAAACGACCCTTGGTGCTTATAGCACTTGACGCCGCCAAGGCGTTTGATCGGGTTAACTGGGACTATCTAAAGGCCTTGCTGGCGCATCTAGAACTTGGGACCAGGTTTACTAAAGTACTGATATCTTTATATGACTCACCAACATCAAAAGTAATGATTAATGGGATGTTAACTAAATCTATTAGGGTAATGCGAGGAACGAGACAGGGATGCCCACTGTCCCCTCTATTATTTGACTTGTATATAGAGCCCCTGGCGTGCAGGATTAGAAATATGGAAGATATCCCCTTGTTTAGATTTGAAACATGGTCAAAAAAAATGGGTCTTTATGCGGACAATATTATTATTTATACCCCCAATCTACATCAGTCACTACAAGCCATATTAGATATAGCGAAAGAATTTGGATCAGTTTCAGGGTACAAAATAAATAAGGATAAAACCGAAATTATGGCATGGAATTTGGACACATCTGGAATTAAATGCAAAATGGAGATGAGGTACTTGGGGGTAAGGATTACTCATAAGCTTGAGGAGCTAGCAAAAACTAACTTTCTCAGGATAAAAAGAGAAATAGGAGTCATGTTACGGGGATGGGGGCATCTACCACTTAACTTATATGGGCGTACTAACCTGATAAAGATGACAATTCTGCAGAAACTGACTTTTTTGTTTGAAACCATCCCTTTAGAATTTAAAAAGGATTGGCTTAAAAAGGTGATGAGTGAAATATGTTCTTTTATTTGGGCCTCAAAGGGGTCTCGGCTGGCCTGGAAAAAGATAAGGAGACGGCTGGTTAAGGGGGGTTTGGCGGCCCCAGATGTTCAGATTTACTTTTGGGCTTTTCAATTAAAAAATTTGAGGATGTTAATGGATACACTGCCAGCCTCGGATATTGGTAAAATGTATGCGGCAATGCTTAAATTTTGTAAATATAACGATCATGGATTTATGTGTACATTTTCCGACCCAAGATACTTTAAAAAAGTTCGGTTGAAACTGCTACATGATGCTGCAGTACTGTGGTATAGTATAAGGAAAGCTTTGAAGATTCCATACTACAGCTACAGGGCCCCAATCTGGGATGGCCCAGGTTCACCTATGTGGGCACTTGACGCTTTGGCGATTCCTCTTAAACTTGCAGGGGTAGTCTGCTGGGGAGACATATTTTTGGAAGGAAATTTGATGGACTGGGCTCAAGTTCAGAGTTTGTGGGGCCAGGGATTTTCTAAATTTAAATACTTGCAAATCCGCAGCTGGGCAAGCAAAGCAGAAAATATGATTGGATCTCAGAATGCTTTGGAAGATAAACTAATGTCAAGAGGGTTACACAAGAAGGAAATATCACTCTGGTATTGGTCGATACTCGAGGCGGAGGATGGTGTATCTCTACTTCCGGAAGCATTGTGTAGGGATTGCTTGCCAGACATCGCTACGGAAACTCAAGGGCAAGTAACAATGACTACACTTTACAAAACAGTTAAATCTGCAAATTTAAGGCGGAATCATTTGTTTACAACCCACAGGGCTTACTGGACCCCTCGCAGACTATCCAAGTTCAGAGCCGAAGGGGTAGTAGAGTGCCCGAAGTGCAGATGTGTAAATGTGGATGACCTACACATGTTTGTGGAGTGTCCGAATATTAGAGAATTCTGGGAAGCTGTAAGTAAAAGTTTGGCGGAGGTAACAGCTCAAAGGATAGAGGTAAGCCCTGAATTAATAATAACAGGAAGATTTGATTTACAGAGTAAAAATATAGATGATAAAGTCAAACTAGTGTTTTATGGGATACTCCTGGCTCGTAGAGAGTTGTGTAAACTGTGGGTATCAAATGTGTCCCCGACGCTTATGGATTGGGTGAGGGCCATGAGGAATACAGCAAGAATAGATTCTATGGGTAGGACGGAAAAAAAATGTAAAAAAAAAAAAAAATGTAAATATTGGTTGCCATTTTTGACACTCTTCGGGTGAGGGAGATAATGGGTAGTAATAGTGTAATGGTAGGGGTATTAATAATGAGTAATGTTAAATGAAAAATCCAATGATTAAGGTCTTGGCCTATCTCACCTGCATTGAGTCGAAATGGTAACAGTAGTCGTTCGAGCGCCGGACTGTAACCAGGGTCTGGTATGAAAGGAGAGTCCGTAACCTCGAAGGGTGCTGTAAGAAGCCATTTTGGACAAGTAGGTACATGAGGTAAAAGCCGTTCTTCCATATAATGGGTGGCGACAAGGCTAATGAGGATAAAAAAAAGAAAAAAAAGAAAAAAAAAACATACCCACCCCAAATTTACCCTTGCCACCCAAAAACCCATACCCACCCTAAACCCTAAAATTCTCTTTGCCACCCAAAAACCCATGCCCACCCTAAACCCTAAAATAACCCATACACGTCCATATATACAAACACTGGTAATGCATAGTAACGGCCGCGTTCTCATGAATGTTTCCCCAGAATACACCATGTATGGACTCAATCGATTGATGTGTAGTGTAGCCATTTTTGTAAACTTTGTGGTCCAGAGAAAACTTCACATCCTTTAGCTGTTTACCGATTACAGCTTGTTAGGCAGTCTCTTACTCTGTTACTCACATCGCAGGAGACTGCGGTAGGGTGGATCACCTACATCATAACATATTTATAGAGATAGAAATAAAATAACTCTTTCATGTTGAATACTGTCAGATTAGTGAACATCAGACCTGAAAAAGGGTGCATAGTCTTACAAACATAAGAACAACCAATTTTGGCAACTGTCTAAGTATAAGTTATGTTGATTGTTTACATCAAACGTGGCATTGGTTTCTACAATTCTTCAAAATGGACCAAGCAAGTTATTGGAAACATTTGCTTGCTATTTTTTAATTGAGGCAAATTAGCCAGGACAAAGACAATACAAAATAATAATCTAAAATGCAAGTTCCAACAATAGAACATAAAATATATGCAAAAGAACAGTTAAGTGAGCCCACACATTACAGTACATTGACAGAACATCAGGAAAGTGCACACTGCCTAATAAGAAAACTTCTGGACTAAAATGCTAAAATGCAAAGTCATGAATCCAAAAACACTGTCTGTGGCCATAAGCAAACACACTTGCCACTAAGAATATCAGCAATATGCCTTGGATTTCATAGCCTCCCAGTTTTTCTGATCTCCCACACACTGGGGTAGATGTTGAAGCTTATATCTTTACCTAGACAGTAGCAGTATACAGGTGGCATTGTAGCTATTTTGTCATTGTCCGGCTTGCTCATCACCAATGTATTAATAACACTGATGATGCAATACACAGCAAGCTGTAGAATGTTACAACAGCGGTGGTGCTAGGTTTGGGACACTTTTACTAGATCTCCTAGGGTGCCATAGCAGGGTGGGAGCAACATTTCCCTATAGGCATTACAAGGGTGGAGACAGCAAATGTCATTTCTCCGAAGCTGGTAAAAATCCTTACATTGGACATGGCTACTTATGTGCCACGGTCCTGTCTGCATTCATCAAACACCAAAGCCAAGGGGGTGTGTTGTCAAGCTTCAGTACTGAAATGCGATATCCTTAAAATACAGCAAATATATTTATGACAAATTTAAAGTCCTAGTCTACCTATGGTTACACATGTACAAAAAAATGAGAAAGGAATATTTTTAAGTAAATTAACAGACCAATGTATGTTAGGAGACGATTACGATGACGTTCGGAAAGGCTCTGAATCAAATTCGGTGTTGCAGAATCCGATTCGGAACCCTTGTTTCGGAACGAATCGTACACATTTCCCAACGACCGATTATGATGCCCAGAAACCGTTAGAGCAGTCTGAATCGGTTCTGAAAGGCATTCAGAAAGCCCGAGTCTTCCAGAGCCGATTCGTACAGCTCTATGGACACGGTTTCCGGAGGAGCGATAACAATGCCTGATTTGGACAGCCTTTCCGATTCGGTCTGCCCGACACAAAACAGCTGTTGGAATCTGTCTTTGGGGGCCCGTTGCGGACCTCCCTTCACCCAGACGCGTACGAATGGAGCCCATGGGGGTACCCTAGGGACCCCTCTTCTCAACCATGAACAATGTGGCAGGCACCATGGGGTGCCCGCCACAGGGTACAAGGTTTTCCCCAATCATCCCTTTTTTGAATGGGAGCCCGTGTTCTTATTCGGAACACAGACTCCCATTGAAGTCAATGCAAATCCGACCGAACAATGTTGGGAAGCATCGCAATCTGTCATCTGGCCTCGCAGGACCTGATTCGCTCGGAAACGAGTCTGAGACCAATTCATTCGGAACAGTTTCCTAACGACATCACAATCTGCCTTAATGTAGATATGGTTTCTTTTATTCTGAATTCGGTTTCAACCACAGTAGAGTGTCATTTAATCTGCCGTCCAAAGCAATTAATGCAAAAGCAGATTCACATGAGCATCCGTTGTGTGATCAGAGCATGCGCTGTGAACTGGACTTATTATTATTGCTTGTTAATGTTGCATGAGCTTTCGGTTGGTAAAATATTAACTCATCTCAGAACAGATCATATTTTTAGACTAATCTCATCAAAATGTTATTTGACCAGAGGTGTCTGATCCCTGTTTTGTTAAACGATACCTGTTCTCATTTTTAGTGTGTAAAATATTTACACAGAAATATTAAAGTGGCGAATCTCTAAGGCTGTGTCTAAAACCTTGAGAAATAATAAAAAAAATACCTGCGTTCACTAGATAAAAATTGTCTCGGAAACCTGCCAGAATGGCAATGCTGGAAACTGGAATCCTCATCTTTGCTGCAAAATTGCCACTAGTGTACACTTCTCAAACTTGTTTCATCTGGGTGGTATGAGGTGATAAAAAATAACCTGTGCCATTTATGGTATGTGAATTATTTACAGCTCGAAGTGTCAGGTGTAAACATATGCAACATCTAATATGCATGTTGTCACACAGAAACTGGTGGCCGTTAGCAGGTGTCTTTACATTCTATGGACAAGACTGGTGTGACACGCCCTCCTTATGCATAATACAAGAAAGAGAGAAACTGAATTATGTGTTAGTGCCATCCCACTCCCCTCAGAAACGCATCTAAGCTTTAAATAATGCTTTGGAGGGGAAGTAGCCTGACAAACAGAGCTGCTAAATTCGGAACAGGTGAATTCCGGACTTAACATCCTGTAAATCAGGGCAAATCACTTAGGGGCCAATTTACCTCTAGGCCCATTCCTCCGTCAGGGAGACAGAGTAAATTTATCCATGGAGGTGCCACCCACCAAATCACAGCATTTTTTGTCACTGCTGTCTACAGTTTGTTAGGGCTCTGTTAACATGACGGAGCCCTGCATCAAACAGTTTTCTTTTTTATATTCAAAAAGAAATTACTGAAGCAGATTTTTATAAATAAAAAAGAAAATGCTCCCATGACCCTGGAAGTCTTCTCCCATGGTGAGGGGAGCATTTAACAGTTTTCACTGCCCTTACCATTAGGGGTTTTCCTGACAGTGATGGACAGTAAAAACTGAATTGTAATTCAGCCCATCTAAATCAGGTGGGCGGTATTAGAGGTCTGCCTCCGATGGCTCTTACCCTGCAGGGCCGTCGGAGAGGCATAATCACGACGGAGACAGTCATTTCTGCTGTGATTAAACCTAACATTCGGCTGCATCTAAATTTGATGGATGGAACATTATCTTGGCACCGTTCAGTCACAGTTCAGTCACCGTTTTTACAGAATATCTTTACTGCCAAGATATAAATTCAGCCTTTAATCTCCCTGTGCCTAAAACATTAAATGTGGTCTGATTCTCATGTAAATCACTCTAATGTCCTTAAACTAAGTTCACACAATATAAAACTGCAAAAAAAGTTTGGATTTAATTAGTCAGTTTGGTACAAAACCATCTTTCATTCTACTGCATGGTGATGTTAATCTTTGGTTAAATGATCTAATCTAACGTTTGACTATTATCTTTTTGATGGCTCTGAGTGACCTTTGGCTTATACATATCATCGAAGATCCCACACATTAGAAAGGGCATACATTGAATGCCTATTTTTATCTAAAGCCATCATGCCTCCGTTGAAAATCCATGTGTGTTGTAATTTGGTCAAGTGAAGAGTACAAAAAAAGTGATTGATAGATTGCTTGAATTAATCACACCCAGTGGTATTTATTTAGAGCCACATCCCAGACCATCACATTTTTTGCCAGCTATGCCACCTCATGTTACATCAAGACTTGGCCCTCCTCTAAGGGGAGCAGTCAAGCCTGAACTGCCAAACTGGAACACAAGCATCCTCTTCTGTCAGGCACGGCTTGGCTCCTGTGGCACAATGAGCACAGGACCCACATGTGGGTATACCATCAACATAGAATACAAAAAGGTGATGGATGGAATGTTTGAATTACTCTTAGCCACTCGTAAATACCTAGTGCAGTTTCGAAGTGAGCCTTTTTTTTTTAAACCAAGCTACTTCAGTTTAGACCCTGCAATATGCAAATTAGCTTTATTTCTGCCACAGTGGAAGGAGTTCAAATTGAACTTGCCAACACGGGACCTCCACTGAACAGGAACATAAGCAACCCGGAACCGGTTTCAGCCCAGTTGGGCTCCTTCAGACAGGTGCAGCTTGCTTTCAGTGACACTGTGAGCACAGAACCCACATCTGAACATACCTATCACACCTAGTGTGTTACATTGAAGAATACAAAAAAGTGTTAAATGGAATGCCTGAATTAATCTCGGGCACTGGCAATTACTCAGGCTGCAGCCCCATTAATCATTGTTTTGCTTGTATTGCAAACTCAGATTAGCCCCATCCATGTGCTAATCAGCCATGGTTCTGCTCCAGTGGTCACAGTCTGGCCCGAACTGTCAAACCAGATCTTCTCTGAACTGGAGCACAAGCATCCCAAGGCTGGTTTTGGCCTAGTTGGGCCTCTTCACTCGAGTGCAGCTCGGTTCCAGTGGCACAGTGAGCACAGACCCATGTCCGGGCATACCTGTCACACTTAGGGTGTCACAATGAAGAATACAAAAAATTGCTGGATTGAATGGTTGAAATAATCCCAACCACCGGTAAATACCCGGGACTACATCCCAGTCCATTATCTATTTTTGCTCACCATGTTACATCGGATTAGACCCACACATATGCAAATCAGCTTTGATCCTGTGCCAAAGGAAACAGTCCAGCAAGAAATGCCAAACCGTATCCTCTCTTAACTGGAACAGAAGAAACCCAAGACCACTTTTGACCTACTTGGAACTCTTTAATCGAATGCAGCTTGATTGCAGTGGAACAGTGAACACTATCCATTGTTACAAAGACACGCATAGAGCCAAAGCAATTCTAATACTTATTCAGGTCTTTTTCTTTGTACATCTTTTGACGTCAGGCAACTATCTGGCTACTTTGTGAGGGCAGGAGTAATTTCTCAGAATGCACCCTCAAGGGTATTTCATAATTTGATTGAAGTAAAGTTATTTAAGATTAATGCTTATAATCTTTCCTAATACACCAACGGAGCTTCAGGACACCAAGGCTTTATTTTACATATTGCCAGTTCAACCGGGCAGTTGGCTATTTTGATGGGATACATATAGCAATTTGTCCACCATGTAGAACAGAATTCCTGTATAGGAATATGAAAAATACCACTTACCAAATGTACAGGTATTCTGTAGTAGTGAGTGTGTCATGACAGACCTTGTTGCACTTCATCAAGACAGCACCTATGATTTGTATACGTTCGGCCACCGTGGCCTTTACACCTGGCTGGGAACGGGATAGCTTGGAGATGGATTTCTTTGGGCTATACAAAATATCAGTACAGTATATATTTCTGTTTATGAGTTTTGCATCTTGATTCACCAGTAATAATATATTAGGTGACAGTGTATATGCAATTCGATGTGGATAATGACATCATACTTAAATCCATTGAATGCACCTTTGGATTTCTAAAATGACATTTTGTACGCTTACATTAAAGTGGTGGAGCATTGCAGTATGCACCAGAAACATGTTTCAAAATAGTTGCATGTTGTGCGAAGTTGCATAAGGTGCCAAACAGTAAAGGTCTTTCAGTGAAATCAATGGACGATAATAGTAATGCTGAAGCTATACCACCGCTAGTGAACCAAACTAATGTCAAGATGCAAACAGAGCAATGGAAGGAAGGACATTACAAACGTAAATATCCAACATCTACAGTTAGGGTTAAGTATTATAAGGCCATATGTATGAACACATTTTCCCATAGACATGGAAAGGGTAAAACCCTTTGATACATCAGGCCCATAATGTTTAGTGCTCTTGTTTTTGACATTATCAGAGGCAAAAAGTAATTAGTAACTGTTAGACCTGACATCATTGGCGTGAGTCTCCCTTCCATTTTTGATGGATTGCCTCCTCTGTTTTGATATGTTTTTGCTGGATTTATGCCTTGGGCACTGTGCCACTGCTAATCATCAGTGCTACAGTGCAAGTGCTCCCTATGTTAAATTGATGTACTGATTGGTTATTCCACAATTTGGTTATTTGATTTACTATCAGCCCCTAGTACAGTGCACCATGTGTGCCCAGGGCTTGTAGATCAAATACTGCTGGTGAGCTTGCAGCACTGGTTGTGCCACCCACAGAAGCAGCTTGTAAAGTATGTCTCAAGCCTGCCATTGCAAGGCCTGTGTGCAGTCTAGCACTGCCATGTCAACTTGGTCAAGTGCACCCACTTGCCAGTCCCTAAACCTTCCCTTTGCTTCATATTAGACACCCCTGTTGTAGGCCCATGGGCAGGGTGCATTGTAAGTATAAGGTAGGACATGCTCTGATGTGTGTAGCATGTTACAGCCATTTTCGTTTTTCATTATTGAAGGCTACCTGTTCTCATAGGCCGGAATGGGCAGTTAAGATTGTTACATTCTTACAATCCGAACTGATTCAGGGAACATGGAAGAAATTCAAATTTAGTATGCCTGAACTCAGAATAATAAAATACATATTTTAGTAAAGTTTATTTTAATATCCTGTGTTTGCAAACACCACTTTTAGAAAGCAGGTATCTTCTTGCCTGACCATTTAAGCCCGCCTCTGCTGAGTTGTGTTTTCCTAGTCTGGGTTTGTGTGTGACAGGGCTGGGGAAATTCCAGGAGACAGTCTGGGACAGCCCAGTGGTGAATAGGGAGATGTTACACCCAGATGGGAGGGAGGAGTGCACCTGGGACCTGAATAGGGCTGGGCCTTCCCTCTACAATGCTGGCTCCACCCCCTGTGGCTTGTCTGATGTCTCTGCCCTACACAGTAAAAGGAGAAGAGGAATCCTGTCAACAGAGTGCTCCAGAGCTGTATCTTCCCTCCCCTGTGCTGGCTCCACCTCCTGTGGGGTGGCTGATGTCTCTGCCCTGCACAGTGAAAGGAAGAAGAGAGTCATGTCAACAAAGTGCTCAGGAACTTGTTTGAACTAGGCAGAGGCCTCTCTGCCTTCAGAGAACAAAGGATTTGGGGGTATAAATATTTGGACCCAGTCCCACAGACTTTAGATCACTTCTGGAGCAAGAAACCTTTCTGCCAAGGAGAAGAACCAAGGAAGCTGCAGGAGTTGGACTGCCCCTCTGCCAGTGTGCTGTTTGCTTGGTTGGCCTGCAGTGGTTGATTCATTGCCAAGGGAAAGGAGAAGGAACTTTGTAAGGACTTTCATCTACAGAATATTCTCCAAGGGCTTGAACTGTGCTTGCCTCCTGCTGAAGTCTCAGGGCCAAAAGACTTCACCTCCAGCTCCCTCCTGAATTTCCTTGCTTGGAATTCTGACTCCAGTCACTTGTGTGCAGCTGGGAGCTGGAAGCGCAACGCATCGAGAAGAAGCGTGTCTCCGCCGCAGCTGAAATCATCGCAACACCGGAGAAGCGAGCCTTCGTCGCATCTCCCTGGAAGCGTGTGTTCATCGAAGCTGTCTGCTGTCGCATCACCGGAGAAGTGTGACGCCATCGTGAAAGTCGCCATCGCATCACCGGAGAAGCGTGTCGCAGGGCCTGTCGCGGCTCCAAAGTACAGAGTCGTTGCAAGGCTGCCAGGGCGTCATCGCATCATCATCGCATTGCCGCATCAAGGGCGCCATCTTCTCGCATCGCAACTGGATCTTCACTCCGCATCAAGGCGCCATCTTGCGCACCGCAACGGGCCCGCAAGCCGAGAAACTACGCATCACCTCCACCGGTAAGGCTCACGACGAGTCCCCTACTCTGCGCAAGCATTGAGGCAGGACGCAACCGTTCCCCCGGATCACGGAACCGACGCATCTCCCCTTTTGCGAGCCCTTTTGTTCACTCTGCATAACGCATCCAGGTACTTTGTTAAGAACTTTGTCGCATTTAACAGCAACTTGATTTAAGATACTTTAAACATATTTTAAGTAACCTTAAGTGTAGTATTGTGGATTTTTGTTGCTTATGGTCTTGTGTTTAAGTCTATATAAAGAATACTTATTTTTATAAAACCTGTGTTGTGCCCATCTGTAGTGTTATCACTGTTTTACTGTGTATATTCACAAATGCTTAACACACTGCCTCTGAGATAAGCCTGTCTGCTCATGCCAAGCTACCAAGGGGGTGAGCAGGGGTTATTAAGGAGTGTAATCCCCTTATCCGGACTTAGAAGTAAGGGTCCCTATTTGGACAAAGGTGAATACCATTGCCAACTAGAGACCCCCAGATCTAACAGTAACAAAAAAGTATTTTCCTTTTCATGCACTGGCCATGCAAAACATTTCAAAGAAATTTATTCTATAATATATCATCTGTACACATGCAAATTATAGGCAAACTTTATTTTGAAAATTGTTTTTGACAATAATCATACACATAGAATGAAACAAGTGTTAACATTACTCTCTTCCTCTTTTTACCTTTCATTACAATCACTCTTTCGTTAGATGTAGAAGTTGAGGTTTCCTGCACCTCAGGGATTTTCCTTGTACAGTTTTTGAAATGACTCTGCTCTTGCACATACAAACTGTTGCGGCTGGATGTCTCTTTACTCTCTCCCAAAGACCCTCCCTCAACCCTTCTAACATGTAGTTTCTATCAAAAAGTTTGCACATTTTTCAACCCTTTAGCAACATCCTTGCTGAAATGGCGAATCTCAATTTACAGGTTAACAGATCTACGAGATAGCAGGCTCATGGAAGTTGCAAGGCAACCTACAGATCTCACAAATCCTTGCAATATTCCTTAATTGTCTATGATAACTTTGTACAGCAACTCTATCCACATTCATTAATCCATATAGTGTGGTTAGTGCCTCTGTTAAGGCACTGATTTCAGTAAATATTACCTCCTGTGATGAGAACCTGATGTCATGGCTTCGTCTAGTCCACTCATTCATTGACCCAAAGAACGTTTGGCCTTAGCTGTTGATTCCGTACCTGTAGCACTGACTTTTAAATATTTTGAAATTGTTTAGAAGATTGTAATTAATTCCTAAATTGTGTGATATTAGTCCTAGGCCTTATATTCCCTTTGCATATTTGCACCAATCCACTTAGCATATTGCATCTGCTTCAAGGTGAAGTAGTTGAAGCAGTGCGCATAGGCATATGTTTCACTGTATAGGTAGGTTGATGCATTTCATTTCTGTTCTTGAGTTAGAAGGCTGTTCTTTACCTAAACTTGATGTTCAAAGTTGCAAGTGAGATAATTCTCCCATTTCAAAATCAACAATCGCTTCTCCAATATTACCTGCCATTTTCACAGCATTCCGGTTCCACTAAGATTTCTGTATGGGATTAATATTTATGAATTAATTTCTTGAAATAATGTTTTAAAATGTTATTAGATGTATCCTAAACTACATACCCATATTGCATTGCAATTTACATAAAAATTAAACTCCAAATGGAAAACATTACATTGTAGGTATATTTTACATATTATGAAATAAATGTAACAACATATTAAGAGTGAAATTAAGAAGTTAATCCAGGTTTAACATTTTTGAACTTTTGAAATGCAGTACATCTAACAGTATGGGTAGGTCACTGCATTTCATTTCTGTTCATGAGTCAGAAGGTTGTTCTCTATATGAATCTGATGATAAAGGTTGAGAATGAGATCATTCTCCCATTTCAAAATCAATAGCTTCTCCAATATCACCTTGCTTTTCAAAGCATTCTTGTTCCACAGTGATTTCTTTATTAAATGAAATAATTTTAAAAACATTTTTAGTTGTTGTTAGATATATCTTAAACTACACGTCTCATAATGCATTGACATTTACATTTTAGTTAAATTCCAAATGGATTAGATTAATTTTAACTACAATTTTACATGTTATGAAATTAATTTAGGAATATATTAAGAATGAGAGTCAGAAGTTAATCCGGGTTTAACCTTTGCAACTTGAAATGCATTATTGGATTTGTAATTTTCATTAAAAAATGTCTATTACACTTATAAATGTATTGTCTAAAACCTATAGAAATACTTTCCTTGGCAAATTCGATGTAAACATAATTGTTCCTCCAAACTCCAGTGATTCCAGAATGCCAGAATCAGCCAGCTCAAGTTTATCCTGCCATTTCCCACAGTTTTACTCCAAATCATGGGCGACCAGTTCCAACAAACATCCATATAGCTGAGAAATGGAAGGGGTAGAGTGCTTTAGCATCACTTCCATCAAGGGTATTTGGTCAAAGCTAGCTATTTCCCCAGTCTTTTTTATAATAAAATCCCTGATCTGTAAGTACTTTAAAAAATCCTGCGGCCCAACATTAAATTTTCTACAGATCCCATCCAAGGGTGCGAACAAATTCACAGTGAGGAGATCTCCGGATCTCATTAGACCACAGTTGCCCCATCTATCAAAGCAGCTGTCGTGAAATATGCAGGGCAGTTGTTCATTCTGAATCAGGGGAGTATATCTGCTATACCTGCCTACCCCAATTTTCTTTCGAACCACCGCCCAGTTTCTATATGACGCTGTTTGATATTTATATAACTCCAGCAAAGATTGCATAATGGGGTGGCGTGGTGGGGACTAGGTGCCCCAGATGCCAAGCAACGGAGGTGGATCTGGTACATATATTTTACTCCTGTCCCCGCTTAAAACAGTTAGGGCCATATGTATCAAGCCTTTTGGGAATCGCATCGGCCTTTGCGAAACGCAAACGGCAGTTTTGCATGTTTTGGGATGTATGAAATATTCCCAAAATAAGGAATTGCAAAGTTGTCCGATTCCTTATTTTGCCATAGCATTTAGGGAATCGCAATTCTGCGATTCCTTAAATGCTATGTATGTAGCATTTTTGGCTAGCGAATTTTGGTTAAGAATTCGCAAATTACCACCAACTTGTAGTTGATGGTAACTTGCGAATTCTTCACAAAATGCACAATTTGGCTTTTTTGAAAGTGGCATGTGATGCACACACATGCCCATAGGGCATGTATGTGCACCATATGCACACACATGTACATTACAGGGGTGCAGCAGGGTTTCTTTGAGACACCCCTGCACTCTTGATATAATTCTCAAATTGCGATTAGCAAATTGCGAATTCGCAATTTGAGAATTATTTCGCAATCATTCCTATGGGCCTCCTGGCCCATAGGAATGCATTGGAAATTATTCCTTATTTGCGAATTAGCAAAATGAGAATTCGCAAATAAGGAAGACTAAGGAATCGCTAAAAAATAGCGATTTTTTTTCATACATACCATTTTGCGATTCCTAAATAGAGATTCATTAAAAATCGCTATTTAGGAATCGCAAAAGAGTTTGTTAATACATATGGGCCATAGGGCCATATGTATCAAGCCTTTTGCGATTCGCAAAGGCCAAAATTCGCAGAATTTCGGCCTTTGCGAATCGCAAACGGCCTTTTTGCATGTTTTGGGATGTATGAAATATTCGCAAAATAAGGAATCGCAAAGTTTTGCGATTCCTTATTTTACCATAGCATTTAAGGAATCGCAATTTTGCGATTTCTTAAATGCTATGTATTTAGCATTTTTGGGTAGCGAATTTTGGTTAAGAATTCGCAAATTACCACCAACTTGTAGTTGATGGTAACTTGCGAATTCTTCAAAAAATTCACATTTTGCCATTTTTGAAGGTGGCATGTGATGCACACACATGCCCATAGGGCATGTATGTGCGCCATATGCACACACATGTACATTTCAGGGGTGCAGCAGGGTGTCTTTGAGACACCCCTGCACCCTTGAAATAATTCTCAAATTGCGATTAGCAAATTGCGAATTCGCAATTTGAGAATTATTTCGCAATCATTTCTATGGGCCTCCTGGCCCATAGGAATGCATTGGAAATTATTCCTTAATTGTGAATTCGCAAAATGCGAATTCGCAAATAAGGAAGATTAAGGAATCGCTAAAAATTAGCGATTTTCTTCATACATACCATTTTGCGATTCCTAAATAGCGATTCCTTAAATATCGCTATTTAGGAATCGCAAAAGAGTTTGTTGATACATATAGCCCTTAGAATTAGAAATCGCTGGCTTTTTGGGAGAGGTATTGAAATGTAAAATCATCACATCACCGCAACTTACGTTATTGGGGGTGGATAAGACATTTTCGGGTCCTGGCATGGAAATGCTTTTATTGCAATGACAGTTTTCAGACTATGTATTTCCTCATCATGGTTAGATATCTTACCTCCGACCTTTCAGCAATGGAAGAGGCTCTTTTTACACATATATCAATTTGAAGTGGCTCTGTATGCTCGTAAGGGCATGCAGGCAAAAAGGAAAGGGATGAAGATATGGGGATGGCTGGATATGTTTCTATTAAGTATAATGCTGTATGCTGTATAATGAATTATTGCTGCTACCGCATTTTTGTATAATATTTATTATGACTAGTTTATTAGATCCACATGTTAGATATTTATGTACATTTGCTGATATTGTTTTTGTATTATTGGATAAGAAAAAAATACTTTCATTTATAATATATGTTACATATGTTTAATAAATCTTAAAGTATTTAAACACATATTTATATCTACATTAAATATAATGAAATGGTTAGCTCTAACCTGTTCTTGAAGTAGGAGCATTATAAGTATCAATGTCTGTGATTCCTGACATAGCCTGTGGTGCAAAGGTGCTTTCAACCATTTCCTCCATCAGATTCACGGGGGACCAATGAAGAGCCACGTTCAGTGCAACCAGTCTCTGAGATTGTTTGTGCTAGATTCTCTTTGATTCGACACTGTAAGTGCTTTCTTTTGCCATCCCATCATCTTTTGTTTGCTCCTGGTTGGACATGTTATACAAAAACAACAGTTGATGGACAGAATGCAGAACAATGTCATACAATCACCCCAGTACAGAGATCTGGGCCTAAATCCATCTTTTTTTGCATTCCACACCACCCCAGTTCAGACATGGCCATATGCAAATCAGCATTGACCCTGTGCTTCATGGGAACAGTCCAGCCCGAACTGCCAATCCATGTCTTTCCTGGACCAGAATCAAGCATCCTAGGACCGGTTTCTGGCTATCAGCCGTCATCAGCCAGGATAGCTTGACTCCAGTGGTGTGGAGAGCATGGGACTCACGTCTGAGCATACCCATCCCACTCGGGGTGACAAATGCAAAAACAACAGTTGATGGACAAAATGCAGAACTATGTCATACATTCACCCCAGTACAGAGGTCTGGGCCTAAATCCATAGTTTCTTGCACTCCACACCACCCCAGTTCAGACATGGCCATATGCTAATCAGCCTTGACCCTGTGCCTCATGGGAACAGTCCAGCCCGAACTGCCATGCCATGTCTTTCCTGGACCGGAATCAAGCATCCTAGGACCAGTTTCTGGCTATTAGCCATCATCAGCCAGGATAGCTTGAGTCCAGTGGTGTGGAGAGCTTGGGACTCACATCTGAGCATACCCATCCCACTCGGGGTGGCAAATGCAAAAACAAGAGTTGATGGACAGAATGCAGAACAATGTCATACAATCACCCCAGTACAGAGATCTGGGCCTAAATCCATTTTTTTTGCATTCCACACCACCCCAGTTCAGACATGGCCATATAAAAATCAGCCATGACCCTGTGCCTCATGGGAACAGTCCAGCCCGAACTGCCAAACCATGTCTTTCCTGGACCGGAATCAAGCATCCTAGGACCGGTTTCTGGCTATCAGCCGTCATCAGCCAGGATACCTTGACTCCAGTGGTGTGGAGAGCATGGGACTCACGTCTGAGCATACCCATCCCACTCGGGGTGACAAATGCAAAAACAACAGTTGATGGACAGAATGCAGAACAATGTCATACATTCACCCCAGTACAGAGATCTGGGCCTAAATCCATCGTTTTTTTGCACTCCGCACCACCCCAGTTCAGACATGGCCATATGCAAATCAGGATTGCCCCTGTGTCTCATGGGAACAGTCCAGTCCGAATTGCCAAGCCATGTCTTTCCTGGACCGGAATCAAGCATCCTAGGACCGGTTTCTGACTATCAGCCGTCATCAGCCAGGATAGCTTGACTCCAGTGGTGTGGAGAGCATGGGACTCACGTCTGAGCATACCCATCCCACTCGGGGTGACAAATGCAAAAACAACAGTTGATGGACAGAATGCAGAACAATGTCATACATTCACCCCAGTACAGAGGTCTGGGCATAAATCCATAGTTTCTTGCACTCCACACCACCCCAGTTCAGACATGGCCATATGCTAATCAGCCTTGATCCTGTGCCTCATGGGAACAGTCCAGCCCGAACTGCGATGCCATGTCTTTCCTGGACCGGAATCAAGCATCCTAGGACCGGTTTCTGGCTATCAGCTGTCATCAGCCAGGATAGCTTGACTCCAGTGGTGTGGAGAGCATGGGACTCACGTCTGAGCATATCCATCCCACTTGGGGTGACAAATGCAAAAACAACAGTTGATGGACAGAATGCAGACCAATGTCATACATTCACCCCAGTACAGAGATCTGGGCCTAAATCCATAGTTTTTTTGCACTCCACACCACCCCAGTTCAGACATGGCCATATGCAAATCAGCCTTGATCATGTGCCTCATGGGAAATGTCCAGCCCGAATTGCCAAGCCATGTCTTTCCTGGACTGTAATCAAGCATTCTAGGACCGGTTTCTGGCTATCAGCCGTCATCAGCCAGGATAGCTTGACTCCAGTGCTGTGGAGAGCATGGGACTCACGCCTGAGCATACCCATCCCACTCGGGTGACAAATGCAAAAACAACAGTTGATGGACAGAATGCAGAACAATGTCATACATTCATCCCAGTACAGAGATCTGGACCTAAATCCATCGTTTTGTTGCACTCCACGTCACCCCAGTTCAGACATGGCCATATGCAAATCAGCCTTGACCCTGTGCCCCATGGGAACAGTCCAGCCCGAACTACCAAGCCATGTGTTTCCCGGAACGGAATCAAGCATCCTAGGACCGGTTTCCGGCTATAAGCCATCATCAGCCAGGATAGCTTGACTCCAGTGGTGTGGAGAGCATGGGACTCACATCTGAGCATACCCATCCCACTCGAGGTGGCAAATGCAAAAACAACAGTTGATGGACAGAATGCAGAACAATGTCATACAATCACCCCAGTACAGAGATCTGGGAATAAATCCATAGTTTTTTTCCATTCCACACCACCCCAGTTCAGACATGGCCATATGCAAATCAGCCATGACCCTGTGCCTCATGGGAACAGTCCAGCCCGAACTGTCAAGCCATGTCTATCCTGGACCGGAATCAAGCATCCTAGGACCGGTTTCTGGCTATCAGCCGTCATCAGCCAGGATAGCTTGACTCCAGTGGTGTGGAGAGCATTTGACTCACGTCTGAGCATACCCATCCCACTCGGGGTGACAAATGCAAAAACAACAGTTGATGGACAGAATGGAGAACAATGTCATACATTCACCCCAGGACAGAGATCTGGGCCTAAATCCATTGTTTTTTTGCACTCCACACCACCCCAGTTCAGACATGGCCATATGCAAATCAGCCTTGACCCTGTGCCTCATGGGAACAGTCCAGCCCGAACTACCAAGCCATGTCTTTCCTTGACCGGAATCAAGCATCCTAGGACCGGTATCTGGCTATCAGCCGTTATCAGCCAGGATAGCTTGACTCCAGTAGTGTGGAGAGCATGGGACTCACGTCTGAGCATACCCATCCCACTCGGGCTGACAAATGCAAAAACAACAGTTGATGGACAGAATTCAGAACAATGTCATGCATTCACCCCAGTACAGAGATCTGGGCCTAAATCCATAGTTTTTTTGCACTCCACACCACCCCAGTTCAGACTTGGCCATATGCAAATCAGCCTTGACCCTGTGCCTCATGGGAATAGTCCAGCACAAAATGCCAAGCCATGTCTTTCCTGGACCGGAATCAAGCATCCTAGGACCGGTATCTGGCTATCAGCCGTTATCAGCCAGGATAGCTTGACTCCAGTGGTGTGGAGAGCATGAGACCCACGTCTGAGCATACCCATCCCACTCACGTTATACCACTTACAATCTTCTACTTCACTGAGATGTGTGCTGTCCAAGGTGAAAGGAAGCAATGTGCTGCAGGAACCTTGTGTCCTGGTTATAAGGTCATCAAATGCAGTCTCAAATGCAGTCTATGTGACATTCACTATTAGTGATTCTCTATTTGCAACTTTTACAGATACGCTACTATGGAATCACAATCTGTAATTGTAATGTAATATAATTGGACACTTGAAGAGCGCAGCTGTCACTACGAGGAGCATCATGGCGCTAAGCGGATCCCAGGGTTGGAACAATACTGGGTGGCTGTGAGAGTGGGAAGAGGAGTTAGATAAGAGTTCTGCATAGGGCGTCAGGGGCTGAGCAAATCCAAGTTTTTAGGGCCTTCCTGAAAAGTGTCTCGGACTGAATCTGGAGGAGCTGGTTTGGGAGTTTGTTCGAAGCCTTAGAGACTATCACTGTGAGTGATAGGCTTCCCTTTGAGACATATCTAAATGCTGGTGTTTTTAACAGGTTTGCGTTAGAGGATCTAAGACTCCGGGAGGGTATATAACGCGTGAATCTAGTTCGGAGGTAACGTGGACCTGAGGAGTGGACTATTCTGAAGGTGATTATCAGAATCTTAAACAGGACTCTTTTGTAGACTGGTAGCCAGTGGAGTATTTCTAAAGCCACCGATTCAGAAGACCTCCTACGCCATTTCAGCACTAGACGTGCTGCTGTGTGTTGGGCCATTTGTAGTTTGTGTAAGACTGACTTGTTTGTACCTGCATAAAGGCTGTTACAGTAGTCCAAACTAGACGTGATTAGGCCCACAGCAACTGTCTGTCTGGCTGAGATGGGAAGCAACTACCAGTAATTGCTGTTTGAAGGAGTGTGGCATCAAATATGATTCCCAGGTTTCTGACCACTTTCACTGTGTTTGGCAGGGGTGGTGTCAGCTGGCCACCAAGTATTAGGGGAGAATGTGTTCTCTTTTCCTAGTGGTAGTATTTCCGTCTTTTCTGAGTTGCACTTTAGATGATTGGTTTTCATCCAATGGAAAGTAAATCCTGCGACTGTAAATCCTAAGAAATTGCAAATAGAGAAAACATACTAATAATTCATATGACTTATCGCGAGTTGGAAATCGCCCTTTATTCAGGGTCACCCCCAAACCTTTTGCCTTCCTCCTCCACTTTTTGATTAATTTGTTTGTGTTGGCCTTTGTACTCTGTGCACTTTACCACTTCTAACCAGTGCTAAAGTGCTTATGCTCTCGCCTTAAAACATGGTAACATTGGCTCATACCCAATTGGCATATTTAATTTACTTATAAGTCTCTCTAGTAAGGCGCCCCATCTGCCCAGAGCCTGTAAATTAAATGCTACTAGTAGGCCTGTAGCACTGGTTTTGCCACCCACGTAAGTAGCCCTCTAACCATGTCTCAAGCCTGCCACTGCAGAGCCTTGGATGCAGTTTACACTGGCATTTCAACCTGGCAAAACAACCCTTTTGTGAGGCTCAATCGCTTCCTTTTTATGTATATGAGTCATCCCTAAGGTAGGCCCTAGACAACATAGAGGGCAGAGTGCAAAGTATTAAAAGGGCAGGACATGTACTTTTAAGTTAGTTTTCACTACAGCAAGGCCTATCTATCTCATAGAATGACATTGCAGTTGCCTTATTACATTTTATAAGTGGCATTTCAAATTGAGAAGAGATAGACTTTTCAAGTTTGGTGTCTCTGGAATTCTAATTTAAAATCCCAACATATGGTGCAGTCGGATTTTAAATTGCAATTCTGAAAATGCAACTTTTAGAAAGTAGATTTTATTTTTGCTTAAGCCATTTGGTGCCTGCTGCCTGTCTCTGATTACATATCTGAGGTGAGTGAGAACTGGGTCTTGTGTATTCCCCTAACCAGCCACATACAGTGGGAGCTTAGGTGTGACTGGATAGGTCATCCTGGCAAGATGGGAGGGAGGAGCTGGGCCCAGCCTCACTTACAAAACACACAAGCTGATGGATGGAATGTTGCACAATGGCAATTCATTCACCCCCAGTCACAGATCTGGGTTTAATCCATCGTTATTTTGCTCACCAAACCACCCCAGTTCAGACATGGCCATATGCAAATCAGTCTTGACCCTGTGCTTCATGGGAACAGTCCAGACCGAACTGCCAAGCCATGTCTTCCCTGGACCGGAATCAAGCATCCTAGGACCGTTTTCTGGCTATTCACCCTATGTGGGAAGGGTATGCCCAGACATGGGTCCTGTGCTCACTACGCCACTGGAGTCAAGCTGGCTGAAGACGGCTGATAGCCATTAAATAGTCAACGGTCATTTGTAGCAACCATGAAATACAAAAGGACAAAAGTACAAGCACCCATTCATGTACTTAGAGGTACTGCATCAAATGCCTGTTCGCTAATTTTCAATACTGCTGCTGATATGGGACTGATATCTGTGAACTACAACGTGAATGCTCATCACAAAATAGTAAGTCAGTTCCCGTTGTTTTTAAATGGATTAGGAAAACTTAAGACCATGAAAGTGCAACAACGTATCAATGAGGATATTCATCTTGTTCCTCATAGACATAGATAAATTGCATTTGATCTACAAGAAGCTGTTGAGTAAGAGCTTGAGACATTACTAAAGCATGAAATCATTGAGCGATCTACTCCATTGGTTCGCCTATAGTGGTAGTGTCCAAAAAGGACAGTGAAGGAGCTGTACGCATCTGTGTTGATATGCGCCAAGCTAACAAGGCAATTGAAAGTCTTCCCAGTCCGCATATTGCTGACATGATCACACAGCTATACGGTGCCAAAGTCTTCTCTCGCCTGGATATCATCAATTGGAACTCAAAGAAAAATGCAGGTGGATTACCGCCGTTTCTAACCATAGTGGTTTGT
This sequence comes from Lissotriton helveticus, assembly GCF_964261635.1. NCBI lineage: Eukaryota > Metazoa > Chordata > Amphibia > Caudata > Salamandridae > Lissotriton > Lissotriton helveticus. The sequence continues at coordinate 470,296,945 of NC_136070.1, forward strand.
TCAGATATTCTTCATTTTACTGGTCACACAATGTAAACAAAGTTTTAAGAAAATCAAGCATGCAATTGAGAACACCACTGAAATAGCCTACTTAGAACCAAAGCTTCATACGGAGGTTGTTGATGCAAGCCTGGTCGGGTTGGGCACAATCCTTGTCCAACACAGTGGACACCCAAATGCTTGAAGACATATTGTGGCATATGCAAGCAGATGTGTGTCACAAATTGAATGAGCCTATTCACAACCTGAGAAAAAGGGTTTAGCAGGGGTGTGGGCTTGCGAGCATTTCCATGTATTCTTATATGGGAAACCTTTCACTCTTGTAACAGAAAATCAAGCCCTGCTTACCTTCTTTGGCAAACCCAAAAGGTAGGATGCCTCCTTGAATTGATTGTTGTGCACTGACCAGGGAAATTTCAAAACCCTGCTGACTACTTTTCATGAGTGCCATTGTAGTGTACTGGTACTCCTTCTAAAGGGGCTAAGCCAACATTAACTCCATCATAACGTCCAGAACCCTTGCGCTATATAAGTGGAACAAATCATTATTGCAACAAGCAAAGATAGTTATATGTTGATACTAAAAAACATTATTGCACATCAAACCTGGAAGCAGCACATTCGACCTGTCTCACGTGACAGCGAATATCAGAAATTTAAAAATGTAAGATGAACTGCATGTAACTCAAGAAGGATTTGTCTTACAAGGTTCGAGAATTGTCATACCGGAAAGTCTGCAACAATAAGTAATTGAAGTGGCCTGTGGAATTGTTGCCACTAAACAAGATCTCCTGGACCGAGTGGTTTCCCCATCGTGACAAGAGAGTTGAAAGAGAGTTGAAGACATGTCATTTGTGCAATTGTTTATCTCCCAAAATCACTCAACATACATTGAATATGTTGGATTTACCAAAAACATGTATGGGAGAGAATTGCTGTTGATTTCTTTGGTCCTCTTGACAATGGACATCACCTGATGGTGGTTATCAATGAATACTCCCGGTTTCCGGTGGTAAAAGATCTCTCATCAACCACTCAAGAAAGAGCCATTGAGAGGTTAGATGGCATTTTTGCAACATAGGGTGTTCCTTAAATTCTAAAGTCTGAGAATGGCCCACCATTTAACAGTCAGGAATTCAGAGACTTTCCTAATCATCTCAGTGTGAAGCATCAGAAAAGCACAACTCTTTGGCCACAAGCAAATGGTGTTGTCAAACACTTTATGAGCCCACTTAAAAAGAATTTGCAGAGTCCTGCATTGGAGAAGTTTAATCTGAAGTCTACTCTCCATGCTGCTCTTCAAGTTTACCAGTTAACTCTGCATTCAACAACAGGTGAAAGTCCTGCCTCCGTGATCTTCGTGAGAGCCATGACGACCAAATTACCGCAATGTACTAACAGAAGAGCTATAATAGATGGTGAACTTCGTCAAACAGTCTTGTGCCATAAGCAAAAGATGAAGGTATATGCTGACAAGTGTCAATGTGCCAATACCGCTACTTTTAATAAAGGAGATTGACTATTGGTGCAACAGCAGAGACAACACAAATCTAAAGCTTCCTTTGATGCTGAACCCTTCAAAGTTGTGACTAGTAAAGGACACATGGTTACTGCTCACCCCCCTGGAAAGTCCATTATGCTAGATTCTTCATACTTCAGGTGGCTGCCTGATCATTCGTCAGTTTCTGATGTCAGAAATGCGACTAGTTTGATTGAGATTGTAAAGAGCCCCCTGACTGCATCTGTCCCTACATCACCAGAGCTAGTCATGGACACTTCCCTTCTCTGTTCACAGCCGCAGTGGGCACGATATGGGCATTTATTCAGAGCTCCACACTGACTTATAGAGGACCTGAAACTTTTTTCTTTTATTTAACAATGAGGTGATAGGTGATGTAGTGTAATGTGAGTTAACGATGGAGGGATCCTTTTGGTTCCTGGTGGACTCCATAGAACTGTGATGTAAGTGTTTAGATGTGATGAATAGAGTTGATGGTAACAATGTTGAGTTCACAGTTACATGCAGTGAAATAAAGACATTTAATGCCAAGCTCCGTGTGTGGTGTATTCATTTACGACTACTCAGGCTGGGGAGGACACTACAGTTACCTCCGTATATACCTCACTATGATGCAAGAAAGTCTTTGCAGCTATGGAATATTTCCTCTAAAGATTGAAAATTTGGAAATATTTATGTTGGAGCTCATAACATTCATACTATAAACCAAATTCTTCACAGCCCTGGGCCTGTTCTATTTACAGATCACTTGAAAATCAATGGGATCACCAGCAGAACTAAGCTATTTGAATACGTATACATGGATATTTCTAGAGGAACAAGAATAAGGAGGAATGAATGTTGGGAGTTAAGGTCCCATTAAGATGCATTGATGACAGTGTTCTGTCTTGGGATGAACTCAGGAATGTAGTGAATGAAAATATAATTGTTCTGAACTTAATGCAAAAACACATCTAATTCACACACAAAATTGTGAAAACAATCAACTCTATTTTTAGATGTTCAGAGGAGTGGTGCATAACTCTATATCCAAAGGCTACAGGTAGAAAAACCCTGCGCACACACGTTTTCATTGTTTTATACACATCTTCTGGGAGTTAAATGCATACTATCAAACCAAGAACAAAGTTCTCAAAAAGAGTTTATTTAGAAGCAATCCCTCAAAAAAGCTAAAGTTAGACTCCATAAACAGCAAACTGGCAGATGCATCAACGTAGCCTTTTGCTAATCCTAAATAGCGATTTTTAAGGAATCGCTATTTAGGAATAGCAAAAGCCTATGCATGTAGGAATCGCTATTAAAATAGCGATTCCTTAACATTCCTTAATTGCTACTCGCAAATTACTAGTCGCAATTAAGGAAAGATGTCCCATTAATTCCTATGGGCCTACAGGCCCATAAGAATGTATTGGAGATTGCATGAGCAATTTGCTAGTACCAGTAGGAACTCGCAAATTGCTCATGCAATTTCAAGGGTGCTAAGGTGTAAAAATGACACCCTGTTGCACCCCTGAAATTGATCTATGTACATATGTTGCACACACACATGCCCTAAGGGCATGTGTGTGCGCAACATGAAACTTTGAAAATTGCACAAAAGTGCTTTTTTCAAAGTTTTAGCAAATTACCATGAAGTCCAACTTCATGGTAATTTGCTCCCCCTATTAGCGAATTCGCTATTTTTTTTACTTTCATGCATTGCATTTAAGGAATCTCAATTTGGGATTCCTTAAATGCAATTGCAATTTAAGGAATCTCAATTTACCGGGAGCAAAGGGGCAGATTCTGAGAATCTGCCCATTTGCTCCCGGTATTTACTTTGATGCATCTGCCAGATAGAGAGGAATTGTTGAGTACCAAAGAAAAGTCAGATCTTAATAGACCAGTATATGCGTATAAATGCTCTAAGCAATTGAAGAAGACTAAAGCCATAAGTCACAAGCAATGTAAACAAATTTAGCTGGTCACAGGCCTAATGACATAGTTCCTAGAAAAATTGTGGATATCAATCAAAAGACACAGCAGGTCAAAGATATCCTCATTAAAACAGATACTTCATATACCAGGTAAACATAGATACATTCCACTGCAAGAACTGGTTGATTTCCTTGCCTTAATTGCAGAAATTGGCCCAACATAATCAAGGAACCAGTGACATATTACCCAACAATGAAACAACAGAAATAAAATGGGAATTGACGTGTGACATTATATACTGTACATTCCTAATCAAATGTAAATATGGAAAATGATATGTTGGAAACCAAAAGGTGAGTGAATATACACTTTAATGGGCATAAGAGCAACTCACATACAAAGAAATCAAAATCACCAATAGCAGTTCACTGGGTTGAAGAATTACACAATTTCAACTTATGAAGAAAGTAAAAATATCAGAGGGAGGTGGGGATCTGAAGGTAATATTGGCACGGAGAGATTACTTTTGGACCAAATGACTTAACACATAGCAATCTTCTGGTCTAAATGATAAAACAGAACTGAGATAATTTCTTGGATAAAATTACATAAATAGAAATGATAAACCACAGGGGACATGGCAATGTTGAATGTGCAATGGTTCTGAGCAGAAATTATATTGAGAAGGTCTCTGTAACTTTACCTGCAATATGTCCAAAACTGGCCCCATGGAAAACATAGATAGAAGAGATATATTGATATAAAATTCACTATGTAGACTCACAAGTTAGTGCATCAACAGAGATATTATTACATTCAGGCTTTTACTATAGAAGAACATTATAACTTGTTGAAGATTATACTCTTCAAAGTGAAACAAGAGAATTATTTTTCATCACAGATCGGCCATGTTGCATACGTTACTTCTTAAGTGAGTAGGGGGTATGTGTACATGAAAATGGCTCAACGTGGTGCTGCAAGCAATTTTGCTGCGCCGAGCTGCCTTATTTTCAAAACTCAGGGATGCATCATATTAACAAAATACGGCACATCCTTGTGCTCACCCTTGCACCGGTGTTAAACAGCTGCCTGGCACCCTTGCACCAGGGTGCAAGGGTGCCTGCATTGCAGATATGATTGTGTTTGTGCAGGAAGGGACACCTTCTTGCACAAAAACAATCATTAAAGGTGGTTTGCTCCTTCAATGTGTAATGCAGAATGCAGCAAACATAGAGAGAGCAAAAAACGAGGAGAAATCGCTGCGTCACATTAACGCCTCCTTCTGAAAGGTGTTAGTTTTTGGACCTGTCTCTGATATACCAGGATATATTTACAAGCCTCTAGCGCCACCGGAGCGTCACTCCGGTGGTGCTCAATGAAAGCCCATATTTACAAGGCCGCACTAAGCCACTTTGCGTGGCTTAACACAGCCTGGTAAATATGGCCCTCTGCAGCACAGTTTTCTGTGACAAGGGGGCATTCAATGGGTGCTGCTGTGGGCATTCCCAGCAATACCCATGGCTTTTTGACAATGCTTTTGTGTAGCTTGCACAGAGCTGACTATGCTGTATTAACTCTGTGTTTAAGGGGATCTTGCGCTGCTGATGCCCATGTGTCTCAATAAAGCTTGAGAAAATGGTTTCTCTACAATGGGGCCAAAACGATTGACATTATCAATCAATATATTTTTTTGTCTTTACTACAGCCTAAATTGCACACCTTGTCCCAAAGACTCAAAATGTATATGTTTCCTTCTACTTTTAATGTATTTTCTGAAAAGGAAGCAACCATAGTAATGTGGACATTGCAATCTGCAACAAGCTCTATTTGCGTAAATCAGAGAATCCTAGAAGACTGAGGAAGATTGATCACTTACCCACCAAAGGTTCGTTATCCAACCAACTTTTTTAACCCCTTAGCTGCGGGGTGTTTTCCCCCCGCTGTGCGGGGGGGAGGGGGGCCGCGCGTGGCGCCGTTGTGCTGGTGACGAGCTCGGCTCGTCATGAGGCACAGCGGAGCTGCCCTCATGACGAGCTGGGCTCGTCACGATCACACCCATTTTGGAGCGTTCAGCACAGCGGCGAAATTATCCCCGTGTGTGAACGTTCCAACGGCTGTGACAGGCTCAGCTCATCATGAGGGCAGCTCAACCGTCCCTCATGACGAGCTGAGCTTGTCACTAGCACACAAGGGGTGAAAGAAGGAGCTCAACTTAGACTCAAGCCAGGCTCCACAAGGTTTAGATGATGTGCAGATCCGAGTCTCTCTTAAAAAATGCTGTAGTCCTCCTTCAATCAACTGATCCTCTCAAAGTTTGGTACTTCACCATCTATTGTCGTCACAACCTGGCCAGAAGACGGTGCAAGCTTGCTACTCCCACCATTGGAAACAGCCAGAAGGATTGGGGATGACTTGCTACAACCTTGGCCGGACTTCAATCGTATTTGCCCACTTCTAGCAACCATTCCACATTAAGTCCAAACATCAAGGAAAAACAGGCAATTATCTCCCTTGTTTCCTGGAATGTGGCAGGCTTAGATAAACTTTGCTATGTCTTTTTTATTTTCAAGGACATGATATGTATCCAAGAATATAGCGAGACTGCAAAACCCCCTTTTATGAACATTGGGAATTCTTTTCTCCAGCTATCAGATCCCACCTTAAAGGCGATGGAAAGGGAGGACTTTCCATATTTTTATCTACTGATTGGGATTTAACAGCTATTGAGTATTCCCCCCCCAGCGCCCGACACAAGGATTTTCTTTGTATTGAGATCAAAAATTGGAAACACAACTCATTGATGGGGCAGTTATTGTTGCTAAATGTGTGCATACATCCAGCAATATCATGAAAATACCAAAAGGCAAATGATTTAGCTCAACTTATCTTAGACATCAAGCTTAAACACCCTAATGCACACTTTCTTCTGACTGGAGACTTCAATTTAAACCTATTACAAAATCCTATTCGAAACACTGCAGAACAATTAGCAGATTCGCAATGGCTGATCCTGTCATAAATCACCAGGACTGAAAGACCAGATTTAATAGGTAATACCCTCTTGGCTGATCTGGAAGGCATATCTGTGTGGGCCTTGAATGGTCGCTTTTTGGATGATCAACCGTTATGTCCTACACACACCTCAGAGAAAACATTTGCTGGTTTAGATTATACTTTTAGTTCAATTCTACTCTTTAGTGCCATAATTTGCTTTCCTATTATCCCACACTGTGAAGGAGACCACATGCCCCAGAGGCTGCTTATAAAGAATTCCATTAGAGCGCACCTACACTTAGATTGCATTGGATCAAATTAGGTCCAAAACGCCTGGAAACGGGTCAAGTGGGCACAGAAGTAGCCACAAAATATGCCACTGGAAAGCAGTGTTACCTGATCAGTGTAGCACTCCATTTTATACAGTCGGTGACTGGGAAATCTTTGTTCAGCAGCTACTGCGTTCTTGGCGCAGCAGCTCGCTGTCCGTTTCCTCATCTAGAACCCTCAGGGCTACCTTCAAGCATCCCTGGTTTACAAAACAACCTATGGCCCAGAAAAGACTGCTTATCAAGAAGGCAAGGTTACTCAAATCCTCGTTGCGAGCCCATCTTTGTTAACGGAAACAAATGCCTTACATAGTTCTTTCAAAAAGCAGATTTGGCAAGTGTAACAAAAGCACAAGGAAATGATACAACCCCAACTCTTTCTGTTTTGCTGAAATAGAAACCTGAAAGAGTTCTGTATCATCATTAATCACCTGCACTAGGGCTCTGAGAGTGCAAATGGGAATAACGTTGCCCCTGCAGACTGGATCACCCACATTAGCTCCTTCTACATTGATTTAATGAAACTATCTACATTTCCATTCAGTAATAACAGACAAAACAACCAGCATACAGGCTTTGAAGGTGGGCTCGACCAAATGCATCTCTTTGCCTTAACCTTCAGGGCCATAAGGATCAGCAAACAGATTCAGAAAAGTAGAGCAGATAGGGCTCCCAACCCTAACAGCATCCTGGCCTCAATCTATAAACAGGATGTCGACTTTCGGTCTAGATCGCTGAAAAAGCTTTTCTGAACATGTGTGGTTACGGATTCCATTCCATCATCTTGGCATGGTTCTGTTCTACTCCCAATTTACAAGAAAGGCCCTGTGGCAGTCCCTGACAACTACCGCCTCATCGCGCTCTTGGATGTTGAGGGCAAGCACTTTGCCTCTCTTCTTTTGGACTATCTTGACGCCTGGGCTTATTCCAGAAATCTAATTCCATTCAGTCAAGATGGTTTTAGGTCTTTCTCTGGCACCACCGACAATCTGGCGGCCAATATGATGCTTGTAGCAAAACAAATAAGCAAGGGCGAATTACTCCACTGCTGTTTTATAGGGTACAGCAACGCTTATGACAGCATAAATCGACCGCTGCTTTAGTCCAAATTTGCAGCTTGGCAAATTCGATCACAACTACTGCGTGGTATACAATTGATTTATTCTAACACCTGGGCCAGAGTAAAATTGGGAAATAATAACACCATCTACAGCAAAATCAAGACACATCATGGTGTTAAACAAGGGTGCGTGCTGGCTCCTGCACTTTTTAATTTGCATATCTGCGATCTACTACCTGAACTGGACTCGTTGTCAGCCACGCTCCAAAACTAGTGAACCGCCCCATAACTGTGCTGCTCTGCACGGATGATGTATCCCTTCTTAGTCACACGGCAATAGGGCAACAAAGATTGATTAACGCATTGCATAGACATAGCAGCTCAAACGCAATAACAGTAAATTTAGAAAAAACCGAACATTGTAGTGCTTGGAAGAAAAAGAAAGAAAACGTTGCCTGGTTCATAGACAAAGCGATACAAAAGGGGATGATGGATGGAGCATTTGAGCAAATCAAACACTCACCCCCAGTCAACTGATCTGGGTTTAATCCATCACCATTCTTTATCCCACTCAGCCACCCCAGTTCAGACATGGCTATATACAAATCAGTCTGACCCTGTGCCTCATGGGAACAGTCCAGCCAGAACTGCCAAGCCATGTCTTCCCTGGACCGGAAACAAGCATCCTGGGACCGGTTTCGGATTCATAATCCTCATCAGCCAGGCTATCTTGAATCCAGTGGCCAAGTGAGCAAGGGACTCACCTCTGAGCATACCCTGCCACACTTAGGGCGAACAAAGCGATACAAAAGGGGATGATGGACGGAGCGTTTGAGCAAATCAAACACTCACCCCCAGTCAACTGATCTGGGTTTAATACATCACCATTCTTTAGCCCACTCAGCCACCCCAGTTCAGACATGGCTATATGCAAATCAGTCTGACCCTGTGCCTCATGGGAACAGTCCAGCCCGAACTGCCAAGCCATGTCTTCCCTGGACCGGAAACAAGCATCCTGGGACCGGTTTCGGATTCATAATCCTCATCAGCCAGGCTATCTTGAATCCAGTGGCCAAGTGAGCAAGGGACTCACGTCTGAGCATACCCTGCCACACTTAGGGCGAACAAAGCGATACAAAAGGGGATGATGGACGGAGCGTTTGAGCAAATCAAACACTCACACCAGTCAACTGATCTGGGTTTAATCCATCACCATTCTTTAGCCCACTCAGCCACCCCAGTGCAGACATGGCTATATGCAAATCAGTCTGACCCTGTGTCTCATGGGAACAGTCCAGCCCGAACTGCCAAGCCATGTCTTCCCTGGACCGGAAACAAGCATCCTGGGACCGGTTTCGGATTCATAATCCTCATCAGCCAGGCTATCTTGAATCCAGTGGCCAAGTGAGCAAGGGACTCACGTCTGAGCATACCCTGCCACACTTAGGGCGAACAAAGCGGTCCATCACCACCCCCTTTTGTACCACTTTTGGCCGCCATAAGTGTGGCAGGGTATGCTCAGACGTGAGCCCCTTTCTCACTTTGCCACTGGATTCAAGCAAGCTGGGCTGAAGACGGCTGCAATGCCAGAAACCGGTCCTCGGAAGCTTGTTTCCGGTCCATGGAAGGCATGGCTTGGCAGTTCGGGCTGGACTGTTCCCATGAGGCACAGGGTCAGACTGATTTGCATATAGCCATGTCTGAACTGGGGTGGCAGAGTGGACTAAAGAACGGTGATGGATCAAACCCTGATCTTTTGACTGGGTGTGAGTGTTTGATTGGTTCAGATGCTCCGTCCATCACCACCCCCTTTTGTACCACTGGTTCATAGACAAACACCATTTGACTAAATCCAACAAATATAAATATCTCAGATGCTGGCTGGATGACAAAGGAGGTCACCTAGCACAGTTCAACTTGCTGAAACCAAAAACCGTATCTCTTAATTTTGCCTTCCAAACCATGTTAAAAACAACAAGTGGCCTACTTTTGAAACCATCTTGAAGATAGTCAGTACAAAATTAGTTTCAAACTGCATATTGGACAGAGCCATTTCCAGAGAGATTTTGCCTCTTCTTCAACAAAGTACAGAGTACCATCTTCAGGTCTCTGTTTCAAATACTGCACCATACATTACCGGTCCAGATTAGGTTGGAAATCAAACTAAGAAACCAACAAGTTGTTCAGAAAGCTAGTTTTCTGAAATACATGCACTCAGTAAGAGCTGCATACATAGGATCCTTAAAGAACATAATCTATACTGAAGTATAAATCTGCAAAGTACAGGGCCATATTCACTGGTCAAATGACCTTACAGAGGGTCTGGGAATGAAAGGTGATGCTGTCCTATGGAACCAATATCTGCCCCACCACCAGTTCAAAACAGCATCAAACAAAGTGGTACATACAGCTTTCTTCATGGTGGACCGGCACAGGTTAAAGAGAAGAAAGCATGCTCGCCTTGTCATTGAGAGCAATAAGCAAAGAGGAATTCAGAGGTACCTTATTGAACCAATCACTGTCTATTAGGTCACCAAGGACCAACTGACTACCACCCTCGCCCTGAGACCATCCGCCAACCCCACCGACCCAGACACCGCCGCGACCAACCTCAAACAGTGGATCAACGACTGCGCCGACACCCTCGCCCCTCTCAAGACCTCCACAACCAACCACACCAACAAGAAAACCGCCTGGTTCACCGAAGACCTCCGGATCTCCAAGCACACCTGTCGGAAGCTGGAGAAGAAATGGCTCCACGACCGAACACCTGACAGCCACACATCCCACAAGAGCGCCACCCGCAGACACCACCAACTCATCAGGACCGCCAAGAGGACCGCCTTCAAGGACCGCTTAGACAACAACGCACACAACACCAAAGAGCTCTTCAGCATTGTGAAAGAACTCTCCAACCCCAGCTCCAACACCAACGACATCCCACCATCACAAGACCTGTGCGACTCCCTGGCCACCTTCTTTCACCGCAAGATCACTGTCATCCACGACAGCTTCAACTCCGACACCCCTGCACCCACCACTGAGTCCACCACCCCTGCGACCACCACCCACACCAGCCGCCTGACCGCCTGGTCCAACGTCAGCGACGAAGCCCCCATCAAAACCATGAACTCCATACACTCCGGATCCCCATCTGACCCCTGCCCACACCACGTCTTCAACAAAGCCAGCACAACCATCGCGCCTCACCTCCGAAAAACAATCAACAGTTCCTTCGAGACAGCAACCTTCCCGGAAAGCTGGAAGCACGCCGAGACCAACGCCCTTCTGAAGAAACCCAAGGCAGACCCCGAGGACCTCAGAAACTTCCGGCCCTTCTCCCTGCTCCCGTTCCCGGCAAAAATGACATGACAGGGAAGATTGTCAACAAACAGCTGGCCCGCTACCTCGAAGACAACAACATCCTGGACCCCTCCCAATCCGGTTTTCGCAGCAACCACAGCACCGAGACCGCCCTCATCGCCGCCACTGACGACATCAGGATTCTGATGGACAAAGGAGAAACAGCCGCCCTCATCCTCCTGGACCTATCAGCAGCCTTTGACACAGTCTGCCACTGCACCCTATCAGCACGCCTCCATGACGCCGGAATTTAAGAGAAGGCCCTGGCCTTGACCACATCCTTCCTCTCCGCAGAACCCAGAGCGTCCGCCTCCCACCCTTCCGCTCGAAATCCACCGTGATCATCTGCAGCATCCCACAGGGATCCTCCCTCAGCCCGACGCTGTTCAATATCTACATGGCACCGCTTGCTCACGTCGCACGACAACATAACTTCAACATCATCTCCTATGCCGACGACACCCAGCTGATCATATCCCTCACCGAAGACCCCCACACCGCCAAAGCCAACCTCCACAGAGGAATGAAGGCCGTAGCCGACTGGATGAAGGACAGCAGACTGAAGCTGAACTCAGACAAGACGGAGGTCCTCATTCTCGGACCCACCCCATCAGCCTGGGACAACTCTTGGTGGCCCACATCGCTAGGCCCACCCCCGAAATCCACAGACCACGCACGCAACCTGGGGGTCATCCTCGACTCCACCCTCTCCATGACCAGGCAAGTTAACGCCATCACCGCGTCCTGTTCAAAACCCTCCGCATGCTCCGCAGGATCTTCAAATGGATCCCTCCCGACACAAGAAAGACCGTCACCCAGGCCCTCATCACCAGCAGACTCGACTACGGGAACGCCCTCTACTCAGGGACCACAATCAAGCTCCTGAGACGACTACAACGAATCCAGAACGCCTCGGCACGACTGATCCTCAATGTCCTCCGACGCAGCCACATCACACCCCACCTGAGAGGCCTGCACTGGCTCCCTGTCAACAAGAGGATCACCTTCAAACTCCTCATCCACGCACACAAAGCCCTACACAACACCGGACCTACATACCTCAACAACCGACTCAGCTTCCACACCCCCACCCGAAACCTCCGCTCAGCCAACCTCGCCCTCGCCACAGTTCCTCAAATCCGCAAAACCACTGCCGGCGGCAGATCCTTCTCCTACCTCGCCGCCAAGACCTGGAACGCTCTCCCCACCAGCCTACAACAGACTCATGACCTGCTGGCCTTCAGAAAACTCCTCAAGACTTGGCTCTTCGATCAGTAGTGGCCCTCCCTCCCCCCCAGCCCCTTGAGACCCTCACGGGTATGTAGCATGCTTTATAAATGCAGTGATTGATTGATTGATTGATTGATTGATTGATTGATTATTATACACTAAGGTTTTGCCAGATATGGATGGGATACTTTTCTTCACTAGAACTTTTGCCACCCTAGGTGACCCAACCAGCCTCCAACAAGTGCTGCCTATGCAGTTTGCATTAAGAAACGTTATCACGTCTCCTTTGCATTTGTCCATATTTAATCAGCGAATGCAAAATATACCTTCACATACCTTCAGTGGTCCCTGATCTATCAGGGGATATGGTCTGTTTAGGGGGCTATTGACTTCCTTCTGAAAGGAGAGCAACCCAAGTGATAGTAAGCTTTATAAGATTCCCGGATAAAGCAGAAAAAGCACTAAGAAACGCCGTTTTGCCAATTTCATCTGCTGGAACTTAGTCCATCGCTGCTCGATGACCTTTGCTGAATAAAGGAGTACATGTGGTCAACGCTGCCAGGTTGCTAGTGGAGGGTTGTCATCCTACTCCAATTTTAGTTTACCAACAATTTCTTTGATGACAGTCTCAAGTTAATAACACTAACTATCCTGCCATCATAAGTGACTCAAAGCACAGCCTATTGTCTTATGAGTGATTACTATCCTTTGAATCTGCAATTTTTTGGTGCACAACGGTTTTAATATTCTCATTGTTTATTTGCACAGACGTCTTTTTACCTTAGTCAATTCCATACCTTTACCCAGACCAAAAACAGTTTGAAAAAAACACAGTTGATGGACAGAATGTAGAACAATGTCATACATTCACCCCAGTACAAGGATCTGGGCCTAAATCCATCGTTTTTTTGCACTCCACACCACCCTGGGTTAGACACTGGCTATATGCAAATCAGCTCTGACCCTGTGCCTCATGGGAACAGTCCAGTCCGAACTACCAAGCCATGTCTTTCCCAGACCGGAATCAAGCATCCAAGGACCGGTTTCTGGCTATCAGCCTTCATCAGCCTGGATAGCATGACTCCAGTGGTGTGGAGAGCCTGGGACTCATGTCTGAGCATACCCAGCCCACTCGGGGTGAAAATTGCAAAAAACACAGTTGATGGACAGAATGTAGAACAATGTCATACATTCACCCCAGTACAAGGATCTGGGCCTAAATCCATCGTTTTTTTTGCACTCCACACCACCCTGGGTTAGACACTGGCTATATGCAAATCAGCTCTGACCCTGTGCCTCATGGGAACAGTCCAGTCCGAACTACCAAGCCATGTCTTTCCCAGACCGGAATCAAGCATCCAAGGACCGATTTCTGGCTATCAGCCTTCATCAGCCTGGATAGCATGACTCCAGTGGTGTGGAGAGCCTGGGACTCACGTCTGAGCATACCCAGCCCACTCGGGGTGAAAATTGCAAAAAACACAGTTGATGGACAGAATGTAGAACAATGTCATACATTCACCCCAGTACAAGGATCTGGGCCTAAATCCATCGTTTTTTTGCACTCCACACCACCCTGGGTTAGACACTGGCTATATGCAAATCAGCTCTGACCCTGTGCCTCGTGGGAACAGTCCAGTCCGAACTACCAAGCCATGTCTTTCCCAGACTGGAATCAAGCATCCAAGGACCGGTAGTTCGGACTGGACTGCTCCCATGAGGCACAGGGTCAGAGCTGATTTGCATATAGCCAGTGTCTAACCCAGGGTGGTGTGGAGTGCAAAAAAACGATGGATTTAGGCCCAGATCCTTGTACTGGGGTGAATGTATGACATTGTTCTACATTCTGTCCATCAACTGTGTTTTTTGCAATTTTCACCCCGAGTGGGCTGGGTATGCTCAGACGTGAGTCCCAGGCTCTCCACACCACTGGAGTCAAGCTATCCAGGCTGATGAAGGCTGATAGCCAGAAACCGGTCCTTGGATGCTTGATTCCGGTCTGGGAAAGACATGGCTTGGTAGTTCGGACTGGACTGTTCCCATGAGGCACAGGGTCAGAGCTGATTTGCATATAGCCAGTGTCTAACCCAGGGTGGTGTGGAGTGCAAAAAAACGATGGATTTAGGCCCAGATCCTTGTACTGGGGTGAATGTATGACATTGTTCTACATTCTGTCCATCAACTGTGTTTTTTGCAAAAACAGTTTGAAGCACATGGCACTTTGTAATCTCATGTATGTTCATACGATAATGGCAGTAGTGGACAAGGCATTGATACATACCTTGATGCATGGCCATTTTTATGTAATTTATAACCATTTGGCCATCATCTACCTAGAGCAGTCAAATGAATTTTCAAATGTTTTTTTTGTATCCTCTGCTTTACACTAGACTTACCACTTTACTTTCTATAGAGCATAGCACTTTATAAATTATGGCAGTACTGTGAAAAATAATGATAGCTTATGCAGTTTTGCAGGTGTCAACAGATTTAACTTACTTCAATCAACTAACCAGATTTAGAAACTCAGGGGCAGATTTACAAGGAACTGATGCATCAGATGCGTCAGTTTCCTTGCACCAGTGCCAAATGTCCATGCTCCACCATGGATGCGCTGTATTTGCAATACAGTGCTCCATGGTGCAAGGATTAACAGATTGCAAATATAATGGGACCCCCTCAAATTTACAGTTGGTCAGGGAAAGAGGGGAATGAAAAAGAACAAAACAAATATTTTTCCCTCTTAGACCGTACTTATTCTCTCATGATATAATTCATTTTCCTTATTTTAACATTTTATCTCAAGAAAGTACATTAGTGACAAACACAAAAGGAATTCATTTCATCATTTATTATTTGCACACGATCTCTTCCTTTTTTCTTTTTCTCAAACCATTTCATATATATCTCATTCTTTTTCTTTTTTTAGAACAGTATATTGCATCTCATATTTTCTAACACCAAAAGATCAAAAATATTTTAAATTACATGTACACATTATTAAGTAATTTATATAAATAGAAAAAAAATTCACATTTTAATATATACAAAAAAAGGAAAGAAAAACAATTATCAAAAAGACAGACACAATTCATCAGAAAAAAATTCACAATTTATCACAAATATATATACACAGTCCCTGGAATCATACCACTCGCACACCAATCATACTCACACATTAAAAACTTTTAAACAAAACCTGAACAAGGATGGGATCTAATTGACAAAGACAATTCTTTATCAATAAATGAATCTCAGAGCATAAAATGAGATTCCGCACTAGAATGGTCGACGTGCGTTTCGGTGGAACAAGCCACCTTCCTCAGGACCTCTCCAGATGCAGACATACAATTCCCAGGGGACATAAGTAATGGAGTCCTATCTCCAACATCAGGTTCAAAAAACAGATTGTAGGATCTAAATGTAGGGTAGCACCTGCTAGCCCTGTCAACATAAATGAACTACCAAATATAATGACACAAGCGTTTTCAATTTCTCCTAAGAGATAATGTTCATACAAGCAGCAACAGACTGGTAATAGACTCCCATAAGCTTTTACTGTAACGGACAAATATTCTAAATCTTCTTCAAATAGTCAGTGCGAAGTATGATGCTTCTAGTGCGGAATCTCATTTTATGCTCTGAGATTCATTTATTGATAAAGAATTGTCTTTGTCAATTAGATCCCATCCTTGCTCAGATTTTGTTTAAAAGTTTTTCATGTGTAAGTATGATTGGTGTGCGAGTGGTATGATTCCAGGGACTGTGTATATATATATTTGTGATAAATTGTGAATTTGTTTCTGATGAATTGTGTCTGTCTTTTTGATAGTTGTTTTTCTTTCCTTTTTTTGTATATATTAAAATGTAAAACATTTTTTTTCTATTTATATAAATTACTAAATAATGTGTTAATGTAATTTAAAATATTTTTGATCCTTGGGTGTTATAAAATATGAGATGCAATATACTGTTCTAAAAAAAGAAAAAGAATGAGATATATATGAAATGGTTTGAAAAAAAGAAAAAAGGAAAAGAGATCTTGTGCAAATAATATATACCGTAATGAAATGAATTCCTTTTGTGTTTGTCACTAATATACTTTCTTGAGATAAAATGTTAAAATAAGGAAAATGAATTATATCATGAGAGAATAAGTACGGTCTAAGAAGGAAAAATATCTGTTGTGCAAGGATTAACAGATCCATCAGAAATACTGATACATCTGTTGACACAAAAGTGAGGCATCGCTGAAGTTGCTCATGAAAGTGAAGCAACTCCAGCAATCTGCCACAACAGATAGGTGAGTCTCATACAAAAGCCCTGCATCATTCCTTACGCCTGGTCTGAGCAGGCATAGGGATTTTGACGCAGTGAAGGTGTAGAGTGACGCAGTGAAATTTTGTAAATTTCATTGCATCAGTTCTACATGGCTTTTTGCATGCGAATGCCAAGCCTGCATACATTATACCTGGCGCAGGTATATTGTGACGCAGGGCTTTACAATCTGACGCATCTCCCTAGATGCGTCACTTTGTAAATTGGCCGCATTGTTTGCATCGCTGTTGTGTCAAAAAAAGTGACGCAACGGCGGCGCAAGGAGGCGCACAGGGCTTGTAAATCTGCCCCACAGGGGCAAATCTTGGACCTGCTGAGGTTTCTTTGTTAACTATTTCATGATTATTAAGTTACTGTTTTTATGCACATTCACATCTTATATTGGTAATTCTAATCAGTCCTTATATGCTTTTAGTAGATTGTAATGAGAATCATGTGTTTAATTTGCATAACTTTGTTATTTAACTTGTTTGCACTCTAACAAACTTGAGTGTCTAAATAAAGTAAAGTAAATTGTCAATTATCATTCACTTTCCTTGTTTAAGGCTTGAAACTATCTGGGGTGAAAAAAGGCATGGCAAACCAGGCGTTACGGTCCTTTGTGTGTGTTGTAGGGAAATCTCATTCAAGTGTAAGTGGGGCTGGGTACAGCCCCTCCCCAGTCACCCTGCCAGGATGGCTCGTCCTAGCCACACCTAAGTCCCTTTTGTCTTGCTGGCTGGAAGCAACGCACAAACCCCCACAGCGGAGCCATTCACAGTCATGTAACCCAGGACAC
Source organism: Lissotriton helveticus (assembly GCF_964261635.1). NCBI lineage: Eukaryota > Metazoa > Chordata > Amphibia > Caudata > Salamandridae > Lissotriton > Lissotriton helveticus. The sequence continues at coordinate 470,314,473 of NC_136070.1, forward strand.
TGGCAGCAGGCTTAGTTGGCTGGGACAAGAAAATGCCAACTTTCTAAGTTTCGAACCTTCAACGGGACGAGATGACCAACGCCACAGCATAGTCCAACAAGAAATTTTCCTTGTTCATTATCAGTTACCACTGACTCCATTCCATTACTTGCTTCTGATACTGGAGATATTCCGTCTGAGCGTCTCAGACATTTCTTTGTCTGTGGTCAAGAAATCACATAAAATTTACGTTTGTCCTGAAGATGGTCTCAATGATGTGACACAACGAAGACCAAAACATTGACGAATAGTCCATTCTTCAATATAGTGATTGTTAAATTAAGTACATTTTGAGTGCTGGATCCTATGTCTTGGACAGACTCTCTGTTTATTCTGAGGAAGATGGATATATGCATTGACAAATTAGATAGTGTCTTATATTTAATCCTGTATGTTCTTCGGTTGTGAATGTTTGTTTGAGTTATTAGTTGTTTTTGTACCCCTATATACTTTTCCTTAATGACTGATTATCTTATTGTATGTTGTTTGAAATATATATATTTTCTACATTTGATCACCCGGTTGTCGCACTTAATTTGCCATTTGAGAAAAGAAAAAAACTTTTTATCATAATTGATTATTAAAAGAAAATGTCTCCACATATATAAGAAAATAATTATTTCACATAACTTGTTATTCAAACAAATCCCTTGTAGGCATCTCTACCTTCCTAACTTTCTAAAAGTAGCATTTTCAAAATTGTTACTTAAAATCTGACTTCACCATTAAAAAATATGTTTAATTAAAATGTATTTGAGTGCTACCATATTAAACAACAACTTTAGGAGGTTTTTACTGCCAGGACCTGGCATGTTATGAAAGGGTACTTTAGTGGGTGGCAGAATGAGTGCTGACACCCACTAACAGCATTTAATTCACAGGCCCTTGGTACAAGGGGCTAACAAGTACATTAAACGTGCCAGTTAGGTTTAGTCCAATTTTACCATTAGTGAAGGAGACAGCAGAAACACGTTAGCACTAGTTAGCAGGGAAAAGGTGCACAGAGTACTGATACCTACTACAACAGACTCATCAACAGATGGCAAACAGCTGGGGATGACCCTGCAAAGAGGGCCAGGGCAATAGCTTTGGTTAGGGGTACACAGGGTTTTTGTGGTTTATGGATGAGTAGTGTATAGGGGTAGTAAAGAGTTTTCAGGCCTGATGGATGGGTTGTATTGAGGGATATTTGGGTGGTGGGTAGTGTATAGGGGTAGTAAGATGTTTTAGGTCTCAATAATGGTTTGTTTTTAGAGGTAGTGAGGAGTTTTTAGGCTCCAGATATTTGTAGTCTATGGGATTAGTAGGGAGTTTTTAGGCATCAGGTATGGATATATTTACAGTCAGTAAGGAGTTTTTATGTTCAAAGATAGATAATCGAATAAAGTACTTAGGGTGTTTAGGATTCAGGGGTGGGTATTGTATGGGGTAGTTAGTGTAGTCATGGTTCAGGAATGGTAAATGTACGACCACGTAGGAACTTTTTAGGGTTCAGAGGCAGGTAGTGTTTAGGGGTGGTAAAGGGGAGTTAGAGTAAAGGGATGGGTGGTGTATAGGGTTTTCGAGTGAATTAGAATTTATGGGCATTGATATTTTGAAGGCAATATGAATGAATGAATGAAAAAGAATTTATAAAGCACGAACTAAGCCCAAGGGCATCAAGGCGCTCTGAGACAAACGGGCCTGCAGGCACGACCAACATGCATACTAAGGTTTACTTTACAGGCAACAACCAAGTCTTAAGGATCTTACGGAAGATAGAGTGAGCTTGCTGGCCCGAGAGGGCAACGGGGAGAGCGTTCCACGCCTTGGCAGCCACAAGTGAAAAAGCTCTCCCCCCCCCATCTCATCCTTTTAAATCTAATGGCCACAAACACATTTTTATTGGCTGACCTGAGATTCCTAGCAGGGGCATACCTGTGGAAAATATTCTTTATACCCACCGGGCCCTGTCCATAAAAAGCATTATGGGTAAGGCAGAGAGTCTTAAACAGGACTCTACGGTCCACTGGAAGCCAGTGCAAAGAACTGAGAGCAGAGGATGCCGAGGAGCGCTTGGGGAGATCCAATACAATACATTACAAGCAATACAAATTAATTTATTAAAAAGGTAAATTAAATCAATGTAATTATAATTTTAAAACGTAATTAAATTTAATCTAATAAAAAGTTTTTAATTAATTCAACTTTGTGTGTGTGTATACATATATGTGGGTGTGTATATATATATATATATATATATATATATATATATATATATATATATATATATACATATATATATATATATATATATATATATGTATATATATTCACTGAAAAAACCATAGGTTATAGACCATATATAGTTAGGAATTAGCATTTAGAAAACCTTATTTTACTCACACAAAACCATTGAAATTCCATATATAGTTAGTTGCACTAACTATATATTGCGCACCCGCAATCCACTGCTGATGATGTCACATATTACATCATTCATGACATGGTCAGTGACATCACTGATGACATCACTGATGACATCTTAAATGACATCACTGATGACAACATCCAGTGATTATGTGTTTCTGTAAAGTTTAAATATGTTTTACATATTGAAGAATGAGTGGATGTATAAGTGTCTGAATGAAGGTTTTAGTAGGTGCGTGATTGACTGTATGAGTGAGTGATTAAATGCGTCTTACTAAATGCACGGGTTAGTGACTAAACTGTCTGAAAGTGTGCATCAGTATGTCTGTTGTTGTGCAAGCTGCTGCATGTGTTGATCAGTAGCTATATAAGTAGCTATATGGGTTATTGATTGGTTGCACAAGTATTTGTATGGGAGACTGAGTGTGTGTATGGCTGGCTGGGAGGTGTGTGACTCTGTGCAGATCAATGTGTACTTGTATCAGTGATTCTATAAGAGAGTAAGTATGTGTTAGTATATGTTTGAAAATGTAAGGTACTCAATGTTTAACTGTGTAGATTAGAAAATGGAAGTGTGATTGATTCTTTACAGGACTGACTAGGTGTGTGAGTAACTCCATGGATGAGTGGCAGAGTGTGAGTGTCTGTATAGGTGTATGAGTGCATATGATAGTGTTGTAAAGATGAGTGATTGTATGTATGAATGATTGTATGGGTGAATGAGTGAATGTGTGTGTAGACGTAGGAATCAGTGAGTGCGTATGTAGTAACTAGTATTGGTGTGTCTATGGTTTCAAAAATTATACTCTGTATTTAACACTGGGTGTAACAGAGGTTATATTAAAGTGTGAGGAGATGCATTGTATTGTCACATTAATGATATCATCATTGATGTGACCATTGATGTCAAATGAGATATCATCAGTGATGTCATTTGAGATGTCATCAGTGATGTCATCAGTGATGTCATTTGAGATGTCATCAGTGATGTCATCAGTGATGTCACTGACCATGTCATGAATGATGTAATATGTGACATCATCAGCAGTGGATTGCGGGTGCGCAATATATAGTTAGTGCAACTAACTATATATGGAATTTCAATGGTTTTGTGTGAGTAAAATAAGGTTTTCTAAATGCCAATTCCTAACTATATATGGTCTATAACCTATGGTTTTTTCAGTGAATTTCATTGGTTTTTTAACAGCTAATATCTGTAGCTGTAAAATGTATTCTTCTTTAAATCCAAAAATATATTTTATATGTTTATTAATAAAAAAAAATTTAATATTTTTTTTTCTTCGTTCCCGCTTCGCGAATCGGGAAACTTCCCGTTAGCTGACCTTGATGCCGCGAAATAGGCCGCGAGCCGGTAAACGTTTTTTTACCGCAACTGCCGCGTTAGAAAACAACATCGTGACGCCTCCCGTCCACATGACGTTTCGCGTTGTCGCGTGATACGTCATATGACGTGCTACGTTAGCGAACTGGTACGCGAAGCGAGGCGCAAAGCGCAGGTTTCTGGAAGCAAACCGTGAGGCCCTGCAAAGGGCGTAACGTAAACACAGCAGGTCATGTGACTTGGTAATAACACTTTTCATTGGTTCATTTCACTTTTGGTTTCCTAATGATGTAAGACTAGGTCATATAATCTAAAATGAACACTTTTCATTGGTTGAGAACTATTGTTTTTCCCAAATGATGAAAATCCCTCCTTCTTTCCTCACTCTGACTTTCATCATTGTGAGAGAAAGACCCTTTGTTACCAGTGAGCAATGGCTTCTTTAGTAGCTTCAGCTGGTGCTTCCCCACCACCTCCACCACATCCAAGGAAGAGTGGACCACCTGCTCAAGTTATAATTCAGCAAGAAGAGGAAGAAGAGGAACAGGACGAAGAGCACGAAGAGAGGCACTTTTTGCCTGAGGAGCCCAGGACGTCTCACCGGAAAGAAAACTTCATTTGGCAATTTTTTAAAATTCCCAAAGGTCAGAAAAAAGTAAATGCAAGATACGTAACTTGCCTTATATGTCAAGATAGACTGTCCAGAGGGACCGACAAAAAATACAGTTTCGGAAACTACACAATGCATCGCCATATGACTAGGTGGCATCCTAACAACTACAGTGCTGCACAGTTTCGTAACGACCTAGATAATCTCCCTATTATGGCCAGAAGATCTGTTGTACCGGAAGTAACGGGACCAGAGGGCAGGGAGATGGTGCCAAATATACAAACGAGATTTCGTGAAGTAAAACAAGTCTGCGTACATTGCAGTGGATTCATTTGCTACGGAGAAAGTAGCATCACTCCGTTCAACAGAGCTATTGACAATCATGCTCATGTTTGTCCGAAACGCCCCAAACAATAAATTATTTTATTTTTTTTGTTGCTCCTGTTGAGCCCTTTACAATGAATCGTTTTCGTTGCCCCCTCCAAAAAAAAAAATATATATATATAAAACTGTTCAGAAAAATTCAAAAAAAGTAAAAAAATGTTCAGAAAAATAATTAAAAAAATATAAAACAACAAAAACAATAAAAAAAAGTTCTTTTCAGAACTACCTCCCCGGTATTAAAAAATTGGTACAATATTTGGAACTGTGCCAACCTCTATTTCTCTTAGTTCGCTTCCCAGTTCGCTCGCCGGTACGCGAAGAGAAAGACAGCTATAGGGGAGTAAACTAGAGATACTATTACCCGTAATCCACTGCTGATGATGTCACATATTACATCATTCATGACATGCTCAGTATGTATGGAAAGGGGCAGATTTATATTAACTAGCACATCCCCAGAGATGCACCAGTTTGCACCACTGCTCTACCACCCACAGTCTGCCGCATTTACAATCAGATAGGACAAAGCTGCATCAAAACCCTGCGCCTGCTTGAAGCAGGCATAGATCTTGACGCAGGTAGGGTGAAAGCTAAAGCAACAACTAAGTGTCGTGTGCAGAAGTTGCAAAAAAGGAAAAATGGCGTTTAAACCAATAATGAGCCCATGCTAACTTAACACAGTGTAAAGATATCCAGGATCTACATCAGTTTGGGGTTCACGAACCTGGCAGGTAAAAGGCACTGAGGCTTTGCACCGTGCATATCTCATCCCAAATTATATGTTGTTTGTGAATGAAACAATTTCCCAGACCAAATGCTTTGGATTGGCTACTTCTAAAAAATTAAACACCCCTACTATCCCGGAGTTAGAGGAATATGATGGTTGGAGTAATTTTACTCGGTTGTCCATTAAAGATTTACAGGCCCTACTCCATAATTCTTCCTTTAACATTTCCAGTATAAATCCAAAAGGTTGGCTGCTTTGGCAACGTGCCTTATCCACGGTTTAATAACGCTGCCTTTTGCTTTATATAAGTTTTCAAATTGTATGAAATATATACCAATAGGTCGTTATGCACCTTTAGGTAGTGGTTTTCTTCATGAGGTCTGGTCGCTTCCATACACATACAGATGTTTCAAAGATGATCAAGAAGTTTATCTGAATGGAGAGGAATGCACTGAGACGCCAGATCATTCACTAATGTGTAGGCACATACAGTTACACAGTTCATGCAACAAACACCGACCAAATATGGCTTGCGTGTTGCAAGGCACGCCAGTTCCTGCTATCATCCCCACGTTCAAGTTGTTGGAAAATGGTAGTTATTTGATGCTCAATAATGAAGATTGTTCTGGGTTAATTAAAAGTATTCCTTTTATCGTAACAGTAAGTGAACGGGTTATTTGCTGCAGAAATGTTCTATTTCCTCCCACACATGAACATAGGGAGTTTTCAATCTGGCCACAAATACCAACCTTGGGAACAGATTTCAACGGCATGGCAAGAATAAGAGCTCTTTTGTCTCAGAGAGAGGTGGCCTTGAGTTCGGCCCGTGAAACTTTCGTGCTTCACATAGCGAACACCCGTACAGAGGTGCAGACCCTTTTAAATACAGATTTGCCTTTCCATTTCAGCAAGATGGTTCGGACTATCTTTAACGCGTCCTCCACAAAGGGCCTGGCGCACTTTTTTAAAGTTGTTACCAGTGGACTCGTGACTTCATTTGAGAAAATCTTTGGAGTCATCCCTGCTTTCTTTCATTCTATTTTTTCCACTGTGCTTGGTGGATTCCCATTTTTACTTGCATTACCAGCGGACGCTCTTGTGCTTTTTTACATTTTTAAATATGGATGTCCCTGCTGTGCAAGCTCCCGCCCTGCAGCTGCTGACGCTGTTCCGCAATCGCATGCTTGAATATTATGGCACAATGCCGTTGGCGATATTAAGCACGGCATATGGATTATCTTTTCGATTCTCCTACTTCACCTGTGTCCAGCCTGTATTTCACTGCCTGACCTGTGATTTCGATTGGGCCATTGATTTGTGTCTCTGCGGACCGGTTTCTCCTGACGTCGACTTTAATCAGCTGATGACTCCTATCATTACTCACGAGTTGGTTTTTCCTGGCGAAAGGATTATGGCTGTGGCATTGATGCATGGACTAATTGGTCCCTGGAATTTACTGGCGGCAACACAGTCTTTCTTGGAACAGAGCTTTCTTGAAAACCCACCGAGCTGTCCTCTGATGGTGATAGAGGATCCGGTGCTGGGAGAGCACGTATGTTCTTTTCCGCTTTTAAATTGGATGGCTGAACTCTTTTCGGATGAAGACGGTGACTTCCTATTGGAGGCTGTTGCAGCTTATTTTGCATACACAGTTATGTCATAGACCTTTTTCATGTTTGATATGCTGAGTACTAGCATTTCATTGACAATTCATTGACTTATTTGTCAAGTTTTTATTATTTAGCTTGCCTATTGGCTTAAGCCTCGATAAAGTAGTTGGCTGTTTTATTTTTCTTTAGCATTAAATTTTCCTAGTTTTTAATGTTTTACCTTGCGGACCGTCCACATATAAAGTTGCAATCTGCTCTCATGAGATGCCACTTCTATTATCTTATTCAGTTCGTTTCCGGATCATGGGGAAGTGTCATCTAGATCCTGGATATCTTTACACCGTGTTAAGTTAGCATGGGCTCATTACCGGTTTAAACGCCATTTTTCCTTTTTTGCAACTTCTGCACACGACACTTAGTTGTTGCTTTAGCTTTCAACCTAGTAGTTCATCGTGGTTTACATGAGAATAATATGTTATTGCTCTACTATCTGCTTTGCTTGTTAAACTATATCTGTACAGCGACTGCTGAAGTTTCAAGAACAACACGATACAGAATTGTTATGAGGTCTGATCTCCACGACTTCATACTCATAACATAAGTGCAGCTTCTGCCAATTCTGGGCATGAGGCGGGTTTTATATTGCTTTGCCGAACACACATACACAACACTTGATGCGGTTCACATGAAGAGAGAGCTGGTGTATGCTGATGTGATTCCTTCAAATCTAAGACACTAAAGTATGGGCACGCCCTAAACCAACACAAAGAGACCTTCTTAGCAAATAATATAATATGTGTATTAGGGAGGGTCAGATATAAGCAGCCGCGGGCCGTGGAGGGAGTTACGGTGAGGCAGGGAGGCGGGGAGGGGGAGGGGCAGGGTGGAGCCCTCTCCACCCTGCCCCTCCCCCTCCCCGCCTCCCTGCCCCACCGTAACTCCCTCCACGGCCCGCGGCTGCTTATAAGTGTTGCTAACTCTTATTCATTTACAGCATGTTAACATACTGTCACCGTTCGCTTTTTATGTACTAGTAACTATGCTGGTAATTTTGCTACTGATAATATGTGTACTTCTATTATCTAAGATACTACGCCTGAGAAGACGGCATTAGTAAATAAACATTTCAAATACACATGTGTTCTTCTTAACTCCATGTTCTGGTTTCTAAGAAATATATAACGACCGACTGTTCATGAGTTCCACGTATCCTGAGATACTATAAGTTCATATTCTGGATTGTCTAAACATTGAGAGTTTGTTATATCCAATGTGACACTGTACCTAGCTTGCTAAGGGGTTTTTGATTACTAAGGTGAGTTTTGGGGCACCCTAATTCGCCGAGGTTCCAATCCTCTGTCCACAGTTCTGTGTGAGAACAGAAACCCTGCGACAGGGACACCCCTGAGCCTTGCTGGAGCTTCATCACACTTGTGATACAACTCCAGCAATGCGCCACCTTTACGGCACAGATACGTCACGCATCTGTGCTGTTTTTGCCCCATGATGCGCCGCATTGTAAATGCAGCACACCATAGGTGACGGAACAGCGGCACAGAATGACTAACACATCCCTGGTGATGCGCCAGTCATCATAAATCTATCCCTATGCTTCTTATCTTGTTAGAGATGAACCGCCATATGTATCATCAAAGTTTTTTGCATTTCCTAAATAGCGAACTTTAAGGAATAAATAGCGATTCTTTACCATTCCTAGTTTGCGATGAGCTATTTGCTAATTACAAATTACCCATTCATTTCCATGCAGCAGGAGGCCCATAGGAATGAAGGTGCAATTTGCGATTAGCAATTACCTCATCGCAAATTACGAATTTTTCCGAGGGTGCAGGGGTGTCTCAAGAACACCCTGCTGCACCCCTGAAAAAGAAATTTGGGGGCATATGGCGCACATAAATTTTGAAAACATTCCTTTACCTCAAAAACGATTTTCAACTCATAATTTGAAAACACTGCACATGGGGAAATGACTTAAAATGTCCTTAAGACACATAAAAGCATTTTTTGATTGCCTTTGCAGCATGTTTCAGTCACCTTTAACATGCCTATGTAACGCAAACATTCAAAATCTAAATTTGCCATGCACAGGTGGGAGCATATTTACAAGCAATTTGCTCCACAGACAAACTTCTTACATTGAAATGGGAAAAATAACATCAGAGACTCTCAATTACCTTATAAAGAAGCAGACACCATTATGTCCTTGTCATCAATATTAAAACCATTGCTTTTTCTCAAAAACGATTTACAAGTCATAATTTGAAAACACTCCACAGCTCCTATGCACATAAAAACCCTGTCAGTACTAATACTTCACATTTTCTCCAATTACAATTTCTCAAAGAAACAAAATCTATTTGTAAAACACTTGAGACAAAGCAACATTTGAAAAACACAACTTTCTTCATAATTTTCTCCTTAAAGCACACTATTTTCTATCTAAATTAAAGAAATCTTTTCTCACCTTAGCAAATACTTTGAGTTTCAAAACAGTCTCAGAAACACACCAATTTGTCTTCAGCAGAGCAAAAGGTATGCACTCCAGAGTGTGCAGCTATCAAAAGCACAGAAATGCTGTAATTCTTCACACATATCTCTCATGTCACCCAATCAAAACTCTTCCCTCACTTTTTTTCAAATGAAAATGCTTCCCCCCTCTGCCATTTCATGCCTTTTCTGCATGGCAACCACGTCTTGGAAGACCTCTGGTGTTTGCAAGTTCACACAACAATGTTGCAATTGAACTCTGAACTCTCAGTGCACCTCATATCCACTGCATTCTTTCATTTAATGATTTTTTCTTGACCACTCAAAATACATCTTTCAAACAACTCATCCATGCACCCTAACTTTCTGTTTTCAGCAATCAAAATCCACCAATCACTGTTACTGCTTCATTAACACAGAAACTCCACAGTTTTTTTCATTTTAAACTCTTATTTTTTCAACTGCCATTTCATTGCCACACTTCATCTGACTGCAGGAGAACCTTCTCTCACCATGTTTTCTGTCTGGATTGTTGGACATAGTTACATCTATTGGGCTCAGAGGTATGCTGAGAACAGGAATTTACCTAACCTCAATTTACAAGATGTGGAAATTAAGTGGTTTGGCCACAGATGATTAAAATGTCACCAATTGATACCATTGGTGAAAACCTTTATGCATTTGCCAAAACCTGACCTGTTAATTGTGCACTGTGGAGGTAATGATTTGGGCACTTTGACTGGGGTAGGTCTGGAAATGCTTTTAAAGGACACCTTTGAGCAATTGATGGCACTTTTTCCTCAGACTGCCTTGGTATATTCAAATATATGCCAAAGACAGAAATGGAGGTGGTCAAACCAATTTTGTCCACAAATTGAGAAGTCGAGGAAGCATGTAAACAAATCTGTTTCATCTTACATGAGAGACCATGGAATGGGCTCCCTGTACAACAATAACTTGCGTTACTACATGCAAGATATCTACAGAGGAGATGGAGTTCACTTCTCAGATGAGGGCAACAGAGTTTTCATTTTGAATTTAAGACTGTGCATTGGTACCTACTTATAAGTACCTAAATGTACCATAAACCCAAAAGCTCTTCTCAGAGCTACCCTACATCTGATCACTCACAATTATTACTTTACTCTAACTTTTTTCACTAATTTTCAAGAAAGTACGCTCCCCAGAACGCTTCCCGGTTCGCGAACCGGGCGCACTCCACGCAAAAAAACTAAAAAAACGATATATTTTTTTTTTGCCCTGCGAGACCCTTTTAAAGCCTCCACATCAAACCTAGGGGGTCAGGGACGACCTACTATGCCCCCTTATGGTCATTTGCCCCTTCGCTTTGGCCTCCTCTTGTCTCTCGATCCTACCGAGAGACAAGATGGCGGCCGCTACGGACTGTTTGGAATGTTTACAGACGCCGAAGAACCAATCAGCTTCGCAAAGCTCCGAAGCGGAGCGCTGTTACAGATATATATCTTTTTTTGAACGTTAATTTCTCAAAATCCACTGGAGCACATATATTGAGACCTAGCATAGGCACATCGGGCTACCAGTCCCTACAATTTTGCCAAGTTTCGTGCAAATCCATTCAGCCGTTCGATTATTAATATATATTTTTTTTTTTGCCCCGCGGGGCCCTTTTAAAACCTCCACATCAAACCTAGGGGGTCAGCGAGAATCTACTATGCCCCCTTATGGTCTTTTGCCCCTTCGCTTTGGCCTCCTCTTGTCTCTCGATCCTACCGAGAGACAAGATGGCGGCCGCTACGGACTGTTTGGAATGTTTACAGACGCCGGAGAACCAATCAGCTTCGCTTCACAAAGCTCCGTTGCGCGAAAAGTACGCGAACTGGAGCGCTGCCCGGTCCGCTGTTACAGATATATATCTTTTTTTGAACGTTAATTTCTCAAAATACACTGAAGCACATATATTGAGACCTACAAAAGGCACATCGGGCTACCAGTCCCTACAATTTTGCCAAGTTTCGTGCAAATCCATTCAGCCCTTCGGGATAAAAGTGAGGCCAACCGCCCTATGGAAAACTCAATGTTAAAAACACGTTTTGGGACCCCCCTTTTTTCTCGGCCCCCCCTTGACAAACCCCCCCCAAATTTTCAAGGGCTGCTCAGAAACAAAATGTGCCATTTTCCTGAAAATTTCAGCCAATTCCATCCACAAACGCCAAAGTTATTAGACATAGAATTTTCAAAAATCCCATAGAGAAAAAATCCTAACTATATATACCTACTGGCGACCGCCAGTAGGTAATATATCAAACACAGGTTCACCACCACCGTCTTTCCAACCAACAGTTCACGGAAAGTAAAGACACGGAGCCGTGGCCTCGGTGTTTAAGTGCAGATTTATTCAGTACACAACGTCCTACGCGTTTCGGAGTGTAGCTCACTCCTTCTTCACGGGCCCGTGAAGAAGGAGTGAGCTACACTCCGAAACGCGTAGGACGTTGTGTACTGAATAAATCTGCACTTAAATACCGAGGCCACGGTTCCAGTGTCTTTACTTTCCGTGAACTGTTGGAAAGACGGCGGTGGTGAACCTGTGTTTGATGTTAGGGGGTGGCTACCCCTGCCGTGTGCCCGCCGAAGAAGAGGCTTGGGAGAAAGCCAAAAGTTTGTGTTTGAATATATATATATATATATATATATATATATATATATATATATGTATGTTTGTGTGTGTGTGTGTGTGTACAGAGAGAGAAAGAGGTTGTACATGTAAAAAAGTAAATTATGTTATATAAACATTATAAATTTAGATTTCTACATATAGATTAAAAATGATAGGGTTAGGTAATACTTTCCTTCTTACCTGCGGCATCAAGCATTACAGATGCAAAAGCATGCGATGCAGAGATACTCCTGATGTGATGGCATGCGATGTAAAAGTATTCCTGATGTAAAAACTGTGATGTGATGATTCCACATGTAATTGTCTGCGAAGTAGCAATTGACATACTAATACCACGTGAAGTGTTTACCATTAGCAATTTGCTGATTACAATTGCCTGGAGAAAAATGTAAAAAGTAATGATGCTGCCACAGATCACTGAATATTTTTCCAACACATATCTACATCTCGGACGATACCGAGAAAAAAAATGCAAATACCAAGTACATGCACTTCCTCCAGAATCAGCACAGCACCCTGCACGAAGCAGTGTGTTTGTGTGCCCATGCAATCCGGGATTGTACTTCTTTTAAAGATCCCTTCCTGTGTGTTTGAACCGTTGACCTAGAAACCAAATGATCTCTAATCCTTTGAGCCATACCGTTACCCAAAATAGAAATAGTTTGCACTTACATCAAGTTTATCTTTTTTTTTTATTTTAGAATTCAAAGCAGCGTTGCATTTTAGGAAACGCATGCGTGAGCCTTTAAATAACAAATTCCCGGCCACTGAGCCCCACACCCCGACTTCCCTTCGTGAAGAGAGCACTACATACCCTATAGTCATATTCATAGAGAATTCCTATATATAAAAATATATATCACATATTCTGAGCGCCTTTGTTTTCACTGTAAACTTACCAGACTGACAGATCATATAAAGCAACATATCAGACTGGAAGCCCTCGTGGGTAGACTGACACTCGAATGGGCTGTACCTGTTCGTGCTTTAAATCAGCACGTGCCGTTCATGTTGCTTTATGTATGTTGCATGCATGCCCTGCTAGGCTGATGAACAGTGCTGGATGTATGCAAGGAATTTAGAGGCCCCTTTTTGAAGAAAACAGCCAGCTGCACCAGGGTGCTTAAGGAAGATTAAGCAGCTGTCTTTGCTGCTCTCAAAAAGCCCTTTTGTACTGTGAAAGATAAAATAGTGTGACAATATTAAAGGAAATGTTGCATGCTGAGGGATAATTCTTGAGAATGCCCATAACCCCTTCTAACAATGTGGAGTAAGAGCTCGAGAGAATGTTGAGAAGATGACCCCTTCCCCTCCCCCCAAGAGCCAATATTTAAATGACCGTATTTTAGGTCACAGAAGAACTCATTACCCGCACTAACATTAAGTCAAATATTGGCTTGTGAGGCAGAATCTCCTTCATTATTTGCCTGTAAGGAAAGCAATATGATATTTAAGATTTACTAGCCCTTTGCGCCTCTTTTACGCCTACGTTGCGTCACTTTTGTGACGCAGCGGCAGCGCAAAGCCAGCGCCATGGTGCGGGGTACTTAAACCGTGATGGATCTGGGAGATGAGTCACGTTGTAAAGCCCTGCGCCACATGTAGGCGTTCCGGCGCGAGGGGTGGGGGGCGTTCGACGGGCACAGGAACGCCTCCTAAAAGTGGCTGAGGGAAATCTAAAAGATTTCACTCAGCCACTTTTAAGGCCATGCTGCGTCAAAACCCTTGAAGCAGGCGTAAGGATTGATGCAGCATTTTCAGGATAGGGCACCCCCAAGCCTTGCTGGAGCTGCGTCGCTCTTGCGACTCAACTCCAGCAATGTTCCACCTTTACCGCAGCAGATGCATCACGCAGCTGTCCATTTTTGCCCCATGGTGCGTCGCATTTGCAAATCCATGGTGGCGGAGCCGTGACGCACAATAACTGGCGCATCCCTGCTGATATGCAGGGATGCGCCAGTTATTGTAAATCTGCCCCTGTGGTTCTCTTTTAGCAGCAACAGGGACATGGTATTGTGAATCATTCTATCTTGAATGAACATAGCAGAAATAATAAACCCTGGTATTAACCACAGAATTAAAAAAAGTTTGTATATTTAAATTTAAAACAGAAAGTCTGTGGAGAAAAACTAATTGAGTCCACTCTTACATACAAGATATTAAGCAGGTATTAGTTCACTATACTCTCGCCAATGATTGTGCCTCA